>NC_080378.1:49044904-50244904 GCF_014773155.1 Arachis stenosperma | reverse complement strand
ATCTTAGTTGCATTTTGATTATTCCTCATCATTAAAAATTCAAAAAAAAATTTTTTGTGTCTTTTCAAGTCAATAATACAAAGAATTGAAGATTCAGAATATACAGCAGAGGAATTACACAAAAAAAGCTGGGCGTTCAAAACGCCTAGTGAAGAAGGAAAATTGGCGTTTAAACGCCAGCCAAGCCCAAAAAGGTAGAGTTTTGGGCGTTAAACGCCAGAATGGATACCATTCTAGGCGTTTAACGCCAGGATGGCACAAGAGGGAAGATTTTGTTTTTAATTCAGATTTTTTTTTCAAGTTTTCATGATTTTTTTAAAATCAAATCTTTTTCAAATCATATCTTTTCAATCATATATTTTCAAAATCAATTTCTTTCCATTTTCAAAAATACTTGCTAACAATTAATGATTTGATTCAACATTTCAAGTATGTTGCCTTTTCTGTTGAGAAAGGTTTAATGTCTGAATCATATCTTTTAAATTTCTTGTTAGCCAAGTCATTAATTTTAAAAATCAAATCTTATCAAATTATTTTTCAATCTTATTTTTTCAATCATATCTTCTTAATCACATCTTTTTCAAAATAATTTTCAATCAGATCTTTTTGATTTCTAATTTCAAAATCTTTTTCAAAAATCACTTAATTACTTTCTCAATCTTAATTTTCGAAAATCACTCTTCAGTTTTTCAAAATTTCTTTTAATTAATTCACTTTAATTTTCGAAAAGTTCTTCCCCTCTTCTCATATCCTTCTATTTATGGACTAACACTCCTCCTCAATGCATAATTTGAACTCTATCTCTCATGATAAATTCGAATTCTTCTACCTCCTCCTTCTATTCTTCTTTTCCTCTGACACCTCAAGGAATCTCTATACTGTGACATAAAGGATTCCATATTTTCTTGTTCTCTTCTCTTTCATATGAGCAGGAGCAAAGACAAGAGCATTCTTGTTGAGGCTGACCCTGAACCTGAAAGGACCTTGAAGCGAAAGCTAAGAGAACCTAAAGCACTACTCTCTGTAGAGGACCTAACAGAAATCTTCAAACAAGAAGAAGACATGGCAGCCGAAAATAACAACAATGCCAGCAATGCAAGGAAGGTGCTGGGTGACTTTACTGCACCTACTCCCGACTTCTATGGGAGAAGCATCTCTATCCCTGCCATTGGAGCAAACAACTTTGAGCTTAAGCCTCAATTAGTTTCTCTAATGCAACAGAATTACAAATTCCATGGACTTCCATTGGAAGATCCTCATCAGTTTTTAGCTGAATTCTTGCAAATCTGTGACACTGTCAAGACTAATGGGGTTGACGCTAAAGTCTACAGACTTATGCTATTCCCTTTTGTTGTAAGAGACAGAGCTATGATATGGTTGGACTCACAACCTAAAGAAAGCCTGAACTCTTGGGAAAAGCTAGTCAATGCCTTCTTGGCAAAGTTCTTTCCACCTTAAAAATTGAGTAAGCTTAGAGTGGAAGTCCAAACCTTCAGATAGAAGGAAGGTGAATCCCTCTATGAAGCTTGGAAAAGATACAAACAATTGATCAGAAAGTGTCCTTCTGACATGCTTTCTGAATAGAGCATCATAGGTATCTTCTATGATGGTCTGTCTAAACTGTCCATAATGTCATTGGACAGCTCTGCTGGAGGATCTCTTCATCTGAAGAAGACGCCTGCAGAAGCTCAAGAACTCATTGAAATGGTTGCAAATAACCAATTCATGTACACTTCTGAAAGGAATCCTGTGAACAATGGGACAAATCAGAAGAAGGGAATTCTTGAGATTGATACTCTGAATGCCATATTGGCTCAGAACAAAATATTAACTCAGCAAGTCAATATAATTTCTCAAAGTCTGTCTGGAATGCAAGCTGCACCAGGCAGTACTAAGGACGCTTCATCTAAAGAAGAAGCTTATGATCCTGAGAACCCTTCAATGGAAGAGGTGAATTACATGGGAGAACCCTATGGAAACACCTATAATCCTTCATGGAGAAATCATCCAAATCTCTCATGGAAGGATCAACAGAGACCTCAACAAGGTTTCAACAACAATAATGGTAGAAGAAACAGGTTTAGCAATGCCAAGCCTTTTCCATCATCTTCTCAGCAACAGACAGAGAATTCTAAGCAGAGCCACTCTGACTTAGCAACCATGGTCTCTGATCTAATCAAAACCACTCAAAGTTTCATGACTGAAACAAGGTCCTCCATTAGAAACTTGGAGGCACAAGTGGGTCAGCTAAGTAAGAAAGTTACTAAACTCCCTCCTAGTACTCTTCCAAGCAATACAGAAGAGAATCCAAAAGGAGAGTGCAAGGCCATCAACATGGCCAAATTTGGAGAGGAGGAAGAGGCAGTGATCGCCACTGAGGAAGACCTCAATGGACGTCCACTGGCCTCCAATGAGTTCCCTAATGAGGAACCATGGGAATCTGAGGCTCACACTGAGACCATAGAGATTCCATTGGATTTACTTCTGCCATTCATGAGCTCTGATGAGTATTCTTCCTCTGAAGAGGACGAAGATGTCACTGAAGAGCAAGTTGCTAAGTACCTTGGAGTAATCATGAAGCTAAATGACAAGTTATTTGGTAATGAGACTTGGGAGGATGAACCTCCTTTGCTCACCAAAGAACTGGATGACTTGACTAGGCAGATATTACCTCAAAAGAGACAGGATCCTGGGAAGTTCTCAATACCTTGTACCATAGGCACCATGACCTTTGAGAAGGCTCTGTGTGACCTAGGGTCAAGCATAAACCTCATGCCTCTATCTGTAATGGAGAAGGTAGGGATCTTTGAGGTACAAGCTGCAAGAATCTCACTAGAGATGGCA
This sequence comes from Arachis stenosperma, assembly GCF_014773155.1. Lineage (NCBI taxonomy): Eukaryota > Viridiplantae > Streptophyta > Magnoliopsida > Fabales > Fabaceae > Arachis > Arachis stenosperma. The sequence continues at coordinate 50,242,060 of NC_080378.1, read as the reverse complement.
GACAATTCAAGAAAACAAGCTTATGGACTTGTAGAGGATGTTCTGGTAAAGATTGAAGACCATTACATCCCTGCTGATTTCATAGTCCTAGAGACTGGGAAGTGCATGGATGAATCCATCATCCTTGGCAGACCCTTTCTAGCCACAGCAAAGGCTGTGATTGATGTTGACAGAGGAGAATTGATCATTCAAGTGAATGAGGACTCCCTTGTATTTAAGTCTCAAGGATATCTCCCTGTAACCATGGAGAGGAAGCATGAAGAGCTTCTCTCAAAACAGAGTCAAACAGAGCCCCACAATCAAACTCTAAGTTTGGTGTTGGGAGGCCACAACCAAATTCTAAGTTTGGTGTTGAACCCCCACATTCAAACTCTAAGTTTGGTGTTGGGAGGTTTGATAAACCACTATTTTATGGTTTATATTGTGTTTAATTGTGTGGTTTTATCTTGATCCTTACCCACTTGTTTATCAAAATAGCATGCATTTAGATTTCCTTCCTGAATTCATTACATGTTTGAAAACTGCTTTCTAAAGGCTTTAATTATGTACTTTTAATTCTCCTTTATCCCATTCGATGCCGTGATCTGTGTGTTGAGTATTTCAGACTTTACAGGGCATGAATGAGTTAGAGATTGGAAAGGAAGCTAGCGAAAAATGGAAGGAACACAAGAATTTGAGGAGATAACCAGCGAGAAGTGACGTGGTCGCATGGCTCACATGACCGCGTGAAGGAGAGCAAATCGCAGTGACGCGGCTGCGTGGATCACGCGGCCGCACGGATTGGAAAAGCTCAAGCAACGCAGTAGCGTGGATGATGATGACAAGTCATCATATACCCATTTTTCAAGCTAATTTCACTTGTTTTGTTAGCATTTATGCACTTTCTTGCATCCTAAGTTAGTGATTTGGAGTGAAAATGCACAACTTCTCTAAATCAAGCAACCACCATGAAATTAATGATAAATCATGAGGTTTAAGCTAACTTTAATTGCATTTTAATTGATTTATAAGCCTCTTGAATTTAGTGATGCTTTGAGTGGTTGTTTGGTTTATTTTAGGTGAAGAAAAGAAAAGAAAATGGAAAGCGTGGCATAAAAAGTGTAGCCAAAGAAAGAAAAGCGTGGCCGAATCAAGAGGAGGCGTGCCGCATTATAATGGGGAAGCAACCTTGCCCTCCACAAGGGCAGAATGCCCTCTAGGAGGGCAGCATCAAGTAACCAAACCAAGACAAGGCAACCTTACCCTGCCCACTCCAAGGGCAGAGCACAAAATGGTGCCTTGGAGCCAAGAGAAGCAAACTCTGCCCTGCCCTTGTGGAGAGCAGGATCGGGCTCCATGAGGAAAGAAATTCAAGGGAAAATGACACCCATGCAAGCCACAAGTTTCGAACAAGGGACCATGAAGAAGCCAAGCTCTAACACCCACTAGCGTGCCAAAGAATCAAAAGAAAAAGTAGCGTGTTTGCAAGCCACCAGATTCGAACACGGGCCATGAGATTGGGAACCTTGCCCTGCCCTTGGCGCGGGCAGGGCAGCATTTGAAATTGGCGCATCACACACAAGACCTTGGCGCACCAACTCTGCTTCCTGGCGCACCAAACCATTCCTGCCCTGCCCTTGGCGCGGGCAGGGAGCATCCACGCGTCAACGTGCTTCGCGCGCACGCGCGCTCCTCAAATCTGGCCGTCCCACGCATCAACGTGCAGCACGCGCACGCGCGCTTCTCAATTCTGGCAGCACCAAGCGCACGCACGCATCACGTTCTGGCGCAGCAGCTTTCCCGCCCTGCCCTTGGCGCGGGCAGGGCAGCCTCTGGCGCACCAAGGGCGCACCAAACTTGCACCAACACGCATCATGGCCGCACCAATTGCTAGCCCAAGCATCAATTTTCTGCCCTGCCCTCCACAAGGGCAGGGCAGCCTCCTGGGAGTGGATTTTTGGGCCGAAAATTCAAATTAAAACACCATTTTAATTCATTCCTTCACCAATTCAAAAGCCCATCCAAATCCGAAAATCCAAGAATAGAAAGTGTATAAATAGAAGCTAGTTTGATGTAATTAGGACCCTTTTACCATCTTTTGAATTTTTGGACCTTTTGTGAATTTTCACTTTTAACTTCACTTTTGAATTTTTATTTCTAGCTTTCTGTTGAGATTTCTGAGAATTGGGGAGGGAATTGATCTCTCTTCTCCCTCGTTCTTGCCTGAGGAATTTTACTCTTCTGTTTCTGAGATTTGGGTGTGAGAAATTGAGGAAATTCTGTCTCAATTCCCATTCAAATTCTCTTTAATTCACTTTCTGCATAATTGAATCTGTTTCAAGTTCCTTTACTGCTTCTTCTTCTAATTTTCTTGTCAATTGCTTTGTTCATTTGGATCTAGGAAGGCAAATAGAGATCTAGGCTCTGCTACCTAGTCTCTTGAGACCTGAGACCCAATTTGGCTCTTGAATCTTCTATGAACCTTGCTGCATTTTATTTTCCTTCTGTTTGAATATTAATTGCTTCTGATTTAATTTCTACTCAACCAATTGCTGCAATTTACTACTTCTTTGTTTAGATTCTGCAATCCCATTCCTCAATTCCCTTTTATATTCAAGCCATTTATCTTTCTTGCCATTTAAGTTACTGCAATTTACCTTTCTTGCACTTTAAGTTTCAGTCATTTAATTTCTTGTTCTTTAAGTTTCTGCAATTTTACTTCTCTGTTTCTCAATTTACTGCACATTCCCCTTTCCCTTTTACATTTACTGTCATTTATTTTCTATTAAGCACAAATCACTCAACCAACACTTGATTTGCTTGACTAAACCACCCGCTAAACTAAAATTGCTCAATCCTTCAATCCCTGTGGGATCGACCTCACTCTTGTGAGTTATTATTACTTGATGCGACCCGGTACACTTGCCGGTGAGTTTTGTGTTGGATCGCTTTCCACACATCAAGTTTTTGGCGCCGTTGCCAGGGATTGAAATAGATTGACAATGATTAAGTGAAGTGGAGGTCTAGATTAAGCACTTTTTTTTTTCTGTTATTCTAACTCTCACCAATACACTAACTGTTTGAATTTTTGCTTAAACTAACCAAAACCTCATTCTAGCAATAGATTGAAGTTTTGTTAACTTTCTGGGTTTGTGTGTTTATTGTTGTGTGTTTGTATGTCAGGTATAGGGAGATCCTCTCCTATCATCTCTGAAATTGATCCAAGGACTCTTCGGAGAATAAGAAGAGCTGAAAGAGGGAAGAACATTGTTGGAGAAGAAGAAGAATCTGAGGAGGAATTCCAAGATATGGAAGGAGATACTAGTCAACCAGGAGGAGGAGCCAACAATAACCAACAGAGAAGAGTCTTAGCTTCATACACATTTGCAAATGCTAGGCATTGTGGGAGTAGCATTCTTCCTCCTAATGTCAATGCCAACAACTTTGAACTCAAGCCACAACTCATAACTCTGGTGCAAAACAATTGTTCTTTCGGAGGAGGACCTTTGGAGGATCCAAACCAACATTTGTCCACCTTTTTGAGAATCTGTGATACAGTGAAGACAAATGGTGTACCTCCTGATAGCTATAAGCTGCTTCTCTTCCCATTCTCTCTTAGAGATAAAGCAACTCAATGGCTAGAGACCTTTCCAAAAGAAAGCATCAACACTTGGGATGACTTGGTGAGCAAGTTCCTGGCCAAATTCTACCCTCCTCAAAGAGTCCTAAGGTTGAAGACAGAGGTTCAAACATTCACTCAATTGGAGGCCGAGAGCTTATATGAAGCATGGGAGAGATACAAGGCTCTATTGAGGAAGTGTCCACCAGAGATGTTCACTGAGTGGGACAAGCTACAAAACTTCTATGAAGGCCTCACTCTTAAAGCTCAAGAGGCTCTTGATCACTCTGCCGGAGGCTCTCTACAACTCATGAAAACCACAGAGGAAGCTTGAAACCTCATTGATATGGTGGCCAACAACCAATATTTCTTTGCTCATCAAAGACAACGCCAACCATCACAAAGAAGAGGAGTCATGGAGTTGGAAGGAGTTGATTCAATCTTAGCTCAAAACAAGATGATGCAGCAACAGATTCAACAACAATTTGAGCAAATGGCTAAGAGAATTGATGGCTTGCAAGTGGCAGCAGTGAGCACCACAAGCCAACCTCCAAACACTTGGGTACAAAGTGAAGAAACTCAAGAGGAGCAACAACAAGAGCAGGTTCAATACATGCACAACCAAAATCCTGGAACAAATGAAGTCTATGGTGATACCTACAATCCATCTTGGAAGAATCATCCCAACCTCAGATGGGGAGACAACCATAATCAAAACCAACAACCATGGCAAAGAAACACAGGCCAAAACAATTGGAAAAACACAAACCACAACCCCCAGCCAACCACTAACCAAAATTCATACAGAAAACCACAAAACAACTACCCAATTTCTAACCAATATCCACCCAATAACCACCCAACTAACCAAAACACCTATCCTCACCCATCAACACCCCAAAATCAACCCACCTCACAAGATTCACAGAGAATCACTCATCTAGAACAGCTCATGGAAAAACTGATGAAAAACCAAGAACTGACCACCAAGAATCAAGAAGCTACCATGAAGAACTTAGAGAGGCAAATTGGCCAAATCTCTAAGAAGATCTCTGTTGAGAAACCATCAAGTTCACTACCTAGTGACACCATTCCCAACCCAAAGGAAGAATGCAAGGTGGTGCAACTGAGAAGTGGAAGGGTGTTAACAGAAGGTAACCAAGGAGCAACAAAGAAGCTTATGGAGAATAACAATGAGCCAACAAAGAACACTGAAGCCATTAACAAGGATATGACAACCAAGAATGATCCAGAAAAACTCACAGAAGAAGATAACAAGCCACAGAATCTGAAGAAAGGAAAGAAGATCATGGAGGAACCAATTCCAGAACAGCATCAAGTGGTGAAGAGCTCAACACCACCACTACCTTACCCACAAAGATTTCACAAGGAAAGAAAGGATCAGCACTTCCACAAATTTCTTGAGACTTTCAAGAAGTTGGAAATCAACATACCTTTGGCAGAGGCTTTGGAGCAAATGCCCCTGTATGCTAAGTTTCTAAAGGAGCTCATCAACAAGAAAAGGGATTGGAATGAGAAGGAAACGGTGATGCTTAGTGAAGAATGTAGTGCCGTGCTCCAAAAGGGAATCCCACCAAAACTCAAGGATCCAGGGAGTTTTGTAGTGCCATGCACTATAGGCAAACTATCCTTGGATAAGGCTCTTTGCGATCTTGGAGCTAGTATCAACTTAATGCCTTTGTCCATGATGAAGAAGTTGGCAATAGAAGAACTCAAACCCACCAAGATGTCACTAGTTATGGCAGACAGATCAATCAAGGTGCCAAATGGGATTGTGGAAAATTTGCTAGTAAAGGTTGGAAAGTTTATCTTCCCTGCAGATTTTGTAATCCTAGATACTGATGAGGAAGGCAACAATTCAATCATCTTGGGCAGACCATTTCTAGCAACTGCAAGAGCTATCATAGATGTGGAAAAAGGAGAAATGATTTTCAGAGTACACAATGAGCAAATGATTATCAATGTTTTTAAATCAATGCAACATCCCCCAGAGCAGGAAGATCATTTGAGAGTGGATATGATAGAGAGCCTAGTGGAAGAAATGCTAGACATTGATCAGCATGAGCAAGAAAAAGACAACCAGGAAAGAATGGAGGAACATGTAGCTGAGATCCTCATAAGCAAAGAAGTAGAACCAAGCAAGAAAGAAGAGGTGCAAAAGCAAGAACTGAAGCCATTACCTTCCCACCTCAAATATGCATTCCTTGGCACCTTAGAGAGCTTCCCAGTAATCATCAATTCGTCCTTGACAAAGAAGGAAGAAGGGGAGCTTCTTGATGTCCTCAGAGCTCACAAGGATGCTTTAGGATGGACCATTGATGATCTGAAAGGCATTAGCCCTACAATATGCATGCATAAGATTCTTTTGGAGGACAATTCCAAAGCAGTAATTCAACCTCAAAGAAGACTAAACCCTGCAATGAAGGAAGTCGTCCAGAAAGAAGTGATGAAATTGTGGAATGCAGGAATCATATATCCTATCTCTGATAGCTCATGGATAAGCCCAGTACAAGTGGTACCAAAGAAAGGAGGAATGACAGTCATTACTAATGAGAAGAATGAACTCATTCCCACCAGAACAGTGACAGGGTGGAGGATGTGTATTGACTATAGAAGATTGAATGATGCTACACGCAAAGATCACTTCCCACTTCCTTTCATTGATCAAATGCTTGAGAGGTTGGCTGGCCATGCTTATTATTGCTTCTTGGATGGATATTCGGGGTACAATCAGATAGTGGTGGATCCAAAGGACCAAGAAAAGACTTCATTCACATGCCCAGTTGGTGTTTTTGCTTATAGAAGAATGCCATTTGGATTGTGCAATGCTCCAGCCACTTTTCAAAGGTGTATGCTTTCTATTTTCTCAGATATGGTTGAAAAATTTTTAGAGGTTTTCATGGATGACTTCTCTGTTTTTGGTGATACTTTCGCTACTTGCTTAAACCATCTAACTCTTGTCTTGAAACGATGCCAAGAAACTAATTTGGTTTTGAACTGGGAAAAGTGCCATTTCATGGTACCTGAGGGGATTGTTCTTGGTCATAAAGTTTCAAGAAGAGGAATAGAGGTTGACAAGGCAAAAGTGGAAATAATAGAAAAACTCCCTCCACCAACTAATGTGAAATCTGTTAGAAGTTTCTTGGGGCATGCAGGTTTTTATAGAAGGTTTATCAAAGACTTTTCTAAAATAGCCAAACCTTTGAGCAATCTTTTGATGATTGATCAACCTTTTATTTTTGATAAAGATTGTCAGCATGCTTTTGAGACTTTAAAACAGAAACTCACAACAGCACCAATTATCACACCCCCTGATTGGGACTCACCATTTGAACTCATGTGTGATGCAAGTGAAATTGCAATTGGTGCTGTACTTGGGCAGAAGAAGGGAAACTTGCATCATGTCATATATTATGCAAGTAAAGTATTGAATGAAGCTCAAAAAATTACACCACAACAGAGAAGGAATTGCTAGCTGTAGTCTATGCATTTGATAAGTTTAGATCATATTTGATAGGATCTAAAATTGTGGTTTATACTGATCATGCTGCTCTCAAGTATTTGATGTCAAAACAGGATGCTAAACCAAGACTTATCAGATGGATTTTACTCCTACAAGAATTTGACATTGAGGTAAAGGACAGGAAAGGCACTGAAAATCTAGTTGCTGATCATTTGTCAAGGCTGCCACCAGAAACAATTCAAAAGGCCTCAGTACCTGTGAATGAAAGCTTCCCAGATGAACATCTCATGCAAATCCAACAAACACCATGGTTTGCTGATATAGCAAACTACAAAGTAGGGAGAAAGATACCACATGAATTCACCAAGCAACAAGTGAGGAAACTAATCAATGAAGCAAAGAAGTTCTTATGGGATGAACCCTATTTGTTCAGAAGGTGTTCTGATGGAATAATCAGGAGATGTATTCCTGAGAATGAAACAAGAGATGTATTATGGCATTGCCATGGCTCAGCCTATGGTGGACACTTTGGTCCAGAAAGAACAGCAGCAAAGATATTACAAAGTGGTTTCTATTGGCCAACCATCTTCAAAGATGCCAGGGAATTTGTCCACCAATGCAATGAATGCCAAAGATCAGGAGGACTAACAAAAAGGAATGAGATGCCACAGAGCTTCATTTTGGAAGTAGAATTGTTTGATCTATGGGGCATTGATTTCATGGGACCTTTTCCCCCTTCTCATTCATTCAGATATATCTTGGTAGCAGTAGAGTATGTTTCAAAATGGGTGGAAGCCATAGCCACAACTACCTGTGATGCACAAGTTGTTCTTCAATTCCTGAAGAAGCACATCTTTACTAGATATGGAGTACCCAAGGGTCTCATCAGTGATGGTGGTGGCCATTTTTGTAATAGACAGATGGAGAAACTCCTCCACAAATATGGAGTTATTCATAAGGTAGCCACACCATATCATCCCCAAACCAATGGCCAAGCAGAATTAGCAAACAGGGAACTAAAGAAGATCCTAGAAAAAACAGTTGGTAGCACAAGAAAGGATTGGGCTAGGAAGTTGGAAGATGCACTTTGGGCATATAGAACAGCTTTTAAAACTCCTATTGGGAAGTCTCCATTCCAACTGTTATATGGCAAAGCTTGTCATCTCCCTGTAGAGCTTGAGCACAAAGCCTTTTGGGCCACCAAACTTCTAAATTTGGATTCTGAAGTAGCAGGAGAGAAAAGATTGTTGCAGCTGAATGAGCTAGATGAGTTTAGGTTAGAAGCTTATGAAAATACCAAGATATACAAGGAGAAAGCTAAGAGATGGCATGACAGGAAGATTTTAAAGAAAGAATTCAAACCTGGACAACAAGTTCTCTTGTATAACTCACGGCTCAAGATATTCCCTGGCAAGCTTAAATCTAAATGGACTGGTCCATATTTGGTAACTAAGGTTTTTCCTTATGGGAGCATCGAATTATTAGATGAAGCAACAAAGCATCAGTTTACTGCAAATGGTCATAGAGCAAAATTGTACCTAGGAGGGCAATGGAACAAAGAGAAGGAGGTCCAGAACCTGAATCCCTCTTGAAGCAAAAATGAAGATGTCAAGCTAATGACAATAAAAGAGCGCTTGTTGGGAGGCAACCCAACCTGAGGTAATTTCTTTTCATAGCTTTTCAATAAAAATGTTGAGTAATTGGTATGGATTGCAAGGAGCTAAGTTTGGTGTTGCACACCAAAACAATTTGAGGAAGAATGAAAACTTCTAAGTTTGGTGTTCCACCAAAAATATCATTTAATACATTCTCACCTCTTGCATGATTCTAACTCCAAGCAATCAACCACATTACTCAACTGTTAAATTGTTTTCTAGCTTTAATTCCATTAACCTTTAGCAAGGATACATGGTTTCAAATATGGTTAACTTTGTACATCTGAGACAGTGGCAAAACAATTAAGTTTGGTGTTCACACACCAAAACAAATCCTGAAACCACACTCAGTTATGCTTACTAACCATATGATCAAGGGCTTGAGAAGCAAGCAACTTTGAGGATTATGCAGGACATGAATCAATAATTGAAGACACTATGCATTTTGACTCAAAGGGAACATAGCAGAAAGAAAAATCAAAGGGCTGCAACTACAAAGGTTGTATCTGAACTTAACTCTTGCTGCTGTGTGATATTTTGAATTTGGAAACCATTATATGCCTTGCTAAAGTGTTCATCTAGTTGCAAGTGAAATTGTTTGTGAAAATGCCAAATCTGCATAATGCTTGTATCCATCACTTAGCTTTAAATATTGCTTTGCTTCCCATATGCTTAAATAAAAGAGTTTGGTTTGAATTGAAAAGAGAAAAATCCAATGTTGCATGAGTATGAATGGAAGTTGGTGGTGGCACATGTGTTTGATTAAATGTATAACTCATGAAATAAATGTTGCATGATATCATTCTCATTCAATTATAAGTTAGCTTGCTGTTACATAGACCTTTATCAATAATGAAGCACCCTTGGTAACAAAAACAGAAAGAAAAGGAAGAAAGAAAAAGCCAAAATGGCAAGAAAAACAAAGAATAAAGGTTGGACACCAATGGTTTGGACCCTAGGACAAATGCCTGTGGTGTTCTTGTACTGAGATCTGCTTGGATGAGTAAATTCTAAGGGGTATTTTGAAACCCGGTCACTTAGATCAACTGATTTGGGATGGCCAATTGAAAATCCACAATAAAGAGCAACTTAGATACAAAGCACTTAGTGATCCAAAGAGATGCTGGGCATCAATGATCCTAGGAAGAATTAGTGAGCTAAGTGTCTGTGGTGGAAAGATGTTGAGCAAAATAAAAGAAAATGAAGCCAAAGGCTAAGCTGCAACATTTAACACCAAACCTCTTAAAGAATAAAAAGCTTATTAAAAGCATTATAAGCCAAGAAGAGTTAGCAAGGGAGTGAGTAAAAGGTGAGTCTTATAACAGCAAGTTTAGCAAGCCTTTGAATAAAGATATGTATTATGCAGCAGCAACAATAAGTGAGTATCATTGTCTGCCTAAATGCCCCATAAATTGAAGTTCTGCTATCTGCATAATAAGGATTTATGTTCTTTTCTTATTCATATCATTTACTCTTAGTTTTGATGCTTGCTTGGGGACAAGCAAGGTTTAAGTTTGGTGTTGTGATGACAAGTCATCATATACCCATTTTTCAAGCTAATTTCACTTGTTTTGTTAGCATTTATGCACTTTCTTGCATCCTAAGTTAGTGATTTGGAGTGAAAATGCACAACTTCTCTAAATCAAGCAACCACCATGAAATTAATGATAAATCATGAGGTTTAAGCTAACTTTAATTGCATTTTAATTGATTTATAAGCCTCTTGAATTTAGTGATGCTTTGAGTGGTTGTTTGGTTTATTTTAGGTGAAGAAAAGAAAAGAAAATGGAAAGCGTGGCATAAAAAGTGTAGCCAAAGAAAGAAAAGCGTGGCCGAATCAAGAGGAGGCGTGCCGCATTATAATGGGGAAGCAACCTTGCCCTCCACAAGGGCAGAATGCCCTCTAGGAGGGCAGCATCAAGTAACCAAACCAAGACAAGGCAACCTTACCCTGCCCACTCCAAGGGCAGAGCACAAAATGGTGCCTTGGAGCCAAGAGAAGCAAACTCTGCCCTGCCCTTGTGGAGAGCAGGATCGGGCTCCATGAGGAAAGAAATTCAAGGGAAAATGACACCCATGCAAGCCACAAGTTTCGAACAAGGGACCATGAAGAAGCCAAGCTCTAACACCCACTAGCGTGCCAAAGAATCAAAAGAAAAAGTAGCGTGTTTGCAAGCCACCAGATTCGAACACGGGCCATGAGATTGGGAACCTTGCCCTGCCCTTGGCGCGGGCAGGGCAGCATTTGAAATTGGCGCATCACACACAAGACCTTGGCGCACCAACTCTGCTTCCTGGCGCACCAAACCATTCCTGCCCTGCCCTTGGCGCGGGCAGGGAGCATCCACGCGTCAACGTGCTTCGCGCGCACGCGCGCTCCTCAAATCTGGCCGTCCCACGCATCAACGTGCAGCACGCGCACGCGCGCTTCTCAATTCTGGCAGCACCAAGCGCACGCACGCATCACGTTCTGGCGCAGCAGCTTTCCCGCCCTGCCCTTGGCGCGGGCAGGGCAGCCTCTGGCGCACCAAGGGCGCACCAAACTTGCACCAACACGCATCATGGCCGCACCAATTGCTAGCCCAAGCATCAATTTTCTGCCCTGCCCTCCACAAGGGCAGGGCAGCCTCCTGGGAGTGGATTTTTGGGCCGAAAATTCAAATTAAAACACCATTTTAATTCATTCCTTCACCAATTCAAAAGCCCATCCAAATCCGAAAATCCAAGAATAGAAAGTGTATAAATAGAAGCTAGTTTGATGTAATTAGGACCCTTTTACCATCTTTTGAATTTTTGGACCTTTTGTGAATTTTCACTTTTAACTTCACTTTTGAATTTTTATTTCTAGCTTTCTGTTGAGATTTCTGAGAATTGGGGAGGGAATTGATCTCTCTTCTCCCTCGTTCTTGCCTGAGGAATTTTACTCTTCTGTTTCTGAGATTTGGGTGTGAGAAATTGAGGAAATTCTGTCTCAATTCCCATTCAAATTCTCTTTAATTCACTTTCTGCATAATTGAATCTGTTTCAAGTTCCTTTACTGCTTCTTCTTCTAATTTTCTTGTCAATTGCTTTGTTCATTTGGATCTAGGAAGGCAAATAGAGATCTAGGCTCTGCTACCTAGTCTCTTGAGACCTGAGACCCAATTTGGCTCTTGAATCTTCTATGAACCTTGCTGCATTTTATTTTCCTTCTGTTTGAATATTAATTGCTTCTGATTTAATTTCTACTCAACCAATTGCTGCAATTTACTACTTCTTTGTTTAGATTCTGCAATCCCATTCCTCAATTCCCTTTTATATTCAAGCCATTTATCTTTCTTGCCATTTAAGTTACTGCAATTTACCTTTCTTGCACTTTAAGTTTCAGTCATTTAATTTCTTGTTCTTTAAGTTTCTGCAATTTTACTTCTCTGTTTCTCAATTTACTGCACATTCCCCTTTCCCTTTTACATTTACTGTCATTTATTTTCTATTAAGCACAAATCACTCAACCAACACTTGATTTGCTTGACTAAACCACCCACTAAACTAAAATTGCTCAATCCTTCAATCCCTGTGGGATCGACCTCACTCTTGTGAGTTATTATTACTTGATGCGACCCGGTACACTTGCCGGTGAGTTTTGTGTTGGATCGCTTTCCACACATCAGATGACGCGAACGCGTGGCATGGAAAAGCGCGAGTGACACGTCCGCATGGGTGACGTGATCGCGTGACATGTGCGATCTGCATAATTTGTAGAATTCGCTGGGGGCAATTTTGGACCCTATTTCGACCCAGTTTTCGGCCCGGAACAGCAGACTAGAGCCAGAGAATATGCAGAAACAAACACAACATTCATTCCACACAGTGGAGAGTTTTTTTAGATCTAGTTTTACTCCTCCTCTAGGTTTTTCTCTCTAGGTTTTAGAATTTTAATTTTCAATTTTGATCTTAGTATTGGAACATTGAGAAGAGTTATTTCCTCATCAAGACTTCGTCATTCTAGTTCGTTCTCTTAACTTGGTTTTATTCTTCCATGTTCTTTGCTTTGTTCAATTTTGTCATTTGAATATTTTAATGATTATTTAATATGAGAATTATTCCTTTCATTTTAATCCATTTTACATTCCAATAATCATGTCTTCTTTTAATTCCTTTTCATATGTTATGGATTTGTTATTTACAATGAGCGAGTAGTTCCCCTCACTTGATGGGGAGTTGATTGAAAGGAACTCTTGAGTTGGAAGGATTGAAAGAGAATTTGTAATTGGGATAATTATTGGATTGCTCTCTAGTCACTAATACCAACTCATTTTTATTAATTGAATTGCAACTTGTGAACAGACATGGCATTCCAATTTGTTTGACTTTGCCTTACTTAGTAAAGGATAATTAAACAAACCAATCTTTAATTATCAATTACTCTGAGAGAACTCCAACAACATTAGAGATTCTAACTGATCAACTCCCAGTCAAGGCTTTTTATTTACATTATTCAATTTTATTAACTTTAATTTTCCTGTTACTCAATTCACTTCTTTGAAAATCTCTGGTTAATAAAATAGCACACTTTCTGCAACTCGTTGGGAGACGACCTGGGATTCATACTCCCAGTAATTTTTAATTTAAATTTTCTATGACACATTTTAAATTGATATGCAGATTTTTGGTGAGTTAAGAACTATACTTACAACGTAACCATTTTAATAATTTTTAATTCACCAACTTCTGTGCTCCATCAATTTTTGGCGCCGTTGCCGGGGAGTTGCAATAGAGTGCTAAAGTTATTAATTAGAATTTATTTATTTGCATTTTATTTTGTTGCTTTTAATATGAGCTGCGTATTTCTTTCGTCAAATGACGCGTTCTCTACCTGACCCTAATTTGCCAATATTCGATCCTGAAATTGAAAGGAGTATTTCACAAATAAGGCGAGTTAAGCGTCAGTTAGTCCTCTCTAAGGACGAATCTGAAACGTCAGTTGAGGAAGAAACCAGCCCCCGTCCTACTAATCCGGTTGTTTTACGTGCAGAAAACATGGCAGCTAGGAGAGTTACCATCCAGGAGGAAGGAGCTCCTGATTTGATAATGCAACCGTTCCAGGCGCATCATCCAGCGGTAGCTACAGATTTTGAAATAAAGACCGCACTTGAGAGATTTCCAGGCCGCCTGTTCTACTGTCAGGCGTGATGGTACTGATGAAACTTCAATTTTGCTGAAAGCTTTCCCGTTTTCTCTTGAGGAAAAAGCAAGAGAGCGGTACTACACTCAATCTCTAGCGAATGTATCCAACTGGGATACACTCAGAAAATGAGTTTTTGGAGAAATTCTTTCCATCTGAAGTTACTGATAAACTGAGGAAGGATATTTCCACCATTGTTCAGGATGACAATGAATCTCTTTTTGAATACTGGGAGCGCTTCAATAATCTTCTGGAAGCATGCCCCCACCACATGATTGATAAGATAGTGTTACTCAGCTACATCACACAGGGTATGAGGCCCCAAGATAAGACCACATTGGAAAGTGCTAGCAATGGGTCTATGAAGAAGTACAAAACCACTGATGAAGCATGGCAATTGATCAGTGATTTAGCTGAATCTACTAGGAACCAAAGGCAAAGGCAAAACCGTTCAAAAGCCGTTGCAGAAGTATCCTCTAACAGAGAGACTGTGGCTCTAGCTCAGAGTATATGTGAGATGACCAACTTGCTGAAGGAGATGCAATTGAATAAACAACAAGCTCAGCAAGCTCAACCTCCTCCACCACAGCAAAACCAACAGCTAGTTCCCTAGAGAGTTTGTGGAATCTGTGCTGATTATAGCCACTACACTGATGAATGTCCGCAGCTCCAACAAGAAGACAACATGGTAGCATCCACTCATAATTTCTATGACCGCCCCAACCAAGGGTACAATCAAGGTGGAAACAATAACCATGGATGGCAGGACAATTATAACCAGAATTGGAGGGACAACAATAACAGAGGAGGCAGAGATAATCAGGGAAATCAGAGGTGGAATAATAACAACAGGCAGCAGAATCAACCTTACAGAGCACCTCACCTGAGGCAAAACCAAGGACCACAGAATAATCGACAGCAGACCTCTCAATTTAATCATTCTTCTTCATCTCATAATGAAGAGTTACTACAATCTTTTGAGCGAAGACAGCAGACCATGGAAAACAGTATCATGAATAGTATTAGTGCCAGTTTGAATGGTCTGACCTCTACTTTGCAAGCTCCTGTCTTACAGATCGGAGCTTCACAAAATTCCAGTAACCAACCTTCAAGTTCCACTGGAATCCCCTCTCAACCATTACCCAATCCAAAGGGAGGCATTAATGCCATCACCCTGAGGTCCGGAACCACACTGCAGGAGAGGAACCAAGAGGAGCCAAGCTCACCAGAACACGCCTCAGCTGAAGAGGTGGTAGAAATAGAAGATGATGAAGAAGAAGAGGGCATACAGGACATAGCTGAAGAAGAAATAGCTCAACCACAAGAGGAAGCACCAAAAGGCACAGACACTACAGACAACACTACTCCTATTCCATTTCCACAACTTGCAAGGAAGCCCAGGAAGCAGCTGGAACCCGATCCTAAAATGGTAGAAATATTCAAAAAGGTCGAGGTAACTGTTCCTCTTTTTGATGTTATTTAGCAAGTACCTAAATATGCAAAGTTTCTAAAAGATTTATGTATCCATAAAGACAAAATTAATGAATTAGAAACTATTCCTTTAGGTAGTTCTATATCTGCTTTAATGGGAGGACTACCCAAAAAATGTAGTGATCCAGGTCCTTGTATAGTTAGCTGTACTATTGGTGGTGTAGTAATTTATGATTGCATGTGTGATTTAGGAGCATGTGTCAGTATAATGCCTTTGTCTATATATGATATTTTGAGGCTCCCTCCCTTAAAAAGGTCGGCAGCTCGTTTTGTGTTAGCAGATAAAAGCATTATTACAGTGGCTGGAGTTGCTGAAGATGTTCTGGTGAATATTAAAGGGCTTACATTTTCCACTAATTTTTATATTTTGGAGATGCCCCATAATGATTCAGATAAGCCATCATCAATCCTACTTGGAAGACCATTCCTGAAGACGTCAAAATTCAAATTGGATGCTTTTTCAGGAACATACTCCTTTGAAATAGATGGCCACATTGTGATCTTTAATCTGAATGGAGTCATTAATAACCCTCCAAAAGATCGCTCTATCTTCCAGTGTGATGTCATAGATGAAAGTGTAGCTGAAGTTCACAAGGAAGAGTTAGAAGAGAGGCACACTGGACAAGGTCCAAGTGTGGGGACCCTCTTAACTGACAATGTGGGCACTTCATCATTTTCACAAGCTCCAGATACTCCAGAGCCTGCCCATGAACAGAAGTTAGAATTGAAACCCCTCCCTCCACATCTCAAATATGCTTATCTTGGAGATGAGCAGAAGTTTCCAGTTATTATTGCAAGAGAACTTACTTCTCAACAAGAAGAGCAGTTACTTGATGTGCTGAGGAAGCATAAGAGGGCAATTGGGTGGAGTTTGGCAGACATAGTAGGAATCAACCCTCAAGTATGTGAGCACAGAATATTTTTAGAAGAGGAAGCAAGACCTGTCCGTCAACCCCAAAGAAAATTGAATCCCACCATCTTGGAAGTCGTCAAAAAGGAAGTGACCTGACTATTGGAAGCAGGTATCATATATCCCATTTCAGACAGTGAATGGGTAAGCCCAGTACAAGTGGTGCCCAAGAAGTCTGGAGTCACTACAGTGAAGAATGAGCATGGAGAGCTCATAATAACTAGAGTTCAGAATGCTTGGAGATTTTGCATTGATTACATGCGTCTCAACCAAGCTACCCGTAAGGATCACTACCCACTTCCATTCATTGATCAAATGCTAGATCGCTGATGAGCGGATAATTTATACGCTTTTTGGCATTGTTTTTACATAGTTTTTAATAAGTTTAAGCTACTTTTAGGGATGTTTTCATTAGTTTTTATGCTAAATTCACATTTCTGGACTTTACTATGAGTTTGTGTGTTTTTCTGTGATTTCAGGTAAATTCTGACTGAAATTGAGGGATTTGAGCAAAACTCTGAAAAAGGCTGACAAAAGGACTGCTGATGCTGTTGGATTCTGACCTCCCTGCACTCGAAATGGATTTTCTGGAGCTACAGAACTCCAAATGGCGCGCTCTCAACGGCGTTGGAAAGTAGACATCCAGGGCTTTCCAGCAATATATAATAGTCCATACTTTAATCGAAGAATGACGACGTAACTTGGCGTTAAACGCCAAGTACATGCTGCTGTCTGGAGTAAAACGCCAGAAAAACGTCATGATCCGGAGTCAAACGCCCAAAACACGTCATAACCTGAAGTTTGACGCCAAGAAATGCCTCTACATGTGGATTGATCAAGCTCAGCCCAAACACACACCAAGTGGGCCCCGGAAGTGGATTTATGCATCAATTACTTACTCATGTAAACCCTAGTAGCTAGTCTAGTATATATAGGACCTTTTACTACTGTATTAGACATCCTGGATTGTATTTTCTATCCTGTGATCACATTTAGGGGGCTGGCCATTCGGCCATGCCTGGACCTCTTGCTTATGTATTTTCAACAGTGGAGTTTCTGCACACCATAGATTAAGGGTGTGGAGCTCTGCTGTACCTCAAAGATTAATGAAGTTCTATTTTCTTTTATTCAATTCCTCTCTTATTCTTATTCCAAGATATTCATTCGTACCCAAGAACATGATGAATGTGATGAGTTAATAACCCTCATTAACGTTCTCACTCATGAACGCGCGTGATTGACAACCACTTCCGTTCTACATGCAAAGAAGCTTGAATGTGTATCTCTTAGATTCCCCAACAGAATCTTCGTGGTATAAGCTAGATGGATGGCGGCATTTATCTGGATCCGGAAAGTCCAACCTTGTCTGTGGTGTTCCGAGTAGGATCCTGGGAATCCGGAAAGTCTCACCTTGTCTGTGGTATTCCGAGTAGGATTCCGTTCATGAATGACTGTGACGTGCTTCAAACTTTAACCTGCTGGGCGTTAGTGACAAACGCAAAAGAGGGATTCTATTCCAGTAGGAGCGGGAACCAACCGGTGATTGGCCGTGCTGTGACAGAGTGCGTGCATTAGCTTTCACTGCGAGGATGGGATGTAGCTATCAACCATGGGTGATGCCTCCAGACTGGTTAGCTGTGCGAGTGACAGCCGCACAGGTTATTTCCCCGAGAGGAATGAAAGTAGCCACAGCTGATAGTGAACCCCTATACAAAGCTTGCCATGGAAAGGAGTAAGAAGGATTGAGTAGAAGGAATAGGAAGGCAGGCGTCCGAGAGCTCTACAGCACCTCCATTCCGCTTATCTGAAATTCCTACCAATGAATCTACATAAGTATTCTATCCATTTTATTATTTCTAATCTTTATTTCTATTTTCGAACCCATAACTTTTTAATCTGCCTAACTGAGATTTGCAAGGTGACCATAGCTTGCTTCATACCAACAATCTCTGTGGATTCGACCCTTACTCACGTAAGGTTATTACTTGGACGACCCAGTACACTTGCTGGTTAGTTGAACGGAGTTGTGAATTCAAGTTAAGAAAATAAACAGTGCCCTAAGGGTATATTCATACTAAAGCTCAAAAGATAGAAGAACATAGTGATCACAATTTCGTCCACCAAGTTTTTGGCGCCGTTGCCGGGGATTGTTCGAGTATGGACAACTGACGGTTCATCTTGTTGCTCAGATTAGGTAATTTTCTTTTCAAAAATCTTTTTCAAAATTTTTCTTTTTATTTTTCGTTTTTCAACACTATTTTTTCGAAAAAAATTAATAAAAATACAAAAAAAATCATAAAATCATAAAAATCAAAAATATTTTGTGTTTCTTGTTTGAGTCTTGAGTCAATTTTTAAGTTTGGTGTCAATTGCATGCTTTTAAAATTTTTCTTGCATTTTTTGAAAATCCCATGCATTCATAGTGTTCTTCATGATCTTCAAGTTGTTCTTGACAAGTCTTCTTGTTTGATCTTGATGATTTTTTGTTTTGTGTTGTTTGTTGTTTCTCATGTGCATTTTTGCATTCATATTTTCCATGCATTAAAAATTTCTAAGTTTGGTGTCTTGCATGTTTTCTTTGCATCAAAAATTTTTCAAAATTATGTTCTTGATGTTCATCATGATCTTCAAAGTGTTCTTGGTGTTCATCTTGACATTCATAGCATTCTTGCATGCATCTTGTGTCTTGATCCAAAATTTTCATGTTTTGGGTCATTTTTGTGTTTTTCTTTAAAAATTCAAAAATCAAAAAAAAATATATATCTTTTCCTTATTTTCCTCTAAATTTTCGAAATTTTGGGTTGACTTGGTCAAAAATTTTCAAAATTAGTTGTTTCTTACAAGTCAAGTCAAAATTTCAATTTTAAAAATCTTATCTTTTCAAAATCTTTTTCTTATCTTTTTATCTAATTTTCGAAAATTAGCTAACAATTAATGTGATTGGTTCAAAAATTTGAAGTTTGTTACTTTCTTGTTAAGAAAGTTTCAATCTTTAAGTTCTAGAATCTTATCTTGTAGTTTCTTGTTAGTTAAGTCTTTTTAAAAATTAAATCCTTTTCAAAATGTCTCTTTCAATTATATCTTTTTATCTTTTATCTTATCTTTTTCAAAATTTTGATTTCAAAATATCTTATCTAACTTCTTATCTTCTTATCTTTTTCAATTTTGATTTCAAATCTTTTTCAATTAATTAACTAACTTGTTGTTTGTTTCTTACCTTTTTCAAAACCACCTAACTACTTTTCCCTCTTCTATTTTCGAAAATATCTCTCCCTTTTTCAAAAATTCTTTTTAATTAATTAATTGTTTCATGTTTTAATTTTAATTACAATTTATTTTTATTTTTCGAAAATCACTAACTCTTTTTCAAAATAATTTTCGAAAATTATCCCTCTCCCATCTTATTCTATTTATTCATTCATATCCTAACATCTCATCTCACATCTCTACCATCCTCACAGTTGTGTTTCTTTTTATTCCCTTCTTCTACCCCCTACTTTTTCTACTAACATAAAGGAATCTCTATACTGTGACATAGAGGATTCCTTTTTCTTTTCTTGTTTTCTTCTCTTTCATATGAGCAGGAACAAGGATAAAGGCACTCTTGTTGAAATTGATCCAGAACCTGAAAGGACTCTGAAGAGAAAATTAAAGAGAAGCTAAATTACAACAATCCAGAAACAACCTTTCAGAAACATTAGAACAAGAGGTGATGGCCGAAAATAATAATAATGCAAGGAGAATGCTTGGGGACTTCACAAAGCCAACGTCCAAGTTTGATGGAAGAAGCATCTCCATTCCTGCCATTGGAGCCAATAACTTTGAGCTTAAGCCTCAACTAGTTGCTTTAATGCAACAAAACTGCAAGTTTTATGGACTTCCATCTGAAGATCCTTACCAGTTTTTAACTGAGTTCTTGCAGATCTGTGACACTGTAAAGACAAATGGAGTTAATCCTGAAGTCTACAGACTCTTGCTTTTCCCTTTTGCTGTAAGAGACAGAGCTAGAGTATGGTTGGATTCTCAACCCAAGGATAGCCTGGACTCATGGGATAAGCTTGTCACTGCATTCTTAGATAAATTCTTTCCTCCTCAAAAGCTGAGCAAGCTGAGAGTGGATGTTCAAACCTTCAAACAAAAAGATGGTGAATCCCTCTATGAAGCTTGGGAAAGATACAAGCAGCTGACCAAGAGATGTCCATCTGACATGTTTTCTGAATGGACCATATTAGATATATTCTATTATGGTCTCTCTGAATTTTCGAAAATGTCATTGGACCACTCTGCAGGTGGATCTATTCACCTGAAGAAAACGCCTGAAGAGGCTCAAGAACTCATTGACATGGTTGCAAACAACCAGTTCATGTACACCTCTGAGAGGAATTCCGTGAATAATGGGGTACCTCAGAAGAAAGGAGTTCTTGAAATTGATGCGCTGAATGCCATATTGGCTCAGAACAAAGTGTTGACTCAACAGGTCAACATGATCTCTCAAAATCTGAATGGATTGCAACATGCAGCCAATAGTACTAGAGAGGCAGCTTCTGAAGAAGCTTATGATCCTGAAAACCCTGCCATGGCAGAGGTTAATTACTTAGGTGAACCTTATGGAAACACCTATAACTCATCATGGAGAAATCATCCTAATTTCTCCTGGAAGGATCAACAAAAACCTCAACAAGGTTTTAACAATGGTGGACGCAATAGGCTGAATAATAGTAAGCCATATCCATCATCTTCTCAGCAACAGACAGAGAACTCTGAACAAAACACTTCTAATTTAGCCAATATAGTCTCTGATCTGTCAAAAGCCACTTTTAGTTTCATGAATGAAACAAGATCCTCTATCAGAAATCTGGAGGCACAAGTGGGCCAGCTGAGTAAGAAAGTCATTGACACTCCTCCCAGTACTCTCCCAAGTAATACAGAAGAAAATCCAAAAGGAGAGTGCAAGGCCATTGATTTAATCAAAGTGGCCGAATGCACCAAGGAGGAGGAGGACGAAAATCCCAGTAAGGAAGACCTCCTGGGACGTTCTTTAAGCAAGAAGGAGTTTCCTATTAAGGATCCTGAGGAATCTGAGGCTCATCTAGAGACCATAGAGATTCCTTTAATTCTCCTTCTGCCATTCATGAGCTCTGAAGAATATTCATCCTCTGAAGAGAATGAAGATGTGACTGAAGAGCAAGTTGCTCAATATTTAGGAGCTATCATGAAGCTGAATGCCAAGTTATTTGGTAATGAGACTTGGGAAAGTGAACCTCCCTTGCTCATTAGTGAACTGGATACTTGGATTCAGAGAACTCTACCTTAAAAGAAACAAGATCCTGGCAAGTTCTTAATACCTTGCACCATTGGCACTATGAGCTTTGAAAGAGCTCTATGTGATCTTGGATCAGGAATAAATCTTATGCCACTCTCTGTAATGGAGAAGCTGGGAATCATTGAGGTACAACCTGCCTTGTTCTCATTACAACTGGCAGACAAGTCAGTGAGACAAGCTTATGGGTTAGTAGAGGACGTACTAGTAAAGGTTGAAGGCCTTTACATCCCTACTGATTTCATAATCCTAGACACTAGGAAGGAAGATGATGAATGCATCATCCTAGGAAGACCTTTCCTAGCCACAGCAGGAGCTGTGATAGATGTCAACAGAGGTGAATTAGTCCTTCAATTGAATGGAGAATATCTTGTGTTTCAAGCACATGGCTATCCCTCTGTGACAAAAGAGAGCAAGCATGAAGAGCTTCTCTCAGTTCAGAGTCAAGAAGAGCCCACACAGTCAAGCTCTAAGTTTGGTGTTGTGAGGCCACAACCAAACTCTAAGTTTGGTGTTCATACCCCATATCCAAACTCTAAGTTTGGTGTTGGGAATACTACACACTAAATTGACCTGACCACCATGTGGCTCCATGAGAGCCACTGTCAAGCTATTGACATTAAAGAAGCGCTTGTTGGGAGGCAACCCAATTTTATTTATCTAATTTTATTTTATTCTGTTTCTTTGTTATTTTTGTGTTTAATTAGGTACATGATCATGAGGAGTCACGAAAAAAATCAAAAAAATTATTAACAGAGTCAAAAACAGAAGAAAAAAATTTTTCACCCTGGAGGACGCACAGGCTGGTGTTCAGCGCCCAGAAGGAGCATCTGGCTGGCGTTCAACGCCAGAATAGAGCATCTTTCTGGCGCTGAACGCCCAAAACAAGCTACATCCTGGCGTTTAACGCCAGAATGCGCACACAGAGGACAATCTGGCGCTGAACGCCAGAAACAAGCTTGAAACTGGCGTTCAACGCCAGAAACAAGCATCACATGGGCGTTTAACGCCCAGAACGTGCATCAATGGGCGTTTGAACGCCAGAATGATGCATGAAGGCATGTTACATGCCTATAGGGTGAAGGAATGGTATTTCTTTTCACCTCAGGATCTGTGGACCCCACAGGATCCCCATCTCAGGATCTGTGGACCCCACAGGATCCCCACTACAGGATCTGTGGACCCCACAGGATCCCCACCTACCTTTTCTTTTAATCCTATTCACACTCTCCCAATCTAAATCTCATTCCCAAGGTCACCCTTCCCAAAAACCTTCACCAATCACCTTAACTCTTCTTCCCAATTTACCCATTCACCATTCACATCAACCTCCTCTTCCCCATACACCCCACCTACCTCCATAAAAATTCAAATTCAATTTCCCACCCATTCCCACCCAAAATGGCCGAACCTATACCCTCCCCCTCCCTATAAATACCCTTCTTTTCTTTTACATTTTCACACAACACAACCCCACATTCCCCCACATAGCCGAACCCTCTCTTCTCCCTCTCTATCATATTTTCTTCTTCTTCTTCTACTCTTCTTTTCTTTTTTTGCTTGGGGACAAGCAAATTTTAAGTTTGGTGTGATAAAAAGCCTAAGCTTTTTGATTTTCATTCACCATCAATGGCACCCAAGACCGGAATTTCCTCAAGAAAAGGAAAAGGGAAAGCAAAAGCTTCTTCCTCCGAGTTATGGGAGAAGGAGAGATTCATCTCCAAGAGCCATCAAGACCACTTCTATGATGTTGTGGCAAAGAAGAAAGTGATCCCTGAGGTCCCTTTCAAGCTCAAGAAAAATGAGTATCCGGAGATCCGACATGAAATTCAAAGAAGAGGTTGGGAAGTCTTAGCCAACCCCATGCAACAAGTCGGAATTCTCATGGTTCAAGAGTTCTATGCCAATGCATGGATCACTAGAAACCATGACCAAAGTATGAACCCAAGCCCAAAGAATTATCTCACAATGGTTAGGGGGAAATACTTGGATTTCAGTCCGGAAAATGTGAGGTTGGCATTTCATTTGCCTATGATGCAAGGTGATGAACGCCCCTACACAAGAAGGGTCAACTTTAACCAAAGGTTGGACCAAGTCCTTATGGACATATGTGTGGAAGGCGCCCAATGGAGAGTAGACTCCAAAGGCAAGCCAGTCCAACTAAGAAGACTGGACCTCAAGCCTGTAGCTAGAGGATGGTTGGAGTTCATTCAAAGATCCATCATCCCTACAAGCAACCGATCTGAAGTTACTGTGGATCGGGCCATCATGGTTCATAGCATCATGATTGGTGAAGAAGTAGAGGTTCATGAAGTCATCTCCAATGAACTCTACAAGATAGCTGACAAGCCTTCATACATGGCACGGCTAGCCTTCCCCCACCTTATATGCCATCTATGTTACTCAGCTGGAGTTATCATAGAAGGAGATGTCTCCATTGAAGAAGACAAGCCCATCACCAAGAAAAAGATGGAGCAAATAAGGGAAGCTCCTCACGGCCTCCAAGAAGAACATGAGGAAGTTCATCATCAACAAATGCCTCAAGGAATGCACTTTCCTCCCAACAACTATTGGGAGCAACTCAACACCTCCTTAGAAGATTTGAGCCATAATGTGGAGCAATTAAGGGTGGAACATCATGAGCACTCCATCATTCTCCAAGAAATAAGAGAAGATCAAAGAGCAATGAGGGAGGAGCAACAAAGGCAAGGAAGGGACATAGAAGAGTTGAAGAACATCATTGGTCCTTCAAGAAGAAGACGCCACTAAAAGGTGGATTCATTCCTTGTTCTTTATTTCTTTCTGTTTTCTGTTTTTAAGTATTATGTTTATCTATGTTTTGTGTCTTTCTTTCATGATCATTAGTATGTAACCATGCCTTAAAGCTATGAATAAAAGCCATTAATCCTTCACCTCTCTTAAAAGAAAAATGTTTTAATTCAAAAGAACAAGAAGTACATAAATTTCGAAAATAGCTCTTGAATTTAGTTTAATTATTCTGATGTGGTGACAATATTTTTGCTTTCTGAATGAATGATTGAACAGTGCATATGTCTTTGGATCTTGTTGTTTATGAATGTTAAAATTGTTGGCTCTTGAAAGAATGATGAACAAAGAGAAATGTTATTGAGGATCTGAAAAATCATGAAATTGATTCTTGAAGCAAGAAAAAGCAGTGAAAAAGAAAGCTTGCGAAAAAAAAAAGAAAAAAAATGGCGAAAAAAAAATAGAAAAAAAAAAGAAGGAGCAGTAGAAAAAGCCAATAGCCCTTAAAACCAAAAGGCAAGGGTAAAAAGGATCCAAGGCTTTGAGCATCAATGGATAGGAGGGCCCAAGGAAATTAAATCCAGGCCTAAGCGGCTAAATCAAGCTGTCCCTAACCATGTGCTTGTGTCATGAAGGTCCAAGTGAAAAGCTTGAGACTGAGTGGTTAAAGTCGTGATCCAAAGCAAAAGAGTGTGCTTAAGAGCTCTGGACACCACTAACTGGGGACTTCAGCAAAGCTGAGTCACAATCTGAAAAGGTTCACCCAGTTATGTGTCTGTGGCATTTGTGTATCCGGTGGTAATACTGGAAGACAAAGTGCTTAGGGCCACAGCCAAGACTCATAAGTAGCTGTGTTCAAGAATCAACATGCTTAACTAGGAAAGTCAATAACACTATCCGAAATTCTAAGTTCCTAGAGAAGCCAATCATTCATAACTCCAAAGGAAAAAGTGAGATGCCAAAACTGTTCAGAAGCAAAAAGCTACAAGTCCCGCTCATGTAATTAAATTAATATTCATTGATATTTTGGACTTTATAGTATATTCTCTTCTTTTTATCCTATTTGATTTTCAGTTGCTTGGGGACAAGCAACAATTTAAGTTTGGTGTTGTGATGAGCGGATAATTTATACGCTTTTTGGCATTGTTTTTACATAGTTTTTAATAAGTTTAAGCTACTTTTAGGGATGTTTTCATTAGTTTTATGCTAAATTCACATTTCTGGACTTTACTATGAGTTTGTGTGTTTTTCTGTGATTTCAGGTAAATTCTGACTGAAATTGAGGGATTTGAGCAAAACTCTGAAAAAGGCTGACAAAAGGACTGCTGATGCTGTTGGATTCTGACCTCCCTGCACTCGAAATGGATTTTCTGGAGCTACAGAACTCCAAATGGCGCGCTCTCAACGGCGTTGGAAAGTAGACATCCAGGGCTTTCCAGCAATATATAATAGTCCATACTTTAATCGAAGAATGACGACGTAACTTGGCGTTAAACGCCAAGTACATGCTGCTGTCTGGAGTAAAACGCCAGAAAAACGTCATGATCCGGAGTCAAACGCCCAAAACACGTCATAACCTGAAGTTTGACGCCAAGAAATGCCTCTACATGTGGATTGATCAAGCTCAGCCCAAACACACACCAAGTGGGCCCCGGAAGTGGATTTATGCATCAATTACTTACTCATGTAAACCCTAGTAGCTAGTCTAGTATATATAGGACCTTTTACTACTGTATTAGACATCCTGGATTGTATTTTCTATCCTGTGATCACATTTAGGGGGTTGGCCATTCGGCCATGCCTGGACCTCTTGCTTATGTATTTTCAACAGTGGAGTTTCTGCACACCATAGATTAAGGGTGTGGAGCTCTGCTGTACCTCAAAGATTAATGAAGTTCTATTTTCTTTTATTCAATTCCTCTCTTATTCTTATTCCAAGATATTCATTCGTACCCAAGAACATGATGAATGTGATGAGTTAATAACCCTCATTAACGTTCTCACTCATGAACGCGCGTGATTGACAACCACTTCCGTTCTACATGCAAAGAAGCTTGAATGTGTATCTCTTAGATTCCCCAACAGAATCTTCGTGGTATAAGCTAGATGGATGGCGGCATTTATCTGGATCCGGAAAGTCCAACCTTGTCTGTGGTGTTCCGAGTAGG
The DNA here is from genome assembly GCF_014773155.1 of Arachis stenosperma. NCBI lineage: Eukaryota > Viridiplantae > Streptophyta > Magnoliopsida > Fabales > Fabaceae > Arachis > Arachis stenosperma. The sequence continues at coordinate 50,215,504 of NC_080378.1, read as the reverse complement.
ATCCTGGGAATCCGGAAAGTCTCACCTTGTCTGTGGTATTCCGAGTAGGATTCCGTTCATGAATGACTGTGACGTGCTTCAAACTTTAACCTGCTGGGCGTTAGTGACAAACGCAAAAGAGGGATTCTATTCTAGTAGGAGCGGGAACCAACCGGTGATTGGCCGTGCTGTGACAGAGTGCGTGCATTAGCTTTCACTGCGAGGATGGGATGTAGCTATCAACCATGGGTGATGCCTCCAGACTGGTTAGCTGTGCGAGTGACAGCCGCACAGGTTATTTCCCCGAGAGGAATGAAAGTAGCCACAGCTGATAGTGAACCCCTATACAAAGCTTGCCATGGAAAGGAGTAAGAAGGATTGAGTAGAAGGAATAGGAAGGCAGGCGTCCGAGAGCTCTACAGCACCTCCATTCCGCTTATCTGAAATTCCTACCATTGAATCTACATAAGTATTCTATCCTTTTTATTATTTCTAATCTTTATTTCTATTTTCGAACCCATAACTTTTTAATCTGCCTAACTGAGATTTGCAAGGTGACCATAGCTTGCTTCATACCAACAATCTCTGTGGATTCGACCCTTACTCACGTAAGGTTATTACTTGGACGACCCAGTACACTTGCTGGTTAGTTGAACGGAGTTGTGAATTCAAGTTAAGAAAATAAACAGTGCCCTAAGGGTATATTCATACTAAAGCTCAAAAGATAGAAGAACATAGTGATCACAATTTCGTCCACCAATCGCCTGTCAGGTAAATCACATTATTGCTTTTTAGATGGTTACACAGGTTATTTCCAGATTCATATAGCCCATGAGGATCAGGAAAAGACCACTTTTACATGTCCTTTCGGAACGTATGCTTATAAGAGAATGCCTTTTGGCTTGTGCAATGCACCAGCTACCTTCCAAAGGTGCATGATGAGTCTTTTCTCTAACCTTATTGAGGATTGTATGGAAGTTTTTATGGACGATTTTAGCGTTTATGGTGATTCTTTTAGCCTTTGCTTAGATGGATTATCTAGATATTAGATAGATGTGTTAATACAAACCTTGTATTAAATTTTGAAAAATGTCACTTTATGGTAAAACAAGGGATTGTATTAGGACATGTGGTATCTAATAATGGTATTTCTGTAGACCCAGCAAAGGTGAATGTTATTTCTAGTTTACCTTACCCCTCTTCTGTGAGGGAAGTTCATTCGTTCCTTGGCCATGCAAGTTTTTACAGGAGATTTATCAAGGACTTTAGTAAGGTAGCACTTCCCTTATCCAGATTACTGCAGAAGGATATTGAGTTCGAGTTCAGTGATGATTGCAACAAGCATTTGATAAGCTGAAGACTGCTCTGACTCAAGCTCCAATTGTGAGAGGCCCAGACTGGAGCCAGCCGTTTGAAATCATGTGCGATGCTTCCAACCATGCAGTAGGAGTAGCGCTGGCTCAGCATGAAGGTAAGGATCCTTTTGTTATTGCGTATGCATCTAAGATTTTAGACACTGCCCAGTCCAATTATACTACTACTGAGAAAGAGCTTCTTGCTATTATTTTTGCTCTGGATAAATTCCGAGCTTATCTACTTGGTACTAGAGTAGTAGTGTATTCGGACCACGCAGCTTTAAAGTATCTATTAGCTAAAAAGGAGTCCAAACCAAGACTTATACTTTGGATACTGCTGTTACAAGTATTTGATTTAGAAATAAAGGATGGAAGTGGTAATCAGAATTTAGTGGCAGACCATTTGAGTCGCCTTGAGCATATTAAGGATGATTATACTCCTATAGATGACAATTTTCCTTTTGATAACCTACAAACAGTATCTACGGTAGCCCCTTGGTATGCACCTGTTGCTAATTATTTGGTTAGCCGCACATTTCCTCCAAATTTTTCTAAGCATCAAAGAGACAAGCTGAAAAGCGAGTCCAAATATTATATATGGGATGACCCATATTTATGGAGATGTGGCGCTGACCAAGTAATTAGACGTTGTGTGCCTCAATCAGAATTCCAGTCTATCTTAGAGGCCTGTCACTCATCTGAGAGTGGAGGACATTTTGGTCCTCAAAGAATAGCTAGAAAGATCTTAGACTGTGGATTCTGGTGGCTTACTCTTTTTAGGGACGATGCCGAATTTCGTAAATCCTGTCTCCTATGCCAGAAATTTGGTAATATATCCAGGAGGGATGAGATGCCTCAACAAATTATGCTTTTCTGTGAAATTTTTGATGTTTGGGGCATTGACTTCATGGGTCCATTTCCAAATTCTAATGGTTATTTTTATATATTGTTAGCTGTGGATTATGTTTCCAAATGGGTAGAAGCAATTCCTACCCGTACTGATGATGCTAACACTGTTGTTTCCTTTGTGAGAAACCATATTATATGTCGCTTTGGATCACCACGAGCAATCGTGAGCGATCAAGGCACCCATTTCTGTAACAGGAGACTAACAGGATTAATGAAAAAGCATGGGATAATCCATAAAGTCGCAACAGCTTACCATCCCCAAACTAATGGGCAAGCCGAGGTGTCAAACAGAGAAATCAAGCGTATCTTACAAAAGATAGTAAAGCCTCATAGAAAAGACTGGAGCACTGATGAGCGGATAATTTATACGCTTTTTGGCATTATTTTTAGTATGTTTTTAGTATATTTTAGTTAGTTTTTATTACATTTTCATTAGTTTTTAGTTAAAATTTACTTTTCTGGGCTTTACTATGAGTTTGTGTGTTTTTCTGTGATTTCAGGTATTTTCTAGCTGAAATTGAGGGACCTGGGCAAAAATCTGATTTAGAGGCTAAAAAGGACTGCAGATGCTGTTGGATTCTGACCTCCCTGTACTCGAACTGGATTTTCTGGAGCTACAGAAGCCCAATTGACGCGCTCTCAATTGCGTTGGAAAGTAGACATCCTGGCCTTTCCAGCAATGTATAATAGTCCATACTTTGCCCGAGATTTGATGGCCCAAACCGGCGTTGCAAATCAGCTTCAGAATTCCCAGCGTTTAACGCCGGAACTGGCACAAAAATTGGAGTTAAACGCCCAAACTGGCATAAAAGCTGGCGTTTAACTCCAGAAAAAGTCTCTACACATAAAATCTTCAATGCTCAGCCCAAGCACACACCAAGTGGACCCCGGAAGTAGATTTTTACGTCATTTACTCATTTCTGTATACCCTAGGTTACTAGTTCACTATTAATAGGACCTTTTGATATTGTATCTCTACCTCATGAAACTTTACACGTTTCTCGTTGTATCTTCTACGGCATGAGACTCTAAACCCCATGGTTGGGGGTGAGGAGCTCTGCTGTGTCTTGATGGATTAATGCAATTACTACTGTTTCTCATTCAATCACGCTTGCTTCTATTCTAAGATATCACTTGTTCCTAACTTGATGAATGTGATGATCCGTGACACTCATCATCATTCTCACCTATGAACGTGTGCCTGACAACCACCTCCGTTCTACCTTAGATTGAGTAGATATCTCTTGGATTCCTTAATTAGAATCTTCGTGGTATAAGCTAGAACTAACGGCAGCATTCAAGAGAATCCGGAAGCTCTAAACATTGTCTGTGGTATTCTGAGTAGGATTCAAGGATTGAATGACTGTGACGTGCTTCAAACTCCTAAAGGCTGGGCGTTAGTGACAAACGCAAAAGAATCACTGGATTCTATTCCAACCTGATTGAGAACCGACAGATGATTAGCCGTACTGTGACAGAGCGCGTTGAACATTTTCACTGAGAGGATGGGAGGTAGCCATTGACAACGGTGAAACCCTACATACAGCTTGCCATGGAAGGAGCCTTGCGTGCTTGAAGAAGAAGATAGTAGGAAAGCAGAGATTCAGAAGATAGAGCATCTCCAAAACCTCAACCTGTTTTCCATTACTGCAAAACAAGTACTTATTTCATGTTCTTTTACTTTTCACAATTAAACCTGATAATTATTGATATCCTGACTAAGAGTTACAAGATAACCATAGCTTGCTTCAAGCCGACAATCTCCGTGGGATCGACCCTTACTCACGTAAGGTATTACTTGGACGACCCAGTGCACTTGCTGGTTAGTTGTGCGGAATTGCAAAAGTGTGATTGCAATTTCGTGCACCAAGTTTTTGGCGCCATTGCAATTTCGTGCACCAAGTTAATGCCACCACATCAAAAATAATTAAACTGTTATAAAATTCAAAATTCATGCAATTCTTTCCTTTTCAATTAAGCACGTTTTTATTCAAGAAAGGTGATGGATTCATAGGACATTCATAACTTTAAGGCATAGACACTAAGACACTAATGATCACAAGACACAAACATGGATAAACATAAGCATAAAATTCGAAAAACAGAAGAATAAAGAACAAGGAAATCAAGGAACGGGTCCACCTTAGTGATGGCGGCTCTTTCTTCCTCTTGAAGATCCTATGGAGTGCTTGAGCTCCTCAATGTCTCTTCCTTGTCTTTGTTGCTCCTCCCTCATGATTCTTTGGTCTTCTCTAATTTCATGGAGGAGAATGGAGTGTTCTTGGTGCTCCACCCTTAGTTGTCCCATGTTGGAACTTAGTTCTCCTAGGGAGGTGTTTACTTGCTCCCAATAGTCTTGTGGAGGAAAGTGCATCCCTTGAGGCATCTCAGGGATCTCTTGATGAGGGGGTCTCTTGTGTGCTCCATCCTTTTCTTGGTGATGGGCTTGTCCTCATCAATAGGGGTATCTTCTTCTATGTCAACTCCAACTGAATAACAGAGGTGACAAATGAGATGAGGAAAGGCTAGCCTTGCCAAGGTGGAAGACTTGTCCGCCACTTTATAGAGTTCTTGGGCTATAACCTCATGAACTTCCACTTCTTCTCCAATCATGATGCTATGAATCATGATGGCCCGGTCTATGGTAACTTCGGACCGGTTGCTAGTGGGAATGATTGAGCGTTGAATGAACTCCAACCATCCTCTAGCCATGGGCTTGAGGTCATGCCTTCTCAATTGAACCGGCTTGCCTCTTGAATCTCTCTTCCATTGTGCGCCCTCTTCACATATAACTGTGAGGACTTGGTCCAACCTTTGATCAAAGTTGACCTTTCTTGTGTAAGGATGTTCATCTCCTTGCATCATAGGCAAGTTGAACGCTACCCTCACACTTTTCGAACTAAAATCCAAGTATTTCCCCCGAACCATAGTAAGATAATTCTTTGGATCCGGGTTCACACTTTGATCATGGTTCTTGGTGATCCATGCATTGGCATAGAACTCTTGAACCATCAAGATTCCGACTTGTTGAATGGGGTTGGTAAGTACTTCCCAACCTCTTCTTCGGATCTCATGGCGGATCTCCGGATATTCACCCTTTTTGAGTGAAAAGGGGACCTCGGGGATCACCTTCTTCAAGGCCACAACTTCATAGAAGTGGTCTTGATGCACCCTTGAGATGAATCTTTCCATCTCCCATGACTCGGAGGTGGAAGCTTTTGCCTTCCCTTTCCTCTTTTTAGAGGTTTCTCCGGCCTTGGATGCCATAAATGGTTATGGAAAACGAAAAAGCAACGCTTTTACCACACCAAACTTAAAAGGTTTGCTCGTCCTCGAGCAAAAGAAGAAAGAAGAGAGTAGAAGAAGAAAAATGAGGAAGAGGGAGATGGTAGTGTGTTCGGCCAAAGAAGGGGGAGAAGTGGTGTTTAGGTTGTGTGAAAATGAAGAAGTGAAGAAGGGTATTTATAGGAGAGAGGGGAGAAGGAGTTCGGCCATGTATGGGTGGGTTTGGGAGGGAAAGTGGTTTGAATTTGAAGGGTGAGGTTGGTGGGGATTTATGAAGGATGGATGTGAGTGGTGAAGAGAAAGATGGGATTTGATAGGTGAAGGGTTTTTGGGGAAGAGGTATTGAGGTGATTGGTGAATGGGGGAAGAAGAGAGAGGGTGGTGGTGGGGTAGGTGGGGGTCCTGTGGGGTCCACAGATCCTGTGGTGTCAAGGAAAAGTCATCCCTGCACCAAATGTTGCTCAAAATCACGTTTTGAGTCATTTCTGGCGTTAAACGCCGGGCTGGTGCCCATTCCTGGCGTTTAACACCAGGTTCTTGCTCTTTTCTGGCGTTTAACGCCAGTCTGGTGCCCCTTTCTGGTGTTAAACGCCCAGAATGGTGCCAGACTGGGCGTTAAACGCCCAACTGCTAGGCTTACTGGCGTTTGAACGCCAGCAACATCTTCCTCCAGGGTGTGCTGTTTTTCTTCCTGTTTTTCATTTTGTTTTTGCTTTTTTCATTGATTTTGTAAATTCTTATGATCATCAACCTACAAAAAACATAAAATAACAAAAGAAAATATATAAAATATAATCATTGGGTTGCCTCCCAACAAGCGCTTCTTTAATGTCATTAGCTTGACAGAGGACTCTCATGGAGCCTCACAGATACTCAGAGCCATGTTGGAACCTCCCAACACCAAACTTAGAGTTTGAATGTGGGGGTTCAACACCAAACTTAGAGTTTGGTTGTGGCCTCCCAACACCAAACTTAGAGTTTGACTGTGGGGGCTCTGTTTGTCTCTGATTTGAGAGAAGCTCTTCAAGCTTCTTCTCCATGGTGATAGAGGGATATCCTTGAGCCTTAAACACCAAGGATTCTTCATTCAATTGAATGATCAACTCACCTCTATCAACATCAATCACAGCCTTTGCTGTGGCTAGGAAGGGTCTGCCAAGGATGATGGATTCATCCATGCACTTCCCAGTCTCTAGGACTATGAAATCAGTAGGGATGTAATGGTCTTCAACTTTTACCAAAACATTCTCTACAAGTCCATAGGCTTGTTTTCTTGAGTTGTCTGCCATCTCCAATGAGATTCTTGCAGCTTGTACCTCAAAGATCCCTAGCTTCTCCATTACAGAGAGAGGCATGAGGTTCACACTTGACCCTAAGTCACACAAGGCCTTCTTGAAGGTCATGGTGCCTATGGTACAAGGTATTGAAAACTTCCTAGGATCTTGTCTCTTTTGAGGTAATTTCTACCTAGACAAGTCATCCAGCTCTTTGGTGAGCAAGGGAGATTCATCTTCCCAAGTCTCATTTCCAAATAACTTGTCATTTAGCTTCATGATTGCTCCAAGATATTTAGCAACTTGCTCTTCAGTGACATACTCATCCTCTTCAGAGGAAGAATACTCATCAGAGCTCATGAAAGGCAGAAGTAAATCCAATGGAATTTCTATGGCCTCATTTTGAGCCTCAGATTCCCATGGTTCCTCATTGGGGAACTCAGAGGAGGTTGGTGCACGCCCATTGAGGTCTTCCTCAGTGGCGTCCACCTTCTCTCTTTCCTCTCCATATTCGGCCATGTTTATGGCTTTGCACTCTCCTTTTGGATTTTCTTCTGTATTACTTGGGAGAGTGCTAGGAGGGAGTTCGGTAACTTTCTTGCTCAGCTGTCCCACTTGTCCTTCCAAATTTCTGATAGAGGACCTTGTTTCATTCATGAAACTTTGAGTGGTTTTGATTAGATCAGAGACCATTGTTGCTAAGTCAGAGGTATTCTGCTTAGAACTCTCTGTCTGTTGCTGAGAAGATGATGGAAAAGGCTTGCTATTGCTAAACCTATTTCTTCCACCATTATTGTTGTTGAAACCTTGTTGAGGTCTCTCTTGATTCTTCCATGAGAAATTTGGGTGATTTCTCCATGAAGAATTGTAGGTGTTTCTATAGGGTTCTCCTAGGTAATTCACCTCTTCCATTGAAGGGTTCTCAGGATCATAAGCTTCTTCCTCAGATGAAGCTTCCTTAGTACTGCCAAGTGCATTTTGCATTCCAGACAGACTTTGAGAAATTAAATTGACTTGTTGAGTCAATATCTTGTTCTGAGCCAGTATGGCATTCAGAGTGTCAATCTCAAGAACTCCTTTCTTCTGACTAGTCCCAATGTTCACAGGATTCCTTTCAGAAGTGTACATGAATTGGTTATTTGCAACCATTTCAATTAGCTCTTGAGCCTCTGCAGGCATCTTCTTCAAATGAAGAGATCCTCCAGCAGAGCTATCCAAAGACATCTTGGATAGTTCAGAGAGACCATCATAGAAGATACCTATGATGCTCCATTCAGAAAGCATGTCTGAGGGACATCTTCTGATTAATTGTTTATATCTTTCCCAAGCTTCATAGAGGGATTCTCCATCCTTCTGTCTGAAGGTTTGGACTTCCACTCTAAGCTTACTCCATTTTTGAGGTGGAAAGAACTTTGCCAAGAAGGCATTGACTAGCTTTTCCCAAGAGTCCAGGCTATCCTTAGGTTGTGAGTCCAACCATATTCTAGCTCTGTCTCTTACTGCAAAAGGGAATAGCATCAGTCTATAGACCTCAGGGTCAACCCCATTAGTCTTGTCTGTGTCACAGATTTGCAAGAACTCAGCTAAAAACTGATGAGGATCTTCCATTGGAAGTCCATGGAACTTGCAATTCTGTTGCATTAGAGAAACTAATTGAGGCTTAAGCTCAAAGTTGTTTGCTCCAATGGCAGGGATAGAGATGCTTCTCCCATAGAAGTTGGGAGTAGGTGCAGTAAAGTCACCCAGCACCTTCCTCGCATTGTTGGCATTGTTGTTGTTTTCGGCTGCCATGTGTTCTTCTTCTTTGAAGAATTCGGTCAGGTCCTCTAAAGAGAGTTGTGCTTTGGCTTCTCTTAGCTTTCTCTTCAAGGTCCTTTCAGGTTCAGGATCAGCTTCAACAAGAATGCCTTTGTCTCTGCTCCTGCTCATATGAAAGAGAAGAGAACAAGAAAATATGGAATCCTCTATGTCACAGTATAGAGATTCCTTGAAGTGTCAGAGGAAAAGAAAAATAGAAGAAGAGAAGGTAGAAGAATTCGAACTTGATTAGATAGAGTTCGAATTGTGCATTAGGAAGGAGTAGTACTCCATAAATAGAAGGATGTGGAAAGGAGGGAAGAGGATTTTCGAAAATTCAATTAAAAAGATGTTGATAATTTTCGAAAATTGAAAGTGGAAAAGAAATCAAGTGATTTTTGAAAAAGATTTTGAAATTAGAAATTAGAAAGATTTGATTGAAAACTACTTTGAAAAAGATGTGATTAAAAAGATTTGATTGAAAAGTTATGGTTTTAAAAAGATGTGATTGAGAAGATATGATTTGAAAACAATTTTAAAAGATATGTTTTGAAAACAATTTTAAAAGATTTGATTTGAAAATTAGTGACTTGCCTAACAAGAAAAGATATGATTCAAACATTAAACCTTTCTCAACAGAAAAGGCAACAAATTTGAGATGTTCAATCAAATCATTAATTGTTAGTAAGTATCTTTGAAAAAAGAAAGAAATTGATTTTGAAAACATTTGATTGAAAAGATATGATTTGAAAAAGATTTGATTTTGAAAAACTTTGAAAACTTGAAAAAAAATTGATTTGAAAACAAAATCTTCCCCTAGCACCATCCTGGCGTTAAACGCCCAGAATGGTATACATTCTGGCGTTTAACGCCCAAAATGCTACCTCTTTGGGCGTTAAACGCCCAACCAGGTACCCTGGCTGGCGTTTAAACGGCAGTCTGTCTTCTTCACTGGGCATTTTTGAATGCTCAGCTTTTTCTGTGTAATTCCTCTGCAGTATGTTCTGAATCTTCAATTCTTGGTATCATTGACTTGAAAAGACACAAATTAAAAATATTTTTGGATTTTTTTATAATCAAAATGCAACAAGAATGAAATAACAATGCATGCAGGACACCAAACTTAGCAGTTTGTATACTACTGACACTATATGAGACACATAAACACTCAAGCCAAAAGAATTCAAAGATCAGAGTAAGAAATCATCAAGAATTACTTGAAGATCCTTAAGACACATGAATGAATGTATGCAATTGACACCAAACTTAAGATGAGACACTAGACTTAAGTAAGAAACATCAAAATTTTTGGTTTTTATGATTTTGTAAATTTTTTTTTTCGAAAATTAAGTGGAAAAAAAATATCAAAATTCTTAATGAGAATTCCAGGAATCAGTGCAATGCTAGTCTAAGACTCCGGTCCAGGAATTAGACGTGGCTTCACAGCCAGCCAAGCTTTCAAAGAAAGCTTCGGTCCAAAACACTAGACATGGCCAAAGGCCAGCCAAGCCTTAGCAGATCATTGCTCCAATAGCAAGATTGATAGAGATCAACAAGCTATTGTGATGATCAGTTGAAACCTCGGTCCAATAAGATTAGACATGGCTTTTCAGCCAGCCAGATTTCAACAAATCATCATGAAACTCTAGAATTCATCTTCAAGAATTTCGAAAAAAAATAAATGCCTAATCTAAGCAACAAGATGAACCGTCAGTTGTCCATACACAAGAACAATCCCCGGCAACGGCGCCAAAAACTTGGTGCACGAAATTGTGATCAATACTTTTCAAAACATAAACAATCCCTAGTAATGGCTCCAAAGACTTGGTGCTCAATACCATGGCATAAACACAACTTCGCACAACTAACCAGCAAGTGTACTGGGTCGTCCAAGTAATACCTTACGTGAGTAAGGGTCGATCCCACGGAGATTGGTGGTATGAAGCAAGCTATGGTCATCTTGTAAATCTCAGTCAGGCAGACTCAAATGGGTATAGTGATAAACGAATAAAGCAATAAGATAAAGATAGAGATACTTATGTATATCATTGGTGTAAGAGCTTCAGACAAGCGTATGAAGATGCCTTCCCTTCCGTCTCTCTGCTTTCCTACTGCCTTCATCCAATCCTTCTTACTCCTTTCCATGGCAAGCTTGTGTAGGGTTTCACTGTTGTCAGCAGCTACCTCCCATCCTCTCAGTGAAAATACGTCCCTGATGCTCTGTCACAGCATAGGCTAATCATCTGTCGGTTCTCGTTCAGGCCGGAATAGAATCCATTGATTCTTTTGCGTCTGTCACTAATGCCCTAGCCTGCTAGGAGTTTGAAGCACGTCACAGTCATTCAATCATTGAATCCTACTCAGAATACCACAGACAAGGTTAGACCTTCCGGATTCTCTTGAATGCCACCATCAGTTCTCGCCTATACCACGAAGACTCTGATCTCACGGAATGGCTGGCTCGTTTGTCAGGCGAGCACTCGGTTGTCAGGCGATCAACCATGCATCATGCAATCAGAAATCCAAGAGATATTCACTAAGCCTCATATGCTTGTAGAACAAGAATGGTTGTCAGTCACCTTGTTCATGAGTGAGAATGATGATGAGTGTCAATCATCATCTTCATCAAGTTGAAGAACAAGTGATATCTTGGACAAAGAACAAGCGGAATTGAATGGAAGAACAATAGTAATTGCATTAATACTCGAGGTACAGCAGAGCTCCACACCTTAATCTATGGTGTGTAGAAACTCCACCGTTGAAAATACATAAGCATAAGGTCTAGGCATGGCCGAATGGCCAGCCTCCCAATGATCTAAGATAGCATAAAACGAAGATAGCTACCAAAGTCCTCTAATACAATAGTAAAAGGTCCTACTTATAGATAACTAGTAGCCTAAGGTGTACAAAGATGAGTAAATGACATAAAAATCCACTTCCGGGCCCACTTGGTGTGTGCTTGGGCTGAGCAATGAAGCATTTTCGTGTAGAGACTCTCCTTGGAGTTAAACGCCAGCTTTTATGCCAGTTTGGGCGTTTAACTCCCATTTAGGTGCCAGTTCCGGCGTTTAACGCTGGAAATTCTTGAGGTGACTTTGAACGCCAGTTTGGGCCATCAAATCTTGGGCAAAGTATGGACTATCATATATTGCTGGAAAGCCCAGGATGTCTACTTTCCAACGCCGTTGAGAGCGCGCCAATTGGGCTTCTGTAGCTCCAGAAAATCCACTTCGAGTGCAGGGAGGTCAGAATCCAACAGCATCTGCAGTCCTTTTGAGTCTCTGGATCAGATTTTTGCTCAGATCCCTCAATTTCCGCCAGAAAATACCTGAAATCACAGAAAAACACACAAACTCATAGTAAAGTCCAGAAAAGTGAATTTTAACTAAAAACTAATAAAAATATACTAAAAACTAACTAAAAGATATCAAAAACATACTAAAAACAATGCCAAAAAGCGTACAAATTATCCGCTCATCAACCACCACCTGCCAATGTTAAGGCAATCAGAAGCTTTCTGGGACATGCAGGTTTCTACAGAAGGTTTGTAAAGGAATTTTCAAAAATTACAAAACCTCTAAGCAACCTGCTAGCTGCTGACACACCATTTGTGTTTGACACACAATGTCTGCAGGCATTTGAGACCCTGAAAGCCAAGCTGGTCACAGCACCAGTCATCTCTGCACCAGACTGGACATTGCCATTCGAACTAATGTGTGATGCCAGTGACCATGCCATTGATGCAGTGTTGGGAAAGAGGCATAACAAGCTTCTGCACGTCATTTATTATGCCAGCCGTGTTCTAAATGATGCACAGAAGAATTACACAACCACAGAAAAAGAGTTACTTGTAGTGGTCTATGCCATTGACAAGTTTAGATCCTATTTAGTAGGATCAAAGATGATTGTGTACACTGACCATGCTGCTCTTAAGTACTTACTCACAAAGCAGGATTCAAAACCCAGGCTCAAAAGATGGGTGTTGCTTCTGCAAGAGTTTGATATAGAAATAAGAGACAGAAAAGGGACAGAGAACCAAGTAGCTGATCATCTGTCCCGAATAGAACCAGTAGCTGGGGCGTCCCTCCCTTCTACTGAGATCTCTAAGACCTTCCCAGATGAGCAACTTTTTGCCATTCAGGAAGCTCCATGGTTTGCAGACATTGCAAATTATAAAGCTGTGAGGTTCATACCCCAGGAGTACAGCAGGGTGCAAAGAAAGAAATTAATTTCATATGCCAAGTACTACCTCTAGGATGAGCCATATCTCTTTAAGAGATGTGCAGATAGAATGATCCGCAGATGTGTACCTAGAGAGGAAGCACAAAGGATCCTATGGCATTGCCATAGATCACAGTATGGGGGACATTTCGGAAGTGAGTGAACAGCCACTAAGGTCCTCCAATGTGGTTTTTACTGGCCTACTCTCTATAAAGATGCGCGAGAGTTTGTGCGTAACTGTGACAGTTGCCAAAGAGCTGGTAACTTGCCTCATGGTTATGCCATGCCTCAACAAGGGATCCTAGAGATTGAATTGTTTGATGTATGGGGTATTGACTTTATGGGTCCGTTCCCACCATCATACTCAAACACTTACATTCTGGTGGCAGTGGACTATGTATCTAAATGGGTAGAAGCAATTGCTACACCCACTAATGATACTAAGACCGTGCTAAAATTCCTCCAGAAACACATATTCAGCAGGTTTGGTGTTCCCAGAGTACTAATCAGTGATGGGGGCACTCATGTCTGCAATAAACAGCTATACTCTGCTATGGTCCGATATGGAATTAGCCACAAAGTGGCAACCCCGTATCATCCACAGACAAATGGGCAAGCTGAAGTCTCTAACAGAGAGCTAAAAAGAATCCTAGAACGGACTGTAATTGCCCGTAGAAAGGATTGGGCAAAGAGCTTGGATGATGCTCTGTGGGCATATAGAACAGCATTCAAGACTCCAATAGGAACCTCTCCATACCAACTTGTGTATGGGAAGGCCTGTCATCTGCCCATGGAACTGGAACATAAAGCCTACTCGGCAACCAGATTCCTAAACCTGGACGCTAAGTTAGCTGGTGAAAAAAGATTACTCCAGCTAAATGAGCTAGATGAATTTAGACTCAGTGCCTTTGAAAATGCAAAAATTTATAAGGAAAAGGCAAAGAAGTGGCATGACAAGAAGTTGTCATCCAGAGTCTTTGAGCCAAGACAAAAAGTTCTGCTCTTCAACTCTAGGCTCAGACTGTTCCCAGGAAAACTTAAATCCCAGTGGAGGGGTCCGTATGTGATTACAGGAGTGTCACCATATGGATATGTTGAGCTTCAGGATATTGATTCTGACAAAAAGTTCATTGTTAATGGACAGAGGATCAAGCATTATCTTGAAAGCAATTTTGAGCAAGAATGCTCAAAACTGAGGCTTGAATGATTCTCAGTGAAGGTCCAGCTAAAGACAATAAAGAAGCGCTTGCTGGGAGGCAACCCAGTCATTAGCAGGTTATCTGTTTTGTTTAATAAAAGTTTGATACATATTCTCAAAGGGCAATCATCAAAATTGAAGGAATTCACAGAGTTACAGAAGGATTCAGTGCAAAAAGCAGAGAAAAGAGCTTGCTGGTGAAAAAACGCCAGTAAGGGGTACTCTGGGCGTTTAACGCCAGTAAAGGTGCCATTTTGGGCGTTAAACGCCAGAATGGGCACCATTCTGGGCGTTTAACGCCAGGTGTGCAGCATCCTGGGTGTTTAGCAAAACGCCCAGTGATGAAGGGGTTTCTGGCATTTAACGCCAGCCAGGGTACCTGCCTGGGCGTTAAACACCCAAATTGGCCAACATTTGGGTGTTAAACGCCAGAATGGATACCATTCTGGGCGTTTAACGCCAGAAAGGTGGGGGGGGGGCAAAGATTTTGCTTTCCACTTCAAATTTTTTTAAACTTTCCTGTTTTGATCCATAATTTTCTACATAAACACATTTCAAACTTTCATCATTCACCTTCAAATTTTCAAAATTAAAATCATTCTTCAAATCTCTTTCAAATCCTTTCCAAATCTTCTTCAAAAAAAAAAACTCAAATATCTCTCAATTTCTTTCCATATCTTCTCAAATCTCCTTCAAAATTTTCGAACTCTCTCCCCCTTCCTTATAAATATATGTTCGGCCACATCCCCCCTTCCCCACCATTCGAATTTGCTCTCCTCCTCTCTCTCCTCTTTCCTTTCTTTTGCTTGAGGACAAGCAAACCTCTAAGTTTGGTGTGTTTTTCCGTGATCACTAAGTTAAGGCTCATCAAGATCATGGCCCCCAAAGGAAAACAAACCAATTCAAGAGGCAAGAAAGAGAATGCTCCAAAAGACCTTTGGAGTCAAGAGAAGTTCTTAACCAAAGAACATGCAGACCATTACCACAAAATAATGGGTCTAAGGTCAGTGATCCTGGAAGTTAAATTTGATCTGAAAGAAGATGAATATCCGGAGATCCAAGAGCAAATTTGAAACAGAGGATGGGAAGTTCTAACCAACCCTGAGACAAAGGTTGGGAGAAATATGGTTCAGGAATTCTACTCAAATTTGTGGCTGACAGATAAGCAGAGAATGACTGGAACCGCTTTTCATACCTACAGAACCATGGTCAGAGGGAGAATTATTTACTTCCATCTGGACAAAATAAGAGAGATCCTCAAATTACCTCAACTACAAGATGATCCTGAATCCTTTAATAGGAGAATGGTGAGAGTAGATAAGGGGTTGGATCAAGTTCTAAAGGACATATGCCTCCCTGGAACCAAGTGGATGACCAATTCAAAAGGTGTCCCAAACCAACTCAAGAGGGGAGATCTCAAACCAGTTGCAAGAGGCTGGTTGGACTTCATAGGGTGTTCTATCTTGCCCACTAGTAACCGTTCTGAGGTTACTATCAAGAGAGCAGTGATGATTCATTGTATTATGCTGGGAAAAGAAGTGGAGATTCATCATCTGATTGCTTGTGAGATTTATACAATTGCAAACAAGAACTCCACTGAAGCCAAACTGGCTTACCCAAGCTTAATCTCTTTGCTATGTAAAAATGCTGGGGTGAGGATGGGAGTAGATGAATTCATCCCAATTGAGCACCCAATCACCAAGAGGTCAATGGAAGGACAAATGCAAGATAACTCTATCAAAAGGAGGGCGCAGGAGTTCCTCCCTGAACTTCCTGAAATTGACTACTGGACTCGTCTAGAAGCATCTGTTGCCAAGCTGCAAGAAGATATGGAACAAATTAAGGAAGAACAGCAAAATCAAAACTGCATGCTCTGCAAATTGTTGAAGGAACAAGAGAAGCAGGGGCGTGAGCTACAGGAGTTGAAGCGCCAAAAGCTATCCCTTGATGGGTCAAATACCTCACAAGTTGAGGGAGCATCCACTTCTCAAGATCAAGGTTGTTGAGTTCTAACTCTGTGATAATTTCTATCATTAGGAGTCTATTTTAGAGTAATTTAAAATTCTGTTCTATTACTATTAGTCTTATCTTATATCTATTTTTAAGTCTTGTTCTTAATTCATGATTAATAAAATTTAAGGTTCATGTCTTAAAGCTATGAATGTCCTATGAATCCATCACCTCTCTTAAATGAAAAATGCTTTAATCACAAAAGAACAAGAAGTACAGGATTTCGAATTCATCTTTGAAACTAGTTGAATTAGTTTGATGTGGTGACAATACTTTTTGTTTTCTGAATGAATGCTTGAACAGTGCATATATATTTTGAATTTGTTGTTTTAAGAATGTTAAAATTGTTGGCTCTTGAAAGAATGATGGAAAAGGAGAAATGTTATTGAGGATCTGAAAAATCATCAAATTGATTCTTGAAGCAAGAAAAAGCAATGAATACAAAAAAAAAGAGAAAAAGAAAAATATATAAAGTTGTGATTCAAGGCAAAAAGAGTGTGCTTAAGAACCCTGGACACCTCTAATTGGGGACTCTAGCAAAGCTGAGTCACAATCTGAAAAGGTGCACCCAAGTATGTGTCTGTGGCATGAATGTATCCGGTGGTAATACTGGAAGACAAAGTGCTTTGGGCCACAGCCAAGACTCATAAAATAGCTATGTTCAAGAATCATCATACTTAACTAGGAGAATTAATAACACTATCTGAGTTCTGAGTTCCTAGAGATGCCAATCATTCTAAACTTCAAAGGATAAAGTGAGATGCCAAAACTGTTCAGAAGCAAAAAGCTACTAGTCCCGCTCATCTAATTGGAGCTAAGTTTCTTTGATATTTTGGAGTCTATAGTATATTCTCTTCTTTTTATTCTATTTTGATTTTCAGTTGCTTGGGGACAAGCAACCATTTAAGTTTGGTGTTGTGATGAGCGGATAATTTATACGCTTTTTGGCATTATTTTTAGTATGTTTTTAGTATATTTTAGTTAGTTTTTATTACATTTTCATTAGTTTTTAATTAAAATTTACTTTTCTGGGCTTTACTATGATTTTGTATATTTTTCTATGATTTCAGGTATTTTCTGGCTGAAATTGAAGGACCTGAGCAAAAATCTGATTTAGAGGCTGAAAAGGACTGCAGATGCTGTTGGATTCTGACCTCCCTACACTCGAAGTGGATTTTCTGGAGCTACAGAAGCCCAATTGACGCGCTCTTAATTGCGTTGGAAAGTAGACATCCTGGGCTTTCCAGCAATGTATAATAGTTCATACTTTGCCCGAGATTTGATGGCCCAAACTGGCGTTGCAAATCAGCTTCAGAATTCCCGGCGTTTAACGCCGGAACTGGCACAAAAATTGGAGTTAAACGCCCAAACTGGCATAAAAGCTGGCGTTTAACTCCAGAAAAACTCTCTACACATAAAAGCTTCAATGCTCAGCCCAAGCACACACCAAGTGGACCCCGGAAGTGGATTTTTACGTCATTTACTCATTTCTGTATACCCTAGGTTACTAGTTCACTATTAATAGGACCTTTTGATATTGTATCTCTACCTCATGAGTCTCTAAACCCCATGGTTGGGGGTGAGGAGCTCTGCTGTGTCTTGATGGATTAATGCAATTACTACTGTTTATCATTCAATCACGCTTGCTTCTATTCTAAGATATCACTTGTTCCTAACTTGATGAATGTGATGATCCGTGACACTCATCATCATTCTCACCTATGAACGTGTGCCTGACAACCACCTCTATTCTACCTTAGATTGAGTAGATATCTCTTGGATTCCTTAATCAGAATCTTCGTGGTATAAGCTAGAACTGATGGCGGCATTCAAGAGAATCCGGAAGGTCTAAACCTTGTCTGTGGTATTCTGAGTAGGATTCAAGGATCGAATGACTGTGACGTGCTTCAAACTCCTGAAGGTTGGGCGTTAGTGACAAACGCAAAAGAATCACTGGATTCTATTCCAACCTGATTGAGAACCGACAGATGATTAGCCGTGCTGTGACAGAGCGCGTTGAACATTTTCACTGAGAGGATGGGAGGTAGCCATTGACAACGGTGAAACCCTACATACAGCTTGCCATGGAAGGAGCCTTGCGTGCTTGAAGAAGAAGATAGTAAGAAAGCAGAGATTCAGAAGATAGAGCATCTCCAAAACCTCAACCTGTTTTCCATTACTGCAAAACAAGTACTTATTTCATGTTCTTTTACTTTTCACAATTAAACCTGATAATTATTGATATCCTGACTAAGAGTTACAAGATAACCATAGCTTGCTTCAAGCCGACAATCTCCGTGGGATCGACCCTTACTCACGTAAGGTATTACTTGGACGACCCAGTGCACTTGCTGGTTAGTTGTGCGAAATTGCAAAAGTGTGATTGCAATTTCGTGCACCAAGCACCAGGCTAAAAGATGCACTTTGGGCATATAGAACAGCATATAAGACACCCATTGGGATGAGTCCTTTCCGCTTGGTTTATGGAAAAGCTTGTCATCTCCTAGTTGAAGTAGAACACAGAGCCTTTTGGGCAGTTAAGGAGTGCAACATGGGAATTGATAAAGCCGAAGCTAAAAGGAAGTTGCAATTGCAAGAATTGGAGAGCCTTCGCCTAGAAGCCTATGAGAACTCAAGAATATACAAGGAGAAGATGAAGGCTGTACATGATCAAAACATCAAGAAGAAAGAGTTCCAACCTGGAGATTTAGTCCTCCTTTACAAATCTCGACTAAGGCTCATGCCAGGTAAGTTGAGATCAAGATGGGAAGGTCCATATAGAGTAGAGAAGGCAGAACCATACGGAGTTTATCACCTAAGCCATCCTTCAAGCTCTGAACTCATTAAAGTTAATGGACAATGCCTGAAGCTATACCATGGCGAGAAGAGACAGAGAAACAAGGAGTTTGAGATCTTTCTCTTGAAAGATTCCCACATAGCAGAAGACTGAGCTAGTGGAGCGTCCAACTTAAGGACGTTAAAGCAAAGTGCTAGGTGGGAGACAACCCACCATGGTATGATCGTTCTTTTCCTTATTTTTAGTTTTTCCTATTCAATAACTGTTCTCTTTATTAGTACTTTCGTGCATTTTCATTTACATGTTTCATTTAAAAAAAAAAATTCACTATGCGACGCGATCGCATCAGCGACGCGTCCGCGTCGCTTGGAGAGAAAGGAAAAATAAAAGTGAACAGAGAGTCACGCTAGAGCGTGGCTGGAGGCGTGCTAATGGCACATATCGACCCACGCAACCGCGTCGCTGACGCGTCCGCGTCGAATGGGAAGTATGGCCTCCCACGCGACCGCGTGCCCCACGCGGCCGCGTGCGCTGGGTTTTCGACGTAAAAGGGTGCACAATGAAATATTGTGCGAGAGTGGTGCTAGATTGGTGCTGAAAGCACAATCCTTATCACGCGACCGCATGCCACACGCGACCGCGTCCTCCATCTTCTGCAGTACACTCACACGATCGCGTGCTCCACGCGATCGCGTCACCCCAATTTTGGCAAATAAATTAATTTGAACAAAGAGTTGTGCTGGCGCGAGGCTGCACTCGCGCCAGAAGCATAACATGGGTCACACAACCGCGTGACTGACGCAATCGCGTGCCCATACTTAACGTGCATCCACGCGAGCGCGTGCCCCACGCGGCCGCGTCGCATGCGCCGCACAGCTCACCCTAAAATTGCCACATATCTTATCTTTCTCTCCTCTAAATCCTAATTTTTCTTTTCCCTCCTTATTTCTTCCTTTTCCCTTCTTCTTCCTATCTCACCTTTCACTTTCTCTCTCTCACCTCCATTCTTAAGGTTCTATTTTCTTCTTCCCTTTTCACTTTTCTATCATTCTTATTTTATAAGTTATTTTCTTTTTCTTTTCTTCTTCTTTTTATTATTCTTATCTTCTTTTTTCTTTTCCTTTTTACATGGTGTTAGAAATTTATTTGAGTCATTATTCCTCATTATATGCTTGTGAATTGTTACAAATTATTTGACAATTATTATTCTTATTTTTTAAGGGATTGCTTGCATGTTCACTTTCATACTTTTTATATCTTATCTACCATGCATGTCATGTGTTTGTGAAAAAGTCCATATAGCATTATGCACTTTTCTACATTACTTTACTATACCATTCAATGCTTGCTTTTCACAAATTCTCTTTACTATTGTTTTACTTGAATTTAATTGTCAATACAAATAATTTTGGCTTGTTACAACTGATGCTTGGTCTATGCTACTCATGCCCTTTTCCGGCATGCCAATAAACACCTTGCATCCACTTATGTTTCAATGCACTTCCTACTTTTCATTGATGGCTTTTCACATGTACTCGAGAGCATGTGTTAATGTCATTTACATTCTTTTGTACATACATCACCAATCTTCCGTTCTCTTCCTTGCTGTATATCTATTTGAATTTAATTTACTTTCTCCCCCCTTTTTCAGGATGGTCACCAAGAAAGGAAAGGAGAAAGCAAATCCTAAACCCCCAGCAAGAAGAGGAACTAAAAGAGCATTAGTGGCAGAGCTCCCTTCAACTACAGTCAAGCCCTCAACAAAAAGGGTTAAGAGGATAATAAAGGTTGATGAAAAGGAGAAAGCCTTTCCAGCAAAGGACACTGCGCGATTTCTCAATCGCTACTGTGAGCAGATGTTCCCTATCCTAGCAGAAAGGAACTATAACAATGAATACCTTCTTATCCTCCCATCCAATATTGCTTCCTTTGTTGAGCCGCAAATTGAACGAAGACAATGGGGTTTCCTACGGAGACAGCCAAGGGAGGTCAATCTTTCTTGGGTAGTTGAGTTTTACTCCAACTTCTACATGCCAACCCTGCAGTCTGTTTATGTCCGGCATAAGCAAGTCCCCATTACGGAAGAAGCCATTCAGCAAGCTCTAAGTCTTCCCCCTTTTCCAGAAGGAATGGACGCCTTCCAAGAAGCCACACTTAAGCGCCAGAGGTACCAATTTGACTGGGACTCCGTTCTCGGAGTTATCGCACTACCTGGCAGTCGTTGGATCTATGGATACCACCGTACCCGTCCTAAGGGAATCTTGGCTTCAGCACTTACCTTGGAGGCACGCGTATGGGCACAGATCATGTCCCATTACGTCTTTCTGAGCACTCACGAGTCCTCCTTCACCGCGGACATGGCTGTTCTACTATGGTGCATCCTTACAGACCAACCTTTGAATCTCTCAAGCCATATCCATAATGATATGGGACACGTACAAATTGCGGGCAATTTACCTTTTCCCGCCTTGGTCTCCGATCTTGTCTCAGCAGCTGGAGTCACCCACAGAGCTGGGAACACCAAAGCCATGCTTTCACGGGATGATCAGTATGTCCCTAACGGGAAATACCTCAGACTTCAAGCAGCCACTACAAGCCTCCCTACTGCTCCAGTTGAAGATGATCCTTCTTCAACACCACAAGCACCTACAACTGATGAATTGCTCCAGCAGATAATCAAACGGTTGGATCGGCAAGAACACAAAGCTAAATTGAGAGAGCGCCGTAACAACCGATGATTCAAACACCTCAAGGAGCTACTTAGAGGAGATTGCAAAGACTCCGACACCCTGAAATCCATTTCTTTCACTAGCACAGGGAGCCATGACGGTCCCGATTGTGGAGATACTGCTACCAGCCCACCCCTGTTCCTGACAGATGGCACCGAGGATGGTGCAAAGCCTTAAGTGTGGGGAGGTCAGTCAGTACCTGACTTCCGGAGGTAATTTCTCTTCTCTAGCACCAATAATTAGGATATTTTAGTTAGATTTTCTTTCTTTTATAGAATAGAATAAATTGCATAGGTTAGGATAGTTGCATGCATGTTCTACTTGATTGAAAAGACAATAAGTTTCTTCTAAGACTCTATCTTTGGAACAAAAATTTCACTAATTTTTCAAAAATTTTTTATGATAAATTTGCTTGAGTTGTATTTGGAACATGATGTTTGAGCTAAAGAACACACAACCTATGAAAGATTTGAGCCTTTATGTATGGTTACATTATTTAACCATAATTATTTTATTCTTGTGTGTTTACTTCTCTATTATTGTAATCTATATTTTGTTTTATCTTACATGTCCAATATTTATTATATTTGCCTGCTTGCACATGATTGAGGCCATTATTTGTTTAAACTCACTTATCCAAATTAAGCCTACCCTTTTCAATTACCTTTGTTAACCACTTTGAGCCTTTAAATCCCATTTGTTCTATATTCTACCACATTAATAACCTTAAGATGAAAAATAATTGTATATCCCAAATTGAATCTTTGGTTAGCTTAAGATAAAATTGGGTGTGCTAGTTAAGTATGGGAAATTATGGGAACAAAGGTTGTTAAAGAAATGTGTCATTTAATAGGAATTTGGATACCTACTCATGTGAAACTACAAGAACCGAAAATCCATGTGCATTGATAAGATATATTTATTTTAATCTTAAAAAAAATACTAAATAAATAAATGAATAAATAAGGGAACAAAATTACCCCAATGTTAAATTCAGAATTCAAAGATCAATGCACATATAATAGAACTAAAATATAAGTTGATACATGAGTATTGATTGGAAAAGGGAATTCTGGGTAGCTAGGTATGAACTTTAAGATTACATTAAAATATATAGGTTAGGTTGAAGCTTGGGTTAATTAAAGATTCAATTTATCAGCTCACTTAACCAAATGTATATCCATACCCTCACCTTGGCCCCATTACAACCTTGAAAAGACCTCATGATGTTTGCATTGGTATATTAACTGTTGTTGATTGGTTAGGAGAAAAACAAAAGTTAGAAAGCATGACTAGAGAAGGATAGAGCGATTACCCTATACACTAGAGATTAGAGCTACATACATTAAGTAAGGGTTCAATGCTTGAATTTCATGTTCCCTGCTTTCATGAGCTATCTTCTTGCATTTATCTGTGTCACTGTAAAATGATAGAATTAGTGGAATTTGATTTGTAATTGTTTTGAAGAGCTTATTTACTTTTGATCAAGTGGGCAAGAATCATATAGTTGCATTTGTTTATATATAGGATTGCATTGCATGGGTTTCTACATGTTCATACTTATTCATTTTATCTCCTTCAATAAGCATGAGGACATGCTAATGTTTAGTGTGGGGAGGTTGATAAACACTATTTTATGGTTTATATTGTGTTTAATTGTGTGGTTTTATCATGATCCTTACCCACTTGTTCATCAAAATAGCATGCATTTAGATTTCCTTCCTGAATTCATTACATGTTTGAAAACTGCTTTCTAAAGGCTTTAATTATGTACTTTTAATTCTTCTTTATCCCATTCGATGCCGTGATCTGTGTGTTGAGTGTTTCAGACTTTACAGGGCATGAATGAGTTAGAGATTGGAAAGGAAGCTAGCGAAAAATGGAAGGAACACAAGAATTTGAGGAGATAACCAACGAGAAGTGACACAGTCGCATGGCTCACGCGACCGTGCGAAGGAGATCAAATCGCAGTGACGCGGCTGCATGGATCACGCGGCCGCACGGATTGGAAAAGCTCAAGCGACGCGGTATCGTAGACGACACGAACGCGTGGCATGGAAAAGCGCGAGTGACGCGTCCGCATGGGTGACGCGATTGCGTGACATGTGCGATGTGCATAATCTGCAGAATTCGCTGGGGGCAATTTTGGACCCTATTTCGACCCAGTTTTCGGCCCGGAACAGCAAACTAGAGCCAGAGAATATGCAGAAACAAACACAATATTCATTCCACACAGTGGAGAGTTTTTTTAGATCTAGTTTTACTCCTCCTTTAGGTTTTTCTCTCTAGGTTTTAGAATTTTAATTTTCAATTTTGATCTTAGTGTATGTTTGGGCGCCATTATTTTGTTAAAAAAAGATCTTTTTTCAATGAAAAAAGATCTTTTTTTATTTTTTAACGTGTTTGGCAAATTTCTAGTAGTAAAAGTAAAAGCACTAGTAAAATAAAAAAAAGATCTTTTTTGAGAAGCTGTAATTTACATCTTTTTTTAAAAGATCTTTTTTCTTTAAAAAAATGTTTTTCATGTAATAAATAAACAAAAAAGTACTTTTATATTGTTATACCCAAACATAATTGATAGATAAAAAGACATTTTTACATGAGATATCCAAACATAAAATTACTTTTACTTTTCTATAAGATCTTTTAAAAAAAGATAACTCGAAAAAAGATCTTTTCTTAAAGGCTCACCCAAACAAACCCTTAGTATTGGAACATTGAGAAGAGTTATTTCCTCATCAAGACTTCGTCATTCTAGTTCGTTCTCTTAACTTGGTTTTATTCTTTCATGTTCTTTGCTTTGTTCAATTTTGTCATTTGAATATTTTTATGATTATTTAATACGAGAATTATTCCTTTCATTTTAATCCATTTTACATTCCAATAATCATGTCTTCTTTTAATTCCTTTTCATATGTTATGGATTTGTTATTTACAATGAGGGAGTAGTTCCCCTCACTTGATGGGGAGTTGATTGAAAGGAACTCTTGAGTTGGAAGGATTGAAAGAGAATTTGTAATTGGGATAATTATTGGATTGCTCTCTAGTCACTAATACCAACTCATTTTTATTAATTGAATTGCAACTTGTGAACAGACATGGCATTCCAATTTGTTTGACTTTCCCTTACTTAGTAAAGGATAATTAAACAAACCAATCTTTAATTATTAATTACTCTGAGAGAACTCCAACAACATTAGAGATTCTAACTGATCAACTCCCAGTCAAGGCTTTTTATTTACATTATTCAATTTTATTAACTTTAATTTTCCTGTTACTCAATTCACTTTTTCGAAAACCTCTGGTTAATAAAATAGCACACTTTCTGCAACTCGTTGGGAGACGACCTGGGATTCATACTCTCAGTAATTTTTAATTTAAATTTTCTGTGACACATTTTAAATTGATATGTAGATTTTTGGTGAGTTAAGAACTATACTTACAACGTAACCATTTTAATAATTTTTAATTCACCTACTTCTGTGCTCCATCAAGGTTCCAACATTGCTCTGAACATCGGTGAGGCTCCATGAGAGCCCACTGTCAAGCTACTGACATTAAAGAAACGCTTGTTGGGAGGCAACCCAATGTTATATTTATCTATTTTTCTTTGTTATTTTATGTTTTCTGTAGGTTGATGATCATGTAAAGTCACAAAATCAATTGAAAAAGCAAAAACAGAATGAAAAACAGAAAGAAAAATAGCACACCCTGGACGAAAACTTGCTGGCGTTTAAACGCCAGGGAAGACAGCAAATGGGCGTTTAATGCCCAATCTGGCACCATTCTGGGCGTTTAACGCCAGAAAGGGGCACCAGACTGGCGTTTAACGCCAGGAATGGACAACAAGCCCGGCGTTTAACGCCAGGATTGGCAGAAGGAGCATTTTTGCTCGCCACTTGGTGCAGGAATGAATTATCCTTGACACCTCAGGATCTGTGGACCACACAGGATCCCCACCTACCCCACCACTCTCTCTCTTCTTCACCCATTCACCAATCACCTCAACACCTCTTCCCCAAAAACCCCTCACCTATCAAATCCCACCATTCTCTTCACCACTCACATCCATCCTTCATAAAACCCCACCTACCTCACCATTCAAATTCAAACCACTTT
Source organism: Arachis stenosperma (assembly GCF_014773155.1). Taxonomy (NCBI): domain Eukaryota; kingdom Viridiplantae; phylum Streptophyta; class Magnoliopsida; order Fabales; family Fabaceae; genus Arachis; species Arachis stenosperma. Next base: position 50,189,831 of record NC_080378.1, on the reverse strand, counting down.
CCCTCCCAAACCCACCCATAATGGCCGAACCTTACCCCTCTCTCCACCCCTATATAAACCCATCTTCACTCCTTCATTTTCACACAACCTACACGCGCTACTTCTCCCCCTTGGCCGAAAAACAAAGCCACATCCATCTCCTCTATTTCTTCTTCTTCTTTTCTCTTCTTTCTTCTTTTACTCGAGGACGAGCAAACCTTCTACGTTTGGTGTGGTAAAAGCATTGCTTTTTGTTTTTCCATAACCATTTATGGCATCTAAGGCCAGAGAAACCTCTAGAAAGAGGAAAGGGAAGGCAAAAGCTTCCACCTCCGAGTCATGGGAGATGGAGAGATTCATCTCAAGGGTGCATCAAGACCACTTCTATGAAGTTGTGGCCATGAAGAAGGTGATCCCCGAGGTCCCTTTCAAACTCAAAAAGAGTGAATATCCAGAGATCCGACATGAGATCCAAAGAAGAGGTTGGGAAGTTCTTACCAACCCCATTCAACAAGTCGGAATCTTGATTGTTCAAGAGTTCTATGCCAATGCATGGATCACCAAGAACCATGATCAAAGTGTGAACCCGGACCCAAAGAATTGGCTTACAATGGTTCGGGGGAAACGCGGGGGAAACGCTTAGATTTTAGTCCAGAAAATGTAAGGCTGGCATTCAACTTGCCCATGATGCAAGGAGATGAACACCCTTACACTAGAAGGGTCAACTTTGATCAAAGGTTGGACCAAGTCCTCATAGACATTTGTGAAGAGGGCGCTCAATGGAAGAGAGATTCAAGAGGGAAGCCGGTTCAACTGAGAAGGCATGACCTCAAGCCCGTGGCTAGGGGATGGTTGGAGTTTATCCAACGCTCAATCATTCCCACTAGCAACCGGTCCGAAGTTACTATAGACCGGGCTATCATGATTCATAGCATCATGATTGGAGAGGAAGTAGAAGTTCATGAGGTTATATCCCAAGAACTTTATAAGGTGGTGGATAAGTCCTCTACCTTGGCAAGGTTAGCCTTCCCTCATCTCATTTGTCACCTCTGTAATTCAGTTGGAATTAACATAGAGGGAGACATCCTCATTGATGAGGACAAGCCCATCACTAAGAAAAGGATGGAGCAAACAAGAGATCCCACTTATCATGAAATCCCTGAGATGCCTCAAGGGATGCACTTTCCTCCACAAAACTATTGGGAGCAAATCAACACCTCCCTAGGAGAATTGAGTTCCAACATGGGACAACTAAGGGTGGAGCACCAAGAACATTCCATCCTCCTCCATGAAATTAGAGAAGATCAAAGAATCATGAGAGAGGAGCAACAAAGGCAAGGAAGAGACATTGAGGAGCTCAAGCACTCCATAAGATCTTCAAGAGGAAGAACAAGCCGCCATCACTAAGGTGGACCCGTTCTTTAATCTCCTTGTTCTTTATTTTTCTGTGTTTTTTTCGAATTTTTATGCTTATGTTTATTTATGTTTGTGTCTTATGATCATTATTGTCTTAGTATCTATGCCTTAAAGCTATGAATGTCCTATGAATCCATCACCTTTCTTAAATGAAAAATGTTCTTAATTAAAAAAAGAAGAATTGCATGAATTTTGAATTTTATAACAGATTAATTATTTTGATGTGGTGGCAATACTTTGACTTCTGAATGTATGCTTGAATAGTGCATATGTCTTTTGAATTTGTTGTTCATGAATGTTGGCTCTTGAAAGAATGATGAAAAAAGGAGACATGTTACTGAGGATCTGAAAAATCATAAAGATGATCCTTGAAGCAAGAAAAGGCAGTGAAAAAAAAAAAAAAATATATATATATATATATATATATATATATATATATATATATATATATATAAAGTTGTGATCCAAGGCAAAAAGAGTGTGCTTAAGAACCCTGGACACCTCTAATTGGGGACTCTAGCAAAGCTGAGTCACAATCTGAAAAGGTTCACCCAGTTATGTGTCTATGGCATGTATGTATCCGGTGGTAATACTAGAAGACAGAGTGCTTTGGGCCACGGCCAAGACTCATAAAGTAGCTGTATTCAAGAATCATCATACTTAACTAGGAGAATCAATAACACTATCTGGATTCTGAGTTCCTATAGAAGCCAATCATTCTGAATTTCAAGGGATAGAGTGAGATGCCAAAACTGTTCAGAGGCAAAAAGCTAAAAGCCCCGCTCATCTAAGTAATACTGATCTTCATAGATGTTTTTGGAATTCATTGTATATTCTCTTCTTTTTATCTTATTTGATTTTCAGTTGCTTGGGGACAAGCAACAATTTAAGTTTGGTGTCACTACAAGAAAAAAGGCCTGTCGGCACCCTTTTTTCTTGCTACGCTTTTAAAGCGTACCCAAAAGTGGTCTATGGGCACGCTTTTGGGAGGGTGGCCACTGATTTGTGATTTGGCCACGCTTTTTCTTGCCACGCTTGAAAAGCGTGGCCATAGAGAGAAATCGGCACGCTTTTATGAGGGTAGCCACTTATTTGAAATTTGGCCACGCTTTTTTATCGCCACGCTTAAAAAGCGTGGCCATAGAGAAAAATTGGCACGCTTTTGAAGCATGGCAAAATAGTTTCATTATCGTTACATTTTTAAAGCATGGCCGTTTCCTCTAAATCTTTCGGCACGCTTTATAAGTGTGGCCACAAAATTCCACAAAAAAAAAAATCCACCCCTCTTAATTCGAAACAAACAGTTTACACAACAACCCCCTAACAACACTTCTTCCGTTCTTGGAAACACACCCTCTTCTTTGAAACAATGCCTTAAAAGCGACAACCCTAACACAGAGCTCATCACCCTAACGGCGGCGGCGCTCTTCACCTAACATAGAGCTCATCGCCGGTGCTCTCACTCTCCCCCCCAATAACATTCGTTGGTCAACCTCGTTCCAACCCTCTCTAGCAACCCCTACGTAGGTGCCATCTCTGCCGGTGTTCCCTGCGTCGGTGCTCCTTCCGTCTCTCCTGTAAACACCTATCCCTCCTTCGGCGGTGACTCACTCTGGTAAGGCCTCCCTCGGCGCTCACTCTCTATCGCAAACCATCCGTCGACGCTCACTCTCTCTCGCAAACCCTCAATCGTCACTCCTCCCTCCATGGTTCAGTACCCGCCGCGTTGTCGTCACCCTCTCTGAAGTCGTCGCGCCGCCTCTCCATCTCCTTCACTCGTCGCACCTCCGTCAGCCACGTTTAGTGTTCGCAGCACATTGGTAAATTATCTGTTCAAAATTTTTCTTGATCTGATTATTTGTTTTTGAAATTGATTTTTTGTTTTGATTTTCTTGGTTCTTCATTTTTTCCTGATTTTTCTAAATTTATATTTTTTGTTCTAATCTGATATTTGGTTTAGGGTTTTTTTTCCTAAACTTCTTGACATTTGGTTCTGTTCTGCTACAGCTGTGGTAGTGCTCAGCTGCTGCTATGTGATGCTGAATTGCTACTGCTTTGCCTGTTCTGTTATTCTAGTTTTTCTACATTAACTAGCAGTAGGTTAATCTTTTCATACTTTAAGCATTCACGGTTAGGATTTTGATTTGTTTAATTTTGTTGATTGATATTGATGGTTTGAGTTAATTGTTCCTTTGCTATGTGTGTGGTTTAAGATCCGAGTTGTTGTATGTTTTTATGAAAGAGGATTGAAACTTGTTAAATGAATTAAACTTTGTGTTTAGATTTGTTCTTGCCCCAAGAAACTCTGCTTGTGATAAGTCGTTTTAATTAATAACTCTGCTTGGCGACAATGTGTTTTGAAAGAGCAGGGGACCCCAACTGGAGAAAAAGTCTAAGGCTGCTGGTCTTAGGGCAACTGCAAACCATTTGCGTGATTTGAATCTTGAGGATGCGCACGAAATTCTTAGGCAAGCTGCTGAAATTTTTGAAGGAATAGGAATAATTAATATTGCAGCTCAATGTTTTTCAGATTTGGGGGATCATGAAAAAGCTGGTATAAATTTGAAGTTTAGCTTCTATATCTATGCTTGTCATCTGTTATTAGTTACTTCTCCACATTTTTTCCTCTTCTCTTATCGAAGTCCGACGAAGAAATCAATGTAAATAGAAAACTAGCAAAGGAACTGGTTGACAAATGGGTAAGTAATCTGTGAAACTCTTGCTTCAGCATGTATCATTTATCTTTCCTTAAAAATTATACTGATTATTGAAGACATTATAATGGTATGCATTTTCTTTTTTTTTGCAAGCTATCCATTTTCATCCAGGAGTAGTTTTCTTTTTTGGGGATAGATACTTCAAAAAGTACATCATTTTTGCTTTGTAATTGCAGAGCCGACCCATATTTAATAGGAGTACACGGTTTGAGGACATGAGAAATTCTGAGGACGACAGGATTCCTTTCAGGAGGCCAACTATTAAAAAGTGCTCAACCATTCTGATTTAAATTGCTTGTCTTAAGCAATATTTGTCTTATGTATTGCAATATGCTGAATTTCTACAGGCTGGCAAATAAAGCAGCAGGGATAGAATCTAGAGATGGTGATCTTGATTTGGAATTTTCACAGTAAGTCTTGGGCATTAAGATATTACTGGTGGAGCAGTGTGAACTAAGTTGTCACTGATTTGTGTTATAGATGCTAATTGTTCTGAATGTATTATGCAGGCCTAGGTCTGGACAGTCTTCTTCAAGGCAACATGCATCAAGGCCAGAAGCAACACCTTTGGATTTTGTGATCCATCCCCAGTCTAAAATTGATCCAGAAGAAGTTAGAGTGCGAGCAAAAGCTGCTGCACAAGATCAGCAGAGAATGAAGGTTTGTGCTTTACCTCGGGGTGGGAGTATTGTTTTTTTTAAAGCTTTTTATGATTCCCTGAAATTCTTTAAGTTTTCAAGTGTTTGGAGAGTATCTTACAAATGTAGAATACTGAGGAAGTGAATATGTAAAAATAAAAATTGGAAGTAGAGAGATGTAGTTTTTCTCAATATTTACTAAGAGGGAATAAAACTGATCTGCGTAAATGATATTTGGACTGGTATATAGGAAGGGTTGAAATAAGTTGTCATGTCATTGTCTACATGTGATCATAAATCTTTTTTCCTGTAAATTACTTGATGTACAAAGCTCTGACATAGCTCTTCGAAAACATTTCAGCCTTTCCCAGTTGAGCAAGCGAAAATTCTATCACTCTCGCATATACCAGGTAATAAGTGATTGCCATTTATTTGTTTACTGTTCTGCACTTCAGTTTCCTTGACATACCACATATAAATCGTCCTAAAAAAACAAGAGCCGAGTACAATGAGAGGCCTATACAGAGTGCTCCCTGTATCTTCCTGTGGAAATTTTCTATTTGTTGCAATTGTTTGGATAATAAATGTGATTTTAGATCATCGGTTCGATAATGTTGGGGATGCGAATAGAAATATTTTACCAAAAATATGTTTTTGTCCATCAAATGGAAAGTTCTTAATAGAGTATGCTAGCAATTCTATATTTTAGAAAAATATCTCCCCTCTCTCTCAAAAGAAATCAAAATATGTAATTACATGCTCTTTAATGGTTTTTTATGTCGGACAAATATTTTCCTCATTTCCGTTTTCATTTATTTATTTATTTGTCCTTCAAGCCAATGGAACTTGAAGAAGTTCTATCAGAAGGAGATAGTGAGGATGAAGTTGATGATGAAGTTGCTGATTTTGAAGAGCTAAGGGTATGCATGATTATATATATGATCCTTGTTTCAAAATTTATAATCTCTTTTACCTTTTTAAATGTAACTCTTGTGATACAAGAACGGTCTGATAAAGCTTTTGGGTAAAACTTGCATGGCCCTGTGGCTATGAGGCTCAGTAGTTCTTTGTTACTTTTATTATTAACTTCTTGAAACACAAGTGTCTCAAAGGGAGAAAGAAAGAACATAGAAAAGCTGTAGGGAAATATTTTGCCGTTTACCCAAAAACCTACTTAATAGTGTTTACATGTTAGCAGTGTCACTAATTATTTAACCCATAAGAGTCTGCTAATTACTTTATATGCCGTTTCTTAACAAATTGTTGTTTGGATTTACATCAACTGCACTTAAAGGATAAAATATACTCTTTTGTCCCTGAAGTTTTCGAGAAATTTTAAAATTACCCTTAACGTTTCAATTTTGTTCCTCTAATTTCAAATATGTTTCAATTATACCCTTCGGGGTTAAGAGACATATTTGAAACAATAGCGACACAATTGAAACAAATTAAACGTCGATATTTTTTATACTTTTCGAAAACTTCAGGAACAAAAAAAATGTACTTTACCAACACTTAAATTGGATGGTTTAATCGAATTTTAGACCTTGTTAGGAGAGCTTAATTACCATTTGTGATTATAATTTGACAATTAAATTTCTGCTTGATCATTGTATAGGTTTAGTTTGAGCCTTTGGGATGGGAATATGAAATCTATTGCACCTTTTAGTATTTCTTCATACTATACGTTTTGAAGATTCATTGAAACATTTTGATACCTTGCAGAGGCTTGGTAATTTTGACAATGTGACCAATGCTGAGAAGAAATTCATGCATATGTGGAACTCGTTTATTCGAAAGCAACAGTAAGTTCTTTTCATTTTGACTCTATTCACTCTCTGTTCGTTGCATCTTCCTTGTTTTGATAAAGGGGCAAAACATATAAAAGATGTAATCAATTTCAAGACTGAGACTTTCATAAATTGTGAGCATAATAACCAGCAACATACATCAGCCATGTATCTTGTGTTTACAGGGCTGTTTTAGCTTGGCTTTCTATTATTGCGCACCACAACAAAGACAAGAAGGCAGGGGAGAAACTGATCTCCGTGGTTGATATTGTGAAGGAACACTGGGCAACTTATGGAAGAAATTTTTTTCTAGATATGATTATGAGGTAGGTGTCATCATGGCTGCAATTGAAGTTTCATTTGTAACATGATCTTGGCATTTCAGTTTTATCTTTTGATTTTCTTAGTAAAATGAGCATGGTTAAGTGTAATGGTTTATTTTATAAATCCATCTCCTTCATGTAGGAATGTGAATCTGAAGGTGCCAATAAAATGGTAGCATACCTACGAGAGACTGCATCAAAGAGCAAGACTGGTGATAAGTTCTAATGATAATTTTGATAGTTCTAATGATCTCCTAAGTTCTAATGATGAACTTATTTTGTCCTAATTCAATTATTAGTTTTGTTAAAGTATTGTAATTTTTTAATTACAATTTTAGCATGTAAATAATTCATGTAAATCAATAAAAAATCAATTTTTTATACCTTTTAATTTTCTCTTTTTTTTTTTAATTTGACAAAGGAAAAGGCCACGCTTTGAAAGCGTGGCAAAAGATTTTAGCTGGCAAGCCACGCTTTTGAAGTGTGATTGTATGTGAAAGCGTACCGCAAATCAACCTAATCGGCACACTTCAAAAGCGTGGCAATATGTACACTTTTTGGTACGCTTTTAAAGCGTAGCTATAGGTTAATAGATGGCCACGCTTTTTAAACATGGCGAGACATGAAAACGTGCCAACAGAAAAAGCGTGCCGATAGATCCACAAAAGCGTGGTGATAGAGCTATCGGCACGCTCGCAGATGTGACCCTTTCAAAAGCGTGCTGATATCTCAAAAAACGTGGCGAAAAGCTATCGGCATGTTTTTTTTGCACTTTTCGGCACACTTTTAAAGAGTGGCAGAAAGCTTATTTTCTTGTAGTGTGTTGTGATGAGTGGATAATTTATACGCTTTTTGGCATTATTTTTAGTATGTTTTAGTTAGTTTTTATTATATTTTTATTAGTTTTTAGTTAAAATTCACTTTTTTGGACTTTACTATGAGTTTGTGTGTTTTTCTGTGATTTCAGGTATTTTCTGGCTGAAATTGAGGGACCTGAGCAAAAATCTGATTCAGAGGCTGAAAAGGACTGCAGATGCTGTTGGATTCTGACCTCCCTACACTCGAAGTGGATTTTCCGGAGCTACAGAAGTCCAATTAGCGCGCTCTCAATTGCGTTGGAAAGTAGACATTCTGGGCTTTCCAGAAATATATAATAGTCCATACTTTGCCCGAGATTTGATGGCCCAAACAGGCGTTCTAAGTCAGCTCAAGAATTCTAGCGTTTAACGCCGGAACTGGCACAAGAATGGGAGTTAAACGCCCAAACTGGCACAAAAGCTGGCATTTAACTCCAAGAAGAGTCTCTACACATGAAAGCTTCAATTCTCAGCCCAAGCACACACCAAGTGGGCCCGGAAGTGGATTTTTATGTCATTTACTCATCTTTGTAAACCCTAAGCTACTAGTTCTCTACAAATAGGACCTTTTGCTAGTGTATTTTCATCTTTTGATCACTTTAGATCTTAGGATCATCTTTGGATGTCTAGTTCTTAGATCATGAGGGCTGGCCTCTCGGCCATGCCTAGACCTTGTTCTTATGTATTTTCAACGATGGAGTTTCTACACACCATAGATTAAGGTGTGGAGCTCTGCTGTACCTCGAGTATCAATGCAATTACTATTGTTCTTCTATTCAATTCGGCTTATTCTTGTTCTAAGATATCACTTGTTCCTCAACTTGATGAATGTGATGATCCTTGACACTCATCATCATTCTCACCTATGAACGTGTGCCTGACAACCACCTCCGTTCTACCTTAGATTGAGTGGATATCTTTTAGATCCCTTAATCGGAATCTTTGTGGTATAAGCTAGAATTGATGGCGGAATTCAAGAGAATCCGGAAGGTCTAAACCTTGTCTGTGATATTCTGAGTAGGATTCAAGGATTGAATGACTGTGACGAGCTTCAAACTCACGATTGTGGGGCGTTAGTGACAGACGCAAAAGAATCACTAGATTCTATTCCGACATGATCGAGAACCGACAGATGAATAGCCGTGCTGTGACAGAGCACGTTGAACATTTTCACTGAGAGGACGGGACTGTAGCCATTGACAACGGTGATGCCCAACATACAGCTTACCATGGAAAGGAGTAAGAAGGATTGGATGAAGACAGTAGGAAAGCAGAGAGACGAAAGGGACAAAGCATCTCTATACGCTTATCTGAAATTCTCACCAATGAATTACATAAGTATCTCTATCCTTATTTTATGTTTTATTTATCTTTTAATCATTAATCCTCCATAACCATTTGAATCCACCTGACTGAGATTTACAAGATGACCATAGCTTGCTTCATACCAACAATCTCCGTGGGATCGACCCTTACTCGCGTAAGGTTTATTACTTGGACGACCCAGTGCACTTGCTGGTTAGTTGTGCGAAGTTGTGATAAAGAGTTGAGATTGCAATTGAGTGTACCATGTTGATGGCGCCATTGATGATCACAATTTTGTGCACAACTTCTCAAGGGTATAGTTCATCCGAATGGGTAAAAATTAAGCCAACTTCGCCAGTCGGTCCACAATCGCCCAAACAGCATCAAAACCGGCTCTAGTTCTCGGCAATCCTGATACAAAGTCCATCGCAATGCTCTCCCATTTCCATTACGGAATCTCTAAAGGTTGCAAAGTCCCGAACATTCTCTTGTGTTCAATCTTCACTTTTTGACCAGTTAAGCACTTTGAAACGTGTTCCGCCACATCATTTTCGTACCAAGCCACCAAAACATAGCTTTTAGATCATGGTTCATCTTAGTGCTTCCCAGATGAATAGAAAACTCGTTTTTATGTGCTTCCTTCAAGATATCTTGCTGTAAGGTCCCAATATTCGATGCACAGATTCTACCCTTGAACCTCCATAACCCGTCATTGTCCCATGATACTCTCCATTGCTCGCCTCGCTCAATTGCCGGCCACACCTTCTGCAATTCCTTCTCATTTTGTTAAGCTTCTTCAATCCTGGATTTAAAGTCACTCGAAATTTGTAACTGACTTAAGCACAGAGTTTCGAACACTTCTTAAACACCTAGCCACAGGCTCTCGAATGCTATAAGTAACTCCTCTTCGCTAAGTATCATCCAAGCAGCACACAACAACTTCCGACTTAAGGCATCGGCCACAATATTTGCTTTTTCATTTGTTTTTATTAGGTTTTATGCACTTTCTTAAGCAATAAGTAAGTATTTGGATGGAAGTTTCATGCATACCTTGATTCATTCAAGCATGGTTAAAGTGATGCATTTTCATAAGATTTATGCTATATTTACTTGCTTGTTATGAATGATGCAAATTCTTGTGAATCTAGCAAAGCTTTGATGCATATGTTGGTTGATGATAGGTGAAGAGAAGCAACAAAAGGCCATGGAAGGAAGCAAAGGAATGGCAAGCAAGCAAGCAACAAAAAGGCCATAAAAAGGAGAAGAGAAAGCAACGTTGGTGGCCAAAGTTGGCTCACCAACGTTGCCTCAAACGTTGAGGAAGAAGGGCTATGCAATGATGGTGGCCAAAGTTGGCTCACCAACATTGCTGGCAATGTTTTGCATTTTTTTTTGTGCCAATGTTGGAGGGAACGTTGGTGAACCAACGTTACCTCCAACGCCAGCAATAAAAATTTCAATTCTGGAGTTAGAAAATTTGCAGTGACGCGTACGCGTCAACATGCATTTTTTACCAATCGACGCACACGCGTAAGTGTTGCGCACGCATGAAATAGCAAAATCGATCATTCACGCGTACGCATGGGCGACACGTACGTGTGACCAGGCGGACGTTGGTGCACCAACGTTGAGTCAAACATTGCCCCCAATATTTTCGATGGCTTTGAAGAGAATTGCTTGGAAAATTGGTCATCGATGCGCAGGCGTAGGCGATGTGCACGCGTGAAATGGCAAAAATCGACCATTCATGCGTACACATGGGCGAAACGTACGCGTGACTAGACGAACATTGGTGCTCCAACGTTGAGTCAAATATTGCTGGCAATGCCCAGCATTTATTTTTTCAAGTAACGTTTGACCCAACATTTACCCATAAACATTGATCACCAACGTTGATACCAGCAACATTATAGAGTAGCACCATGCAGAGTGATGAGCGGATAATTTGTACGCTTTTTGGCATTATTTTTAGTAGGTTTCTAGTAGGATCTAGTTAGTTTTTAGTATATTTTTATTAGTTTTTAGTTAAAATTCACTTTTCTGGACTTTACTATGAGTTTGTGTGTTTTTCTGTGATTTCAGGTATTTTCTGGCTGAAATTGAGGGACCTGAGCAAAAATCTGATTCAGAGGCTGAAAAGGACTGCAGATGCTGTTGGATTCTGACCTCCCTGCACTCGAAGTGGATTTTCTGGAGCTACAGAAGCCCAATTGGCCCGCTCTCAACGGCGTTGGAAAGTAGACATCCTGGGCTTTCCAGAAATGTATAATAGTCCATACTTTGCCCGAGATTTGATGGCCCAAACCGGCGTTCCAAATCAGCTCAAAACTGCCCGGCGTTAAACGCCTGAACTTGCACAAGAATGGGAGTTAAACGCCCAAACTGGCACAAAAGCTGGCGTTTAACTCCAAGAGAAGTCTCTACACGAAAATGCTTCAATGCTCAGCCCAAGCACACACCAAGTGGGCCCGGAAGTGGATTTTTATGTCATTTACTCATCTTTGTAAACCCTAGGCTACTAGTTCTCTACAAATAGGACCTTTTACTATTGTATTTTCATCTTTTGATCACTTCAGATCTCTAGATCATCTTTGGACACCTCGTTCTTAGATTATTGGGAGGCTGGCCATTCGGCCATGCCTAGACCTTGTTCTTATGTTTTTCCAACGGTGGAGTTTCTACACACCATAGATTAAGGTGTGGAGCTCTGCTGTACCTCGAGTATTAATGCAATTACTATTGTTCTTTTATTCAATTCAGCTTGTTCTTATTCCAAGATATTCATTCGCACTCAAGAACTTGATGAATGTGATGATTATGTGACGCTCATCATCATTCTCACTTATGAACGCGTGCCTGACAACCACTCCCGTTCTACAAGCAAACAAGGCTTGAATGTTTATCTCTTGGATCCCTTACCGGAATCTTCGTGGTATAAGCTAGAATTGATGGCGGCATTCAAGAGAATCTGGAAGGTCTATACCTTGTCTGTGGTATTCTGAGTAGGATTCAATGGTTGAATGACTGTGACGAGCTTCAAACTCCTGAAGGCTGGGCGTTAGTGACAGACGCAAAAGAATCAATAGATTCTACTCCAACCTGATTGAGAACCGACAGATGAATAGCCGTGCCGTGACAGGGTGCGTTGAACATTTTCACTGAGAGGACGGGATTGTAGCCACTGACAATGGTGATGCCCAACATACAGCTTTCCATGGAAAGGAGTAAGAAGGATTGGATGAAGACAGTAGGAAAGCAGAGAGACGGAAGGGACAAAGCATCTCCATTCGCTTATCTGAAGTTCTCACCAATGAATTACATAAGTATCTCTATCTTTACTTTATGCTTTATTCATATATCATCCATAACCATTTGAATCTGCCTGACTGAGATTTACAAGGTGACCATAGCTTGCTTCATACCAACAATCTCCGTGGGATCGACCCTTACTCGCGTAAGGTTTATTACTTGGACGACCCTGTGCACTTGCTGGTTAGTTGTGCGAAGTTGTGATAAAAGAATTGAGATTACAATTGTGCGTACCATGTTGATGACGCCATTGATGATCACAATTTTGTGCACCACAGAGTATGAACGTTAGTTTGCCAACGTCCCTCTTTAACATCATTAAGACCCACTTTAACTTGCTTCAACAAGGTCCAGGGCCCTCATCCAAAACTTGAAGACCAAATGAAGAAATTATATAAATAGCAAAGAGTTTGAGTTAGAAATAGATTGGGATCTGCGGATCCAGAATTAGACATACTCTGTACTTTACTTTCTATGCAATTCAGTTACTTTCAATGCACTTTTCATTTTTAATTTCCATTCCGAGAGCTATGAACAACTAAACACCTCTTCATTAGGTTAAGGAGCTCTGTTGTAATTCAATGGATCAATAATAGTTTTCATTCTTCTTCTTCTTTCTTTTCTCTTAATTTTGCTAGAAAGCTTTCGATCTTAATTCAATTGAACAATTGTCTCGACAGAGAAGTTGTTCATACTTGGATTTCCTCTAAACCTTGAATGAAGAATGAGGAATTTATGCTAGAAATTCTTTCTCATGTTGGACTAGGTTGGTGGTTGGATGGATATAGTGACATGTAATCCTACCAATACTTTGATCTAGAAAAACATGTGGTATAATCAGGGACCATACTTTATCTCTTCTCATGAGCAATTAGATCAAGACATTGGAAATTGTTCAAGCTTAGAGAGATTGGTGAGCCAAGACATTAGAATCCAATCACCTAAGATTTCCAAGAAGATCAATGAATGCATTGATTGAGGAAGAGATAAATATGAACTTGATCCGGAGAATGCAACATCTCCTAAGCCCAATGAGCTTCCCCACTTCTGATCTTACCCATTCTCTTTAAATTCTACTGTTTACGTTTATGTTCAATCATTCCCAATCCCATTTAAGCTTCTGTAATTTAATTTCTTGCAATTTAAGTTTCTGCAATTTATTTCCTGCAATTTAATTTCTGCCATTTACATTCTGCAATTTTACATTTTTGTTATTTCCTTTTCCCGCCAATTTAATTTCTGAAAATCCCAATCCAAATTTGGCTCAGTTCAACTAGAATACTCCTCTAATTAAAGTTGCTCAACCAATCAATCCCTGTGGGATTCGACCTCACTCTATTGTGAGTCTTTACTTGATGACAATTCATATACTTACTGAGAAAAATTTGTTAAGAGACAAGTTTTTGTGCATCAAGTTTATGGCGCCGTTGCCGGGGATTGATTTTGCATTGACAATGATTAAATTGGAGGATAACTAGATTGAAAATTTTTCTTTTCTTTTGTTAATTAGTTTCAATTTCAGCTATTTACTGTTATTCTCTGCAATTCAAGTTGTTTTTCCTTGTTTATTTACTTTCTAGCACACAAAACCACTAACTGTTTAATCAATTGCACTAACTACTCTAACCATAATTTTTAGTAACTTCTCCACTTTCTATTTGTCTGTGTTTGTTGAGTGTATGACAGGTAAAAGAGGAGGAGCCTCAACCTCTTTTTGTTGAGTGAACCTGAGAGGACCTTCCTTAGACTAAAGAGGGAATCAAGAGGAAAGAAGGTTATTGGTACAGAGGAAGAAGAGGAGGACTAGATATGAATATGGAGGATGATATGGAGAACCATCATGAGAAAGAAGTGCATAATCATGCCAGAGAGGATGCAGCCAATCATGCTAGGTAGGAGAGAAGAGTTATAGGCTCTTACATCAACCCAAACCCAGGAAATTATGGGAGCAGCATCCTAAAACTAACCATTCATGCTAACAATTTTGAGTTGAAACCATAGCTCATCACCCTTGTTCAAAACAATTGCTCATTTGGAAGAAGTGTCCAAGAAGACCCCAATCAACATCTAACCATATTTTTTAGAATATGTGATACTGTGAAGTCTAATGGTGTCCAATCGGATACCTATAAGCTCCTATTGTTTCCCTTTTCTCTAAGGGACAAGGCATCTAAGTGGCTAGAGTCTAAGGAGAGTTTGACAACTTAGAAAGATGTGGTGAATAAGTTCTTGGCAAGATTTTACCCTCCCCAAAGAGTTAACAGATTGAGGGATGAGGTACAAACATTCAGGCAACAAGATGGTGAAACTCTCTTTGAAGCATGGGAGAGATATAAGAGCTGACAAGGAGGTGCCTTCTGGACATGTTCAATGAATGGGTACAGCTACACATTATCTATGAAGGTCTGTCACAAGAATCAAAGAAAGTCTTAGATCACTCTTTAGGAGGCTCTCTCAATAAGAAGAAGACCATAGAGGAAGCCATTGATGTCATTGAAACAGTGGCTAATAATGAATACTTCTATGCCTCTAATAGAAGCACAAATAGAGGGGTGATAGAGTTGAATCACATGGATGCAATACTAGCTCAAAACAAGTTGATTACTAAGCAATTGACAGACCTCACCAAGCAGATGGAGAGGAACCAAGTTGCAGTAATCAATAATCAACCACCAGCCCAAGAAGAGTTGAATGCAGAGGAAAGAGGTGATTGGGAGCAAGCCAAGTACATTGAAAACTCATCAAGACAACCCCATGACCCATACTCCAAAATTTATAATCCTGGTTGGAAGAACCACCCAAACTTTGGGTGGGAAAACCAGCAAATCCAGTACCAAGATCATAGACTTCACAACTCCAACCATTACAACAACTCCACTTACCAAAATTCCAACTAAAGATCATATCAAGCCCCATAAAACATTTCTTTCTAGCCACCATATCAAACACAAAATAGCCATTCTCAACCTTCCAATTTCAACCCACCATCACCATCCAAAGATAGACTCTCCCGGATTGAGACCTTGCTTGAAAATCTGTGCAAGGAGGTTCAAGACAACATGGCATTCAAGGATGAAGTAAGGTTTAATATAAAGAACCAGGGAGATACCATCAAGAGGCTTGAATCTCAAGTAGGATATCTTTCTCAGCAAATTCCTAAGTCTACTGACAGCTTTCCAAGTGATACTGAGAAGAATCCTAGAGGAGAAACAAAGAAGGTGAGATGGAAAGAATGCAAAGCGATCACTCTAAGAAATAAAGAGATTCTGGAGGAAGAAACTAACAAGCCAACAGAGCACAGCCAAGGAATTCCCCAAGAGAACTTGGAAGAAAAATAACAAGGAATCAAGTCTGCACAGATGAAGGAAACAATGGAGAATGAAATCCTAAAACTGTATGTACCAAAAGCACTATTCCCTCAGAGACTTAGGGGTGGTGAGAAAGAGAATACATACTCTAGGTTCCTAGATACATTCAAGTCTCTCTGTATCAATATTCCTTTCATTGAAACCCTCCAACAGATGCCATCATATATCAAGTGCATGAAAGAGTTGCTAACCAAGAAGAGTACCTTAAAGGGTGGGCAAATAGAAGTGATGAAAAAGAAAAGCAGTGCCCTTATCCAGAAGGAGCTACCCTCGAAGAAGAAAGACCCAGGGAGTTTTCACATCCTTTGTGTTATAGGGGATACTGATGCACGAAAACTTATCTCCTAACAAGTTTCCCTTCGGCAAGTATACCGAATTTTCGTCAAGTAAAAACTCACAATAGAGTGAGGTCGAATCCCACAGAGATTGATTGGTCAAGCAACTTTAATTAGAGGAGTGTTCTAGTCAAGCTACGCCAAATTGAGTGAGAGTTGCAGAAACTTAAAGGCCGGAAAGATAAATGACATGGAATATAGATTTGCATAATCTTAAATGGGGAATTGGGGAGATGGGCATGAAAGTAAATAACAGAAAGTAAAGAGAATGGGTAAGATCAGAAATGGGGAATTCATTGGGCTTAGGAGATGTTGCATTCTTCGGATCAAGTTCATCTTCATCTCTTCCTCAATCAATGCATTCATTGATCTCCTTGGCAATCTTAGGTGACTGGATCCCAATTCCTTGGCAATCCAATCTCTCTAAGCTTGAACAATTTCCCAATTCCTTGATTTAATTACTCATGAGAAGAGATAAAATTTGGTCACTGATTATACCACACACCTTCATAGATCAAAGTATTGGTAGGATTACATGTCACGATATCCATCCAACCCCCAACCTAATCCAATGTGAGAAAGCAATTCTAGCATGATCTCCTCATTCCTCTTCCGAGGCTCAGAGGAGATCCAATTATAGAGAGTTTCTTTTCCAAGATAACTAACCAATTGGTTGAAGACCGAAAGCTTTCTAGCAAATCAAGAGAAAAGAAAGAGAAAGAAGAATGAAAACTATAATTGATCCATCAAATTACAACAGAGCTCCCTAACCCGATGAAAGGGGTTTAGTTGTTCATAGCTCTGGGAATGGAACGCATAAAAGAAAAGTGCATTGTAACTAGAAAATGCAGAGAAAGTAAATATATAGAGTGTAGCTCCCAATAATGCCAATCCCCCTTCTAGTTCAAAATTAATCCTATATATACTACTCTTCTGATCTTCTAGTTAGCTCTCCAAGTCTTGGATATGGGCCTTTGATCTTTAGTTGAAGCAGTTACAGTCTTTAGTGGGCTCAGCTTTGCTTGCAGAAAAAGAGTGAGTCAGATATGGCATGCAGTTAGTCAGGACGTTAGTGGTGTTAACATTAAGTATAGATTCTGGTTCGAAGACGTTAGTCACACTAACTTTTATCACTAACGTCCCAACCCAAATGAGCCACATTAACTGCAACGTTAGTGGCACTAACGTGACCACTAACGTAGCCTTTTTGTCCTTCGCTAGTGTTATTGGCACTAACTTTGCCAATAACGCTGCTCCTTATCCCTTTCTCCCACGTTAATGGTCCATGTTAGTGTAACTAACGTGGCCTTTAACGCAGGCATGCCAAGACTCAAGCGCATTAGTGACACTCACCTTTGTCACTAACGCTACAAAACGCCCCCTCTTCTACATTAGTGCCTCACGTTAATGGCATTAATGTGGGTGTGCTTGCCATTTCCAATGTTAGTGATAAAGGTTAGTGTCACTAACGTTGGCATATCATCCCTTGCTCCACGTTACCATTCACGTTAGTGGCCTTAACGTGACCACTAACGTAGGCAATCTTGGCCTGGTCCAACTGGGTGTGCTTGCAATCTCCAACATTAGTGATAAAGATTAGTGTCACTAACGTTGGCATATCATCCCTTGCTACACGTTACCATTCACGTTAGTGGCCTTAACGTGGCCACTAACGTAGGTAATCTTAGCCTGGTCCAACGTTAGTGACAAAGTTAGTGTCACTAACGTTGGCGATCTCTTCTTATTCCACGTTAGAGTTCACGTTAACTGGATTGACGTGGCTCTTAACGTGGTTATATGTGGCCTTTGAAACGTTAGTGATGTTAACTTTACCACTAACGTTGGAGCTTCCTCTTCCTTCCACATTCGTTCCCACGTTAATGTAACTAACGTGGCAACTAATGTGGGCTGTGATGGTTTTCGAGGGCGTTAGTGGTGATAACTATACCGCTAACGTTGCAAGCTTGCTCCCTTTCCACGTTAATGATCACGTTAGTGATACTAACGTGGCTGCTAACATGGTTTTTCTATGCTTCCTTTGTCCTAAAATCAAACAAACATGGTTCCTCAAAGCTTTGTTCCAGGTTATAAGATCTTGCACTATATAAATTGGCATTCAATTCATGCATTATTCTCATGAAATCATGTAAAGTTCACAATGTTTTCTTGAATCAAGATGTAAGTGTATATTCATCCAAAACTTTCTTATTACCTAAGAAAATGCATGAAACTATCTAAAAAACGTCAAGAAAAGGCTAGTGAAACTGGCCAAAATGCCCTAGCATCACAACACCAAACTTAAAGCTTGCTTGTCCCTAAGCAAGTACTGAAACATAAGGATGATGAAGGAAAGAATAAGAGAAACAACTCCTTATTATAGAAGTTAGATCCTTGGTTCATGGGGATTCATGCATAGTAACTTAGGTTCAGGCCTTTGCTGGTTTTCAGGTCCTTATCATGCCCTTGAACACTCACATGATTGCATCCTATGAGATCCTGATTCATTGATCCTTCTCCCTTTTTTTCAGGGGTTATTACTTTCTTAGGCTAAGTGCTTTGTGAGGGGGTAACTCTTTAAGATAAGCTTTCAGCTAACATTCCTGAACCAGTTGGTTCAAGGTGCTAGGTGTTGAAATACCCCTAAGGACCTGCTCCCTTAAATCTCTCCTCCACACATACACACCACAGGCATATGGTTTGTTATTTTCTTTCTGAAGGCCTTGGTGTCCAGCACCTCTTTGGGTTACTAAGTACTTTGTGGTAAGGTTGCTCTTGATAGTGGATTTTCAGTTGATAATCCCGAGTTAGTTAACCCAAGTTACCAAGTAATAAGGCACTCCTAAAAACTTATTCATCCAAGCATATCCTTTGCACAAGAGCACCACAGACACATGCCTCAAGATTCAAACCCTTGGTGCCTAGCCTTATTTCCTATTCTTTTTTTCTTTTTCACACTCTAACTTTTCTTTTTATTTTTCTTTTTAGGATCTTGTTATTTAGCTGGTCTCATAGGATGTGCTTCAAGCATATGATTCAAAATTCATAATTGCCCTTTATACCTTGTTGGTGAACCAAATTAGCTAATCAATTACCACGCCACAAATATTGGGACTTTATTTCATAATATGAACTCAACTCTTGTTTCTTTCATAACATTTCTTTTCATTCAGCTCAAAAGACAAGCATACAATTAAGCAGGATGAAGATGCAATAGGGAACCTAGCTAGTAAACACGTATTGAGCATTAAAGACAGTACACAGACAGAATTCATAATGATAATAAACTAGCTCTAGCAGGGGTACATGCAAACTTCCAATTTAAACATTCCAAAGCAGATGGAGTTAAGTAACAATACAACCTATTGGTGGTGCCTTCTAGCTTTCCTTGGGTGATGGTGCATCGTTTTTCCAATAGATTGATTGAATTCCTGCAAAGTTATTGGACGTTGCTTGTTCCCAAAGCACTTGAAAAACAGTTAGCATGCATGTACGCTTGTGAACTCCTGAACTTAATTTGGTGTGTGAACACCAAACTTAGTTCCTTGCCTAGTATAGCAGATTGAATACATGCAGAAAATCTCATGTGCTTTTATTAAGAAAACAACTATGAACTAAAAATTAAACTATTGTTAAGTAATTTCCCGGATTGGTTGAAGCTGGTGACTAGTCATGCTGAGGGTTACAATGTGTTCTTAATGAAATCTTTAGTGGAACACCAAACTTAGAATTACACATTCACCCCTGGATTATTTTGGTATGGAACACCAAACTTAGCTCCTTGCAATACAGAAAATCCACTTAACTCTTTTATTGAATTAACAAGGAAAAAAAACCTACCTTTGGTTGGGCTGCCTCCCAACAAGCACTCTTTTAGCGTCGCTAGCTCGACGGTTTCTCCATTAGTTGAGATGATACTTCAATTTGGGGTTTTCCCCCATGTTGCCCAGGTAGTGTTTGAGCCTCTGTCCGTTCACTGTGAATGTCCTCCTTGAGCTTTCATCCATGATTTCTATTTGTCCATAAGGTGAGACCTTTCTGACAAGAAAGGGTACTGACCACCTTGATTTGAGTTTTCCAGGGAAGAGTCTCAGTTTGGAGTTGTAGAGGAGTGCTTGTTGTCCTTCTTCGAAATTTCTTGGTGCTAGGTTGAGATCGTGCTGTTTCTTTGCTCTATCTTTATAGATCTTGGTGTTTTCATAGGCTTGAGAACTGAACTCCTCCAGCTCTTGTAGTTGCAGGATCCTTTTTTCACTTGCAGCAGCACTATCAAGGTTTAACAGTTTGAGAGCCCAGAAAACTTTGTGTTCCAGCTCCAAGGGTAAGTGGAAAGCCTTCCCATACACCAGTTGATATGGGGACATCCTAATTGGTGTTTTGAAGGCTGTCCTATAGGCCCAAAGATCGTCATCCAGCTTCTTCGACCAGTCATTTCTTGATGCTCCCACATTCTTTTCTAAGATCCTTTTTAGCTCTCTGTTTGAGATCTCTGTTTGCCCACTTGTTTGGGGGTGATAAGGTGTGGCAACCTTATGCTTTATCCCATATCTTAGGAGTAGAGTCTCCAATGGTCTATTGCAAAAATGACTCCCTCCATCACTGATGAGGGCTCGTGGAACTCCAAATCAGCTGAAGATATTCCTTCTAAGAAAGTTTATGACCACCTTGTTATCATTTGTTGGGGTTGTCATGGCCTCCACCCACTTAGATACATAGTCCACTGCCACCAAAATATACTTGTTCGAATATGAGGTCGGGAATGGTCCCATGAAATTGATCCCCCACACATCAAATAGTTCGAGTTCTAAGATGAATTACTGTGGCATCTCATTTTTCTTGGGTAGATTTCTAGCCCTTTGACATTCATCGCAGCTCCCCACCAGTTCCATGCATCCTTGAAGATAGTAGGCCAAAAGAATCCACATTGCAGTACCTTCGCTGCAGTTCTTTCTCCTCCAAAATGACCTCCATAGCTGGAACTATGGCAATTCCATAGGACTTCTCTTCCTTCTTCCTCTGGGATGCATCTTCTAAGTATTCCATCTGAACATTTTTTGAAGAGATATGGCTCGTCCCAAATGAAGTATTTGGCATCATTAACGAGTTTCCTCCTTTGATATTTGTTGATCCCTGGAGGCACTTCCCCAGTTGCTTTAAAATTGGCACTGTCTGCAAACCAGGGTGCCTTGTGAACCAACATTAGTTGTTCATCTGGAAAGAACTCATTTACACTTGCATCATGCGTGCCACCCTTCTCACAAGGGATTTTGGATAGATGATCTGCTACCTTGTTCTCCACTGCTTTTTTATCTCTGATCTCAATATTGAATTCCTGCAACAACAAGATCCATCTTATCAGTCGTGGTTTTGGTTCCTGCTTGGCAAACAAATATTTAAGTGTTGTGTGATCAGTGAAAACAATCACTTTAGAGCCAATGAGGTATGATCTAAATTTGTCAAATGCAGAAACTATTGTCAACAATTCCTTTTCAATGGTGGTGTAATTCCTTTGAGTGTCATTAAGGTCTTTGCTGGCATAGTATATGACAAGCACCAAATTATCTTTCCTCTGCCCTAACACTGCCCCAACTGCAAAATCAGATGCATTACACATCAGCTCAAATGGCAAGCTCCAATCAGGTGGGGTAATGATAGGGGCTGAGGATAGTCTCTTTTTCAAGTTTTCAAATGCTAGCATGCACTTCTGATCAAAGATAAATGGTGCATCAGACACAAGAAGATTGCTTAACAGCTTGGCTATTTTTGAAAAATCTTTAATAAATCTTCTGTAAAAGCCAGCATGTCCTAAAAGGCTCCTAATTGCCTTGACATCACTTGGTGGAGGTAATTTCTCAATTAGCTCCACCTTAGCTATGTCTACCTCAATGCCTTGGTTAGAAACTTTATGACCAAGGACTATTCCTTCTGTCACCATAAAATGACACTTTTCCTAATTCAAAACTAAATTGGTCTCTTGACATCTTTTCAATACCAAAGCAAGGTGGTTTAGGCAGTTAGGGAAGGAATCCCCGAATACTAAAAAGTCATCCATAAAGACTTCAATGAACTTCTCTATCATATCCGAGAAAATAGAAAGCATGCAGCGTTGAAAAGTTGCAGGCGCATTACACAGTCTAAATGGCATGCGCCTATAGGCAAACACTCTATATGGACAAGTAAATGATGTTTTCTCCTGGTCTCTTGGATCAACCACTATTTGATTATATCTCGAATAACCATCTAGAAAACAATAGTATGCATGTCCTACAAGCCTTTCAAGCATCTGGTCCATGAAGGGGAGTGGGAAGTGGTCTTTTCTTGTAGCTTCATTAAGTTTTCTGTAATCAATGCACATCCTCCATCCTGTGACGGTTCTTGTAAGGATGAGCTCGTTCCTTTCATTGGGCACTACAGTAATTCCTTCTTTCTTGGGGACCATTTGTATGGGGCTCACCCATGGGCTATCCGAAATTGGGTAAATTACCCCCTGCCACAGCTTCATGACTTCCTTCTGCACTACCTCTTTCATAACTGGATTCAGCCTTCTTTGGGGTTGAATGGAGGGTTCGGCATCATCTTCCAGCAGTATCTTATGCATGCATATCGTCGAACTGATTCCCTTTAAGTCAGCAAGGGTTCATCCAATGGCGTCTTTATGTCTTTGCAGTACTTGGAGTAATTCCTTCTCTTGTTCTTGGCTGAGGGCTGAATTTATGATCACTGGATAACTTTTGTTATCCCCAAATATGTATATTTGAGGGTAGGTGGCAGTGCTTTAAGTTCAAGCTTGGGTGTTTCTTTTTCTCCCTTCTTTTCTTCTAATGCGCCCTGGGCAACGGATTCAGCTGCTGCAACTTCTTTATTAGATGCAGGTTCTTCTTCTTCAGCTATCTCTTAAAGTTCTTCCTCCTCAAAGGTCTCTTGTACCAAAGCTTCCACTAAATCCAACCGCATACATTCTCCCAGTGATTCCAGTGGATAGCTCATAGCTTTGAATACGTGGAACACCATCTTCGCATCATGTAACCTAAGAGTAAGTTCACCCTTTTGGATATCGATGATGGCTCCAGCAGTAGCCAAGAATGGCCATCCCAAGATGATAGAGGCCTTGGCTTCTTCCTCCATATCCAACACTACAAAATCTGCTAGGAAGATAAAGTCTCCCACATTCACCAACAAGTCTTCCACTACTCCATAAGGGAACTTGAATGATATGTCTGCCAATTGAAGGGCCATTCTTGTTGGTTTGGCCTCCTCAATCCATATTCTTCTCATCATTGTTAAGGATATCAGATTTATACTGGCTCCCAAATCACACAAAGCCTTTTCCACTGTGATTTCCCCTCTGATACAAGGGATTTGGAAGCTCCCAGGGTCCTTCAATTTCTGGGGTAACTTATGCTGAATGATGGGACTACATTCCTCGGTTAGTACCACAGTCTCTTTGCTCCTCCAGCTTCTCTTCTTGGTCATCAATTCCTTCAGAAACTTAGCATAGAGCGGCATTTGCTCTATTGCTTCAGCGAAGGGTATGTTAATCTGTAGTCTTTTAAAAACTTCTAAGAATCGTGAGAATTGGTTGTCGTCCTCACTCTTCTTCAATTGCTGAGGGTATGGGGCTTTTGGGGCATATGGCTTCAGTACTTCTTCTTCTTGATGTGAGTTAGGAGCAGGAGCTTGAATTTCTTCTTGCCCTCTCCCCTCTCCATCCATGTCCTTCTCTTGTGGTTCCTTGGTGGTCTCTTTCAATGCCTTTCCACTTCTGAGGATGATAGCCTGACACTCCACCCTTGAGTTTACACTAGTATTGTTACCAATGTGGCTGGGGACTTGCTTGAATAAGTAACTGATATGTGTCACAAGCTTATTGATGGCTGCATCTTGATTTTGCATATTGGACCGCACTTCTTCCCTGAACACTCTACTATCTTCAACTTCCTTACATATTCCTTCAAGCAGAACCTCAATTTTGGAGAGCCTATCTTCAGATGGTGGTGGTGGATTGGGGTTAGAGTGTTGAGATTGGCCATTTTGATTTTGATATGGTCTCTGTGTGGAATGTTGGTAGGCTGCATTATTGCTGGGGTTGTGGCATCTATAATCTTGGCCTTGATCTTGTTGGTTTTTCCACCCAAAGTTTGGATGGTTCTTCAAACCAGGCTTGTAGGTTTTGGAGTATGGATCATGGGATTGCCTGGGTGAGTTTCCAACATAGTTGGCCTGTTTCCAGTCACCTCCTTCCTCTGTATTTACTCCTTCTTGAGCTGCTGGTGAAGTGGTGACTACTGCAACTTGGTTCTTTTCCATCTGCTTGGTAAGGTTGATGCCAAGGCATCTTAGGCTAGTTTCACTAGCATTTTTCTGTTAGTTTTAGTTGTTTTATGCATTTTCTTGAGCTTAAAGTAACCAAGAATGGTTAAATGAATAACAAAGCAATGAACCATCCAAACAGTATGATTTTGATGCAAATTCCATGAGTTTTTAGTTATATTACTTGAATGCTATGAATGGAAGATTTCTCATGAAATTTTGCAAGACTTTGATGCAGTTGTTTGGATGATTTCAGGGAAGAAGAGGTTAGGCAAGGAAGCAACAAAATCAATAAAGGAAGCTTGAATATCACATGTGGAGTTTAAGCTCCAGTTTAAGCTCCAGTTTAAGCTTAAACTGGAGCTTAAACGCCAAAATTATGAAAGCTGAGGAAAAGCTGAAAGGGGCGTTTAACCTCCAGTTTAACCTTAAACTGGAAGTTAAACGCCAGAAATGAGAAATGCACTAGGGAGCCATTTCCACGTTTAAGCTCCAGTTTAACCTTAAACTGGAGCTTAAACGTGTTCGACCAAAATCCACACTCCAGGGTTGCCTTCTCCATTTCCACGTTTAAGCTTCAGTTTAACCTTAAACTGAAGCTTAAACGTGTTCGACCAAAATCCACACTCCAAGGTTGCTTTCTTCATTTCCACGTTTAAGCTTCAGTTTAACCTTAAACTGAAGCTTAAACGTGTTCGACAATTCCACACTCCAGGGTTGCCTTCTTCCATTTCCACGTTTAAGCTTCAGTTTAACCTTAAACTGAAGCTTAAACGTGCTTAAGTTATACCACCTCCAGGAGTGTCCAACGTTTAAGTTGCAGTTTAAGCTTAAATTGCAACTTAAACACCACTAATTGAAAAGGTTTCTGGGCCAAAGATATTGCAGTTTAAGTTAGCATTTGAGCACAAACATTAACTTAAACGTACTCTGGTATAAAACCCAATTGAATATCATGGTTTATGGGATTGGGCCTGAAGAATTGAGGAGTCTGGAATTTCAATTTGTTGAGTCATGTGTCATTACTTGATTATCACTAAGTTGGCTCAATGAATGTTACAGAATTGGATCAGCAGCCTCATCAGGATTATGGATCATAAACCCAAAGCAAAATGAAATCAGGGAAAGGCCTCAAAGCCCAAGAAACACAACAGAAGCTCAATTTAGAAAGTGTATAAATAGGATAGAATTTAAGTTAGTAAGAGGACTTTGGATCATTTTTCTAGTTTTCATACTTTTTGTAATTGAATTCAGAGCTATGACTCACTAAACCCCCTTTCATTGGGTTAGGGAGCTCTATTGTAATTCAATGAATCAATAATAGTTTTTATCTTCTTCTTCAATCTTTTCTCTTGAATTTTTGTTAGAAAGCTTCTCGATCTAATTCCATTGGTTAGTTGTCTTGGGAAAGAAACTATCCATAATTGGAATCCTTCGGAACCTTGGGAAAGGAATGGAGGATTCATGCTAGAGAAGCTTTCTCACAGTGAATTGGATTGGGGTTTGGATGGATATTGTGACATGTAATCCTACCAAATTGTGGTTCATGAAACTGTGTGGTATAATCAGTGATCGAGCGTCATCTCTTCTTATGAACATTTAAACCAAGGGATTGGGAATTTGTTTGTTTTTAGAGAGAATTGGTGAGCCAAGGGATTGGGATCCAATCATATAAGATTGCCAAGCAAAATTCAATGAACGCATTGGTTGAGGAAGGGATAAAAATGTTTTGATTCGGAGATCTCAATATCTCCTGAAACCCAATGAATTCCCCATTTCTGATCTACCACTTTCTCTTTACATTCTGCAATTAAATTCATGCAATCACCCCGATCCCTTTTTAATTTCAGCAATTTAGCTTCTCGCTCTTTAATTCATGCAATTTAAGATTCCGCAATTTCAATTTCTTGCCATTTACGTTTCCCGCCAATTTTACATTCCGCAATTCTCATCTAAATTTTGATTCCGCTCAACTAGAACACACTTCTAATCCGAATTGCTCACTCAACCAATCCTTGTGGGATTCGACCTCACTCTATTGTGAGTTTTTACTTGACGATAACCGGTGCACTTGTCGGAAGGAATTTTTGCCGATCGTGCAATTTCCTAAAATCGTAGCATCAAGTTTATGGCGCCGTTGCCGGGGATTGGTTTTCGATTGACAATTCTCAAATTGGAAGTTAACTAGATTGAGCATTTTTCTTGTTTTGTTTATTCAGTTCAAGTTACTTGTTGAATTTTAATTTCTGCACTCTGTTACTTGCTTTCTTTCTTTATGCCTTTAAATTCAAGCAACTAACTCACTGACTCACTAACTATTTGAATTAATTCCTCAACTGCTCTAACCATACTCTTCCATTAACCAAGAGTATTTCACTTGTTTGTTGCCTGTGCTGTGTTCTTGTATGACAGGTAGGAGAGGAGAGACATCAACTCATCCATATACCGAACCAGAGAGGACCCTTCATAAACTTAGAAGGGAAGCAAGAGGGAAGAGAGTACTGGGAGAAGAAGAATCTGAAGGAGAATCTGAGGACAATTTTGAGGAAGCTCTAGATCTCAACATGGATAGAGAAGTTCACAACCATGTGAGAGCTTATGGAAACAATGCCATTCCCGAGAGGAGGGTTCTTGGTTCATACATAAACCCAACCTCTGGGAATTATGGTAGCAGCATTCAGAAACCACCCATTCAGGCCAACAATTTTGAACTCAAACCACAGCTAATATCACTGGTGGAGAAT
Source organism: Arachis stenosperma (assembly GCF_014773155.1). NCBI lineage: Eukaryota > Viridiplantae > Streptophyta > Magnoliopsida > Fabales > Fabaceae > Arachis > Arachis stenosperma. Next base: position 50,162,743 of record NC_080378.1, on the reverse strand, counting down.
CATTGTTCATTTGGTGGGAGTGCTAATGAAGATCCAAACCAACATCTCACAAAATTCCTGAGAATTTGCGACACTGTGAAGTCCAATGGAGTCCAGGAAGATGCCTATAAACTGCTCTTGTTCCCATTTTCACTTAGGGACAAGGCAGCTAAGTGGCTGGAATCATTCCCAAGGGGGAGCCTAACAACCTGGGATGAGGTGGAAAGCAAGTTTCTGGCACGTTTCTACCCCCCACAAAAGGTCAATAGGCTTCGATCTGAGGTTCAGACTTTTAGACAACAAGATGGTGAAACTCTCTACGAGGCATGGGAGAGGTTCAAGGATTTGACAAGGAAATGCCCACCAGACATGTTCCATGACTGGGTGCAATTGCATATTTTCTATGATGGACTTTCTTATGAATCAAGGAAGGCTGTAGACCATTCATCAGGAGGTTCATTGAACAGGAAAAAGACTGTGGAAGAAGCCATTGAAGTGATTGAGACAGTGGCTGAGAATGAGTACTACTATGCTTCAGAGAGACACAACACTAAGGGAGTCATGGAGCTGAACCATGTTGATACAATTCTAGCCCAAAATAAGGTGTTTGCCAAGCAACTAGCAGAGCTCACCAGGAAATTAGAAACAAATCAAGTGGCTGCAATACACACACAAGATCAAGAGGAGGTAAGCATTGAAGGAGGTGATTGGGAAGAGGCCAACTATGTGGGAAATCAACAAAGGCAACCATATGATCCACATTCTAACACTTACAACCCAGGCTGGAAAAACCACCCAAACTTTGGGTGGGGAAACCAGCAAACCCAACCACAAAACCACAAACCTTACAACCCCAACCAACATAACAATTCCACATACCAAAACTCCAACCAAAGATCATACCAAGCCACACAAAACACTTACTCCCAACCACCATATCATGGCCAAAATAATCAACCTGCCCAACCTAATCCGAACCAACAATTTCAAGATCAATTAAACAGGATAGAAGGAATGCTTGCAAACATGGGTCAGGACATAAGTGAGTTGAAAAGCTTTAGGGATGATGTGAGATCTACCTTAAGGAACCATGGTGAAAAACTCAAGAGGATGGAGTCTCGAGTAGGAGAGCTATCTCAACAGGCCCCTAAGTCAACTGTAGTGTTCCCTAGTGACACAGAAAAGAATCCTAAAGGGGAACAAAAGGGAGTGAGATGGGAAGAATGCAAGGCCATCACCATATTGAAGGAAGTCTCAGAAGAAGAAGGAATCAGACCCTCAGAACAGGAGCCAGAAATCTTGAAGGAAGGTGTGGAAGAAGCTAAGCAGGAAAGTGAAACTGAGCAAGCCAAGGAACTGCAAAATAAAGGCATGCTGGAAACATACCAACCAAAAGCACCATTTCCTCAGAGGTTAGGAGGAGGTGAAAAAGGGGAAACATATTCAAGGTTTTTAAAGACATTTAAGTCTCTCCATATCAATATTCCCTTTCTTGAGATTCTCCAGCAGATGCCTACACATATCAAGTATTTGAAGGAATTGCTGAGCAAGAAAAGAGTTTTGAAGGGAGGACAAACTGTAATAATGAACAAAGAATGCAGTGCCCTCATCAAGAAGGACATAGTCTCTAAGAAAACAGACCCAGGAAGTTTTCATATCCCCTGCATCATAGGGGAAACAAAAATTGACAGAGGATTCTGTGATCTAGGAGCTAGCATAAATGTGATGCCTCTGACTCTTATGAAGAGGCTACAACTGAATGAGGTGAGATCCACTGATGTAATCATACAACTGGCTGACAAAACTCAGAAGCAAGCTGAAGGGGTAGTTGAGAATGTGCTGGTGAAAGTGGGAAATTATTTCTTCTCCACAGACTTTGTCATTTTGGACATGGAGGAAAGCTACCTACACCCTATCATTCTGGGAAGGCCATTTCTAGCCACTGCTAGAGCGCTCATAGATGTAGAACAAGGAGAGCTAATTTTGAGAATACATGATGAACAGCTCATTTTCCATGTTTTCAAACCTGCATCTGAGCCTGAACCAGAACCTGAAAAGCCTAAGGATGATAGTAGCCATCTGTGTTTGGAGGAAAGCAATTCAGCAGCTGAAACTCTGAAACAGTCCTTGGAAGGCAAACAAGAATTGCAAGAGTTAAAGCCACAAGAATCAATAGAAACAGATCAGAAGGATCCTCCTGGCATAAGGGTCAATGAAGAAATCCTCAAGAGAGAGGGAAGAATTGTAAAGAAATTGCCAAGAGGGTGGAGAAACAAGAAAATTCCCACTGAAGGTTTCTCTCCGGGAGATAAAGTGATATCAAGTCATTATCTGCCAATCCCACCTGGCCTCAAAACCATTCCTTCCCAGCTCCCTCAAGTGTTCACAATCAGGAAAGTTCTTTCTATGGAACATTTGGAAATCATGAAGGAATCAAATGGGGACGTTTTCATAGTGAGAGGAGAGGACATCAAGCACTACAATCCACCCTAACAAGGGACAACCGTCAAGCTAGTGACGTTAAAGAAGCGCTTGTTGGGAGGCAACCCAACCTAAGGTAATACTCCTTTGCTGTTTCTTTTATTTATTTCAATAAAAAGGTGAAGTAGTTTCGGTGCATTGCAAAGAATTAAGTTTGGTGTTTCACACCAAACAATGAATTCGTGGATCAATAATTCAAAGGGGAATGTGTGACCCTAAGTTTGGTGTTCCACCATACAGATCAACTGAACACAACAACCTTTGAATTATATGAAAGGAACAACCATTCTAAGCAATCACAGAAATGCTTAAAATCCTTAGCAGCAACTTCATTCCAATGAGAATTCAAGGATTCAAAGAGCAGAGGAGTAAGTAGGAGACTAAGTTTGGTGTTCACACACCAACTTAAGACTCAGACACTTGCCCATACATAGTTGAGCTAACCATTCAAGTGCTTGAGAAGCAAGCAACTTCATCACTCTTTGCAGGAAAGGAAACAAGGATCTTAGAAAGAACATGAAGCAACAACTAGGAGAAGAAGGAGAAATCAAATTGTTTCCTAGCAACAAAGAGAAAACAAGAAATTTCACAAGGTGGTGTTGTTCCTTGACCATTCTTTAAAAGGCAAACAAAAGCATGCTTGTTCTGGTTTAAACTGTAATTGTTGAATCTTTCTGGAATGTGAAGTTTTTAGTATGAGTGTTGGTTTACTGCTTTGAATAAAGTGAATGCCTAGATGTTTGGATATAACTTCACCTTCTTAAACAAATGCTTGCCATGCTTGTTCTGTTTTCAAAAATAAAAGAAAAGTTTGAACAAAAGTAACTTGGCTCAATTAGTGATAAATCAAGTAGAATTAAGTGGTGGTATGCATGCTTGATTGTTTAGTCAGATCACTGGAAATTGAGTGTAGAATTATCATTTTTGTGTAGAAGTTGGAATACTGTCTATGGATCTTGATGAATAAATGTCTTTGGCCATGAAAAAGAAAGAAAAAGAAGAAGAAAAAGCCACTGAAAAAGGGCAACCAAAAAGCAAAAAAAAATTGAGAAAATAAGCTAGGCACCAATGGTTTGAACTTCTGAGACAAATGCCTGTGGTGTTTATGTATTAAGGATATGCTTGGATGAATAGGTTCTGAGGAGTGTTTCAACACTTGGTAACTTGGGTTAACTAACCCGGGATTATCAACCAAAAGTCCATTATCAAGAGCAACCTAAATACAAAACATTTAGTCACACAAAGAGGTGCTGGGCACCAAGGTCTCAAGAAGAAATGTGAACTAAAATGCCTGTAGTGGATATGTGTAGTGCACTGATAAGAAAAAGAAAATGCCAAAGGCTTGTGCAACACATGACACTGAGCAAACAAGGAGCAAAGGAGCTCTAAGAAAAAGAAAAACAAAGAAGGGAAAAGTGCCAAGGACATAAGAATAACAAGAGGCCATAGCAGTGTTTGATGGATGCAATGAAAAAGTGATAATCTTGCCTGATAAGAATGAAAAAGTGATGCTGCAACTTTCTGCATAAAACCCTTCTGATGAACTTTAAATGCTTGCTAATATAGCCAATGTAATTACTTTCTGTTTCATACTTTCTTCTCAAATAACTCAGGACTTTCTTAGGGACAAGCAAGTATTATGTTTGGTGTTGTGATGCCAAGGCATCTTAGGCTAGTTTCACTAGCATTTTTCTGTTAGTTTTAGTTGTTTTATGCATTTTCTTGAGCTTAAAGTAACCAAGAATGGTTAAATGAATAACAAAGCAATGAACCATCCAAACAGTATGATTTTGATGCAAATTCCATGAGTTTTTAGTTATATTACTTGAATGCTATGAATGGAAGATTTCTCATGAAATTTTGCAAGACTTTGATGTAGTTGTTTGGATGATTTCAGGGAAGAAGAGGTTAGGCAAGGAAGCAACAAAATCAATAAAGGAAGCTTGAATATCACATGTGGAGTTTAAGCTCCAATTTAAGCTCCAGTTTAAGCTCCAGTTTAAGCTCCAGTTTAAGCTTAAACTGGAGCTTAAACGCCAAAATCATGAAAGCTGAGGAAAAGCTGAAAGGGGCATTTAACCTCCAGTTTAACCTTAAACTGGAAGTTAAACGCCAGAAATGAGAAATGCACCAGGGAGCCATTTCCACGTTTAAGCTCCAGTTTAACCTTAAACTGGAGCTTAAACGTGTTCGACCAAAATCCACACTCCAGGGTTGCTTTCTCCATTTCCACGTTTAAGCTTCAGTTTAACCTTAAACTGAAGCTTAAACGTGTTCGACCAAAATCCACACTCCAGGGTTGCTTTCTTCATTTCCATGTTTAAGCTTCAGTTTAACCTTAAACTGAAGCTTAAACGTGTTCGACAATTCCACACTCCAGGGTTGCCTTCTTCCATTTCCACGTTTAAGCTTCAGTTTAACCTTAAACTGAAGCTTAAACGTGCTTGAGTTATACCACCTCCAGGAGTGTCCAACGTTTAAGTTGCAGTTTAAGCTTAAACTGCAACTTAAACACCACTAATTGAAAAGGTTTCTGGGCCAAAGATATTGCAGTTTAAGTTAGCATTTGAGCACAAACATTAACTTAAACGTACTCTGGTATGAAACCCAATTGAATATCATGGTTTATGGGATTGGGCCTGAAGAATTGATGAGTCTGGAATTTCAATTTGTTGAGTCATGTGTCATTACTTGATTATCACTAAGTTGGCTCAATGAATGTTACAGAATTGGATCAGCAGCCTCATCGGGATTATGGATTATAAACCCAAAGCAAAAGGAAATCAGGGAAAGGCCTCAAAGCCCAAGAAACACAACAGAAGCTCAATTTAGAAAGTGTATAAATAGGATAGAATTTAAGTTAGTAAGAGGACTTTGGATCATTTTTCTAGTTTTCATACTTTTTGTAATTGAATTCAGAGCTATGACTCACTAAACCCCCTTTCATTGGGTTAGGGAGCTCTATTGTAATTCAATGAATCAATAATAGTTTTTATCTTCTTCTTCAATCTTTTCTCTTGAATTTTTGTTAGAAAGCTTCTCGATCTAATTCCATTGGTTAGTTGTCTTGGGAAAGAAACTATCCATAATTGGAATCCTTCGGAACCTTGGGAAAGGAATGGAGGATTCATGCTAGAGAAGCTTTCTCACAGTGAATTGGATTGGGGTTTGGATGGATATTGTGACATGTAATCCTACCAAATTGTGGTTCATGAAACTGTGTGGTATAATCAGTGATCGAGCGTCATCTCTTCTTATGAACATTTAAACCAAGGGATTGGGAATTTGTTTGTTTTTAGAGAGAATTTGTGAGCCAAGGGATTGGGATCCAATCATATAAGATTGCCAAGCAAAATTCAATGAACGCATTGGTTGAGGAAGGGATAAAAATGTTTTGATTCGGAGATCTCAATATCTCCTGAAACCCAATGAATTCCCCATTTCTGATTTACCACTTTCTCTTTACATTTTGCAATTAAATTCATGCAATCACCCCGATCCCTTTTTAATTTCAGCAATTTAGCTTCTCGCTCTTTAATTCATGCAATTTAAGATTCCGCAATTTCAATTTCTTGCCATTTACGTTTCCCGCCAATTTTACATTCCGCAATTCTCATCTAAATTTTGATTCCGCTCAACTAGAACACACTTCTAATCCGAATTGCTCACTCAACCAATCCTTGTGGGATTCGACCTCACTCTATTGTGAGTTTTTACTTGACGATAACCGGTGCACTTGCCGGAAGGAATTTTTGCCGATCGTGCAATTTCCTAAAATCGTAGCATCAAAGGTCAGCCAGTTGCTTAGTGGTCATCTTGTTTTGAGCCAGCAGTGCATCCATATGGTTCAACTCTATTACTTCTTGAGTGTTGCTCCTTTCAGAAGCATAGAAGTAATAATTCTCAGCTACAGTCTCAATGACATCTATGACTTCTTTAATGGTGTTCTTCTTGTTTAGAGATCCCCCGGAAGAGTGGTCTACTGCCTTCTTTGATTCGTAAGATAACCCTTCATAGAAGATGTGTAGTTGTACCCATTCATTGAACATATATGGTGGGCACCTTCTTGTTAAGTCTTTAAACATCTCCCATACCTCATAGAGAGTTTCACCATCTTGTTGCCTGAAGGTTTGCACCTCAGCTCTGAACCTGTTGATCTTTTGGGGAGGATAGAATCTTGCTAAGAACTTGTTTACCACATCTTTCCAGGATGTTAAACTCTCCTTCGGGAAGGATTCCAGCCATTTAGATGCTTTGTCCCTAAGTGAAAAAGGGAACAAAAGCAATCTATAGGTGTCAGAATGCACACTATTAGACTTCACAGTATCACATATTCTTAGGAAGGTGGTTAAATATTGATTGGGGTCTTCTTGGGTGCTTCCTCTGAATGAACAATTATTCTGGACAAGGGTGATAAGCTGGGGCTTCAGTTCAAAGTTATTGGCATGTATGGTTGGTTGTTGGATGTTACTTCCACAGTTTCCTAGATTTGGATTAATATAAGAGCCTAGAACTCTTTTCTCCTGCCCAGCATGATCTGCTGGACCTTCTCTGGCATGGTTGTGTGTCTCTTCCTCATAGTGGTTTTCCATGTTCTCCTCCATGTCTGTCTCAAAATCCTCCTCTTCTTCCTCACTACCAACGACCCTCTTCCCTCTTGCTTCCCTCCTTAATCTAAGGAAGGTCCTCTCAGGTTCAGATTCAAAGGAGTTTGAAGCACGTCTTCTTCTACCTGTCATACAATCAACAGATTACACAAGCAAGAGAAAAGTGAAGAAATCACTCTTGTTAAGGTTACTGTTAGTGTGAGTGAAGCAAATTATCAAACAGTTAATGGATTAGTTGACAGAGTTGTGAATTAACTAAGAGATTAAAACAAAAAGGAAATAATAAATGAAAATGGCTGAGGCTGAAAGTAAATGACAAAAACAAAATAAATGAAACAAAAGAAAATTGCTCAATCTAGTTGATGTGCGGAAAACGATCCGACACAAAACTCACCGGCAAGTGCACCGGGTCGCATCAAGTAATAAAACTCACGGGAGTGAGGTCGATCCCACAGGGATTGAAGGATTGAGCAATTTTAGTTTAGTGGTTGATTGATTTGTAATTGGCAGTAACTAAATTGCAAGGAATGTAAAAGGGGAAGGGTAAATTGCAGGAAATTAAAGAGAACAGAAAATAAAAGTGCTGAATCTTAAAGAACAAGAAATTAAATGGCAGAAACTTAGAACACAAGAAATGTAAATTGCAGAATCTTAGAGTGCAAGAAACGTAAATGGCTTGAATTGTAAATGGGTCAGGGATGTGGGATTGCAAAAATTAAACAAAAGAACAGCAAATATCAACACATTGAAGAGTAGAAGATGACTTGAATTGAACCGGATCTAAAATGGAAATGTAAATGAACTTGAAAAGCATTCAACAGAGAAAATAAAATGATAACTCCAGATCTCAGGATCCAAGAGACTAGATAACCAAGTCTAGATCTCGATGCCTTCCTAGATCCAAATTTAAAATTCAATTGCAAGAAAAGTAAATATCAAGCAGTAGAAAGAAGATGAAGCAGTAAAGAGAAATTCAAATTCAATTGTGCAAAAAAAGTAAACAAGAGATCTCAAGGTGAGATTGAGATAGAATTTTCCCAATTCTCAACACCCAAGACTCAAACAAAGTATGTAGAAAAGAAAGCAAAAATAACCCAGAGGAAGAGAATTCAATTCTCCTTCCCAAGAACTCTCAAATTCTAAAAGCAACAACTCAAATGTAAAGATGAGCTCTCTACTGTAAGTATTAAAAATTCTAAAAGGAAAGCTCCAAAAGGAAAAGCTCCCTGAAAACTTAAATTCTAAGCTATTTATACACTCTCTTCAAATGATCTTCAAGCCTTGAATTTGGGCCTTGGCCTTGATGGAATTGGGTTGATAGTAGCCTCCGTTGATTGCTCTTGGTGTTAGGAAGAAACCCACTTGTGAACCGGGTCATGAACCATTTAAGCTTGAGTCAAAGCTTGAGGCAAGCTTTGGCTCAAGCTTTTTTTTAGCAGATTGCCTTTCTTTGCTGCCATCCACGTTTGGCTCAACGTTTGAGGTCAAACGTGAGCTCATACGTGGCTCCTTCATTGCATCTCTCTTGGCCAACGTTTGGCCCAACGTTTGAGGCAAACGTTGGCGCAAACGTTGGCTTATCCAAGGCTTCAAACAAAGTGCTCCTCCTTACTAATATGGCGCCAACGTTTGACCTCAAGCTTGAGGTCAAACGTTGGCGCAAGCTTTTGCTTGCTCCAGGATGAAATTCTACTTGCTGCTTGTGGCCAACGTTTGACCTAAAGCTTGAGGCAAATGTTGGCGCAAGCTTTTGGCCTCCAGGATGAACTTTTTGCAAGCCAACATTTGAGCTAAAGCTTGAGGCAAGCTTTAGCTCAAGCTTTTTATCCTCCCTGGGTGAAATGTTGCAAGCTCTTCCTCACGTTTGAGCTAAAGCTTGAGGCAAGCTTTAGCTCAAGCTTTTTGTCCTCCCTGGGTGAAATGTTGCAAGCTCTTCCTCACGTTTGAGCTAAAGCTTGAGGCAAGCTTTAGCTCAAGCTTTTTGTCCTCTCTTGCTCTTTGCCATTCCTTCTTTCTTCATCCTTCTTCAAAGCTCTTTTCACCTATCATCAATCAACCAAAAACATCAAAGCTATGCTATAATCATGAGAGTTTTTCTTCTTCTTGAAATTTAAGCAATTATGGCATAAAAACTCATGAAAATGCATCAATCCATCCATGGTTGATTGAATCAAAGGAAACATGAAATTCTACCCAAATGGCTTGCTTATGGCTCAAGAAAGTGCATAAAATCTATTGAAAACAGAGATAAAGACTAGTGAAACTAGGCTAAGATGACTTGTCATCACAACACCAAACTTAAAGCTTGCTTGTCCCCAAGCAAGAAAAGAATTTATGCTCAAAATTTCTGCCAGATTAGAATAGATTGAAGAATGACATGTAATGCTTTGTGAGTGAAGTGATTAATTGACAGTGGGGTGAACTTTGAATCATATGTTTATGTAAGGGCTTCAGTGTTTATTAGTCCCCACATCTTGGAAGTCTTAGGTCTTAGAAATTTCATCCAAATGATACCGTGGATATCTCTTTATAGATAATCACCTTGAAGCAGCTTATGATTTCTGTGTTTTGGCCTTGACTCTAAGTGTCATGTCTCAAAGCGGCTCTTTAGATAAGCTTTCAATCAATACTCCTAAACCAGTTGGTTTTAAGGTATTAGGTGTTAAAGCACCCCAAAGGATTTACTTGCTCAAGCCTCTCTCTTTGACACATTTCGACCACAAGCATTTACTAGGACAATAACTCTTTGAGTTCTTGTTTCTTTCTTCTTTCCTGCCTAGTAATTGATGCTCAGAGCCTTGGGCCATGTTCTCTCTTTTTTTTTTTTTTGCTGCTTCTTGGCTCAAAAGATGTTTGAGAATCTCCACAATACTTCTTTGAACTCTATTTCCTGCCTACGAGCTCCCATGCAGGTTTTCACAAACATGCAACCTCAATACACATTCATACAACCAGAACCACCACTTCCCTTAATCTTTTGCTTACCTCAAGATGAATTTTTGATTCCTCAATCCTTCTCTTCAAAGAAATGTTTTCTATTTGTATTTTTCCAAACCATGGGTGCAAGCAAAATTTTAAGTATATGGTGCTATGATATACCAAACATCTTAGTTATTGACTACAAGGAAATTATACTAAACAGGGATACAATATCACTTTCAATCATAACAGTTTTGAATATAAGACAGTCACTTAACAATACAACCTGTTGTTGGAGTTTACTTGCTTCACTCCTTCTCAGCACCATTGTTGATCTTTGCATCCCTCTTTGTCTCTTTGGTTGATGGTGCTTAATCCTTCATTAGATTCAAGTGACTGCCTACAATAAACTTTGAAAGTTGCTTGTTCCCTAAGCACTCTAAAATGGTTAGCATGCATAAATGTCTGTAGGCTTTTAGACTTAGATTAGTGTGTGAACACCAAACTTAGTTCCTCGCCTTATGCAGTAGGTTGTACTAGAAAGCCACATGTGCTCTTAGTAAGAAAACATACTATAAACTAGAAAAGTAAGCTATGAACTAGAAAACAGACTTTAAACCAAAAACTGAATAATTGTTAAGTAGTTTCTCTGGTGTTTAGAGCTGGCATTGATTATGCAGAAGGTGAGAATGTGTTTTTAAATGAGATTTTGGTGGAACACCAAACTTAGGATTTTCCATTCTCCCTTAAAATTATTTTGGTGTGTAACACCAAACTTAGCTCCTTGCACTACATATAAATCTACTTAACTTTCTTACTGAAATACTAAGGAAAGAGAAAGTTACCTCCGGTTAGGTTGTCTCCCAACAAGCGCTTCTCTATTGTCATTAGCTTGACATCTTCCATTTTGTGATTATGGAAACTGAAGATCACAGTGCTTCAGTTTTTCTTTCTTTACTGTGAATTTCCTTCCGGTTTCCTCTTTGATGACCTCTATGAGTTCCCGTGAAAGGATTCCAGTCACAATATAGTGATCAACCAACTGTGGGGACACCTTTGTGGACTGAGTGTTAAGCAACACTCTATCCCCTAATACAAATTTTTCAGTAGGGGTTTTCTGTTTCTCTTCAATTCTATCCTCTGCCCCTACTTGTGAAGCTTCTTTATTGTATTTTTCTTAGTTAGTATTTTCCTTCTCACTTATTCGTGAAAACTGCTTAGCCAACAGCAGTACATGTTCTTCAAGCTTCTTGAATGCTTCCTCATGATGGTTGGTCTCTTGGACTTGAATTTCCATGAGTTTTTCCATCATCGATTCTAAGTCAGTGATCCTCTTTGAATAGTTTAAATGTATGAGATGGACTGGTGGCTGTGGAAAACCTTTCGAAGGAATTCCACATGTATTGTGTGGGTAAAATGTGGGTGTTGCAGAGGTATTCTGTGGATTTTGTGGGTTGTTATGAGACTGAGGGTGCATGTTTTGTGAGCATTGGTTTTGATTGGCATTATTGGATGGGTGACTTTGGTTGTTTGTGATCATGGGTTTGCCTATGTTGGAACCCCTTTGTTCTTGATGTTGGTATTCCCCTATTCTTAGATAAGAATGTGGCTTCCATGGTAGAAATTGTGTATTCACTGTAGTAGAATGTAGAAAATCAATTTGTCTAGCTATTGACTCCAATTGTTGCTGAGTTTGATGGTGTAGCTACTTGTTTTGATTCATGACTACCTTCACTCCTTCAAGATTCATCACTTTCTTTTCTGAAATTGTATTCTGTGGTTTCTCAAATGAGTGTTGATTGTTGACTCCTTTGTCATTGAAATTTGCAGTTCCTTGGGCAGTTATTGTCGCTTTGAGTAGGCCATCTGAGAAGTAATCCACCGCTTTTCTTGTTTCTGGGGTTAATCCTTCATAGAAAGCTTAGAAACCCACTTTGTCACTTGCTTTTTTGTATCTTTCCCATGCTTTGAAGAGTGGTTCTTTCTATCCTTGTATGAATGGATGTGTCCCCGCTTTCAGCTTGATGGTCTGTTGGGATGAGGAGAATTTGGCTAGAAACTTGGCAACCAAATCGTCCCAACTAGTGATACTCCCTTGGGGAAAGGTTTCAAGCCATTGTGCAGCTTCATCTCTTAGTGAGAAAGGGAATAACAAGAGCTTATAGGTATCATGATTTACACCATCGGGGTTGACAGCACCACAAGTCCTCAGAAAAATGGATATGTTCTGTTCTGGATCCTCCAATGGGTTTCTGCCATAGGAACAATTTTTCTTGATTAGTGTGATGAGTTGCAGTTTCATGTCGTGATGTTCTTCTTCCCCAGAGGCTCCTTCTTCAATGATACCCTTCCCTCTGAATGAACAGTTATTCTGGACAAGGGTGATAAGCTGGGGCTTCAGTTCAAAGTTATTGGCATGTATGGTTGGTTGTTGGATGTTACTTCCACAGTTTCCTGGATTTGGATTAATATAAGAGCCTAGAACTCTTTTCTCCTGCCCAGCATGATTTGCTGGACCTTCTCTGGCATGGTTGTGTGTCTCCTCCTCATAGTGGTTTTCCATGTTCTCCTCCATGTCTGTCTCAAAATCCTCCTCTTCTTCCTCAATACCAACGACCCTCTTCCCTCTTGCTTTCCACCTTAATCTAAGGAAGGTCTTCTCAGGTTCAGATTCAAAGGAGGTTGAAGCACGTCTTCTTCTACCTGTCATACAATCAACAGATTACACAAGCAAGAGAAAAGTGAAGAAATCACACTTGTTAAGGTTACTGTTAGTGTGAGTGAAGCAAATTATCAAACAGTTAATGGATTAGTTGACAGAGTTGTGAATTAACTAAGAGATTAAAATAAAAAGGAAATAATAAATGAAAATGGCTAAGGCTGAAAGTAAATGACAGAAACAAAATAAATGAAACAAAAGAAAATTGCTCAATCTAGTTGATGTGCGGAAACGATCCGACACAAAACTCACCGGCAAGTGCACCGGGTCGCATCAAGTAATAAAACTCACGGGAGTGAGGTCGATCCCACAGGGATTGAAGGACTGAGCAATTTTAGTTTAGTGGTTGATTTAGTCAAGCGAATCAAGTATTGGTTGATTGATTTGTAATTGGCAGTAACTAAATTGCAAGGAATGTAAAAGGGGAAGGGTAAATTGCAGGAAATTAAAGAGAACAGAAAATAAAAGTGCTGAATCTTAAAGAACAAGAAATTAAATGGCAGAAACTTAGAACACAAGAAATGTAAATTGCAGAATCTTAGAGTGCAAGAAACGTAAATGGCTTGAATTGTAAATGGGTCAGGGATGTGGGATTGCAAAAATTAAACAAAAGAACAGTAAATCTCAACACATATAAGAGTAGAAGATGACTTGAATTGAACCGGATCTAAAATGGAAATGTAAATGAACTTGAAAAGCATTCAACAGAGAAAATAAAATGATAACTCCAGATCTCAGGACCTAAGAGACTAGATAACCAAGTCTAGATCTCGATGCCTTCCTAGATCCGAATTTAAAATTCAATTGCAAGAAAAGTAAATATCAAGCAGTAGAAAGAAGATGAAGCAGTAAAGAGAAATTCAAATTCAATTGTGCAGAAAAAGTAAACAAGAGATCTCAAGGTGAGATTGAGACAGAATTTCCCCAATTCTTAACACCCAAGACTCAAACAAAGTATGTAGAAAAGAAAGCAAAAATAACCCAGAGGAAGAGAATTCAATTCTCCTTCCCAAGAACTCTCAAATTCTAAAAGCAACAACTCAAATGTAAAGATGAGCTCTCTACTGTAAGTATTAAAAATTCTAAAAGGAAAGCTCCAAAAGGAAAAGCTCCCCGAAAACTTAAATTCTAAGCTATTTATACACTCTCTTCAAATGATCTTCAAGCCTTGAATTTGGGCCTTGGCCTTGATGGAATTGGGTTGATAGTAGCCTCCGTTGATTGCTCTTGGTGTTAGGAAGAAACCCCCTTGTGAACCGGGTCATGAACCATTTAAGCTTGAGTCAAAGCTTGAGGCAAGCTTTGGCTCAAGCTTTTTTTTAGCAGATTGCCTTTCTTTGCTACCATCCATGTTTGGCTCAACGTTTGAGGTCAAACGTGAGCTCAAACGTGGCTCCTTCATTGCATCTCTCTTGGCCAACGTTTGGCCCAACGTTTGAGGCAAACGTTGGCACAAACGTTGGCTTATCCAAGGCTTCAAACAAAGTGCTCCTCCTTGCTAATATGGCGCCAACGTTTGACCTCAAGCTTAAGGTCAAACGTTGGCAAAAGCTTTTGCTTGCTCCAGGATGAAATTCTACTTGCTGCTTGTGGCCAACGTTTGACCTAAAGCTTGAGGCAAACGTTGGCGCAAGCTTTTGGCCTCCAGGATGAACTTTTTGCAAGCCAACGTTTGAGCTAAAGCTTGAGGCAAGCTTTAGCTCAAGCTTTTTGTCCTCCCTGGGTGAAATGTTGCAAGCTCTTCCTCATGTTTGAGCTAAAGCTTGAGGCAAGCTTTAGCTCAAGCTTTTTGTCCTCTCTTGCTCTTTGCCATTCCTTCTTTCTTCATCCTTCTTCAAAGCTCTTTTCACCTATCATAAATCAACCTAAAACATCAAAGCTATGCTATAATCATGAGAGTTTTTCTTCTTCTTGAAATTTAAGCAATTATGGCATAAAAACTCATGAAAATGCATCAATCCATCCATGGTTGATTGAATCAAAAGAAACATGAAATTCTACCCAAATGGCATGCTTATGGCTCAAGAAAGTGCATAAAATCTATTAAAAACAGAGATAAAGACTAGTGAAACTAGGCTAAGATGACTTGTCATCACTAGTTATCCTCTAATTTACTCATTGTCGATACAAAATCAATCCCCGGCAACGGCACCATAAACTTGATGCACGAAAACTTATCTCTCAACAAGTTTTCCTTCGGCAAGTGTTCATACCCTGGGTCGAGTTGTCCGACCCGGGATGTTCTACAGACAAAGCGACCGACCTCTTCAGGACAGGACAACCCGACCTCTTCTCAAAAGAGCTCGGACAAGTCAGAGAAAAGCCCAAACAAAGGGCCCAAGTAGAGGAACACGTCCCAAATCCTAAGGCGGCCCAAAGCCTACAGAAAGAAGGGCGGTTCCCTTAAAGATAAAGATGACCTCACTTAAAGATAAAAGATAAAGATAAGATAACTAACTTATCTTATCCACAGAAGGCCACGTCTCACCAATATAAATACACTAGAGCACCCAGGTATAACTCATACTCTGATTCTACTCAATACCTGCTTAATACCCTTGCTAACTTAAGCATCGGAGTCCCTTGCAGGTACCCCCCACCCTCCGGGGACGAAGGATCAGCACCGTCACCAAGTCCCTCAAGTCGGACTCACTAGCTCCGGCCGCTACACACCGGCCGGACACGTCGGCTCCGACCAGGACAGAAGATCTCGTCCGAGATCGACCTACAGTTTTAGCTAACCCTCGGAACATTAGCGCCGTTGCCGGGGACCTGGAAGTCATCCCATTAAAATGGCGGATGACCATGACAACGACCACGATTCAGGTTTGGAAGACAGAACGCCGCATAAAAACGCGGACACAATACTCAAAGATACTCAAGAAACCAACGGAGAAAAAAATTCATCAAATCCAGGAATAATAGAAGCACTTCAAAATCGATTGGAGCAACTCGAGAAAGAAGCCCAACACCAACGTGAAAAGGAAGAAGATCTGCGCCGGGAGATAAGGCGGCGCAGAGAACTAGAAAATAAACTTGTAAAACTTGAAGCCGATCTTAAAACTAAAGCTACTCGATCATCCGCAGAAGATAGCTCTCAGAAAGATCAAGACCCATTCACCAGAGAAATTATGAAGACCAAAATTCCAAAAGATTTCAAGCTTCCGGATATGACTCTATATGACGGCACCTCGGACCCCAACCATCATCTCAGCAACTTCAGAAGTAGAATGTACCTCACAGATGCCTCAGATGCAGTCCGCTGCAAAGCCTTTCCAACAACTCTAACCAAGACAGCCATTAAATGGTTTGACAACCTGCCTCCAAAATCCATCTCGAGTTTCGACGATCTAGCCAAGAAGTTCCTGGCCCAATTCTCCATACAAAAGGACAAAGCCAAACACGCACCTAGCCTCCTAGGGATCAAACAAGGAGATCGGGAGAGCCTTCGCAACTACATGGAAAGATTCAACAAAACATGCATGGACATATGATGAGCGGATAATTTGTACGCTTTTTGGCTTTGTTTTTAGTATGTTTTTAGTATATTTAGTTGAGTTTTTAGTATATTTTTATTAGTTTTTAGTTAAAATTCACTTTTTTGGACTTTACTATGAGTTTGTGTTTTTCTGTGATTTCAGGTATTTTCTGGCTGAAATTGAGGGACCTGAGCAAAAATCTGATTCAGAGACTGAAAAGGACTGCAGATGCTGTTGGATTCTGACCTCCCTGCACTCGAAGTGGATTTTCTGGAGCTACAGAAGCCCAATTGGCGCGCTCTCAACGGCGTTGGAAAGTAGACATTCTGGGCTTTCCAGCAATATATGATAGTCCATACTTTGCCCAAGATTTGATGGCCCAAACCGGCGTTCAAAGTCACCCTCAGAATTCCCAGCGTTAAACGCCGGAACTGGCACCAAAATGGGAGTTAAACGCCCAAACTGGCATAAAAGCTGGCGTTTAACTCCAAGAAGAGTCTCTACACGAAAAATGCTTCATTGCTCAGTCCAAGCACACACCAAGTGGGCCCGGAAGTGGATTTTTATGTCTTTTACTCATCTTTGTAATCCTTAGGCTACTAGTTCTCTATAAGTAGGACCTTTTACTATTGTATTGGAGATCTTTCAATCTTAGGAGCTTTTTGATCATGTTTTTATGATTGAACTCACTTGGGGAGGCTGGCCATTCGGCCATGCCTAGACCTTGTTCTTATGTATTTTCAACGGTGGAGTTTCTACACACCATAGATTAAGGTGTGGAGCTCTGCTGTACCTCGAGTATTAATGCAATTACTATTGTTCTTCTATTCAATTCAGCTTGTTCTTATTCCAAGATATCCATTTGCACTCAAGAACTTGATGAATGAGATGATTATGTGACGCTCATCATCATTCTCACTGATGAACAAGTGATTGACAACCACTTTCGTTCTACAAGCAAACAAGGCTCTAATGTTTATCTCTTGGATTCCTGACACACGATGCATGGTTGATCGCCTGACAACCGAGTGCTCGCCTGACAAACGAGCCAGCCATTCCGTGAGATCAGAGTCTTCGTGGTATAGGCAAGAACTGATGGCGGCATTCAAGAGAATCCGGAAGGTCTAACCTTTTCTGTGGTATTCTGAGTAGGATTCAATGATTGAATGACTGTGACGTGCTTCAAACTCCTGAGGGCGGGGCGTTAGTGACAGACGCAAAAGAATCAATGGATTCTATTCCGGCCTGTTCGAGAACCGACAGATGGATAGCCGTGCCGTGACAGGGTGCGTTGAACATTTCCACTGAGAGGATGGGAGGTAGCCACTGACAACGGTGAAACCCTTGCATAAGCTTGCCATGGAAAGGAGTAAGAAGGATTGGATGAAGACAGTAGGAAAGCAGAGAGACGGAAGGGAAAGCATCTTCATACACTTATCTGAAGCTCTCACCAATGATATACATAAGTATCTCTATCTTTATCTTTATGTTTTATTCATATATCACCCATACCCATTTGAGTCTGCCTGACTAAGATTTACAAGGTGACCATAGCTTGCTTCATACCAACAATCTCCGTGGGATCGACCCTTACTCGCGTAAGGTTTATTACTTGGACGTCCCAATGCACTTGTTGGTTAGTTGTGCAAAGTTGTGGATGCCATGGTATTGAGCACCAAGTTTTTGGGGCCATTACTAGGGATTAATTGAGTTGTTAAAAGTAGTGATCACAATTTCGCACACCAAGTTTTTGGCGCCGTTGCCGGGGATTGTTTTGTGTATGGACAACTGACGGTTCATCTTGTTGCTTAGATTAGGTATTTTTCTTCAGAGTTCTTAAGAATGAATTCTAGAGTTTCATGATGATCTGTTGAAATCTGGCTGGCTGAGAAGCCATGTCTAATCTTATTGGACCGAGGTTTCAACTAATCATCACAAGAGCTTATTGATCTCTATCAATCTTGCTATTGGAGCAATGATCTGCTAAGGCTTGGCTGGTCATTGGCCATGTCTAGTGTTTTGGACCGAAGCTTTCTTTGAAAGCTTGGCTGGCTGTGAAGCCATGTCTAATTCCTGGACCGAAGTCTTAGACTAACATTGCAATGATTCCTGGAATCCAGATTGAGAATTCTGAAACCTTTATTTTCCATTTTCATATAATTTTCGAAAAAAGCACAAAAAAAAAAATTACAAAATCATAAAAATCCAAAAATATTGCATGTTTCTGTTCTTATTGCATTCATGCATGTGTCTTCATTGATCTTCAAGTTGTTCTTGATGATTTCATTGCTCTGATCTTTGAATTCTATTGACTTGAGTGTTTTGTGTTTCTCATATGCATTCTCATGTTGTTAGTGTCAGTAGTATACAAACTGCTAAGTTTGGTGTCTTGCATGCATTGTTATTTGATTTTAGTTGCATTTTGATTATTCCTCATTATTAAAAATCCAAAATTATTTTTAATTTGTGTCTTTTCAAGTCAATAATACAGAGAATTGAAGATTCAGAACATACTGCAGAGGAATTATACAGAAAAAGCTGGGCGTTCAAAACGCCCAGTGAAGAAGGACAGACTGGCGTTTAAACGCCAGCCAGGGTACCTGGTTGGGCGTTTAACGCCCAAAAAGGTAGTGCACTGGGCGTTAAACGCCAGAATGTGCACCATTCTGGGCGTTTAACGTTAGGATGGCACAAGAGGGAAGATTCTGTTTTTAATTCAGATTTTTTTCAAGTTTTCAAAGTTTTTCAAAATCAAATCTTTTTTAAATCATATCTTTTCAATCAAATGTTTTCAAAATCAATTTCTTTCCTTTTTTTCAAGGATACTTGCTAACAATTAATGATTTGATTGAACATTTCAAGTATGTTGCCTTTTCTGTTGAGAAAGGTTTAATGTTTGAATCATATCTTTTCTTGTTAGGCAAGTCATTAATTTTTAAAATCAAATCTTTTTAAAATGTTTTTCAAATCATATCTTCTCAATAACATCTTTTTAAAAAAACCAATCATATCTTCTTAACCACATCTTTTTCAAAATAGTTTTCAATCAAATCTTTTTGATTTCTAATTTCAAAATCTTTTTCAAAAATTACTTGATCTCTTTCCCACTCTTAATTTTCGAAAATTATCAATCAACTTTCAAAATGTTTTTAAAATCTTTTTAACTTAATTTTCGAAAATTTCTTCCTCTCTTCTCACATCCTTCTATTTATGGACTAACACTATTCCTTAATGCAAAATTCGAACTCCATCTTCTTTGATAAGTTCGAATTTTCTACTTCTGCCTTCTATTTTTCTTTTCCTCTGACACCTCAAGGAATCTCTATACTGTGACATAGAGGATTCCATATTTTCTTGTTCTCTTCTCTTTCATATGAGCAGGAACAAAGACAAAGGCATTCTTGTTGAAGCTGACCCTGAACCTGAAAGGACCTTGAAGCGAAAGCTAAGAGAAGCTAAGGCACAACTCTCTGTAGAGAACCTAACCGAATTCTTCAAAGAAGAAGAACCCATGGCAGCCGAAAACAACAACAATGCCAACAATGCAAGGAAGGTGCTGGGTGACTTTACTGCACCTACTCCCGACTTCTATGGGAGAAGCATCTCTATCCCTGCCATTGGAGCAAACAACTTTGAGCTTAAGCCTCAATTAGTTTCTCTAATGCAACAGAATTGCAAGTTCCATGGACTTCCATTGGAAGATCCTCATCAGTTTTTAGCTGAATTCTTGCAAATCTATGACACTGTCAAGACTAATGGGGTTGACCCTGAGGTCTACAGACTAATGCTATTCCCTTTTGCTGTAAGAGACAGAGCTAGAACATGGTTGGACTCACAACCTAAAGAAAGCCTGGACTCATGGGAAAAGCTAGTCAATGCCTTCTTGGCAAAGTTCTTTCCACCTCAAAAATTGAGTAAGCTTAGAGTGGAAGTCCAAACCTTCAGACAGAAGGATGGAGAATCCCTCTATGAAGCTTGGGAAGATACAAACAATTGATCAGAAAATGTCCTTCTGACATGCTTTCTGAATGGAGCATCATAGGTATTTTCTATGATGGTCTATCTGAACTGTCCAAGATGTCTTTGGATAGCTCTGCTGGAGGATCTTTTCATCTGAAGAAGACGCCTACAGAGGCTCAAGAGCTAATTGAAATGGTTGCAAATAACCAATTCATGTACACTTCTGAAAGGAATCCTGTGAACAATGGGACTAATCAGAAGAAAGGAGTTCTTGAGATTGACACTCTGAATGCCATATTGGCTCAGAATAAAATATTGACTCAACAAGTCAATTTGATTTCTCAAAGTCTGTCTGGAATGCAAAATGCACCAAGCAGTACTAAGGATGCTTCATCTGAAGAAGAAGCTTATGATCCTGAGAACCCTTCAATGGAAGAGGTGAATTACCTAGGAGAACCCTATGGAAACACCTATAATTCTTCATGGAGAAATCACCCAAATTTTTCATGGAAGGATCAACAGAGACCTCAACAAGGTTTCAACAACAATAATGGTGGAAGAAACAGGTTTAGCAATGGCAAGCCTTTTCCATCATCTTCTCAGCAACAGACAGAGAATGCTAAACAGAACCCCTCTGACTTAGCAACCATGGTCTCTGATCTAATCAAAACCACTCAAAGTTTCATGACTGAAACAAGGTCCTCCATTAGGAACTTGGAGGCACAAGTGGGACAGCTGAGCAAGAAAGTTACTGAACTCCCTCCTAGTACTCTCCCAAGTAATACAGAAGAAAATCCAAAAGGAGAGTGCAAGGCCATCAACATGGCCGAATATGGAGAGGAAGGGGAGGAAGTGAACGCCACTGAGGAAGACCTCAATGGGCGTGCACTAGCCTCCACTGAGTTCCCTAATAAGGAACCATGGGAATCTGAGGCTCAAAATGAGACCATAGAGATTCCATTGGATTTACTTCTGCCATTCATGAACTCTGATGAGTATTCTTCCTCTGAAGAGGATGAGTATGTCACTGAAGAGCAAGTTGCTAAATACCTTGGAGCAATCATGAAGCTAAATGACAAGTTATTTGGAAATGAGACTTGGGAGGATGAACCTCCTTTGCTCACCAAAGAACTGGATGACTTGTCTAGGCAGAAATTACCTCAAAAGAGACAGGACCCTGGGAAGTTCTCCATACCTTGTACCATAGGCACCATGACCTTCAAAAAGGCTCTATGTGACTTAGGGTCAAGTGTAAACCTTATGCCTCTCTCTGTAATGGAGAAGCTAGGGATCTTTGAGGTACAAGCTGCAAGAATCTCACTAGAGATGGCAGACAATTCAAAGAAACAAGCTTATGGACTTGTAGAGGATGTTCTGGTGAAGATTGAAGACCATTACATCCCTGCTGATTTCATAGTCCTAGAGACTGGGAAGTGCATGGATGAATCTATCATCCTTGGCAGACCCTTCCTAGCCACAGCAAAGGCTGTGATTGATGTTAATGGAGGTGAACTGATCGTTCAAGTGAATGAAGAATCCTTTGTGTTTAAGGCTCAAGGATATCCCTCTGTCACCATGGAGAAGAAGCATGAAGAGCTTCTCTCAAATCAGAGTCAAACAGAGCCCCCACAGTCAAACTCTAAGTTTGGTGTTGGGAGGCCACAACCAAACTCTAAGTTTGGTGTTGAACCCCCACATTCAAACTCTAAGTTTGGTGTCGGGAGGTTCCAACATTGCTCTGAGTATCTGTGAGGCTCCATGAGAGCCCTCTGTCAAGCTACTGACATTAAAGAAGCGCTTGTTGGGAGGCAACCCAATGTTATATTTTATCCATTTTCCTTTGTTATTTTATGTTTTCTGTAGGTTGATGATCATGAGAAGTCACAAAATCAATTGAAAAAGCAAAAACAGAATGAAAAACAGGAAGAAAAACAGCACACCCTGGAGGAAGGCCTTGCTGGCGTTTAAACGCCAGTAAGAGTAGCAGTTGGGCGTTTAACGCCCAGTCTGGCACCATTCTGGGCGTTTAACGCCAGAAAGGGGCACCAGACTGGCGTTAAACGCCAGGAAAGGGCAAGAACCTGGCGTTAAATGCCTGAAATGGGCACCAGCCCGGCGTTTAACGCCAGAATTGGCTCAAAACGTGATTTTGCATGCCATTTGGTGCAGGGATGACTTTTCCTTGACACCTCAGGATCTGTGGACCCCACAGGATCCCCACCAACCCCACCACCCTCTCTCTTCTTCACCCATTCACCAATCACCTCAATACCTCTTCCCCAAAAACCCTTCACCTATCAAATCCCATCTTTCTCTTCACCACTCACATCCATCCTTCATAAAACCCCACCTACCTCACCCTTCAAATTCAAACCACTTTCCCACCCAAACCCACCCTTACATGACCGAACCATAAGCCCCCCCTCTCCTATATAAACCCCTCTTCACTCCTTCATTTTCACACAACCTAAACACCACTTCTCCCCCTCTTTGGCCGAACCCAAATCCTTTCCCTTCTTCCTCATTTCTTCTTCTTCTACTCTCTTCTTTCTTCTTTTGCTCGAGGAC
This sequence comes from Arachis stenosperma, assembly GCF_014773155.1. Classification (NCBI taxonomy): domain Eukaryota; kingdom Viridiplantae; phylum Streptophyta; class Magnoliopsida; order Fabales; family Fabaceae; genus Arachis; species Arachis stenosperma. The sequence goes on along the minus strand of NC_080378.1, from coordinate 50,140,031 downwards.
GAGCAAACCTTTTAAGTTTGGTGTGGTAAAAGCATTGCTTTTTGTTTTTCCATAACCATTTATGGCATCCAAGGCCGGAGAAACCTCTAGAAAGAGGAAAGGGAAGGCAAAAGCTTCCACCTTCGAGTCATGGGAGATGGAGAGATTCATCTCAAGGGTGCATCAAGACCACTTCTATGAAGTTGTGGCCTTGAAGAAGGTGATCCCCGAGGTCCCTTTTTCACTCAAAAAGAGTGAATATCCGGAGATCCGACATGAGATCCGAAGAAGAGGTTGGGAAGTTCTTACCAACCCCATTCAACAAGTCAGAATCTTAATGGTTCAAGAGTTCTATGCCAATGCATGGATCACCAAGAACCATGATCAAAGTGTGAACCCGGATCCAAAGAATTGGCTTACTATGGTTCGGGGGAAATACTTGGATTTTAGTCCGGAAAATGTGAGGTTGGCATTCAACTTGCCCATGATGCAAGGAGATGAACATCCTTACACAAGAAGGGTCAACTTTGATCAAAGGTTGGACCAAGTCCTCACTGACATTTCTGAAGAGAGCGCCCAATGGAAGAGAGATTCAAGAGGGAAGTCAGTTCAATTAAGAAGGCATGACCTCAAGCCTGTGGCTAGAGGATGGTTGGAGTTTATCCAACGCTCAATCATTCCCACTAGCAACCGGTCCGAAGTTACTCTAGACCGGGCCATCATGATTCATAGCATCATGATTGGAGAAGAAGTAGAAGTTCATGAGGTTATAGCCCAAGAACTCTATAAGGTGGCGGACAAGTCCTCCACCTTGGCAAGGTTAGCCTTCCCTCATCTCATTTGTCACCTCTGTTATTCAGTTGGAGTTGACATAGAGGGAGACATCCTCATTGATGAGGACAAGCCCATCACTAAGAAAAGGATGGAGCAAACAAGAGACTCCTCTCATCATGAGATCCCTGAGATGCCTCAAGGGATGCACTTTCCTCCACAAGACTATTGGGAGCAAATTAACACCTCCCTAGGAGAATTGAGTTCCAACATGGGACAACTAAGGGTGGAGCATTAAGAACACTCCATCATCCTCCATGAAATTAGAGAAGATCAAAGAATCATGAGAGAGGAACAACAAAGACAAGAAAGAGACATTGAGGAGCTCAAGCACTCCATAAGACCTTCAAGAGGAAGAACAAGCCGCCATCACTAAGGTGGACCCGTTCTTTAATCTCCTTGTTCTTTACTTTCCTGTTTTTCGAATTTTAGTGCTTATGTTATCTATGTTTGTGTCTTATGATCAATAGTGTTTTAGTGTCTATGCCTTAAAGTTATGAATGTCCTATGAATCCATCACCTTTCTTAAACAAATGTTCTTAATTGAAAAAGAAAAGAATTGCATGAATTTTGAATTTTATAACAGTTTAATTATTTTGATGTGGTGGCAACACTTTTGTTTTCTGAATGTATGCTTGAACAGTGCATATGTCTTTTGAATTTGTGGTTCATGAATATTGGCTCTTGAAAGAATGATGAAAAAGGAGACATGTTACTGAGGATCTGAAAAATCATAAAAATGATTCTTGAAGCAAGAAAAAGCAGAGAATACAAAAAAAAAAAGAGAAACGAAAAAAAAAGGGGGAAAGAAAGAAAAAAAAAAGAAAAAAAGAAATAAAGTTGTGATCCAAGGCAAAAAGAGTGTGCTTAAGAACCCTGGACACCTCTAATTGGGGACTCTAGCAAAGCTGAGTCACAATCTGAAAAGGTTCACCCAATTATGTGTCTGTGGCATGTATGTATCCGGTGGTAATACTGGAAGACAGAGTGCTTTGGGCCACGGCCAAGACTCATAAAGTAGATGTGTTCAAGAATCATCATACTTAACTAGGAGAATCAATGACACTATCTGGATTCTGAGTTCCTAAAGAAGCCAATCATTCTGAATTTCAAAGGATAGAGTGAGATGCCAAAACTGTTCAGAGGCAAAAAGCTAAAAGCCCCGCTCATCTAATTAATACTGATCTTCATAGATGTTTTTGGAATTCATTGCATATTCTCTTCTTTTTATCTTATTTGATTTTCAGTTGCTTGGGGACAAGCAACAATTTAAGTTTGGTGTTGTGATGAGCGGATAATTTGTACGCTTTTTGGCATTGTTTTTAGTATGTTTTTAGTATATTTAGTTGAGTTTTTAGTATATTTTTATTAGTTTTTAGTTAAAATTCACTTTTCTGGACTTTACTATGAGTTTGTGTGTTTTTCTGTGATTTCAGGTATTTTCTGGCTGAAATTGAGGGACCTGAGCAAAAATCTGATTCAGAGACTGAAAAGGACTGCAGATGCTGTTGGATTCTGACCTCCCTGCACTCAAAGTGGAGTTTCTGGAGCTACAGAAACCCAATTGGCGCGCTCTCAACGGCGTTGGAAAGTAGACATTCTGGGCTTTCCAGCAATATATGATAGTCCATACTTTGCACAAGATTTGATGGCCCAAACTGGCGTTCAAAGTCACCCTCAGAATTCCCAGCGTTAAACGCCGGAACTGGCACCAAAATGGGAGTTAAACGCCCAAACTGGCATAAAAGCTGGCGTTTAACTCCAAGAAGAGTCTCTACACGAAAAATGCTTCATTGCTCAGCCCAAGCACACACCAAGTGGGCCCGGAAGTGGATTTTTATGTCTTTTACTCATCTTTGTAATCCTTAGGCTACTAGTTCTCTATAAGTAGGACCTTTTACTATTGTATTGGAGATCTTTCAATCTTAGGAGCTTTTTGATCATGTTTTTATGATTGAACTCACTTTGGGAGGCTGGCCATTCGGCCATGCCTAGACCTTGTTCTTATGTATTTTCAACGGTGGAGTTTCTACACACCATAGATTAAGGTGTGGAGCTCTGCTGTACCTCGAGTATTAATGCAATTACTATTGTTCTTCTATTCAATTCAGCTTGTTCTTATTCCAAGATATCCATTTGCACTCAAGAACTTGATGAATGAGATGATTATGTGACGCTCATCATCATTCTCACTGATGAACAAGTGATTGACAACCACTTTCGTTCTACAAGCAAACAAGGCTCTAATGTTTATCTCTTGGATTCCTGACACACGATGCATGGTTGATCGCCTAACAACCGAGTGCTCGCCTGACAAACGAGCCAGCCATTCCGTGAGATCAGAGTCTTCGTGGTATAGGCAAGAACTGATGGCGGCATTCAAGAGAATCCGGAAGGTCTAACCTTGTCTGTGGTATTCTGAGTAGGATTCAATGATTGAATGACTGTGACGTGCTTCAAACTCCTGAGGGCGGGGCGTTAGTGACAGACGCAAAAGAATCAATGGATTCTATTCCGGCCTGATCGAGAACCGACAGATGGATAGCCGTGCCGTGACAAGGTGCGTTGAACATTTCCACTGAGAGGATGGGAGGTAGCCACTGACAACGGTGAAACCCTTGCATAAGCTTGCCATGGAAAGGAGTAAGAAGGATTCGATGAAGACAGTAGGAAAGCAGAGAGACGGAAGGGAAAGCATCTTCATACACTTATCTGAAGCTCTCACCAATGATATACATAAGTATCTCTATCTTTATCTTTATGTTTTATTCATATATCACCCATACCCATTTGAGTCTGCCTGACTAAGATTTACAAGGTGACCATAGCTTGCTTCATACCAACAATCTCCGTGGGATTGACCCTTACTCGCGTAAGGTTTATTACTTGGACGACCCAGTGCACTTGCTGGTTAGTTGTGCAAAGTTGTGGATGCCATGGTATTGAGCACCAAGTTTTTGGGGCCATTACTAGGGATTAATTGAGTTGTGAAAAGTAGTGATCACAATTTCGCACACCAACATACAAAGTCTACCAACAGAGGCTGCCATTATGGGACTTATAAATGGCCTACGAGAAGGGCCATTTAGCCAATCTATATCAAAGAGATATCCTACATCCTTAGACGAAGTACAAGAACGGGCACAAAAATACATCAACATGGAGGAAAACTCTCGACTTGCCGAAGCCTCAAGGTTCGGCTCTACCTACCGAGATAAAGAATCCAAGAAAAAGAAAGATCGCTCCGGAGAGAAAATAAAAAAATATCATAACTATATTCCTCTTAGGGTATCCTTGGTAGATGTTTACAAAGAAGTCTGTCATACAGAGAAAATCCCTCCAGCTCGGCCACTTAAAGGCAAAAGAGGAGGAGGAAATCGGAATGAATACTGTGAGTATCACCGACTTCGAGGGCATTCCACCAACGAATGCTTCGACTCGAAAAACGTCATAGAAAAACTAGTAAGGGAAGGAAAGCTAGATCGATTTTTGGCTAATCGGGATGGCATGGAAAGGCATCTCTACAACGTTATTTTGGGAAGACATGAGGCCAATTAAATCCTACAAAAAGAAAAGAAGAGTGGATTACTTAAAAACATCTCGGACACGGGTCAAAACATCTCAAACAGACGGATTAACCAAAAAGGGAAAAACCCCAAGACTCAAGAGAAGAAGTCTCGGAGTATCCCTTGGAGGCAGTAAACAAGAAAGGGTCCTCAAAATCATTTCTACAATCTACATCTCGGCACTCATCAAAATAAAGTCCAGAAAAAAAGCAAAGGAAGCAAAAACGCAGAAAATCCACCCTTCTATAGTTTTATCAGGAAAAGCATTGCTCCTACAATTTACCAAAACTACTGCTACAGTTCATCAGAACACCAAAAAGACCAAAGGAAAAAAAGCAAAAGCACAAGCTTTTCAAAATCAAAGCAAAAAACATCATCCAAGGCACAAAACAGAAACAGCGACAACATGCAAAAGAAAAAGATTCAAGCAAAATAAAAAGATTCGCACCGAAAAAGAAAAAAAACCCATAGCATGCAACAAGTCAAGCACGGTAAAAACAGAAAGATCCAAACTTTCTCCAAAAGGAAGATCAAAAGGAAAACTCCATCGCAAAATCAGAAATAAACGAGGAAACACGAAATGAGGACTAACCTGGAGAATAGAAGAAAACCTCGAAGAAGAACAGAAGCAACAAAGCCACTCCCTCGAAGTGGAAGAATGCAAAGACAGAAGAAGAAAATATGGAATCAGCCCTCTTCCGAAAAGCGCAGTAGCAGAACAAACGTCAACAAAAAGGGAAACTACAAACTCTGGGCAAGAAACAGAAAATGAGAAAGTAAAGGGAGGAGTTACGGAGAGGAATGAAAGAAGAAAAACCATTTTTTGATTGAGAGATTCAAAAATAAAAGCCGGGGCAATTAATACCAATTAATGAAGGTATTAAACCCTTTCACGTTCCCAAAGCAAAACGCTGATATAAAAACGCGCGCCTTTAGAGGAAAACGTTCTACATTCAAAAGATTCTACAAAAAAAAAAAAGAAATCGACAAAATGCTTGAGTTCGGCTTCATCATGAAAGGACCGAAGTCAAAAAATTCGACCTCAACAGAAAAACCGAGCTAAAGCAGGGGCACTGTTCATACCCTGGGTCGAGCTGTCCGACCCGGGATGTTCTACAGACAAAGCGACCGACCTCTTCAGGTCAGGACAACCCGACCTCTTCTCAAAAGAGCTCGGACAAGTCACAGAAAAGCCCAAACAAAGGGCCCAAGTAGAGGAACACGTCCCAAATCCTAAGGCGGCCCAAAGCCTACAGAAAGAAGGGCGGTTCCCGTAAAGATAAAGATGACCTCACTTAAAGATAAAAGATAAAGATAAGATAACTAACTTATCTTATCCACAGAAGGCCACATCTCACCAATATAAGTACACTGGAACACCCAGGTATAACTCATACTCTGATTCTACTCAATACCTGCTTAATACCCTTGCTAACTTAAGCATCGGAGTCCCTTGCAGGTACCCCCCACCCTCCGAGGACGAAGGATCAGCACCATCACCAAGTCCAACAAGTCGAACTCACCAGCTCCGGCCGCTACACACTGGCCGGACACGTCGGCTCCGACCAGCACAAAAGATCTCGTCTGAGATCGACCTACAGTTTCAGGTAACCCTCGGAACATTGGCGCCATTGCCGGGGACCTGGAAGTCATCCCATTAAAATGGCGGATGACCATGACAACGACCACGATTCAGGTTTGGAAGACAGAACGCCGCATAAAAACGTGGACACAATACTCAAAGATACTCCAGAAACCAATGGAGACAAAAATTCATCAAATCCAGGAATAATAGAAGCACTTCAAAATCAATTGGAGCAACTCGAGAAAGAAGCCCAACAGCAACGTGAAAAGGAAGAAGATCTGCGCCAGAAGATAAGGCGGCACAGAGAACTAGAAGATAAACTTGTAAAACTTGAAGCCGATCTTAAAACTAAAGCTACTCGATCATCCGCAGAAGATAGCTCTCAGAAAGATCAAGACCCATTCACCAGAGAAATTATGAAGACCAAAATTCCAAAAGATTTCAAGCTTCCGGATATGACTCTATATGACGGCACCTCGGACCCCAACCATCATCTCAGCAACTTCAGAGGTAGAATGTACCTCACAGATGCCTCAGATGCAGTCCGCTGCAAAGCCTTTCCAACAACTCTAACTAAGACAGCCATTAAATGGTTTGACAACCTGCCTCCAAAATCCATCTCGAGTTTCGACGATCTGGCCAAGAAGTTCCTGGCCTGATTCTCCATACAAAAGGACAAAGCCAAACACGCACCTAGCCTCCTAGGGATCAAACAAGGAGATCGGGAGAGCCTTCGCAACTACATGGAAAGATTCAACAAAACATGCATGGACATACAAACTCTACCAACAGAGGCTGCCATTGTGGGACTTATAAATGGCCTACGAGAAGGGCCATTTAGCCAATCTATATCAAAGAGATATCCTACATCCTTAGACGAAGTACAAGAACGGGCACAAAAATACATCAACATGGAGGAAAACTCTCGACTTGCCGAAGCCTCAAGGTTCAGCTCTACCTACCGAGATAAAGAATCCAAGAAAAAGGAAGATCGCTCCGGAGAGAAAATCAAAAAAATATCATAACTATACTCCTCTTAGGGTATCCTTGGTAGATGTTTACAAAGAAGTCTGTCATACAGAGAAAATCCCTCTAGCTCGGCCACTTAAAGGCAAAAGAGGAGGAGGAAATCGGAATGAATACTGTAAGTATCACCGACTTCGAGGGCATTCCACCAACGAATGCTTCGACTTGAAAAACGTCATAGAAATACTAGTAAGGGAAGGAAAGCTAGATCAATTTTTGGCCAATCGGGATGACGAACCAGGAAAAAGAAGAAGGGATGAGGATGTTGGACGATCTGAACGATCACCTCGCACACCGGAAAGACATGTTCACGTAATACACGGCGGATTTGCCGGAGGAAGAATCTCCAAATCATCCCGAAAGCGACACCTCAAAGAAGTATACCACGTCGAAGGAAAAAAGGAAGTCTCGAACATCCCAGCAATCACGTTTACCAAGGAAGACGCATCCGGAATCATCTCGGGACACGACGACCCCATGGTCATTACGATCATACTGGCAAACGCCAACCTTCACCGTACATTAATTGACCAGGGAAGCTCTGCAGACATCTAATTCAAAACTGCCTTCGACAAACTTGGTCTAGACGAAAAAGAGCTAAGAGCATACCCAAACAGCCTGTTCGGACTAGGAGATGCCCTAGTTCAACCGCTGGGATACGTATCGCTACATACAACCTTCGGAAAGGGGAACCAGTCCCGAACACTCAAGATAGATTACATCGTGGTCGACGTAAGCTCAGCCTACAATGCCTTAATAGGTCAAACAACGTTAAATCAACTTGGCGCAATAGTTTCAACCCCACATCTATGTATGAAATTCCCAACTGCGGAAGGGATAGCTACGATAAAGGCAGATCAAAAAATGGCACGTCGCTGTTACAACGAAAGCCTAAACCTCCGAGGTGAAGGAGGAGAGTTCCACACAATTGAGCTCGGGGGAGTTCAGAGGCGAGAAAAATTCCGACCACAACCCGAAGGAGAAATAGAAAGAATCCAGATCGGAGACACCTCGGATAAAACAACTAATATTGGCACGATCCTGAAAGGAGACATAAAGGAATCGCTAATACGGTTCCTACGAGATAATGTTGATCTCTTCGCATGGAAAGCTGGCGACATGCAAGGTATTGATCCCGAACTAATGAGCCACAAATTGGCAGTCTATCCGGGATCCCGGCTGGTACAACAAAGACGAAGAAAACTTGGACCAGAACGAGCTCAGGCTGTAGAAGAACAAGTACAAGCGCTACTTGAGGCCGGGTTCATAAGGGAAGTCAAATATCCACTATGGCTAGCAAACGTCGTCTTAGTGAAAAAGTCAAATGGGAAGTGGCGAATGTGCACCGACTACACCGACCTCAACAAAGCCTGCCCAAAAGACCCCTATCCACTCCCAAGCATCGATGCTCTAGTGGATGCTTCGTCAGAATATAAGTATCTCTCATTCATGGACGCATATTCAGGGTACAACCAAATTCCCATGTATCCACCAGATCAAGAAAAAACCTCGTTCCTAACACCGAAAGCAAACTACTGTTACATCGTGATGCCTTTTGGTCTCAAGAACGCGGGAGTTACTTATCAAAGACTAATGAATAAAGTTTTCTCAGATCACATCGGAAAAATCATGGAAGTTTATGTAGACGATATGTTGATAAAGACACAAAGCGAAGATACATTGTTACCCAACCTGACTCAAGTGTTTTCTACTATTAGGAAACACAACATGCGGCTCAATCCCGCAAAATGCACCTTCGCAGTAGAAGCCGGCAAATTCTTGGGCTTCATGCTCACACAAAGGGGGATTGAAGCAAATCCAGACAAGTGTCGAGCCATACTCAACATGAAGAGCCCAACCTGTATCAAAGAAGTACAACAACTCAACGGGAGGTTGGCCGCTCTATCCCAATTCTTAGCAGGAGCTGCGATAAGATCTCTTCCCTTCTATGCTACTTTAAGAAAGGGAAAACAGTTTGAATGGACAATAGAATGTGAGCAAGCCTTCCTAGACTTCAAGGAGTTCTTAGGACGACCTCCTATCCTATCTCGGCCGCGAGAAGGAGAGCCGCTCATAATATATCTCGCAGTAGGGAGCCGGGCAATAGCCTCAGCACTAGTCAGAGAAGACGAACATGGGCAAAAACCCGTCTACTTCATTAGCAAAGCACTACAGGGATCCGAGCTGAATTACCAGAAAATAGAAAAGTTTGCCTACGCTCTGATCCTCACATCCCGACGGCTTCACCCATATTTCCAAGCGCATACCATTAAAGTTCGAACCAACCAACCCATAAAAGGGATGTTACAGAAAATAGATCTAGCAGGAAGAATCCTACAATGGGCAATCGAGTTGTCCGAATTCGACCTCCAATACGAGGCGCGTACAGCGATCAAATCGCAACACCTGGCCGACTTCATCGCAGAATTTATAAACATCCCGGAAATCTCCATAGAATGGAACATATACGTAGACAGATCCTCGAATAAAACAGGAAGCGGTGCGGGTGTGATAATTGAGAGCAACCAAGGAACTCAACTTGAGCTCTCCCTTAAATTCGGATTCCCGGCCTCAAACAACCAGGCAGAATACGAAGCACTATTAACTGGTCTAAAGCTGGCTAGGGAGGTTGGAGCTCAGAAACTCAACATCTACAGTGACTCACAAGTCATCACATCACAAATAACAGGAAACTACCAACCCAAAGATCCGATCATGAAAAAATATTTGGATAAAACCAAAGAACAGCTCGGACAACTCGGGGAATATAGGATCCACCATATACCTCGTGAGCAAAATGCCCGAGCTGACGCCCTTTCAAAATTAGCCAGCACCAAACCAGGGGGCAACAACAGAAGCCTCATCCAGGAGGTATTACAGAACCCGTCAATAGCGGAAGAAGAAAGAATCCTAGCCATAATAGGTCGGGATCAAGGATGGATGACCCCCATAATAAACTACCTCAAAATAGAAGAACTCCCTACAGATGAAAAGGAGGCAAAGAGGCTGAAAAGGGATGCACAGTACTACACTATCATAAACAACACGCTGTACAAAAGAGGGATATCAACACCTTTACTAAAATGCGTACCAACTTCCAATACAAAGGAAGTCTTGGAGGAAGTACACAGTGGCATTTGTGGAAATCATCTCGGAGCACAAGCTCTCACTAAAAAGGTACTCCGGGCGGGATTCTATTGGCCAACTCTACAAAAGGAGGCTACAGAATTTGTAAGGACATGTCCACCATGCCAGAAGCATGCCAACTTTCACATTGCCCCACCAGAAAAGCTCATCAGCGTGACCTCATCCTGGCCATTTGCGAAATGGGGACTCGACCTACTTGGACCCTTCCCACAGGGATCGGGACAAGTAAAATTCCTCATAGTAGGAGTAGACTATTTCACAAAATGAATCGAAGCAGAACCCCTGGCCAACGCCACCGCTCAACGAAGTCGAAAATTCCTATATAGGAACATTATTACGAGATTCGGAGTACCATACTCCATCACCACGGATAACGGTTCCCAATTTACAGAGGCAGGCTTCAGAAAACTGGTGGCCGACTTGAACATAAAATACCAGTTCACCTCTGTCGAACATCCCCAAGCCAATGGACAAGCCGAAGCGGCCAATAAAGTCATATTGGCCGGATTAAAGCGGAGGTTACAAGAAGCAAAGGGAGCTTGGGCCGAGGAACTACCACAAGTCCTATGGGCATATCGAACAACACCTCATTCTACTATAAAGGAATCACCATTCCGACTAGCATACGGAGTGGAGGCAATGATTCCAATAGAAATCAAAGAAGGATCTCCCCGAGTAGTCCACTACAATGAACAAGCAAACTCCCAACTTCAGAGAGAAGAGCTCGACTTGTTACCCGAAATCCAAGAAAGAGCTCGGATCAGGGAAGAAGCTCTAAAGCGACGAATGGCCTCCAGATATAATCAAAAGGTAGTACCGAGAAGTTTCGCAGAGAATAATCTCATCCTAATCAGAAATGACATTGGAACAACTCGACCCGGAGAAGGAAAGCTGGTAGCAAACTGGAAAGGACCTTACCGAATCATTGAAGTACTGGGGAAGGGCTACTACAGACTGTCCGAGCTTGATGGACGGGAGCTTCCTCGATCATGGCACGCCTGCAACCTAAGAAGGTACTACAGTTAGAAAAAGTAAAGGATCTCACTAAATGGATGCGCTCTTTTTCCTGAAAAGGCTTTTTAATGAGGCACCATGTCGAGACCTAGGAAAAAGGGAATTCCCACATATATATATTTGCATTTTTTCTTTTGAATAAAGCTTATTTAGATATTCTACAAGATTCCAAGACGCATTAATCTGAAGTATTCATCATCCGATTATAAAGCAACAGGTCGACAGAATGTGAAAAACAAATTCACTGCGCGACCACGATAAAGACAATCGTCCGATAAAGGTGAAAACGCGATTCACCCAAAGGACGATCTAAAGACGCCAACCATTTTCTACAAATTGGCAAAGATGAACACAGAATAATGTAAGAAGTTATCGAAAGCAATCCAAAAAAAAAGAACCTGACGAGGTCTTACGGATAGCTAATATAATAACTTAAAGACTGGCCAACGTTCAGAAGTCGGACCAAGTCAACCCAAGTTATAAGTAAACCCTGGAAAGAGGTCTGGCCAACCCTATTAAAGAGGATTACTTTAACTTAGAAGGGCCTGATATAACAAAGTCAGCCCAAAATTAAAAAGTTATACAAGTAGTCCCTGAAAGAGATCTGATAAAGATCCAAGAAAGAGGACTACGAAAAATAACTTAAAGGAGACCGACATAATGAAGTCGGACTCCTGCGACTGAAAAGTTATACAAGTAGTCCCTGAAAGAGATCTGACAAAGATCCAAGAAAGAGGACTACGAAAAATAACATAAAGGAGACCGACATAACGAAGTCGAACTCCTGCTACTGAAAAGTTACACAAGTAATCCCTAAAAGAGATCTGATAAAGATCCAAGAAAGAGGATTACACTTAAAGGAGACCGACATAACGAAGTCGGACTCCTGCTACTGAAAAGTTATACAAGTAATCCCTGAAAGAGATCTAATAAACATCCAAGAAAGAGGATTACGCTATAACTTAAAGAAGACCGACATAACGAAGTCGGACTCCTGCTACTAAAAAGATATAACTCAGAAGAGACCAACCTAAATGAAGTCGGACTCCTACGAACAAAAGTAATCCCTGAAAGAGACCTAACGAAGGTCCAGGAAAGAGGATTACAGAAATAAAGGGAATCAACACAAAGAAATCAGTTGGGGAAACATCAAAAATACCTACAAAAAATGAAAAAAAAGTCGGATCCACACAAATACAGAGGATCCAAGCTACAAAGCACGAGGCAATCCAAAAAGGTCAAATTACAAGGACCAGCATTCTCAGAAAACAGAAGAAAATATCTTGATATGATCTACAAAGTTTTAAAGCCTCGGAGGCCATCAAAAAAGGATAACGAGCTACTTTTGTTTTTCAAAAGGTTGCCAAGACAAAATAACCAGAAAACGTCAGCAAATAAATAAAAAGTTTTAAAGAGCCCACAAGCCGGGCCAACTAACATGAGAATCCAGAAAAAGATCAGCAAACAACAGGAGCATCATCAGGACAAGGAGAAGGAGGACGAGTCTGAATAGGCACAGCATCTACAGTTCCATCCTCCCGGTTCAGAAGACATGAGGCCAACTAAATCCTACAAAAAGAAAAGAAGAGTGGATTACTTAAAAACATCTCGGACACGGGTCAAAACATCTCAAACGGACGGATTAACCAAAAAGGGAAAAACCCCAAGACTCAAGAGAAGAAGTCTTGGAGTATCCCTTGGAGGCAATAAACAAGAAAGGGTCCTCAAAATCATTTCTACAATCTACATCTCGGCACTCATCAGAATAAAGTTCAGAAAAGAAAGCAAAGGAAGCAAAAATGCAGAAAATCCACCCTTCTACAGTTTTATCAGGAAAAGCATTGCTCCTACAATTTACTAACACTACTGCTACAGTTCATCAGAACACCAAAAAGACCAAAAGAAAAAAAGCAAAAGCACAAGCTTTTCAAAATCAAAGCAAAAAACATCATCCAAGGCACAAAACAGAAACAGCGGCAACATGCAAAAGAAAAAGATTCAAGCAAAACAAAAAGATTCGCACCGAAAAAGAAAAAAAACCCATAGCATGCAACAAGTCAAGCACGGTAAAAACAGAAAGATCCAAACTTTCTCCAAAAGGAAGATCAAAAGGAAAACTCCATCGCAAAATCAGAAATAAACGAGGAAACACGAAATAAGGACTAATCTGGAGAATAGAAGAAAACCTCGAAGAAGAACAGAAGCAACAAAGCCACTCCCTCGAAGTGGAAGAATGCAAAGACAGAAGAAGAAAATGTGGAATCAGCCCTCTTCCGAAAAGTGCAGTAGCAGAACAAACATCAACAAAAAGGGAAACTACAAACTCTGGGCAAGAAACAGAAAATGAGAAAGTAAAGGGAGGAGTTACGGAGAGGAATGAAAGAAGAGAAACCGTTTTTTGATTGAGAGATTCAAAAATAAAAGTCGGGGCAATTAATACCAATTAATGAAGGTACTAAACCCTTTCACGTTCCCAAAGCAAAACACTGATATAAAAATGCGCGCCTTTAGAGGAAAACGTTCTACATTCAAAAGATTCTACAAAAAAAAAAGAAATCAACAAAATGCTTGAGTTCGGCTTCATCATGAAAGGACCGAAGTCAAAAAATTCGACCTCAACAGAAAAACTGAGCTCAAGCAGGGGCACTGTTCATACCCTGGGTCGAGCTGTCCGACCCGGGATGTTCTACAGACAAAGTGACCGACCTCTTCAGGACAGGACAACCCGACCTCTTCTCAAAAAAGCTCGGACAAGTCACAGAAAAGCCCAAACAAGGGGCCCAAGTAGAGGAACACGTCCCAAATCCTAAGGCGGCCCAAAGCCTACAGAAAGAAGGGCGGTTCCCTTAAAGATAAAGATGACCTCACTTAAAGATAAAAGATAAAGATAAGATAGCTAACTTATCTTATCCACAGAAGGCCACATCTCACCAATATAAATACACTGGAGCACCCAGGTATAACTCATACTCTGATTCTACTCAATACCTGCTTAATACCCTTGCTAACTTAAGCATCGGAGTCCCTTGCAGGTACCCCCCACCCTCCGGGGACGAAGGATCAGCACCGTCACCAAGTCCAACAAGTCGGACTCACCAGCTCCGGCCGCTACACACCGGCCGGACACGTCGGCTCCGACCAGCACAGAAGATCTCATCCGAGATCGACCTACAGTTTCAGGTAACCCTCGGAACAGCAAGTATACCGAATTGTCATCAAGTAAAACTCACAATAGAGTGAGGTCGAATCCCACATAGATTAATTGGTCGAGCAACTTTAATTAGAGGAGTGTTCTAGTCAAGCTAAGCCAAATTGAGTGAGAGTTGCAGAAACTTAAAGGCGGGAAAGATAAATGACATGGAATATAGATTTGAAAAATCTTAAATGGGGAATTGGGGAGATGAGCATGAAAGTAAATAACAGAAAGTAAAGAGAATGGGTAAGATCAGAAATGGAGAATTCATTGGGCTTAGGAGATGTTGCATTTTTCGGATCAAGTTCATCTTCATCTCTTCCCCAACAATGCATTTATTGATCTCCTTGGCAATATTAGGTGATTGGATCCTAATTCCTTGGCAACCCAATGTCTCTAAGCTTGAACAATTTCCCAATTCCTTGATTTAATTGCTCATGAGAAGAGATGAAGTTTGGTCACTGATTATACCACACACCTTCATAGATCAAAGTATTGGTAGGATTATATGTCACGATAACCATCCAACCCCCAACCTAATCCAATGTGAGAAAGCAATTCTAGCATGATCTCCTCATTCCTCTTCCGAGGCTCAGAAGAGATCCAATTATGGAGAGTTTATTTTCCAAGATAACTAACCAATTGGTTGAAGACCAAAAGCTTTCTAGCAAAATCAAGAGAAAAGAAAGAGGAAGAAGAATGAAAACTATAATTGATCTATCAAATTACAACAGAGCTCCCTAACCCAATGAAAGGGGTTTAGTTGTTCATAGCTCTGGGAATGGAACGCATAAAAGAAAAGTGCATTGTAACAAGAAATTGCAGAGAAAGTAAATATACAGAGTGTAGCTCCCAATAATGCCAATCCCCTTCTAGTTCAAAATTACTCGAATATATACTACTCTTCTGATCTTCTAGTTAGCTCTCCAAGTCTTGGATATGGGCTATTGATCTTTAGTTGAAGCAGTTACAGTCTTTAGTGGGCGCAGCTTTGCTTGCAGAAAAAGAGTGAGTCAGATATGGCATGCAGTTAGTCAGGACGTTAGTAGTGTTAACGTTAAATGTAGATTCTGGTTCGAAGACGTTAGTGACACTAACTTTTGTCACTAATGCCCCAACCCAAATGAGCCACATTAACTGCAATGTTAGTGGCACTAACGTGACCACTAACATAGCCTTTTTGTCCTTCGCTAGCGTTATTGGCACTAACTTTGCCAATAACGCTGCTCCTTGTCCCTTAACGCAGGCATGCCATGACAAAGTTAGTGTCACTAACGTTGGCGATCTCTTCTTATTCCACGTTAGAGTTTACGTTAATTGGATTAACGTGGCTCTTAACGTGGTTATATGTGGCCTTTGAAACGTTAGTGGTGTTAACTTTACCACTAACGTTGGAGCTTCCTCTTCCTTGCACGTTAGTTCCCACGTTAATGTAACTAACGTGGCAACTAACGTGGGCTGTGATGCCTTTCGAGGGCGTTAGTGGTGATAACTATACCACTAACGTTGTAAGCTTGCTCCCTTTCCACGTTAGTGATACTAACATGGCTGCTAACGTGGTTCTTCTATGCTTCCTTTGTCCTGAAATCAAACAAATATGGTGCCTCAAAGCTTTGTTCCAGGTCATAAGATCTTGCACTATATAAATTGGCATTCAATTCATGCATTATTCTCATGAAATCATGTAAAGTTCACAATGTTTGCTTGAATCAAGATGTAAGTGTATATTCATCCAAAACTTGCTTATTACCTAAGAAAATGCTTGAAACTATCTAAAAAACGTAAAGAAAAGGCTAGTGAAACTAGCCAAAATGCTCTGGCATCAGATACAATGATTGATAGAGGATTTTGTGATCTGGGAGCAAGCATAAATCTAATGCCTCTGTCTCTCATGAACAAGCTACAGATCAATGAATTAAAACCCACAAATGTAATCCTCCAATTGGCTGATAAGACCCAAAAACAAGAAATAGGAGTGGTTGAAAATGTACTGGTAAAGGTTGGAAAGTACTTTCTCCCTGCAGATTTTGTTGTTCTTGAGATGCAAGAGAGCTATCTTCACCCAATCATTCTGGGGAAACCATTCTTGGCCACTGTCAGAGCACTCATAGATGTTGAGCAAGGAGAGTTGATATTAAGAATACATGATGAACATCTCACCTTTCATGTTTTCAAGCCCTTACAAGAATCTGAACAAGAGAATAAAGAGTTGAAGGATGATCACAATGAAGTGTTCTTGGAGGAAACAAGCAGTGAATCACAAGCAGAGCTTCTGGAGACCTCCTTGAGGGACAAACAAAAAGTTCAAGAGATATAGCAACCAAAGAAGCCCGAGGAGGAGCTGAAACCACAAGAGTTAACAGAAATAATCAACAAGGATCCTCCGAACACAGGAGTCACTAAAACACCACTTGAAGAAGAGAAAAGAATTGGGAAGAAGGTACCAATGAGATGGGAGAACAAAAAGATCCCTACAGAGGACTTTTCCTCAGGGGATCAAGTAATCTCAAGCCACTACCCACGAATCCCATATCATCTTCCTATTATTCCATCTCAGCTGCCTCAAGTATACACAATCAATAAAATCCTATCCTTAGAGCATGTAGAGATTCTCAAAGAAGCAAGCGGGGACAGATTCACTGTGAGAGGAGAAGACCTCAGACATTACAATCCTCCCTGACAGAAGCCAAACGTCAAGCTAATGATGTTAAAGAAGCACTTATTGGGAGGCAACCCAACCAGAGGTAGTTTTCTTTTCCTAGCAATTTCAATAAAAGAGTTAAGTAGACTTCTCAGCATTGTAAAGATCTAAGTTTGGTGTTTCACACCAAAACAATTCAAGGGTGAATGTGGGATGTTAAGTTTGGTGTTCCACCAATTATTAAAACAGATTTCAACCCTCATCATGATTTGTCACTGGCTCCAAACAATCAGAGAAACTACTTAACAATTGTTTAATTTCTAGTTCATAGTTTATCTTTTTAGAAGCACTTGATGTTTTCTGCATGTATTCACTCTGTTGCATATAGAAGTAGGCAAGGAACTAAGTTTGGTGTTCCCACACCAACTTAGGTCCAAAAAATCACAAGCATAAATGCATGCTAACAATTTCTCAAGTGCTTGGGGAACAAGCAACTTCCAATAACGTTGCAGGAAGTCAATCAATCTCTTGGAAGGTAAGATACACCATCATCCGAGGAGAACAAAGAAGGATACAAAAGCTATGGAGGATGATGACAAGGAAGAAACAAGCAGACACCAAGAGGTTGCACTGTTACTTAATTGTTTCTACTTTGAAGTGTTTTAACTGGAAGTTTGAATGTACTCCTGCTGATTAGTTTACCTTTGTTTGAATTCTATCTGTTTGTTCTTTAATTTTCATTTAAGTATTCTAGTCTAAGTGCTTGTTTTATTCTCAGCCTGCTTGAATGTATGTCATGTTCCCTTTTACTTTTAATTGAATAAAAGAAAATGTTTGAAACAGAAAGTGTAATCGTCCAATTTGGTAGGAAACAGAATAAGGTTGAGTGGTGGTATATGTTTGATTGTTTAGCAAGCTTACTAAAAAAGATGAAGGGTAAAATGTCTCTTTTTAGCATGAACTTAGTTGCTGTCTGTGAAACCTTAGTGAATAAAGCTCCTTGAAAGAAAGAAAGAACAAGAAAGAAGAAAAGAAACAAAGAATAAGCTAAGCACCAATAGCTCAACTCTTAAGACACATGTCTGTCGTGTTTTTGTACTAGGATCTGCTTGGATGATTAGGTTTTAAGAAGTGTTTTAACACTTGGTAACTTGGTTAACTAACCCGGGATTATCAACCAAAAGTCCACTATCAAGAGCAACATAGTTACAAGGCATTTAGTGACCCAAAGAGGTGCTGGGCATCAATGTCTCTAAAATTGAATTGTGAGCCAAGTGTCTGTGGTGTGTATGTGTAGAGGAGAGGCTTGAGTTAGTAAGTCTGAGGGGTGCTTCATCACCCAACACCTTGAGTCAATGGGGTCGGGAGTGTTGACTGAAAACTTATCTAAAGAGCTGTCTCAACACAGAACACTAAGCAGCAAATAAAGAATAAGTTCTAAGCAAAAGAAAAACAAAAAATCAAACACCAAGGATCAATGAATAACAAAGCTTCATAGCAGCATCTTAGTTAGTACTTAAAGGGACATTTCACACCTAAAAACTAATAAAAGTTGAGCTGCAAACATATCCTGCATAAAACTCCATGAATCAATTTCAATTGCTTTCTGATAAGGACACATATCCCTCTCTGCTTTCATTCATTCTTCTCATGTTTTTTGCCTCGCTTGGGGACAAGCAAGATTTAAGTTTGGTGTTGTAATGCCAAGGCATCTTAAGCTAGTTTTACTGTCCTTTTTCATTTGTTTTTATTAGACTTTATGCACTTTCTTAAGCAATAAGTAAGTATTTGGATGGAAGTTTCATGCATACCTTGATTCATTCAAGCATGGTTAAAGTGATGCATTTTCATAGGATTTATGCTATATTTACTTGTTTGTTATGAATGATGCAAATTCTTGTGAATCTAGCAAAGCTTTGATGCATATGTTGCTTGATGATAGGTGAAGAGAAGCAATAAAAGCCAATGGAAGGAAGCAGAGGAATGGCAAGCAAGCAAGCAACAAAAAGGCCATAAAAAGAAGAAGAGAAAGCAACGTTGGAGGCCAAAGTTGGCTCATCAACATTGCATCAAACGTTGGGGAAGAAAGGCTATGCAACGTTGGTAGCCAAAGTTGGCTCACCAATGTTGCTGGCAACGTTCTACATTTTTTTTGTGCCAACGTTGGAGGGAACGTTGGTGAACTAACGTTACCTCCAACGCCTGCGATAAAAATTCCAAATCTAGAGTTGGAAAATTTGCAGTGACGCGGCACCTACGCGTCGATGACGCGTACACGTGAACATGCATCTTTTACCAATCGACGCGCAAGCGTGAAATAGAAAAATTAATGATCTGGAGAATGCAACATCTCCTAAAGCCAATGAGCTTCCCCACTTCTGATTTTATCCATTCTCTTTAAATTTTTGTTGTTTACATTTATGCTCAATCATTCCCATTCCCATTTAAGATTCTGCAATTTAATTTATTGCAATTTAAGTTTTTGTGATTTACTTCCTGCAATTTAAATTTTTCCATTTACATTCTGCAATTTTACATTTCTGTTATTTCCGTTTCCCGCCAATTTAATTTCTGCAATTCTCAATCCAAATTTGGCTCAGTTCAACTAGAATACTCCTCTAATTAAAGTTGCTCAATCAATCAATCCCTGTGGGATTCGATCTCACTCTATTGTGAGTTTTTACTTGACCACAATTCGGTATACTTGCCGAAAAAAAAATTTTGAGAGACTTTTGTTTCAGGTGCATTGGTCAACTTTTGTTTCAGCGCTCAAAAACTCTCCTCGCACTCAGAAGTCCAGACGAATGGCGCATCTTTGTGTGTTAACTTTGTCAAAGGCAAAACTATTTGAGAAAAGCCTTTAATCTCCGATAATAGCCAACTAAGGCCAAAAAACTCTTTATCTCAGTTACTGAGGTCGGTCGCCCCCACTCCATTACTGCTTCCACCTTAGAAGGATCTACTGCTATCCCCTGTTTACTCACTACATGGATAAGAAACTTCACCTCACTCTTCCAGAACTCGCATTTAGATAACTTGGCATACAATTTTCTCTCCTTCAAGATTTGTAACACAGTTCGTAAGTGTTCGGCATGCTCTTCTTCAGTTTTAGAATAAATTAGTATATCATCAATGAAGACGACAACGAACTTATCCAAAAATGGGCGGAAAATTCTGTTCATATAGTCCATAAACACTGCAGGAGCATTCGTTAACCCAATGCACATTACAGTGTACTCGTAATGACCATAACGAGTCCTGAAAGCGGTCTTAGGGATGTCTTCATCTCTTACCCTTATCTGGTGATAACCGAATCGCAAATCAATCTTAGAGAAAACTTCGGCTCCTTGTAACTGATCCATGAGATCGTCAATCCTCAGCAGTGGGTACCTATTCTTTATTGTGACCTTATTCAGTTTCCTGTAATCTATACAGAGATACATACTCCCATCTTTCTTCTTCACCAGTAACACCGGCACTCCCCACGGAGAAACACTAGGTTGGATGAAGTGTTTACCCATTAAGTCTTTCAGCTGAACCTTGAGCTCGACCATTTCTAAAGGTGACATTCTGTAAGGAGCAATCGAGATCAGACCTATTTCAGGCACCAATTCAATCGTAAATTAGACCTCTCGGGCAGGAGGGAATTCATCAATGTTGCCCGGAAACACTTTAAAAAATTCACAAATGATCGGAATCTGCTCTAAGCTTTGTTCCTCCCCGAAATACCCGCAGTTAATAGCATAACACCCTGACATTCATATCCAGAATAGCTTACTATCATAGAGTTCAAATAAAAGCTACTCACTACTACCGGCCCTACGGATCCTTTTGATATAAAATACAACGTCTTCTCAGAACAGTCAAGCAAGACATGATTCTTAGATAACCAATCTAGCCCCAAAATGAGATCCAAACCAGTCATTGTTAAGTAAATCAGATCATAGACGAAATCTCACTGTTTAACTTGGAATGACACTTGTAGACAGGCTAACTTAGTAACAACGGCTTCTGAAGTAGTATTATGCACATTCAGATCATAATCTAACACAACTATCTTCAGCTCTAATTCACTAGCCCTCGCAAATGCAATGAATGAATGAGTAACTCCATAATCAAATAAAGCATTCAAAGTTTTACCAACTATTTCATATTTACCTCGGATAAGCATATCAGACCCATCAGCACCAACAGCTGAGGTAGTGAACACCTGACCAGGCTACTATGCTCACCCAGTACCTTGCCTCTGCTTCTCCAGACAGTTTGAGACTTTATTCCCCTCCTTTCAACATGAGTAACACAAGCCCCAACTGGCTTTACACGGAGCACCTAGATGATGACTTGCACATCTAGCACAAGCTTGCTCATTTAGAGGTTGCTTTCCAAATCTTCTCCTTGAGAAATTGTTATTGTTAGGCCTTCTGAAGTTAGTCTGACCCAGAGTCTGCTGTGGTATAAAGCCTCCACACTTGAAAGTCTGACCCCTAGGAGCAAAGCTTCTTCCTCGGTTCTGCTGAAAAGGCCCCCTATGACTTCCTTTCTCTGCAGCCGCCTTTCTCATATAGTCTTCAGCAAATCTGTTCTTATTCACCAACTCTGAGAAAGTCTTGATCTCCATTGGTCCTACTGAGCTTAAGATATCGCTCCGGAGTCCTCCTTCATACTTAATACACTTTCACTCCTCAAAATCTCCAGGAGCTCCGTGATATATACGGGAAAATCTGCATAGTTCCTCAAACTTGTTTGTATATTCAGACACGGACATAGCACCTTGCTTCAGGTGCAGTAATTCAAGTTCCTTTGTCGTCCTGACAAAATTTGGAAAGTACTTTTTATAGAATTCAACCTGGAAGGCATCCCAGGAAATAGGGTCATCACCCTGCTGCAGGAGGAGTCGTGTACCCTGCCACCAATGTAGTGCTTTTCCAGTGAGCTGATAGGTAACAAACTCGACACACTGCTCTTCAGGTATCAATTGTGCTTGCAGTGCTCATTTCATGGCCTGAAACCAGGTATCGGCTTCAGTCGGATTGGTGGTTCCTCTGAAAATTGGCAGGTTGACCTTCAGGAATGCTGATAGCGTCATTGGCACATTTCCTCCATTTCCTCCATAACCATTATTGTTCATTTGCTTCCCAAGCACCTTAGCAGTAGCCTACGTAGCAGCAGCCATATTCTTCAACGCCGCCATAAAGTTCACAGGGTTATTCGTGTCAGTTTCTGGTTCCTGAGTACTAGTACAACCTCTTCTATGGCCTCGACCATATCCACAAGGCACCATCTGATTTCTATACACACCAAATAATCGATATCAAGTTGAACAGTATCAATATCAGAATTCTAGTGCTTCAAAGTCCCAAATACATGCTCATGAACGTTTATGCCACATATATCAATTAGATATCCTAAAAGCACATAAACACATACACAAAGAATGCACAGAAGCATAGTCAGTCCGTCTCTCAGGCTCTATAGGAACAAACTTCTCTGATACCATAATGTTACGCACTACCACACAAAGACTTATGTTTAAGTTATAAGACAGAAGTGGTGAGGTATTATGACCTCTAAAAGTAAAATTATTTATATGTAATATAGTGAGAAAGATTTATAACTAGGAGCCTTTAAAGAAAAGAGTTAAGCAAAATCGTTAAATTGAAAAGCGCAACACTCCCGAATGCGATAACGTAAGCGAAGCAAGGTAAAAGATAAACTAACACGGATATATATATATACAAAAAAAATGCCAAAATACAGACAACAAAGCTCAAAACTCGATTCGCAAAAGGTAACTGGCCCGAGCATATAAGTATACATACATATGCATATGAAAACCCAAAAGAAACCCAAAATACAGAGTTACAAAATCTGCTTCTCCAAAAGAACCTCTAAGAGGAGTTAATACAGTATATATATATAAATACATATAACCAAAATAAACCCCGAGAGATAAGGATCTTCGCTAAATCAAAAGCTTCCAGCATGCTGATGAGTGGATATTTTATACGCTTTTTGACATTATTTTCATATAGTTTTTAGTATGTTTTATTCAGTTTTCATTGAGTTTTTATAGGTTTTAGTGTTAAATTCATATTTTTTAATTCTACTATGAGTTTTTATGTTTTTGTACAATTTCAGATATTTTTTGGCTGAAATTGAGGAGCTGGAGCAGAAGTCTGATTCAGAGACAGAGAAAGCACTAGAGATGGTGTCCGGATCTGACCTACCTGCATTTGGAAGAGCTTTACTGGAGCTACAGAAGTCCAAATAGAGCGCTCTCAACAACTATGGAAATCTGACTTCCAGAGCTTTTCAGCAGTATATAATATTTTATACTTTGCTTTGGATTAGAAGGCCCAAAACTGGCGTTCAACGCCAGCTTCCTACCCCCTTCCAGGCGTCTAATGCCCAAAGAGCAGAGACCAATGTACAAACACCCAAAGTGGACCCCCTAGCTGGTGTTCTACACCCAAGAGACATTATAGCACGTGGATCGCATCAAAGCTCAGCCCAAACACTCACCAAGTGGGCCCTAGAAGTGAATTTAAGCACTAAATTGACTGTTTTACCCTTACTAGTCATCTGTTTAGTATTTAAGGGATTTTATCTATGTAATTCGAACTTGGAAGCAAAATATTCGCATACCATTCACGTTTACATTGTATTTTACTTTCATTATGAGTTTCTAAACCTCCTAGGTTGAGGGAGGAGCCCTGCTGAGTCCTATGAATTAATAACTGTTTCTCTTTGATCCGTGTTTGATTAATTCTAAGATGTATATTCGTACTTCATCGTGGTGAATAGAATGATCTGACAAATTAGCTCTGTTCATCACATTAAGACGAACGTGCCTGACAAACACCCGCGTCTACTTGGGTTCAGAGTGCGTCTTTCACCAGACAATGACAAACCAACAGCTTGAATATAAGTCTCTCAAACGGCTAATCCACGACTTCATTGGGGACTTCTCGAGACATCAGTTCGGCCAATTTTCGGTGAGATTAGGGTCTCTGTGGTAGAGGCTAGAACCCAAAGATGCAGTCTGATCCAGAAGATCCGACCTTGTTTGTGGCCTTTTGAGTAGGATCATTAAGGAGAACGGAATGTACGAGCTTCACCCTCAATCAAAATGGATCCGCACTAAACCTGGGGTTCAAATCTGGAAGAGTATTGGCAGCTGCTCAAACTAGTGTCAATCACATATAACCTGCCATTGAAGAAATTAATCACAAGCAAACAGAGTAGTAGTACTAGAGTTAATTCAGAAAGGCAAAGCGACTCCAATCCTTAACCCTATTCCTATTATTTATTCCAATTTGGTATTTGTTCCGAGGGTTACCTGAAACTGTAGGTCGATCTCGGTCGAGATCTCCTGTGCTGGTTAGAGATGACGTGTCCAGCGTGTAGGTGGTGACCGGAGCTGCTGCGTCCGATTTGTTGGACTGTCAATGCTGCTGATCCTTTGTCACCGGAGGATGGTGGTACCTGCAAGTAGGGGTGGAAATAGGCCAGGAGGCCTGCCAGGGGCCTGCAGCCTAGCCTGTATTTGGCCTGGCCTAGCCTGGCCTGATAGGAAATAGGCCCAGGTTTAGGCTATTAAAAAAGCATATATTCTTTAAAAGGCCAGGCCTAAGCTTTTGAAATAGCCTGTTGGGCCTGTCAGGCCGGCCTGAGCCTGCAAATATATATATAGAGTTTTATTATACTAGTAAAAATGCTATTAGAAGGATTTGAACTTGGGTCTTTTATCTTATAATAATACCTTTATCCACTCAACCATTTGTCTCTTTAATTATATATGTGTATTTTGTATCAATATTATTCATAAATTTATTATTTTATATTTTATAATTTTAAAAATTAAATTATATCTTAAATTTAATTATTATTTAAAAAAAAACAGGCCTATTGACAGGCTTCAGACTAAGCCAGATTTAACAAAAAGCCAGGCTCAATACTCATTAAAAAACCTATACCAGGCTACAGGCCAGGCTACAGGCCAATATACTCTATTACAGACCTGGCCTGTTAAGAGTAAAGCCTGGCCTGACCTGGCCTGTTTTCACCCCTACCTGTAAGGGACTCCGATGCTTAAGTTAGCAAGAGTATTAAATAGGTGTTTAGTAGAATCAGAGTATGAGTTATACCTGGGTGCTCCAATGTATTTATAATGGTGTAGAACGACCTTCTTAGATAAGAT
The DNA here is from genome assembly GCF_014773155.1 of Arachis stenosperma. Taxonomy (NCBI): domain Eukaryota; kingdom Viridiplantae; phylum Streptophyta; class Magnoliopsida; order Fabales; family Fabaceae; genus Arachis; species Arachis stenosperma. Next base: position 50,114,849 of record NC_080378.1, on the reverse strand, counting down.
AAGTTAGTTATCTTATCTTATCTTTATCTTTCGAGTGAGGTCATCTTATCTTCAAGGGAACCGCCCTTCTCTCTGTAGGCTTTGAGCTGCCTTTGAATTTGGGTCGTGTTCCTCTATTTGGGCCCTTTACTGGGCTTTCCTTGCAATTTTGCCGAGCTTTTTGAGAAGAGGTCAGATAGTCTGACCTGAAGAGGTCGGTCGCTTTGTCGCTAAACATCCTGGGTCAGACAGCTTGACCCAGGGTATGAACAGTGCCCCTGCTCGAGCTCGGTCTTTATTTTGGAGGTCGAGTCTTAGTTTTAAGACTTTGAACCTTCTCGGGTGAAGCCGAACTCGAGCATTTTGTCGATTTTATCTTTGTAGAGTTCTTTTTTGAATGCGGAATGTTTCTTCTTTCGTTTCCTCAGAAAGCGCGCGCTTTTGTATTAGCGTCCTAGCCTTGGGAATGCGCGAGGGTTTTAATGCCCTCATTAATTGGTTTTTGATGCTCTGTTTCTCTTGGCTTTTATTTTGAATTTTATTCTCAAGAAACGGTTTTCTCTTTTTGTAACTTCCCTTTTTTCTTCGTTCTTCTGTTTCATCTGGAGCTTGTCTTTTCATTTTTCGATGTTGTGTCTTGTGCTTTGCTTAAGGGAAGATTTCTTCGCTCTGGCTTCCACTTTTCTTCAGAGCTCTTTCTCCTTCCTCCAGGTTGGTTTTTCTCTTTCGTCATTTTGCCTTCGGTTTTTGATAAAGATTTGATTTTTCTCTTGAAATGCATGTTGGAAAATCTGAATCTTTTCGTATTATTGTGTGCTTGCTTGTTTACTATTTGGGGGTTTCTCTTGCTTTTGAAATGGTCCCTCTGTATTCTAGGGTTCATACTGCTTGTTTTTCTTCTTTTGCGAACTGCATGAACCTGCTTATTTTCCAGGAAGATTGCTCCTTTGATGTTTTTCGTCATGCTGATAGCTTTCTTTGCTGATGAATCCCGTAAAAGAACTTTTTCTTTTGATGGCTCGTTTTGATTTTCTTTGCATTCTTTTGCTTTTTGTTTGTTGATAAGCTGAGACTGTAAATTTGGAAGATAGCTATTTTGATGGCTTTCTAGGGTAATGACTTTCTTTTCTTTTTGGGATGTTACTTTCTGAGAAAGGATTTCACTTTGTCTTTGCTGCGAGTTTTGTTGGGACGTTAGTCTTGTAGATTTTCCTAAATACTTATTCCCTGATTGCTGATGACATGTCATCATATACCCATTTTCTATGCTTTTTCATACAAGAAATTGATGATTTGTGCTTAAATATTGAATGCTTTTTGTACTTAAATGATATATTTCCTTGATCTTTTAATTTTATAAATCTTGTAGGAAATAAGAAGAAAAAGAAGCAAAGAAGCACAAAAAAAGGAGAAAAAAAGAGCCTTGGGGTACATTTTGAAGTTGGGTACACTTTGGAGCCTTAGGCCACGCTTTTAAAAGCGTGGCCCATGACCAAATCAAGAGAGGAAGCAGCCAGCACGCACACGATCCTGCCCTTGCCAAGGGCAGGGCAGAATTGTGATGCAAAGTATGGTTGGAAGCAAGAATTTTCGCTAAGTTAAAATCTGGCCGCACACAGCATGACCATGCCTACTTCAAAGGGCTATAACTTGAGCTACAGACGTCCAATTGATGTGCTTCCAGTTGCGTTGGAAAGCTGACATTCAGAGCTTTCCAACGATATATAGCAATCCATATTTGGCGCACAATTGAGGCAGGAACGAGAGGCATCTTTAAGGGCCAAAAACAAGCGAAAATAAACAAAAATGCTTCCATCAAGGTTCGAAGAGGGAGACGCACGGTCAAGGAAGTGGTGCGCGCACAAGACACACCAAGGCAACATTGCCCTGCCCTCCACAAGGGCAGGGCAGCATCCCATGCACCAAGGAAAATTTCTGGCGCACCAATTTCTAAATCTGGCGCACCAATTCTGGATTCTGGCAGCACCATGGCACGTTCTGGCAGCACCAACTTTTCCTGCCCTGCCCTTGGCGCGGGCAGGGAAGCATTTCATGCACCATGGCCGCACCAGGCTCGAACAAGGCTGCACCAACACGCACCAATTGCTAGCACCAAGCATCAATTTTCTGCCCTGCCCTCCACAAGGGCAGGGCAGCCTCCTGGAACCAATTTTCCTTCATGGGCCAAAATCAACTAAAATTCTATTTTAATTCAATTCCTCTCCAAATTGAATCAAGGCCAACCAAACCCATTTCTCCTCAAATCCAAAGCAAGAAAAAGCCCACATCATCACTCAAAGGCACATGGATCAATTAGATTAGGATTTTCATTTTAATTGTAATTTGTTTTAATTTTCACTTTGTAAAGCCTATATAAAGGCATCAATTCCATCTCACTAAGGGAGCTCGACTGAAAAAAAAAGGCTTGCCCCATTAGAGAGCTCTCTCTTTAGTTTTTCTCTTGTTTTGAAATTTTGGATTGAGGTTGGAGGAATTCTGTTCCAATCTTTGATCTGAAATCCATGCTTTGTTCTTCTGCATAATTGAATTCTACTTTCTGTTCATTTCTTCTTCTTCTACAATTTCTGCAACTTGCTCTCCTTTATTTCTTTTGCAATTGTTGCTGTTGGATCAAGGAAGGGAGTGAGATCTAGACTTGTTTTCTAGTCTCTTTGATTCCTTGAGATCCTCAATTTTATTTTGAAATTGAGTTGAATTCTTGGCTGCTCTTCTATTTTCACTGTTCCATTGGCTTTCAAGTAACTTTCAAGCAATTTAACTCTTCTGCACTTATTCTTCATTTTACATTTCTGTTCATGATCCCAAATTACTTTCCTGCAAGTTAATCTCTATGCAATTGTTCTACGCTTTGCTTTACTGCTCTCTTTAAATTTCCTGCACATTTACATTTTCTGCAATTTAAATTTCCAATTGCTTAATCTATTGCTTTCATTTAATTTCCAGCACCCAACCCCCCTTTACTTTTCATGCAATTTATAATTCTTGTCATTTAAGATTCTTGCAATTTTACTTTCTTGTTCTTTAAGTTACTTGCAATTTTACTTTCTGCACTTTAATTTTCCTTGCTATTTACTTTCTGTTGGTTACACTTCATCCAAATTCACTTCAATGTTAGCTTGACTAAACTGATCACCCACTAAAATTGCTTGATCCATCAATCCCTGTGGGATCGACCTCACTCTAAGTGAGTTATTATTACTTGATGCGACCCGGTACACTTGCCGGTTGGATTTGTGTGTTGGAAATTCATTTTTCCACAAAAACACCATCAAGTTTTTGGCGCCGTTGCCGGGGATTGATTTAGATCAACAATGATTAAGTGGGTGAGAAGTCTAGATTAGGCATTTTTTTTATTTTTGTTCTCTGCTTTAAAGTGAAACCAAGGTGTTTGAGTTATTGCCTCACTAAGAAATTCTTTCTCTGTGACATGAATTTCAAATTTCATTGATGTTTACAAAATACAAATGGAGTTCAACTCATCTTATGGTCAAACAAAATTTTATGGGATATCATCCACCATCACCAATATCTAATGATGGCTGGGAATATCACCAAGAAAATTCAAATTCTAAGCACTCCAATCCATGGAGATTTGCTTCAGAGACACAAGATGAGCAAGAAAATCATATGGGATACCAACCACCACCACAAAATGATTCATATCATTATCCTCATGGTGGATGGAAGTATCACCAAAGAATGGAAGAGCATCCACCCTCACATCCCAGTTTCTCATTTGAAAGTTCTTCATCACTTGATTATTATTACTCTCAACCTTCATCTCTTGAACCACCTGATGAGGATTACCTTCAAGCCATTGAAATACATAAAAAACTCGTGGAAAAATACACACAACCCCAATCCTGGAAAGAAATCATCTTCAAGAAGATGAATGGCCCCTTAGAGCAAACAAGGAGGAGCGTAGAACCACTGAGCAAGGAAAATGAAGGCCAATTGATGGATGTGAAGGAGAAAGTGGAAGAGCAAGATAAGGAGGCCACTGCATCAAGTGAACTTTCAATGAAGAATGAGGTGGTTGAAAATGAAACTGCACTTGAGATGAAAATGGAACATGAACATTCACAACCCTCACAAACCTCCCTTGAATCTGTGATCGAAAAATATGAAGAGGAGATGAAGAAATCTTGGGAAGAACAACAAACCTCCTCCATAAAAGAATTATTAAGTCAAATGTTGGGTGCAAGGGAGGAAGTGGAGGAGCAAGAAAGTGAGGAAGTCATTCCAAACTCAAGTGAAGCAGAGAAGTGTAAAGAGGAAAAGTTCATTGAACCATCACTGCAAGGAACTCTTGATGAAGACAAAACTCCAACAATTACACAACCACCAAGACTTGGACTCAAGGAAGTGAAGGCAATTGACAAGAACACCAATTCTGTCCCTAAGTCAGCAAGCAAGCTCAACCAAGCCAATTTCAAAAGAAAGCTTGCTGAGAGGAAACCAAGAAAAGGGACAAAAGCTGAAACTTCTCCCCCCTTGAAGTCATTCCTCTTAACCAATTGGAAGAAGAGGAAGAAAGTGAAGAACAACATGTCAAGCTAATGACACTAAAAGAGCACTTGTTGGGAGGTAACCCAACCGTAGGTACATTTCTTTCTATGCTTTGTTTAAATTCAATAAATTGGCATATGGTTACATTCTAAGTTTGGTGTTGCCTTGCAACAAATTGTTTTCAATCTTTTTGGATGATTGCATCAAATCAAAAATGAAAGTGACACACCAAGATTCTAAGTTTGGTGTGCCACTTATTTTCTATGCAATTCATTCAAGCAACACTACTTGTTTGCATAATCATAATGCTTCTGCAATTTTATTTTTCTCTTTCGGTTTAACATTTCAGTTTCCTTTTTGTTTTATTCATTTACTTGTTTTTAATGCTTTCTTTTGTTAACTGTGTTTGTTAATACATTACCAAGAGAGATTTATTCATGACAGATTCTTAGCTTGGTGATTGTATTTAACATATAACAGTTTCTTTTGTTTAGTTTTAATTCAAATAAATTGACATATGGTTGTATTCTAAGTTTGGTGTTGCTATGCAACAAAATTTGGTTCCAATCCTTACAAGATACTTGCATCAATTCCAAGTGAAAGTGTCACACTAAGTTTGGTGTGCCACTTATATTTTTTTTATGCAATGTATCATGCACACCCTCTTATGTTTGCAATCAAAATGTCTTTGTCTCTTGTGCCTTGATTGTTATCTTTAATTTTGCTTGCTTAAAACACATGTGCTACTAACATTTCATTGTGTAAGACATTCATGATCCATCTTAGCCCCATAGCCATTGTTCTAATTGTTGCTTGAGGATGAGCAAGCACTCTAAGTTGGCAAGGGAAGGAAGAAAATGGGAGGAAAAGGACAACAATAATGAAGATGAACTACAAAGTTGTAGAGTTCCTTTTATTCTCATTTGTTTCCGGCACTTAAATTGCATGATTGTCTTTATATATTTTCTGTATACATGTGTGGTATGACTAAGCATAGCTTGAATCTGATTTGAAATATGTTGTTGTGACATTATGACTACCAACTTGAGTTTTGTGAATTCAAAAGCAAAAAGCATCATGATCATAAACAAACAAGGAATTAAAGAAGAATTTAGCATGTGCATACAAGTATTGGAAAGCTAGTATGATTAATTGTTGCTCAATTGCATTGGATTTTATTTAATTGAAGTTTTTCATCTAGTACATTTTGTGAAATCTTTTGAAATCATGAAAACCTTGAAGAAGCAAATACAATTAAAGCAAGAAAAGAAAAAGGGAAAGAATGAGAAAGCTGAAGGCTCTGAGTACCAATGGCAATTTATTTGCTAAGTGCTTGTGGTGTTTATGTATCAAGCCAAATGCTTGAAAACAAAACACTTAGAAGTCAAGGCTAGGCTCAAGTGCAAAAGCACTCCCTCAAAGCTCAAGGCTCTGAGCATCAATGATTAGAGAGTCAAGAAAAGAAAAGAAAAAATGAGCTTAATGAAGTCCTCTAATTAAATGCTTGTGGTGCTTATGTATCAAGTGGTAATACTTGAAAACAAAGCATTTAGAAGTCGTAGCTTTGTTATTTACTCATGGGGCAAAGCACCCAAAAGGAGAAGCTAAAAAAAAAAAAAAAAAAAAAAAAAAAAATCAAAAGCTTGTTTCAAGGAAGAATTATAAGAAAAAGATTTCATAAAATAAGCTAGATAGAAGCATCAATCATTTACATCTCTTTTGTAATTATAGCATGCATAGAAAACTAGCTTGCCATGAACATTGAGTTGCTATTCTTCTTACCTTGGATTGTCAATCTTTATTGCATGATTCTTTTCTTGCTTGGGGACAAGCAAGATTTAAGTTTGGTGTTGTGATGACATGTCATCATATACCCATTTTCTATGCTTTTTCATACAAGAAATTGATGATTTGTGCTTAAATATTGAATGCTTTTTGTACTTAAATGATATATTTCCTTGATCTTTTAATTTTATAAATCTTGTAGGAAATAAGAAGAAAAAGAAGCAAAGAAGCACAAAAAAAGGAGAAAAAAAGAGCCTTGGGGTACATTTTGAAGTTGGGTACACTTTGGAGCCTTAGGCCACGCTTTTAAAAGCGTGGCCCATGACCAAATCAAGAGAGGAAGCAGCCAGCACGCACACGATCCTGCCCTTGCCAAGGGCAGGGCAGAATTGTGATGCAAAGTATGGTTGGAAGCAAGAATTTTCGCTAAGTTAAAATCTGGCCGCACACAGCATGACCATGCCTACTTCAAAGGGCTATAACTTGAGCTACAGACGTCCAATTGATGTGCTTCCAGTTGCGTTGGAAAGCTGACATTCAGAGCTTTCCAACGATATATAGCAATCCATATTTGGCGCACAATTGAGGCAGGAACGAGAGGCATCTTTAAGGGCCAAAAACAAGCGAAAATAAACAAAAATGCTTCCATCAAGGTTCGAAGAGGGAGACGCACGGTCAAGGAAGTGGTGCGCGCACAAGACACACCAAGGCAACATTGCCCTGCCCTCCACAAGGGCAGGGCAGCATCCCATGCACCAAGGAAAATTTCTGGCGCACCAATTTCTAAATCTGGCGCACCAATTCTGGATTCTGGCAGCACCATGGCACGTTCTGGCAGCACCAACTTTTCCTGCCCTGCCCTTGGCGCGGGCAGGGCAGCATTTCATGCACCATGGCCGCACCAGGCTCGAACAAGGCTGCACCAACACACACCAATTGCTAGCACCAAGCATCAATTTTCTGCCCTGCCCTCCACAAGGGCAGGGCAGCCTCCTGGAAGCAATTTTCCTTCATGGGCCAAAATCAACTAAAATTCTATTTTAATTCAATTCCTCTCCAAATTGAATCAAGGCCAACCAAACCCATTTCTCCTCAAATCCAAAGCAAGAAAAAGCCCACATCATCACTCAAAGGCACATGGATCAATTAGATTAGGATTTTCATTTTAATTGTAATTTGTTTTAATTTTCACTTTGTAAAGCCTATATAAAGGCATCAATTCCATCTCACTAAGGGAGCTCGACTGAAAAAAAAAGGCTTGCCCCATTAGAGAGCTCTCTCTTTAGTTTTTCTCTTGTTTTGAAATTTTGGATTGAGGTTGGAGGAATTCTGTTCCAATCTTTGATCTGAAATCCATGCTTTGTTCTTCTGCATAATTGAATTCTACTTTCTGTTCATTTCTTCTTCTTCTACAATTTCTGCAACTTGCTCTCCTTTATTTCTTTTGCAATTGTTGCTGTTGGATCAAGGAAGGGAGTGAGATCTAGACTTGTTTTCTAGTCTCTTTGATTCCTTGAGATCCTCAATTTTATTTTGAAATTGAGTTGAATTCTTGGCTGCTCTTCTATTTTCACTGTTCCATTGGCTTTCAAGTAACTTTCAAGCAATTTAACTCTTCTGCACTTATTCTTCATTTTACATTTCTGTTCATGATCCCAAATTACTTTCCTGCAAGTTAATCTCTATGCAATTGTTCTACGCTTTGCTTTACTGCTCTCTTTAAATTTCCTGCACATTTACATTTTCTGCAATTTAAATTTCCAATTGCTTAATCTATTGCTTTCATTTAATTTCCAGCACCCAACCCCCCTTTACTTTTCATGCAATTTATAATTCTTGTCATTTAAGATTCTTGCAATTTTACTTTCTTGTTCTTTAAGTTACTTGCAATTTTACTTTCTGCACTTTAATTTTCCTTGCTATTTACTTTCTGTTGGTTACACTTCATCCAAATTCACTTCAATGTTAGCTTGACTAAACTGATCACCCACTAAAATTGCTTGATCCATCAATCCCTGTGGGATCGACCTCACTCTAAGTGAGTTATTATTACTTGATGCGACCCGGTACACTTGCCGGTTGGATTTGTGTGTTGGAAATTCATTTTTCCACAAAAACACCATCAATTGCCTCCAAAGGATGCCCCTGGATTTTTTTGGTGTGGGTCATGGGGTTTCTTTTTGCTGTTTGTATTGTGCTGAACTATGCTGGCTGAGTTGTTTTGATTTCGTCCGAGATATTTTTCAGTAATCCAATCTCATTTTCTTGTTTGTAGGACTAGTTGGCCATGTCTTCTCGCAAAAATATTGTAGAGACGTCCTCTAAGGTCCCTGAGGGGATGTCCGATTGGTTGGACTCCCTTGTTTTGATGTGTGTTTCTGTGGTAAATACTGAAATCTGTGTGGAGCTTAGGAAACATCACCGTCTCTGTAAGAGTAGAGATCAAGAGAGGAATTATGAATTGGTGGCACCTGACTCGGAGGAGAGGGTTTGCTTCCCTGTCCTGACCCAGGGGGAGCGCCCTTTCTTTTATGCTTACGACTAATTTTTCAGCCAGTTGAACATCACTTTTCCCTTTACTTCGTTTGAGACCGACTTGTTGTGGTCGTGTAATGTAGCTCCGTCCCAGCTTCATCCGAACTCCTAGGGCTTTATTAAGATTTTTCAGCTTCTTTGCCAAGAATTAGATGTTACCCCTTCTCAAACTCTTTTCCTTTATTTGTTTGTTTTAACTAAGCCCGGGATTTCTTCAAAAAAGAAAGCCTCGTGGGTTTCTTTTAGATCTGCACAAGGATATAAGGTTTTTACCATGTATAACGAGTCCTTTAGGGACTTCAAGAATTATTTCTTCAAGGTTCGAGCTGTTGAGGGAGCTCGCCCCTCTTTTCTGGAAGCGAATGGTGAGCCATCCTTCCCTCTGCATTGGCAGCAGAATGTAGTAGTATCCCGATACACGTGGGAAATGCTCGACGAGATTGAGTAGGCCTTTGTGACAGTTTTTGAGGACCTTTGGGGGGAACCTCCTCATCTGGATACTAAAAAATCTTTGGGGGACCCCTCCCTAGTCCGAGCTGCATTGGGTATTACTTGATATATATTGTTTCATGTTTTTGCTTTCTCCTTCTTTCCCGGTCTGTAAAACTGTTGTTTTTCATTTTTCAAAGATGGCTAAGAATAATGATGCGATGAAGGCCTTCAAAAAGGCGAGAAAAGCTACTGCAGCTCAAAACACCTCGACCCGGGCGGATGGGGAAAGGTCCTCTCAGGTCTCATTGAAGCCGTCTGTGCTGAGTTTCCTGGCCCGAGGAGAATGATCCCTACTCCTCGGGTTCATTTAGTGGATCCTCCACAGTCTTCTACTGCTACTGTGGTTTCTTCTATGGTCGTCCCTTCTTCTAAAAGACCTCGAACCGTTGAACCCTTCAATCTGGATGCGCCTGATTTTGACCCCATTGGATTTTTTGACCAGTAGATTGGTCCTTATGGTGCCCTCTCTATGGATGATGTTTATCTCCTTCATCACTTAGATTTTATAACTCGAAGTAGCATTAAGATGGCACACATGGGAGCTGTCCTGTACCGAACTGCCCAAAACCTTCCCTTTCATGCCACCAAGGCCTTTATGGAGGAAGCTAAGCAAGAGTTCGACCAGATGAAGGGTCTGAAGGAGGAGCTCGAAGTGAAGGTGACCAAACTGGAGAAGGAACTAGAGGGAGAGAAGGCTAGCTCTCTTGCCTTGGCGGCTTCTGTGAGGTTGGCTGAGGACACGGCATTGAGGCACAAAGAAAGCTACGTCATGACCTACCGGGAAGTGATGCGTCTCAGGGGGAGTTAGAGTCAACCCTGGTTGATTATTCCAAGCTCCAGGGTCACCTTGTAGGCAGCATAAATGCTGCTTATGAGAACCTGAAGGAGTAGGTTTGGGTTCTTGCCCCGGAGGTCGACTGATGAGCGGATAATTTATACGCTTTTCGGCATTGTTTTTAGGTAGTTTTTAGTAAGTTCAAGCTACTTTTAGGGATGTTTTCATTAGTTTTTATGTTAAATTCACATTTCTGGACTTTACTATGAGTTTGTGTGTTTTTCTGTGATTTCAGGTAAATTCTGGCTGAAATTGAGGGACTTGAGCAAAACTCTGAAAAAGGCTGACAAAAGGACTGCTGATGCTGTTGGACTCTGACCTCCCTGCACTCGAAATGGATTTTCTGGAGCTACAGAACTCCAAATGGCGCGCTCTCAACGGCGTTGGAAAGTAGACATCCAGAGCTTTCCAGCAATATATAATAGTTCATACTTTATTCGGAAATTGACGACGTAACTTGGCGTTGAACGCCAAGTACATGCTGCTGTCTGGAGTTAAACGCCAGAAAAACGTCATGATCCGGAGTTGAACGCCCAAAACACGTCATAACTCGGAGTTCAACTCCAAGAGAAGCCTCAGCTCGTGGATTGATCAAGCTCAGCCCAAGCATACACCAAGTGGGCCCCGGAAGTGGATTTATACATCAATTACTTACTCATGTAAACCCTAGGAGCTAGTTTATTATAAATAGAACATTTAACTATTGTATTAGACATCTTTTGACAGTTTAATCTCTTGACTTTTTAGCCTTTGATTATTCGGTCTCTTGATCACTCAGGGGGCTGGCCATTCGGCCATGCCTGAACCTTTTACTTATGTATTTTCAACGGTGGAGTTTCTGCACACCATAGATTAAGGGTGTGGAGCTCTACTGTACCTCAAGTATTAATGCAATTCTATTTTCTTCCATTCAATTCTCTCTTATTCTTATTCCAAGATATTCATTCGCACCCAAGAACATGATGAATGTGATGATTATGTGACGCTCATCATCATTCTCACCTATGAACGCGCGTGATTGACAACCACCTCCGTTCTACATGCAACCGAGCTTGAATGTGTATCTCTTAGATTCCCCAACAGAATCTTTGTGGTATAAGCTAGATAGATGGCGGCATTCATGAGGATCCGGAAAGTCTAACCTTGTCTGTGGTATTCCGAGTAGGATCTTGGGAATCCAGAAAGTCTAACCTTGTCTGTGGTATTCCAAGTAGGATTCCGGTAATGAATGACTGTGACATGCTTCAGACTCGCAAGTGCTGGGCGTTAGTGACAGACGCAAAAGAATCAAGGGATTCTATTCCAGCAGGAGCGGGAACCAACCAGTGATTAGCCGTGCTGTGACAGAGCGCGTGAGCGTAGTTTTCACTGCGAGGATGGGATGTAGCCTTCGGCCAGTGTGATGCCTCCAGACGATTAGCCATGCGAGTGACAGCGCAGAGGACCATTTTTCAGAGAGGATACAAAGTAGCCATCGTCGAACGGTGAACCCCTATATACAGCTTGCCATGGAAAAGAGTAAGAAGGATTGAGTTGAAGCAGTAGGAAAGCAGGCGTTCTTGAGCCATACAGTATCTCCATTCGCTTATCTGAAATTCCCACCAATGAATCTGCATAAGTATTCTATCCCTTTTATTATTTCTATTTTATTATTAATTTTCGAAACCATAAACAAATTTAATCTGCCTAACTGAGATTTACAAGGTGACCATAGCTTGCTTCATACCAACAATCTCTGTGGGATCGACCCTTATTCACGTAAGGTTTATTACTTGGACGACCTAGTACACTTGCTTGTTAGTTGAACGGAGTTGTGTCCACTCGTGCCAATTTCAAATTCCATATAAGTACAAAAGAACATGGATCACAATTTCGTCCACCAAGTTTTTGGCGCCGTTGCCGGGGATTGTTCGAGTATGGACAACTGACGGTTCATCTTGTTGCTCAGATTAGGTAATTTTCTTTTCAAAAATCTTTTTCTAAATTTTTCTTTTATTTTTCGTTTTTCTAAAATATATTTTCGAAAAAAAATTTAATAAAAATACAAAAAAATTAGAAAATCATAAAAATCTAAAATATTTTGTGTTTCTTGTTTGAGTCTTGAGTCAATTTTTAAGTTTAGTGTCAATTGCATGTTTTAAAAATTTTTCTTGCAATTTTCGAAAATCCATGCATTCATAGTGTTCTTCATGATCTTCAAGTTGTTCTTGGTAAGTCTTCTTGTTTGATCTTGATGTTTTCTTGTTTTGTGTCTTTTCTTGTTTTTCATGTGCATCTTTGCATTCATATTTTCCAAGCATTAAAGATTTCTAAGTTTGGTGTCTTGCATGTTTTCTTTGCATCAAAAATTTTTCAAAATTATGTTCTTGATGTTCATCATAATCTTCAAAGTGTTCTTGGTGTTCATCTTGACATTCATAGCATTCTTGCATGCATTCATTGTTTTGATCTAAAAATTTCATGCATTGAGTATTTTTGTTGTTTTTCTCTCTCATAATTAAAAATTCAAAAATCAAAAAATATCTTTTCCTTATTTTCCTCCAAATTTTTGAAATTTTGGGTTGGCTTGGTCAAAATTTTTAAAATTAGTTGTTTCTTACAAGTCAAGTCAAAATTTCAATTTTAAAAATCTTATCTTTTCAAAATCTTTTTCAAAATTCATATCTTTTCCATTTTTTTTCTTATTTTCGAAAATTTAAAAATTATTTTTTTCAAAATCTTTTTCTTATCTTTATATCATATTTTCGAAAATATGCTAACAATTAATGTGATTGGTTCAAAAATTTGAAGTTTGTTACTTTCTTGTTAAGAAAGGTTCAATCTTTAAATTCTAGAATCTTATCTTGTAGTTTCTTGTTAGTTAAGTCATTTTAAAAATTAAATCTTTTTCAAAATATCTTTTTCTTAAAAATCTTATCTTTTTCAAAATTTTATCTTTTTCAAAAATTTGATTTCAAAAAAAATATCTTATCTAAACCTCTTATCTTCTTATCTTTTTAAAATTTAATTTCAAATCTTTTTCAATCAACTAACTAACATTTTGTTTGTTTCTTATCTTTTTCAAAACCACCTAACTACTTTTCCCTCTCTAATTTTCGAAAATATCTTACCCCTTTTTCAAAAATTCTTTTTTTCTAATTAATTAATTGTTTCATATTTTAATTTTAATTACATTTTATCTCTAAATTTCGAAAATTACTAACCCCTTTTTCAAAAATTATTTCCGAAATATCCCTTCTCTTTTCTTATTCTATTTAATTATTTATTTACTAACACTTCTCTTCACCTCTCTCCATCTAAATATCCGAATTCTTCTTCATTCTTCTACTCCCTTCTTTTTCTACTAACATAAAGGAATCTCTATACTGTGACATAGAGGATTCCTCTTTCTTTTCTTGTTTTCTTCTCTTTCATATGAGCAGGAACAGGGAAAAAGGCACTCTTGTTGAAATTGATCCTGAACCTGAAAGGACTCTGAAAAGGAAACTAAGAGAAACTAAATTACAACAATCCAGAAACAACCTTTCAGAAATTTTCGAACAAGAGAAGGAGATGGCAGCCGAAAATAATAATAATGCAAGGAGAATGCTTGGTGACTTCACAAAGCCAACGTCCAAGTTTGATGGAAGAAGCATCTCCATTCCTGCCATTGGAGCCAATAACTTTGAGCTGAAACCTCAGCTAGTTGCCTTAATGCAACAAAACTGCAAGTTTTATGGACTTCCATCTGAAGATCCTTATCAGTTTTTAACTGAGTTCTTGCAGATCTGTGAGACTGTGAAGACGAATGGAGTTGATCCTGAAGTCTACAGACTCATGCTTTTCCCTTTTGCTGTAAGAGACAGAGCTAGAATATGGTTGGATTCACAACCCAAGGATAGCCTGGACTCATGGGATAAGCTGGTCACTGCCTTCTTGGATAAATTCTTTCCTCCTCAAAAGCTGAGCAAGCTGAGAGTGGATGTTCAAACCTTCAAACAAAAAGATGGTGAATCCCTCTATGAAGCTTGGAAAAGATACAAGCAGCTGACCAAAAGATGTCCATCTGACATGTTTTCAGAATGGACCCTATTAGATATATTCTATTATGGTCTCTCTGAATTTTTGAAAATGTCATTGGACTATTCTGCAGGTGGATCTATTCACCTGAAGAAAACGCCTGAAGAGGCTCAAGAACTCATTGACATGGTTGCAAATAACCAGTTCATGTACACTTCTGAGAGGAATTCCGTGAACAATGGGATACCTCAGAAGAAAGGAGTTCTTGAAATTGATACTCTGAATGCCATATTGGCTCAGAACAAAGTGTTGACTCAACAGGTCAACATGATCTCTCAAAATCTGAATGGATGGCAACATGCATCCAACAGTACTAGAGAGGCAGCTTCTGAAGAAGCTTATGATCCTGAGAACCCTGCCATGGCAGAGGTTAATTACATGGGTGAACCTTATGGAAACACTTATAACCCATCATGGAGAAATCATCCAAATTTCTCATGGAAGGATCAACAAAAGCCTCAACAAGGCTTTAACAATGGTGGACGTAATAGGCTGGGCAATAGCAAGCCATATCCATCATCTTCTCAGCAACAGACAGAGAATTCTGAACAAAACACCTCTAATTTAGCCAATGTAGTCTCTGATCTATCAAAGGCCACTTTCAGTTTCATGAGTGAAACAAGATCCTCCATTAGAAATCTGGAGGCACAAGTGGGCCAGCTGAGTAAGAAAGTCATTGAAACTCCTCCCAGTATTCTCCCAAGCAAAACAGAAGAAAATCCAAAAGGAGAGTGCAAGGCCATTGACATAGTCAATATGGCCGAATGCACAAGGGAGGAGGAGGACGAAAATCCTAGTGAGGAAGACCTCTTGGGACGTCCCTCAAGCAAGAAGGAGTTTCCTATTAAGGATCCAAAGGAATCTGGGGCTCATATAGAAACCATAGAGATTCCATTAAATCTCCTTCTGCCATTCATGAGCTCTGAAGACTATTCTTCCTCAGAAGAGGATGAAGATGTAACTGGAGAGCAAGTTGCTCAATATTTAGGAGCTATCATGAAGCTGAATGCCAAGTTGTTTGGTAATGAGACTTGGGAAAGTGAACCTCCCTTGCTCATTAATGAACTGGATACTTGGATTCAGAAAATTCTACCTCAAAAGAAACAAGATCCTGGCAAGTTCTTAATACCTTGTACCATAGGCACCATGACCTTTGCAAAAGCTCTGTGTGATCTGGGGTCAGGGATAAATCTTATGCCACTCTCTGTAATGGAGAAGCTGGGGATCATTGAGGTACAACCTGCCTTGTTCTCATTACAATTTGCAGATAAGTCATTAAGACAAGCCTATGGAATAGTAGAGGACGTGTTAGTAAAGGTTGAAGGCCTTTACATCCCTGCTGATTTCATAATCTTAGACACTAGGAAGGAAGAGGATGATTGCATCATCCTTGGAAGACCTTTCCTAGCCACAGCAGGAGCTGTGATAGATGTCAACAGAGGTGAATTAGTCCTTCAATTGAATGGGGACTACCTTGTGTTTAAGGCACATGGCCATCCCTCTGTGACAAAAGAGAGTAAGCATAAAGAGCTTCTCTCAGTTCAGAGTCAAGAAGAGCCCCCACAGTCAAACTCTAAGTTTGGTGTTGGGAGGCCACAACCAAACTCTAAGTTTGGTGTTAAGACCCCATATCCAAACTCTAAGTTTGGTGTTGGGACTATACAACATTGACCTGATCACCTTGTGGCTCCATGAGAGCCACTGTCAAGCTATTGACATTAAAGAAGCGCTTGTTGGGAGGCAACCCAATTTTATTTATCTAATTTTTATTTTATTGTTATTTTGTGTTTTATTATGTACATGATCATGAGGAGTCACGAAAAAATCAAAAAAATTAAAAACAGAATCAAAAACAGCAGAAGAAACAATTCACACCCTGGAGGACGCACAGGCTGGCGTTCAACGCCAGTAAGATGCATCTGGCTGGCGTTCAACGCCAGAACAGAGTATCATTCTGGCGCTGAACGCCAGAAACAAGCAACATTCTGGCGCTGAACGCCAGGAATGTGCCCAGAGAAGAAAAGCTGGCGTTGAACGCCAGTAACAAGTATGAAACTGGCGTTCAACACCAGAAACATGCTTTACATGGGCGTTGAACGCCCAGAATGTGCACCAATGGGCGTTTAAACGCCAAAATGGTGTGCAAAGGCATTTTACATGCCTATTTGGTGCAGGGATGGAATTCCTTGACACCTCAGGATCTGTGGACCCCATAGGATCACCTCAGGATCTGTGAACCTCACAGGATCCCCACCTACCTCGCCCTCTCTCTCTCCATTCATGGTCATCCCTTCTGTTTTTCATTCACCACTCACATTTATCCACTCTTCCCTATACACCCCACCTACCTTTACAATTCAACTTCTCCTTCCCACCCAATCCCACCCATATAGCCGAATCCATCTTCCCTCACTCTCCTCCATTTTCTTCTTCTTCTTCTTCTTCTCTTCTTTCTTCTCTTGCTCGAGGGTGAGCAATATTTTAAGTTTGGTGTGGTAAAAGCATAGCTTTTTTGCTTTTCCATTACCATTAATGGCACCTAAGGCCAGAGAAACCTCAAAGGGAAGACAAAAGCTTCCACCTCTGAGTCATGGGAGATGGAAAGACTCATATAAAGCCGTCATAGCTCAGTGGTAGAACATGTGGCTGCAAATCAAGAGATCCCTAAGATACCTTAGGGGATAAGTTGTCCTCCACACAAATATTGGAAGCAACTAAGGGTAGAAACACCAAAATTACTAGGAATCATTCAACAGAAGCAAGGAAGAGACATAGAGGAGCTCAAAGAGCACCATTGGACCTTCAAGAAGGCGCCACCCTCACTCAGGTGGATTCATTCCTTGTTCTTATTTCTTTCTGCTTTTCGGTTTTTATGCTGTGTTTATCTATGTTTTGTGTCTCTACTTCATGATCATTAGTATGTAATAACTATGTCTTAAAGCTATGAATAAATTCCATTAATCCTTCACCTCTCTTAAAAGAAAAATGTTTTAATTCAAAAGAACAAAAAGTACATGAATTTCGAATTCATCCTTGAATTTAGTTTGATTATATTGATGTGGTGACAATACTTTTGTTTTCTGAATGAATGCTTGAACAGTGCATATTTTTGATCTTGTTGTTTATAAATGTTAAAACTGTTGGCTCTTGAAAGAATGATGAACAAAGAGAAATGTTATTGATGATCTGAAAAATTATGAAATTGATTCTTGAAGCAAGAAAAAGCAGTGAAAAAGAAAGCTTGCGGAAAAAAAAAATTTTGGCGAAAAAAATTAGCAAAGAAAAAGAAAAAGCAAGCAGAAAAAGCCAATAGCCCTTAAAACCAAAAGGCAAGAGTAAAAAAAAGGATCCAAGGCTTTGAGCATCAATGGATAGGAGGGCCCAAGGAAATAAAATCCAGGCCTAAGCGGCTAAACCAAGCTGTCCCTAACCATGTGCTTGTGTCATGAAGGTCCAAGTGAAAAGCTTGAGACTGAGTGGTTAAAGTCGTGATCCAAAGCAAAAAGAGTGTGCTTAAGAGCTCTGGACACCTCTAACTGGGGACTCTAGCAAAGCTGAGTCACAATCTGAAAAGGTTCACCCAGTTATGTGTCTGTGGCATGTATGTATCCGGTGGTAATACTGGAAAACAAAGTGCTTAGGGCCACAGCCAAGACTCATAAGTAGCTGTGTTCAAGAATCAACATGCTTAACTAGAAAAGTCAATAACACTATCCGAAATTCTAAGTTCCTAGAGAAGCCAATCATTCTAAGCTTCAAAGGAAAAAGTGAGATGCCAAAACTGTTCAGAAGCAAAAAGCTACAAGTCCCGCTCATCTAATTATAATTAATATTCATTGATATTCTGGAATTTATAGTATATTCTCTTCTTTTTATCCTATTTGATTTTCAGTTGCTTGGGGACAAGCAACAATTTAAGTTTGGTGTTGTGATGAGCGGATAATTTATACGCTTTTTGGCATTGTTTTTAGGTAGTTTTTAGTAAGTTCAAGCTACTTTTAGGGATGTTTTCATTAGTTTTTATGTTAAATTCACATTTTTGGACTTTACTATGAGTTTGTGTGTTTTTCTGTGATTTTAGGTAAATTCTGGCTGAAATTGAGGGACTTGAGCAAAACTCTGAAAAAGGCTGACAAAAGGACTGCTGATGCTGTTGGACTCTGACCTCCCTGCACTCGAAATGGATTTTCTGGAGCTACAGAACTCCAAATGGCGCGCTCTCAACGGCGTTGGAAAGTAGACATCCAGAGCTTTCCAGAAATATATAATAGTTCATACTTTATTCGGAAATTGACGACGTAACTTGGCGTTGAACGCCAAGTACATGCTGCTGTCTGGAGTTAAACGCCAGAAAAATGTCATGATCCGGAGTTGAACGCCCAAAATACGTCATAACTCGGAGTTCAACTCCAAGAGAAGCCTCAGCTCGTGGATTGATCAAGCTCAGCCCAAGCATACACCAAGTGGGCCCCGGAAGTGGATTTATACATCAATTACTTACTCATGTAAACCCTAGGAGCTAGTTTATTATAAATAGAACATTTAACTATTGTATTAGACATCTTTTGACAGTTTAATCTCTTGACTGTTTAGCCTTTGATTATTCGGTCTCTTGATCACTCAGGGGGCTGGCCATTCGGCCATGCCTGAACCTTTTACTTATGTATTTTCAACGGTGGAGTTTCTGCACACCATAGATTAAGGGTGTGGAGCTCTACTGTACCTCAAGTATTAATGCAATTTTATTTTCTTCCATTCAATTCTCTCTTATTCTTATTCCAAGATATTCATTCGCACCCAAGAACATGATGAATGTGATGATTATGTGACGCTCATCATCATTCTCACCTATGAACGCGCATGATTGACAACCACCTCCATTCTACATGCAACCGAGCTTGAATGTGTATCTCTTAGATTCCCCAACAGAATCTTTGTGGTATAAGCTAGATAGATGGCGGCATTCATGAGGATCCGGAAAGTCTAACCTTGTCTGTGGTATTCCGAGTAGGATCCTGGGAATCCGGAAAGTCTAACCTTGTCTGTGGTATTCCAAGTAGGATTCCGGTAATGAATGACTGTGACGTGCTTCAGACTCGCAAGTGCTGGGCGTTAGTGACAGACGCAAAAGAATCAAGGGATTCTATTCCAGCAGGAGCGGGAACCAACCAGTGATTAGCCGTGCTGTGACAGAGCGCGTGAGCGTAGTTTTCACTGCGAGGATGGGATGTAGCCTTCGGCCAGTGTGATGCCTCCAGACGATTAGCCATGCGAGTGACAGCGCAGAGGACCATTTTCCAGAGAGGATACAAAGTAGCCATCGTCGAACGGTGAACCCCTATATACAGCTTGCCATGGAAAGGAGTAAGAAGGATTGAGTTGAAGCAGTAGGAAAGCAGGCGTTCTTGAGCCATACAGTATCTCCATTCGCTTATCTGAAATTCCCACCAATGAATCTGCATAAGTATTCTATCCCTTTTATTATTTCTATTTTATTATTAATTTTCGAAACCATAAACAAATTTAATCTGCCTAACTGAGATTTACAAGGTGACCATAGCTTGCTTCATACCAACAATCTCTGTGGGATCGACCCTTACTCACGTAAGGTTTATTACTTGGACGACCCAGTACACTTGCTGGTTAGTTGAATGGAGTTGTGTCCACTCGTGCCAATTTCAAATTCCATATAAGTACAAAAGAACATGGATCACAATTTCGTCCACCATCGACCTTGCTCTATTCAGTTTGGATAATGTTGTGAAGGATGGCAAGATTATCCCTGACGATCCTGATGATGATGATGATGTTGTGCCTCCCTCTGAGCCTGCCGCCAAAGCTTCTGTTGTGCCGACTTCTTCAGCTCCTTCCTCTGAGCTCATTCATCCCGAATTAGATTCTGATTACCGAATCTTAAATAGGGATGACGAGACGGTGGATGCAGTGCCTCTCCAGACTTGCCCTCCTTCACCCCGTGTTGATGCTGCCGAGAAGCCTTCGGATGTTAACAGAATTTTCTAATTGCTTGTGTAGATAGCCTGGCTTGTGGGCTTTTAAAACTCTTTATTTTGTAAATGATGTTTGCTGACTATTGACACTCTTTTAGTTGCTTGTTTAGCAACTTTATTTTGAAAAACAAAGTAGTTTCCAAGCTTTTGGGGCTGACTTTGGTGGCCTCTGAAGCTTGCTATTATTATAACTAGTAGTTTTTATATCATGTCTGTCTGCACTCGTCTTGGTACCTTTCTAGGTTTTGAGAGTGTTAGAACTTTTCGTTGTCTGACCTCTTTGGATTGGCAAGCCTGATGTTATTTCCAGGGACACGTTTTGTTTAGATTTTGTTCAGATCTTTATTAGGAATTACTTTGTATAACACTGAGGTTGCCAAATTCGTCATGTCGGTTTTGTCCAAGTTATTGTTAGTAACCCTCTTTTTTGGACCTTGTTTAGGTCTCTTTCAGGAATTACTTTTGTAGCTTTATGTTTTGGGCCGACTTCATCATGTCGGTCTCTTCTAAGTTATTTTTGTAATCCTCTTTTTTGGACTTTTGTTCAAGTCTCTTTCAGGAATTACTTTTATACTTCTATGCTTTGAGCCGACTTCATCCTGTCGGGCCCTTCTAAGTTATTTTTGTAATCCTCTTTCTTGGACCTTGTGCAGGTCTCTTTCAGGGATTACTTTTATAACTTTTATGTTTTGGACCGACTTCATCACGTCGGGCCCTTCTAAGTTATTTTGTAATCCTCTTTCTTGGACCTTGTTCAGGTCTCTTTCAGGGATTACTTTTATAACTTTTATGTTTTGGGCCAACTTGATCACGTCAGACCCTTCTAAGTTATTTTGTAATCCTCTTTCTTGGACCTTGTTCAGGTCTCTTTCAGGGATTACTTTTATAACTTTTATGCTTTGGGCCGACTTCATCATGTCGGGCCCTTCTAAGTTATAGTAATCCTCTTTTATAGGGCTGGCCAGACCTCTTTCCAGGGATTTACTTATAACTTTGGTTATTGCAACTGGTCCGACTTCTTTACGTCGGCCAGTCTTTAAGTTATTTTTTTAGCAATCCATTTTATTAGGACCTCGTCAGGTCCTTTCTATGGATTACTTTCTATAACTTCTTGCATTATTTTATTTTCATCTTTGCCGATTTTGTAGAGATTGGGTTTAACCCTCGTTTGGTCGACCTTTTAATGAATTTGGTTTTCATATTTGGTCTTTATCGTGATCGTGTAGTGAATTTGATTTCCACTTTCTGTCGATCTGTAGCTTTATAATCGGACGATGAATGTTTCAGATTAATGCGGCTTGAGCATTTGTAGAAGATTTGAACATATTTTATTCAAAAGAAAATACAAATATATACATGCGGGAGTTTTATCCCTCTAAGTTGGGTGATTTGTAGGTCTTGGCTTGGCGCCTCATTAAAAAACCTTTTCAGGAAAAAGAGTGCGCATTATCCTGAGATCCTTTGTCATCCCTAACTGTAGTACCTTCTCAAGTTGCAGGCGTGCCATGACCTAGGAAGCTCTCGTCCATCGAGTTCGGACAGTCTGTAGTAGCCCTTTCCAAGTACTTCTATGACTCGGTAGGGTCCTTTCTAGTTTGCTGCCAGCTTTCCTTCTCCAGGTCGAGTTGTTCCGATGTTATTTCGGATTAGGATAAGGTCTTTCTCAGCAAAAACTTGCTGTACTACCTTTTGATTGTATCTCGAAGCCATTCGACGTTATAGTGCTTCTTCCCTGATTTGAGCTCTTTCTCGGACTTCTGGAAGTAGGTCGAGTTCTTCCCTGTGAAGTTGGGATTTGGCTTCTTCGCTATAGTAGATCACTCTAGGCGACCCTTCCTCAATCTCTACTGGGATCATTGCCTCCATTCTGTACGCTAATCGGAAGGGTGATTCCTTTGTGGTGGAATGTGGCGTTGTTCAATATGCCCATAGGACTTGTGGGAGCTCCTCAGCCCATGCTCCCTTTGCATCATGTAATCTCCGTTTCAGCTCAGCCAATATGACTTTGTTGGCAGCTTCGGCTTGTCCATTGGCTTGGGGATGTTCTACGGAAGTGAATTGTTGTTTTATGTTTAAGTCGGCAACTTTCTGAAGCCTGTATCTGTGAATTGAGTACCATTGTCTGTGGTAATGGAGTATGGAACCCTGAACCTTGTGACAATGTTCCTATATAGAAATTTTTGACTTCTTTGAGCAGTGGCATTAGCTAGGGGTTTTGCCTTGATCTACTTTGTGAAATAGTCTACCCTTACTATGAGGAATTTAACTTGTCCTGATCCCTGAGGGAAGGGTCCAAGAAAGTCGAGTCCCCATTTTGCAAATGGCCAAGGTGAGGTTACGCTGATGAGTTCTTCTGGTGGGGCAACGTGAAAGTTGGCATGTTTCTGACATAGTGGAAATGTCTTTACGAACTCTGTGGCTTACTTTTGTAGAGTTGGCCAATAAAATCCTGCCCGGAGTACTTTTTTGGTAAGTGCTTGCGCTCCGAGATGATTGCAACAAATGCCACTGTGTACTTCTTCTAGAACTTCCTTTGTGTTGGAAGTTGGCACGCATTTTAATAATGGTATTTGTTCCGAGGGTCACCTGAAACTGTAGGTCGATCTCGGACGAG
Organism: Arachis stenosperma; assembly: GCF_014773155.1. Lineage (NCBI taxonomy): Eukaryota > Viridiplantae > Streptophyta > Magnoliopsida > Fabales > Fabaceae > Arachis > Arachis stenosperma. Next base: position 50,092,012 of record NC_080378.1, on the reverse strand, counting down.
ACCTTCTGTGTTGGTCGGAGCCGACGTGTCCGGCAGGTGTACAGCGGCCGGAGCTGGTGTATTCGACTTGTCGGACTTGGTGGTGGTGCTGATCCTTCATCCCCGGAGGGTGGGGGGTACCTGCAAGGGACTCCGATGCTTAAGTTAGCAAGGGTATTAAGCAGGTATTGAGTAGAATCAGAGTATGAGTTATACCTGGGTGCTCCAGTGTATTTATAATGGTGAGATGTGACCTTTTGGATAAGATAAGTTAGTTATCTTATCTTATCTTATCTTTATCTTTGAGTTAAGGTCAGCGTATCTTCAATGGAACCGCCTTTATCTCTATAGGCTTGGGCTGCCTTAGGATTTGGGTCGTGTTCCTCTATTTGGGCCCTTTATTGGGATTTCTTGTCGATTTGGTCGAGCTCTTTGAAAAGAGGTCGGATAGTCTGACCAGAGGAGGTCGGTCGCTTTATCTCCAATCATCCCAGGTCGGATGGCTCGACCCAGGGTATGAACAGTGCCCCTGCTTGAGCTCAGTCTTCTTTTTTGAGGTCGAGTCCTTGACTTCGGTCCTTCTTTAGCGAAGCCGAACTCAAGCATTTTGTCGATTCCTTTTGTATAAGCTTTTGAATGTAGAACGTTTTTCTTCTTAAAAGCGCGCGCTTTTATATCGGCGCTTTGGAAACGTGCGAGGGTTTAATGTCTACATTAATTTTAACATTAATTGCCCCGTTTCCCTTTGAATCTTTTATCTTGATTTTGAAAACCCAGAAACGGTTTCTCTCCTTCGTCCTTTTCGTAACTTCTTTACATTTCTCTTGCTTTCAACTTTTTTCGTGTTGCGGCGTTGTTTGATTTTTCTGAAGCCTCTGCCTGGAGTTTTGCATTTCCGCGTTTTAGCCCAGCGATGTTGCTGTTGCTCATGTCTTCTTTTTTACTTTCGAGAAAGCAATTCCAGACTTTCGCCTTTCCTCTTCAACTTCCTCGAAGCCTGCTGCTTTTTCAGGTTGGTACTAACTTTCTTGCTTCTTTCGTGGCTTGACTTTTAGTTTTTTGGTGAAGCTTTATTTTTGCATGTTTGAAAGTTTGAACCTTTTCATGATCTTGCATTTGTTTGTCGCTGTAAACGTGTTTTCCTTGGCTTTCTTTCGTGTGCTCTTTTGACATTTTTGTCGAGGCTTTTCTAGGGTTTTGTTGTTGCTTCTGATAGAGAATATGCATCTTGTTCCTTGCTTTGCTTGATCGTTTTTGTTTCTGATTTTGAGAAAGTTCATACATTTAGCAATTTGGCGCGTTTTGACGTTCTAGGAATGCTTTTTTGTTTGGTACACTGTGATGACTTATGCTTCTGAAAATGCTTGCTTGTTTGAGGTCTTTTTCTTGTTTGAAAAAAGCTGGGATGCGAACTTCACACTATTTTTCTGGAAACCTTGCCTAGTTACTACCTCCAAAGGATGCCCCAGGACTTTGGTTTGAGTCTTGGGGTTTTCCTTTTCTTGCTTTTCATTGCCTGAGAAGTATTGACCGAGTTGTTTTCTCCTTTGTCCGAGATGTTTGTAGTAACCTCATTTCCTTTCTTACTTGTAGGATTTAGTTGGCCTCATGTCTTCTCGCAATAACATTGTAGAGATGTCTTCCAGAGTTCCCGAGGGGATGTCCGATTGGCTGGACTCCCTTGTTTTGTTGTGTGTTTCCGTTGTGTACGCTGAATTTTGCACAGAGCTGAGGAAGCGTCATAGGATTTGTGGTAACAATGCTCGCGAGGGGGTTTACGAGCTTGTTGCTCCTGACTCTGATGAGAGGGTTTGCTTTCCGACTTCCATTGAGAGGGAGCGTCCCTTCTTTTATGCCTATGAATACTTTTTCAACCAGTTGAATGTTACTTTTCCTTTTACTGCTTTTGAAACTGACCTGTTGTGGTCGTGTAATATTGCTCCATCCCAGCTTCACCACAATTCCTGGGGTTTTATTAAAATTTTTCAACTTCTCTGCCGTGAACTAGATGTAACACCTTCCCATACTCTGTTTCTTTATTTGTTTGTTTCTGCCAAGCCTGGCGGTTCTTCAAAAAATAAGGCTTCCTGGGTTTCCTTCAGGTCCGACCAGGGCCACAAAGTTTTTGCTATGTATGATGAGTCCTTTAAGGATTTCAAGAATTACTTCTTTAAGGTTCGTGCTGTCGAGGGGGCCCGCCCCTTTTTTCTTGACGAAAATGATGAGCCTTCTTTCCCTCTAGAGTGGCAGAGGGATGTGAGAGTGTCTCGTTATACTTGGGAGATGCTTGATGATGTTGAGCATGCTTTTGTTGTTGTTCTTGAGGATCTATGGGGAAAACCGCCTCATCTTGATACAAAAAGGTTTTTGAATGACCCATCCTTGGTTCAGACTGTTTTGGGTATTTGTCTGACTTGTTTCTGTACTTATTTCCTTTTTCTTCCTCTTTTGTAGCTCTTTGTCGTGACTGTTTTTGTGTTTTGTAGAGATGTCAAAGAATAACGACTCTATGAAGGCCTTCAAAAGGGCAAAGAAGGCAACTGCTGCTCTGAACATCTCGGCCAAGGTGGCCGGCGAGGGATCTTCACAGGTCCCCCTGAAGCCCCCGGTGCCGAGTTCCCTTGGGCCGAGGAAAGTAATTCCTACTCCCCAGTTTCATCAGGTCGATCCTTCTCAAACTTCTGCTGCTGCTTCTGGTGCCCCACCTTTGAAAAAGCAAAAAACATCCGAACCCTTTAACTTGGATGCTCCAGACTTTGATGCCATTGAATTTGTTGACCAGCAAATTGCCCCCTATGGTGGGCTTTCCATGGACGACGTATCTCTGTTAAAGCATTTGTATTTTGTTACCCAAAATAGTGTGAAGATGGCCCATATGGGTGCGGCTATTTTTCGAACAATTCAGGGGATTCCTGTTCATGCTACCAAATCTTTTATGGAGGAGGCCAAGTCAGAGTTTGATCGAATCAAGGGTCTGAAGGAGGAGTTAGAGGTGAAGTTGGCCAAGGTGGAGAAGGAACTGGAGGGTGAGAAGGCCAGCTCTATTGCCCTTGCTGCTTCTCTGAAGCTGGCCGAAGACATGGCTTTGAAACATAAGGATAGCTATGTCTCGGCTTATAGGGAATTGATGCATCTTCGGGAGGAGTTGGAAACAGCTCGGGTTAATTATGGTAAGCTTCAGGGTCACTTTGTGGGTAGTGTAACTACTGCCTCTGAGAACCTGATGGAGCAGTTCCGAGTTGTTGCTCCTGATACCGACTTGACTCTTATCAGCCTGGATAATGCCGTGAGAGATGGTAAGATTGTCCCTGATGACCAGGATGATGAAGAGACTGATCCTCCCCCAGTGCCTTCTCTCAAGGTGTCGACCTCCTCTGTTCCTCCCGTTACATCTGATCCGGATTGCCAGATTCTAAACCGGGATGATGGAACCGTAGATGCCGTGCCCCTTCAGACTCGTCCTCCTTCTCCTCATACTGATGCTGCCGGGAAAGCTTCCGATCTTTAGCTGATCTTTTTCTGGATATTTTGTGTAAATAGCCCGGTTTGTGGGCTTTTTGAACTTTGATTTGTTTGACGCTTCTAGTTGTCTGTCTTGCAACTCTTTTTTGAAAAACAAAAGTAGCTTCCGAGGTTGGTTTTGTGGTGACCTCTTGAAGCTTTTATCGTTTTATGCATGGTATCTGTTGAAATTTTGCTGTTCTGGCCTCTTTAGGTTGTTTGCGTGCTTTATCGTTTGTAGCTTGGATCCTTTTGGGGCCGTGCCTGTGGGGGGTCCGACTTGTTTCTCGGTTTCCTCGCTCTTTAGCGCCTTATGACCGATTTCTTTATGTTGTTCCCCCTCAAAAGCTATTTTTGTGATCCCCTTTTTTGGGCCTTTACTCGGTCTCTTTCAGGGATTATGTTGATAACTTTTTAGTGGTAGGAGTCCGACTTGGTTATGTCAGTCTCTTTTAAGTTATTTTTCGTAGTCCTCTTTTTTGGATCTTTGTCAGATCTCTTTCAGGGACTACTTGTATAACTTTTTTAATGGTAGGAGTCCGACTTGGTTATGTCGGTCTCATTTAAGTTATTTCTGTAATCCTCTTTCTTGGATCTTTGTCAGATCTCTTTCAGGGATTACTTTGATAACTTTTTAATGGTAGGAGTCCGATTTGGTTATGTCGGTCTCCTTTAAGTTATTTCTGTAATCCTCTTTCTTGGATCTTTGTCAGATCTCTTTCAGGGATTACTTTGATAACTTTTTAATGGTAGGAGTCCGATTTAGTTATGTCGGCCTCCTTTAAGTTATTTCTGTAATCCTTTTTCTTGGATCTTTGTCAGATCTCTTTTAGGGATTACTTTGATAACTTTTTAATGGTAGGAGTCCGATTTGGTTATGTCAGTCTCCTTTAAGTTATTTCTGTAATCCTCTTTCTTAGATCTTTGTCAGATTTCTTTCAGGGATTACTTTGATAACTTTTTAATGGTAGGAGTCCGATTTGGTTATGTCGGTCTCCTTTAAGTTATTTCTCGTAGTCCTCTTTCTTGGATCTTTGTCAGATCTCTTTCAGGGACTACTTGTATAACTTTTTAGTTTTGGGCTGACTTTGTTATGTCAGGCCCTTCTAAGTTAAAGTAATCCTCTTTAATAGGGTTGGCCAGACCTCTTTCCAGGGTTTACTTATAACTTGGGTTGACTTTGTTCGATTTCTGAACGTCGGCCAGTCTTTTAAGTTATTATATTAGCTATCCGTAAGACCTCGTCAGGTTCTTTTTTTTGGATTGCTTTCGATAACTTCTTACATTATTCTGTGTTCATCTTTGCCAATTTATAGAAAATGGTTGGCGTCTTTAGATCGTCTTTTGGGTGAATCGCGTTTTCACCTTTATCGGACGATTGTCTTTATCGTGGTCGCACAGTGAATTGGTTTTTCACTTTCTGCCGACCTGTTGCTTTATAATCGGACGATGAATACTTCAGATTAATGCGTCTTGGAATCTTTGTAGAATATCTAAATAAACTTTATTCAAAGAAAAATGCAAATATATACATGTGGGAATTTCCTTGTTCCTAGGTCTCGACATGGTGCCTCATTAAAAAACCTTTTCAGGAAAACGAGCGCATCCGTTTAGTGAGATCCTTTACCTTTTCTAACTGTAGTACCTTCTTAGGTTGCAGGCGTGCCATGATTGAGGAAGCTCCCGTCCATCAAGCTCGGACAGTCTGTAGTAGCCCTTCCCCAGTACTTCAATGACTCGGTAAGGTCCTTTCCAGTTAACTGCCAGCTTTCCTTCTCCGGGTCGAGTTGTTCCAATGTCATTTCTGATTAGGATGAGATCATTCTCTGCAAAACTTCTCGGCACTACCTTTAGATTATATCTGGAAGCCATTCGTTGTTTTAGAGCTTCTTCCCTAATCCGAGATCTTTCTTGGATTTCGGGTAACAAGTTGAGCTCTTCTCTCTGAAGTTGGGAGTTTGCTTGTTCATTGTAGTGGACTACTCGGGGAGATCCTTCTTCGATTTCTATTGGAATCATTGCCTCCACTCCGTATGCTAGTCGGAATGGTGATTCGTTTGTAGTAGAATGGGGTGTTGTTTGATATGCCCATAGGACTTGTGGAAGTTCCTCGGCCTAAGCTCCCTTTGCTTCTTGTAGCTTCCGTTTTAATTCGGCCAATATGACTTTGTTGGCCGCTTCGGCTTGTCCATTGGCTTGGGGATGTTCGACGGAGGTGAACTGGTGTTTTATGTTCAAGTCGGCCACCAGTTTTCTGAAGCCTGCCTCTGTAAATTGGGTACCGTTGTCCGTGGTGATGGAGTATGGTACCCCGAACCTCGTAATAATGTTCCTATATAGGAATTTTCGATTTCTTTGAGCGGTGGCGTTGGCCAGGGGTTCTGCCTCGATCCATTTTGTGAAATAGTCTACTCCTACTATGAGGAATTTTACTTGTCCCGATCCCTGTGGGAAGGGTTCGAATAGGTCGAGTCCCCATTTCGCAAATGGCCAGGGTGAGATCACACTGATGAGCTTTTCTGGTGGGGCAATGTGAAAGTTGGCATGCTTCTGGCATGGTGGACATGTCCTTACAAATTCTGTAGCCTCCTTTTGTAGAGTTGGCCAATAGAATCCCGCCTGGAGTACCTTTTTGGTGAGAGCTTGCGCTCCGAGATGATATCCACAAATGCCACTGTGTACTTCCTCCAAGACTTCCTTTGTGTTGGAAGTTGGTACGCATTTTAGTAAAGGTGTTGATATCCCTCTTTTGTACAGCGTGTTGTTTATGATAGTGTAGTACTGTGCCTCCCTTTTCAGCCTCTTTGCCTCCTTTTCATCTGTAGGGAGTTCTTCTGTTTTGAGGTAGTTTATTATGGGGGTCATCCATCCTTGATCCTGACCTATTATGGCTAGGATTTTTTCTTCTTCCGCTATTGACGGGTTATGTAATACCTCCTGGATGAGGCTTCTGTTGTTGCCCCCTGGTTTGGTGCTGGCTAATTTTGAAAGGGCGTCAGCTCGGGCATTTTGCTCACGAGGTATGTGGTGGATCCTATATTCCCCGAGTTGTCTGAGCTATTCTTTGGTTTTATCCAAATATTTTTTTATGGTCGGATCTTTGGCTTGGTAGTTTCCTGTTATTTGTGAGGTGATGACTTGTGAGTCACTGTAGATGTTGAGCTTCCGAGCTCCAACCTCCCTAGCCAGCTTCAGACCAACTAATAGTGCTTCGTATTCTGCCTGGTTGTTTGAGGCCGGGAATCCGAATTTAAGGGAGAGCTCCAGTTGAGTTCCTTGGTTGTTCTCAACTATCACACCCGCACCGCTTCCTATTTTATTCAAGGATCCGTCTACGTATATGTTCCATTCTATGGGGATTTCTGGGACGTTTGTAAATTCTGCGATGAAGTCGGCCAGGTGTTGCGATTTGATTGCTGTACGCGCCTCGTATTGGAGGTCGAATTCGGACAACTCGATTGCCCATTGTAGGATTCTTCCTGCTAGATCTATTTTCAGTAATATTCCTTTTATGGGTTGGTTGGTTCGAACTTTAATGGTATGTGCTTGGAAATATGGGCGAAGCCGCCGGGATGTGAGGATCAGAGCATAGGCAAATTTTTCTATTTTCTGGTAGTTCAGCTCGGATCCCTGTAGTGCTTTGCTAATGAAGTAGACGGGTTTTTGCCCATGTTCGTCTTCTCTGACTAGTGCTGAGGCTATTGCCCGGCTCCCTACTGCGAGATATAATATGAGCGGTTCTCCTTCTCGTGGCCGAGATAGGATAGGTGGCCGTCCTAAGAACTCCTTGAAGTCTAGGAAGGCTTGCTCACATTCTGTCGTCCATTCGAACTGTTTTCCTTTTCTTAAGGTAGCATAGAAGGAAAGAGATCTTATCGCAGCTCCTGCTAAGAATCGAGATAGAACGACTAACCTCCCGTTGAGTTGTTGTACCTCTTTGATACAGGTTGGGCTCTTCATGTTGAGTATGGCTCGACACTTGTCTGGATTTGCTTCAATTTCCCTTTGTGTGAGTATGAAGCCCAAGAATTTGCCGGCTTCTACTGCAAAGGTGCATTTTACGGGATTGAGCCGCATGTTGTGTTTCCTGATAGTAGAGAACACTTGAGTCAGGTCGGATAACAATGTATCTTCGCTTTGTGTTTTTATCAACATATCGTCTACATAAACTTCCATGATTTTTCCGATGTGATCTGAGAAAACTTTATTCATTAGCCTTTGATAAGTAGCTCCTGCGTTCTTGAGACCAAAAGGCATCACGATGTAACAGTAGTTTGCTTTTGGTGTTAGGAACGAGGTTTTTTCTTGATCTGGTGGATACATGGGGATTTGGTTGTACCCTGAATATGCGTCCATGAATGAGAGATACTTATATCCTGATGAAGCGTCCACTAGAGCGTCGATGCTTGGGAGTGGGTAGGGGTCTTTTGGGCAGGCTTTGTTGAGGTCGGTGTAGTCGGTGCACATTCGCCACTTCCCATTTGACTTTTTCACTAAGACGACGTTTGCTAGCCATAGTGGATATTTGACTTCCCTTATGAACCCGGCCTCAAGTAGCACTTGTACTTGTTCTTCTACAGCCTGAGCTCGTTCTGGTCCAAGTTTTCTTTGTCTTTGTTGTACCGGCCGGGATCCCGGATAGACTGCCAATTTGTGGCTCATTAGTTCGGGATCAATACCTGGCATGTCGGCAGCTTTCCATGCGAAGAGATCAACATTATCTCGTAGGAACCGTATTAGCGATTCCTTTACGTCTCCTTTCAGGATCGTGCCAATATTAGTTATTTTATCCGAGGTGTCTCCAATCTGGATTCTTTCTACTTCTCCTTCGGGTTGTGGTCGGAATTCTTCTCGCCTCTGAACTCCACCGAGCTCGATTGTGTGGAACTCTCCTCCTTCACCTCGGAGGTTTAGGCTTTCGTTGTAACAGCGACGTGCCATTTTTTGATCTGCCTTTATCGTAGCTATCCCTTCCGCAGTTGGAAATTTCATACATAGATGTGGGGTTGAAACTATTGCGCCGAGTTGATTTAACATTGTCCGACCTATTAAGGCATTGTAGGCTGAGCTTACGTCGACCACGATGTAATCTATCTTGAGTGTTCGGGACTGGTTCCCCTTTTCGAAGGTTGTATGCAGCGATACGTATCCCAACGGTTGAACTGGGGCATCTCCTAGTCCGAACAGGCTGTTCTGGTATGCTCTTAGCTCTTTTTCGTCTAGACCTAGTTTGTCGAAGGCAGTTTTGAATAAGATGTCTGCTGAGCTTCCCTGGTCAATTAATGTACGGTGAAGGTTGGCATTTGCCAGTACGATCGTAATGACCATGGGGTCGTCGTGTCCCGAGATGATTCTGGATGCGTCTTCCTTGGTAAACGTGATTGCTGGGATGTCTGGGACTTCCTTTTTTCCTTCGACGTGGTATACTTCTTTGAGATGTCGCTTTCGGGATGATTTGGAGAATCCTCCTCAGGCAAATCCACCGTGTATTACGTGAACATGTCTTTCTGGTGTGCGAGGTGATCATTCAGATCGTCCAACATCCTCATCCCTTCTTCTTTTTCTTGGTTCGTCATCCCGATTGGCCAAAAATCGATCTAGCTTTCCTTCTCTTACTAGTTTTTCTATGATGTTTTTCAAGTCGAAGCAGTCGTTGGTGGAATGCCCTCGAAGTCGGTGATACTCACAATATTCATTCCGATTTCCTCCTCCTCTTTTTCCTTTAAGTGGCCGAGCTGGAGGGATTTTCTTTGTATGGCAGACTTCTTTGTAAACATCCACCAAGGATACCCTAAGAGGAGTATAGTTATGATATTTTTTTATTTTCTCTCCGGAGCGATCTTCCTTTTTCTTTTTAGTTTGATCCCTAGGAGGCTAGGTGCATGTTTGGCTTTGTCCTTTTGTATGGAGAATCGGGCCAGGAACTTCTTGGCCAGATCGTCGAAACTCGAGATGGATTTTGGAGGTAGGTTGTCAAACCATTTAATGGCTGTCTTGGTGAGAGTTGTTGGAAAGGCTTTGCAGCGGACTGCATCTGAGGCATCTGTGAGGTACATTCTACTTCTGAAGTTGCTGAGATGATGGTTGGGGTCCGAGGTGCCATCATATAGAGTCATATCCGGAAGCTTGAAATCTTTTGAAATTTTGGTCTTCATAATTTCTCTGGTGAATGGGTCTTGATCTTTCTGAGAGCTATCTTCTGCGAATGATCGAGTAGCTTTAGTTTTAAGATCGGCTTCAAGTTTTACAAGCTTATCTTCTAGTTCTCTGCGCCGCCTTATCTCCCGGTGTAGACCTTCTTCCTTTTCACGTTGATGTTGGGCTTCTTTCTCGAGTTGCTCCAATCGATTTTGAAGTGTTTCTATTATTCCTGGATTTGATGAATTTTTATCTCCATTGGTTTCTGGAGTATCGTTGAGTATTGTGTCCGCGTTTTTATGCGGCGTTCTATCTTCCAGCCCTGAATTGTGGTCGTTGTCATGGTCATCTGCCATGTCAATGGGATGACTTCCAGGTTCCCCGGCAACGGCGCCAATGTTCTGAGGATCACCTGAAACTGTAGGTCAATCTCGGACGAGACCTTCTGTGTTGGTCGAAGCCGACGTGTCCGCCAGGTGTACAGCGGCCGGAGCTGGTGTGTTCGACTTGTCGGACTTGGTGGTGGTGCTGATCCTTCGTCCCCGGAGGGTGGGGGGTACCTGCAAGGGACTCCGATGCTTAAGTTAGCAAGGGTATTAAGCAGGTATTGAGTAGAATCAGAGTATGAGTTATACCTGGGTGCTCTAGTGTATTTATAATGGTGAGATGTGACCTTTTGGATAAGATAAGTTAGTTATCTTATCTTATCTTTATCTTTGAGTTAAGGTCAGCGTATCTTCAATGGAACCGCCTTTATCTCTATAGGCTTGGGCTGCCTTAGGATTTGGGTCGTGTTCCTCTATTTGGGCCCTTTATTGGGCTTTCCTGTCGATTTGGTCGAGCTCTTTGAAAAGAGGTCGGATAGTCTGACCAGAGGAGGTCGGTCGCTTTATCTCCAATCATCCCAGGTCGGATGGCTCGACCCAGGGTATGAAAAGTATTGAAATCCCTCTTTTGTATAGAGTGTTGTTTATGATAGTGTAGTATTGTGCTTCCCGTTTTAACCTTTTTGCCTCCTTTTCCTCTATGGGGAGTGTTTCTATTTTAAGGTAATTAATTATGGGAGTCATCCATCCTTGATCCTAACCTGTTATGGCTAGGACTTTTTCTTCTTCCGAAATTGATGGATTCTGTAGAATTTCTTGGATGAGGCTTCTATTATTGCCCCCTGGTTTGGTGCTGGCTAGTTTTGAGAGTGCGTCAACTCGGGCATTCTGTTCTAGGGGTATGTGACGGACCTCATATTCTCCGAGTTGTCTGAGCTGTTCCCTGGTTTTGTCCAAGTACTTTTTCATGGTGGGATCTTTGGCTTGGTAGCTTCCTGCTATTTGTGAAGTGACTATTTGTGAGTCGCTGAAGATGATAAGCTTTTGAGCTCCAACCTCCCTAGCCAGCTTCAAACCAGCTAGTAGTGCCTCATATTCCGCTTGGTTGTTTGAGGCAGGGAACCCGAATTTGAGGGAAAGTTCGATTTGGGTTCCTTGGTCGCTTTCAATTATCACACCCGCGCCACTTTCAGTTTTATTTGAGGAATCGTCCACGTAGAGATTCCATTCTGTGGGAATTTCTAGTGTGTCTGTAAATTCTACAATGAAGTCGGCCAGGTATTATAATTTGACGGCTGTTCGAGCTTCGTATTAAAGATCAAATTTTGATAACTCGACTGCCCATTGCAAGATTCTACCCGCCAGGTTTGTTTTCTGTAAGATCCCTTTTATGGGCTGGTTGGTCCGAACCCTAATAGTGTGGGCTTGGAAGTATAGACGAAGTCGTCGAGATGTTAGTATGAGAGCATAGGCAAACTTTTCTATTTTTTTGGTAGTTTAGCTTGGATCCTTGTAATGCTTTACTGATGAAGTATACGGGTTGTTGCCCACTGTCATCTTCTCGGACTAGTGCTGAGGCTACTGCCCGACTTTCTACCGCGAGGTACAATATGAGTGGTTCTCCTTCCCGTGTCCGAGTTAGGATAGGTGGTTGTCCCAGGAACCTTTTGAAATCTTGGAAGGCTTGCTCGTACTCTGTTGTCCATTCAAACTTCTTTCCCTTCCTTAGAGTGGTATAGAAGGAAAGAGATCTTATTACCGATCCGACTAGAAATCTGGACAAGGCTGCCAACCTCCCGTTAAGTTGTTGTACCTCTTTGACACAAGTCGGACTCTTCATGTCGAGTATGGCCCGACATTTATCCGGGTTTGCTTTGATTCCTCTTTGTGTGAGCATAAAACCCAAGAATTTGCCAGCTTCTACTGCGAAGGTGCATTTTGCGGGATTGAGTCGCATGCCATGCCGTCTTATAGTGTCGAATACTTGGGTTAGGTTGGACAATAGCATCTCTTCATTTTGTGTCTTTATTAGCATGTCGTCCACGTAGACTTCCATGATGTTTCTGATGTGATCTGAAAAGACCCTATTCATTAATATATGATAAGTAGCTCCCGCATTTTTAAGACCAAAAGGCATGACAATATAGCAGTAATTTTCCTTTGGGGTTAAGAAGGAAGTTTTTTCTTGGTCGGGTGGATACATTGGGATTTGATTGTATCCCGAGTATGCGTCCATAAACAAGAGGTATTTATATCCGGAGGAGGCATCTACCAGAGCGTCGATACTTGGGAGTGGATAAGGATCTTTTGGGCAGGCTTTGTTGAGATCAGTGTAGTCGGTGCACATTCGCCACTTTCTGTTTGATTTTTTCACCAAGATGACGTTAGCTAGCCATAGTGGGTATTTGACTTTTCTTATAAACCCTACCTCCAGTAGATCTTGTATCTGCTCTTCCACGGCTTGGAAACGTTCTGGTCCGAGCTTTCTACGCCTCTGTTGTACTAGCCAAGATCCTGGGTAGACTGCTAGCTTGTGGCACATTAACTTGGGGGTCTATGCCTGGCATGTCTGCGGCCTTCCATGTAAAGAGGTTGATGTTATCTCGTAAGAACTGTATGAGTGCTTCTTTTATGTCTCCTTTTAGGATTGTACCGATATTGGTCGTTTGGTCTAGGGTGTCCCCGATCTGGACTTTCTCTATTTCACCTTCAGGTTGTGGACGGAGTTCTTCCCGCCTCTGAACTCCACCGAGTTCGATTGTGTGGAATTCTTCTCCTCTGCCTTTGAGGTTTAGACTTTCATTGTAACAGCGGCACGCCGTCTTCTGATCTACTTTTATTGTAGCTATTTCTTCTACAGTTGGGAATTTCATGCATAGATGTGGAGTCGAGACTATTGCGCCGAGCTGATTCAACGTTGTCCGACCTATTAAGGCGTTGTAGGCTGAACCTACGTAAACCACGATGTAGTCTATCTTAAGTATTCTTGACTGGTTTCCTTTTCCGAATGTTGTGTGTAGTGAGATGTATCCAAGCGGTTGAACAGGGGTATCTCCCAGTCCGAACAGGCTATTCAAAAATGCTCTGAGTTCTTTTTCTTCCAGGCCGAGCTTGTCGAAGGCAGTTTTGAATAAGATGTCGGCGGAGCTCCCTTGGTCTAGCAATGTGCGGTGGAGATTTGTGTTTGCCAATATAATATTGATGACCATGAGATCGTCGTGTCCCGAGATGATACTGGATGCGTCTTCTTTGGTGAAAGTAATTGCGGGGATGTCGGGTGCTTCCTCCTTCCCCTCAACATGATATACTTCTTTAAGATATCTTTTGCGAGATGATTTAGAGACTCCTCCTCCCGCAAATCGACCGTGTATCATGTGGACGTGTCTTTCTGGTGTGCGAGGTGGCCGCTCGGTTCGTCCGACATCTTCTTCCCTTCTTCTTTTTCTTTGCTCATCGTCCCGGGTGGCCAGATATCGATCTAGCTTCCCCTCTCTTACTAGCTTTTCTATGACATTTTTTAAGTCAAAACATTCGTTGGTGGAATGCCCACGGATTCAATGATATTCACAATATTCGGCCCGATTTCCTCCTCCTTTTTTGCCTTTCAGTGGTCGAGCTGGGGGTATTTTTTCAGTATGGCAAACCTCTCTGTAGACATCCACAAGGGACACCCGAAGAGAGGTGTAATTGTGGTATTTTTTATTTTTTCCCCATGTCGATCTTCTTTATTTTTTGACTCTTTGTCCTTATCCCGGGAGGTGAATCCGAATTTTGAGGTCTCTCCTAGTCGAGAGTTTTCCTCCATGTTGATGTAATTCTCTGCTCGTTCTTGCACTTTGTTCAGAGATGTGGGGTGTTTTTTTGATATAGATTGGCTAAAAGGTCCCTCTCGCAAGCTATTGATGAGGCCTATAATGGCGGCCTCTGTTGGTAGGCTCTGTATGTTCAGGCACATTTTGTTGAATCTTTCCATGTAGTTGCAAAGACTTTTCCGTTCTCCTTGCTTGATTCCTAATAGACTTGGGGCGTGCTTAGCCTTGTCTTTTTGGATGGAGAATCTGGCCAAAAACTTCTTGGCCAAGTCGTCAAAACTCGAGATAGACTTAGGAGGTAGGTTATCGAACCATCTAATTGCCGTCTTTGTTAAAGTAGTCGGAAAGGCTTTGCAACGAACTGCATCTGAGGCGTCGGTGAGGTACATTCTACTTCTGAAATTGCTGAGATGATGTCCGGGATCTGTAATGCCGTCGTACAAAGTCATGTCCGGGAGTTTAAAGTCTTTTGGGATTTTGGTCTTCATGATCTCCTTGGTGAATGGATCTTGTTCCTTGCGGGAGTTATCCTTATGAGGGGATCGGTTAGCTTTGGTCTTGAGATTGGCTTCGAGTTTTAGGAGTTTGTCCTCCAATTCCCGGCGTCGCCTTATTTCCTTTTGTAGGTCTTTTTTAGCCTCTCATTGGCATAGGGCTTCTTCTTCAAGTTGTTTTAAACGGTCTTGAAACGCCTCCATGGCTCCCATGTTTGGAGAATTCTTTTTGTTGTTAAATTGAGGAGTATCCTTTGGTGTAGTGTCCGCATTTTTGTGCGGCGTTCTATCCTCTAGATCTGAATTGTGGTCGTTGTCATGGTCGTCCGTCATGATGATGGAATGACTTCCAGGTTCCCCGGCAACGGCGCCAATGTTTCGAGGGTTACCTGAAACTTTTGGTCGATCTCAGTCGAGATCTCCTATGAGAAGGGCAGTTCCCTTGAAGATAAGATGACCTCACTCGAAAGATAAAGATAAGATAAGATAACTAACTTATCTTATCTAAGAAGGTCGCTCTACACCATTATAAATACACTGGAGCACCCAGGTATAACTCATACTCTGATTCTACTAAACACCTATTTAATACCCTTGCTAACTTAAGCATCGGAGTCCCTTGCAGGTACCACCACCCTCCGGTGACAAAGGATCAGCAGCATTCATAGTCCAACAAATCGAACGCGGCAGCTCCGGTCACCACCTACACGCTGGACACGTCATCTCCAACCAGCACAGGAGATCTCGACCGAGATCGACCTACAGTTTCAGGTAACCCTCAAAACAGTATTCCTTTCACACATCACTCTTACAAGCTCCATATATGACATAAAATCAACAACCTTCTGATCTGCCTGACTAAGACCTGCAAGATAACCATAACTTGCTTCAAACCACAATCTCCGTGGGATCGACCTTGACTCGCTCAGGTATTACTTGGATGACCCAGTGCACTTGCTGGTACAACAGTACGAAAGTGTGGGGATTCATGCTACTACATGCCTCAACGAGGAGCCTCACATCATGCATCTTTAAACCACAAAATCCACATGTGGTGAGAACTGGAGGTTCTCAGCATGGTAACAGTGCCCACATATCTAACATATAATGTCTTGGGAAAGCCGAAGGCAATCCTAGAACTTCCGATATATAATTAAAGCTTATAAACATAACTAAACCATGAAAATGAAATAGGCAACTAGATAAGGGTCTTCGGTCTATCTAAAACTCTCCAATCCAACTCCTCCGAACCTCCCAACCGCCATCGAAATCAGTTGTTACAAACACCTTTATTACATACAAGGAAATCACAAGTAAAAAGCATATATAGCAGGTAAACAAGTAGCAAATAGTTATGCAATTAACAAGGCATTCTAAACCAAACACACCAAACAAACATATAGATGCATATGATGCATGCCTGTTATAGTGGCTGATGAGTCTCATCTGTCGGTTATAAAGCCAACCCGACAAGTCCTGGTAGCTAACCATTAGACTGTCCCTCTATCGTGCATCCCCAACTCGAGTAATTCCCAATCATAATTATAATCATATAACAACCACACTGGTGTTTATCCACGGGGGCAAGCTCATCTGGAACTTTCCCAGTGTCCGGCCACACTTACAACATAGGGTCAGTAGAGTATCGAGTCTCAACCTGGAGCACGTGGTGGCTGATGAGCGGATAATTTATACGCTTTTTGGCATTGTTTTTATATAGATTTTAGTAAGTTTGAGCTACTTTTAGGGATGTTTTCATTAGTTTTTATGTTAAATTCACATTTCTGGACTTTACTATGAGTTTGTGTGTTTTTCTGTGATTTCAGGTAAATTCTGACTGAAATTGAGGGATTTGAGCAAAACTCTGAAAAAGGCTGACAAAAGGACTGCTGATGCTGTTGGATTCTGACCTCCCTGCACTCGAAATGGATTTTCTGGAGCTACAGAACTCCAAATGGCGCGCTCTCAACGGCGTTGGAAAGTAGACATCCAAGGCTTTCCAGCAATATATAATAGTCCATACTTTAATCGAAGAATGACGACGTAACTTGGCGTTAAACGCCAAGTTCATGCTGCTGTCTGGAGTAAAACGCCAGAAAAACGTCATGATCCGGAGTTAAACGCCCAAAACACGTCATAACCTGAAGTTTGACGCCAAGAAATGCCTCTACACGTGGATTGATCAAGCTCAGCCCAAACACACACCAAGTGGGCCCCGGAAGTGGATTTATGCATCAATTACTTACTCATGTAAACCCTAGTAGCTAGTCTAGTATATATAGGACCTTTTACTATTGTATTAGACATCCTGGATTGTATTTTCTATCCTGTGATCACGTTTAGGGGGCTGGCCATTCGGCCATGCCTGGACCTCTTGCTTATGTATTTTCAACAGTGGAGTTTCTGCACACCATAGATTAAGGGTGTGGAGCTCTGCTGTACCTCAAAGATTAATGAAGTTCTATTTTCTTTATCCAATTCCTCTTTTATTCTTATTCCAAGATATTCATTCGTACCCAAGAACATGATGAATGTGATGAGTTAATAACCCATTATTATTCTCACTTATGAACGCGCGTGATTGACAACCACTTCCGTTCTACATGCAACACAGGCTTGAATGTGTATCTCTTAGATTCCCCAACAGAATCTTCGTGGTATAAGCTAGATGGATGGCGGCATTTATCTGGATCCGGAAAGTCCAACCTTGTCTATGGTGTTCCGAGTAGGATCCTGGGAATCCGGAAAGTCTCACCTTGTCTGTGGTATTCCGAGTAGGATTCCGTTCATGAATGACTGTGACGTGCTTCAAACTTTAACCTGCTGGGCGTTAGTGACAAACGCAAAAGAGGGATTCTATTCCAGTAGGAGCGGGAACCAACCGGTGATTGGCCGTACTGTGACAGAGTGCGTGCATTAGCTTTCACTGCGAGGATGGGATGTAGCTATCAACCATGGGTGATGCCTCCAGACTGGTTAGCTGTGCGAGTGACAGCCGCACAGGTTATTTCCCCGAGAGGAATGAAAGTAGCCACAGTTGATGGTGAACCCCTATACAAAGCTTGCCATGGAAAGAAGTAAGAAGGATTGGGTAGAAGGAATAGGAGAGCAGGCGTCCGAGAGCTCTACAGCATCTCCATTCCACTTATCTGAAATTCCTACCAATGAATCTACATAAGTATTTCTATCCCTTTTTATTATTTATTTCTTTCTATTTTCGAAACCCATAAATCAATGTTTAATCCGCCTGACTGAGATTTGCAAGGTGACCATAGATTGCTTCATACCAACAATCTCTGTGGATTCGACCCTTACTCACGTAAGGTATTACTTGGACGACCCAGTACACTTGCTGGTTAGTTGAACGGAGTTGTGAATTCCAATAAAGAAAACCTCACACAGGTGCTGCCCCTTAGAAGCCTTCATCTCAAAATAAACAGTGTCCTAAGGGTATATTCATACTAAAGCTCAAAAGATAGATTCCATACAAACTTAAGGATGTTGAATCACAATTTCGTCCACCAAGTTTTTGGCGCCGTTGCCGGGGATTGTTCGAGTATGGACAACTGACGGTTCATCTTGTTGCTCAGATTAGGTAACTTTCTTTTCAAAATCTTTTTCAAAATTTTTCTTTTATTTTTCGTATTTTTAAACTTTACTTTCGAAAAAAATTTAATAAAAATACAAAAAAATTAGAAAATCATAAAAATAAAAAATATTTTGTGTTTCTTGTTTGAATCTTGTGTCAATTTTTAAGTTTGGTGTCAATTGCATGCTTTAAAATTTTTCTTGCATTTTTTTTCGAAAATTCCATGCATTCATAGTGTTCTTCATGATCTTCAAGTTGTTCTTGATAAGTCTTCTTATTTGATCTTGATGCTTTCTTGTTTTGTGTCTTTTCTTGTTTTTCATGTGCATTTTTGCATTCATATTTTCCATGCATTAAAGATTTCTAAGTTTGGTGTCTTGCATATTTTCTTTGCATCAAAAATTTTTCAAAATTATGTTCTTGATGTTCATCATGATCTTCGAAGTGTTCTTGGTGTTCATCTTGACATTCATAGCATTCTTGCATGCATTCATTGTTTTGATCTAAAAATTTCATGCATAAAGTATTTTTGTTGTTTTTCTCTATCATAATTTTCGAAAATAATAAATCAAAAATATCTTTTCCTTATTTCCCTCCAAATTTTCGAAATTTTGGGTTGACTTGGTCAAAAATTTTTAAAATTAGTTGTTTCTTAAAAGTCAAGTCAAAATTTCAATTTTAAAAATCTTATCTTTTCAAAATCTTTTTCAAAAATCATATCTTTTTCATTTTTTCTTATTATTTTTCGAAAATTTCAAAAAACTTTTTCAAAATATCTTTAAAATCTTTTTCTTATCTTTACATCTAATTTTCGAAAATTAGCTAATAATTAATGTGATTGGTTCAAAAATTTGAAGTTTGTTACTTTCTTGTTAAGAAAGGTTCAATCTTTAAGTTCTAGAATCTTATCTTGTAGTTTCTAGTTAGTTAAGTAATTTTAAAAATTAAATCTTTTTTTCAAAATATCTTTTTCTTAAAAATCTTTTTTTCTTTTTATCTTATTTTTTCAAAAACTTTATCTTTTTTAATTTTGATTTCAAATCTTTTTCAATCAACTAACTAACTTGTTGTTTGTTTCTTACTTTTTTTTCAAAACCACCTAACTACTTTTCCCTCTTCTATTTTCGAAAATATCTCCCTCCTTTTTCAAAAAAATTCTTTTTAATTAATTAATTGTTTTAAATTTTAATTTTAATCTTATTTTATATTTGATTTTCGAAAACTACCAACTTCTTTTTCAAATTTATTTTCGAATTCTTCCTTCTCTTCTCCTATTCTATTTAATTAATTAATTACTAACACCTCTCTTCACCTTTCTTCTTCTAAAAACCGAACCTCCTTCTTCATTCTTCTACCTCTTTCTTTTTCTACTAACATAAAGGAATCTCTATACTGTGACATAGAGGATTCCTTTTTCTTTTCTTGTTTTCTTCTCTTTCATATGAGCAGGAACAAGGATAAAGGCACTCTTGTTGAAATTGATCCAGAACCTGAAAGGACTCTGAAGAAAAAATTAAGAGAAGCTAAATTACAACAATCCAGAAACAACCTTTCAGAAACATTAGAACAAGAGGTGATGGCCGAAAATAATAATAATGCAAGGAGAATGCTTGGGGACTT
This sequence comes from Arachis stenosperma, assembly GCF_014773155.1. NCBI lineage: Eukaryota > Viridiplantae > Streptophyta > Magnoliopsida > Fabales > Fabaceae > Arachis > Arachis stenosperma. Next base: position 50,072,553 of record NC_080378.1, on the reverse strand, counting down.
CACAAAGCCAACGTCCAAGTTTGATGGAAGAAGCATCTCCATTCCTGCCATTGGAGCCAATAACTTTGAGCTTAAGCCTCAACTAGTTGCTTTAATGCAACAAAACTGCAAGTTTTATGGACTTCCATCTGAAGATCCTTACCAGTTTCTAACTGAGTTCTTGCAGATCTGTGACACTGTAAAGACAAATGGAGTTAATCCTGAAGTCTACAGACTCTTGCTTTTCCCTTTTGCTGTAAGAGACAGAGCTAGAGTATGGTTGGATTCACAACCCAAGGATAGCCTGGACTCATGGGATAAGCTTGTCACTGCATTCTTAGACAAGTTCTTTCCTCCTCAAAAGCTGAGCAAGCTGAGAGTGGATGTTCAAACCTTCAAACAAAAAGATGGTGAATCCCTCTATGAAGCTTGGGAAAGATACAAGCAGCTGACCAAGAGATGTCCATCTGACATGTTTTCTGAATGGACCATATTAGATATATTCTATTATGGTCTCTCTGAATTTTCGAAAATGTCATTGGACCACTCTGCAGGTGGATCTATTCACCTGAAGAAAACGCCTGAAGAGGCTCAAGAACTCATTGACATGGTTGCAAACAACCAGTTCATGTACACCTCTGAGAGGAATTCCGTGAACAATGGGGTACCTCAGAAGAAAGGAGTTCTTGAAATTGATGCTCTGAATGCCATATTGGCTCAGAACAAAATGTTGACTCAACAGGTCAACATGATCTCTCAAAATCTGAATGGATTGCAACATGCATCCAATAGTACTAGAGAGGCAGCTTCTGAAGAAGCTTATGATCCTGAAAACCCTGCAATGGCAGAGGTTAATTACTTAGGTGAACCTTATGGAAACACCTATAACTCATCATGGAGAAATCATCCAAATTTCTCCTGGAAGGATCAACAAAAACCTCAACAAGGTTTTAACAATGGTGGACGCAACAGGCTGAACAATAGTAAGCCATATCCATCATCTTCTCAGCAACAGACAGAGAACTCTGAACAAAACAATTCTAATTTAGCAAATATAGTCTCTGATCTGTCAAAAGCCACTTTTAGTTTCATGAATGAAACAAGATCCTCCATTAGAAATCTGGAGGCACAAGTAGGCCAGCTGAGTAAGAAAGTCATTGACACTCCTCCCAGTACTCTCCCAAGCAATACAGAAGAAAATCCAAAAGGAGAGTGCAAGGCCATTGATTTAATCAAAGTGGCCGAATGCACCAAGGAGGAGGAGGACGAAAATCCTAGGGAGGAAGACCTCCTGGGACGTTCCTCAAGCAAGAAGGAGTTTCCTATTAAGGATCCTGAGGAATCTGAGGCTCATCTAGAGACCATAGAGATTCCTTTAATTCTCCTTCTGCCATTCATGAGCTCTGAAGAATATTCATCCTCTGAAGAGAATAAAGATGTGACTGGAGAGCAAGTTGCTCAATATTTAGGAGCTATCATGAAGCTGAATGCCAAGTTATTTGGTAATGAGACTTGGGAAAGTGAACCTCCCTTGCTCATTAGTGAACTGGATACTTGGATTCAGAGAACTCTACCTCAAAAGAAACAAGATCCTGGCAAGTTCTTAATACCTTGCACCATTGGCACTATGAGCTTTGAAAGAGCTCTATGTGATCTTGGATCAGGAATAAATCTTATGCCACTCTCTGTAATGGAGAAGCTGGGAATCATTGAGGTACAACCTGCCTTGTTCTCATTACAACTGGCAGACAAGTCAGTGAGACAAGCTTATGGGTTAGTAGAGGACGTGCTAGTAAAGGTTGAAGGCCTTTACATCCCTACTGATTTCATAATCCTAGACACTAGGAAGGAAGATGATGAATGCATCATCCTAGGAAGACCTTTCCTAGCCACAGCAGGAGCTGTGATAGATGTCAACAGAGGTGAATTAGTCCTTCAATTGAATGAAGAATATCTTGTGTTTCAAGCACATGGCCATCCCTCTGTGACAAAAGAGAGTAAGCATGAAGAGCTTCTCTCAGTTCAGAGTCAAGAAGAGCCCACACAGTCAAACTCTAAGTTTGGTGTTGTGAGGCCACAACCAAACTCTAAGTTTGGTGTCCAAACCCCATATCCAAACTCTAAGTTTGGTGTTGGGAATACCACACTTAAGTTGACCTGATCACCTTGTGGCTCCATGAGAGCCACTGTCAAGCTATTGACATTAAAGAAGCGCTTGTTGGGAGGCAACCCAATTTTATCTAAATTTAATTTATTTTGTTTCTTTGTTATTTTTGTGTTTTATTAGGTACATGATCATGAGGAGTCACGAAAAAATAAAAAAAAAATTAAAAACAGAGTCAAAAACAGAAGAAAAAAATTTTCACCCTGGAGGACGCACGGGCTGGCGTTCAGCGCCCAGAAGGAGCATCTGGCTGGCGTTCAACGCCAGAACAGAGCATCTTTCTGGCGCTGAACGCCCAAAACAAGCTACATCCTGGCGTTTAACGCCAGAATGTGCACACAGAGGACAATCTGGCGCTGAACGCCAGAAACAAGCTTGAAACTGGTGTTCAACGCCAGAAACAAGCATCACATGGGCGTTTAACGCCCAGAACGTGCATCAATGGGCGTTTAAATGCCAAAATGATACATGAAGGCATGTTACATGCCTATAGGGAGAAGGAATGGTATTTCTTTTCACCTCAGGATCTGTGGACCCCACAGGATCCTCACCATCTGTGGACCCCACAGGATCCTCACCTAACATATTCCCACCTTACTTCCCAATCCTAGTTTTTGTGATGTGATTCCCCATGTCACAATTCCCAACATCTTCTTCATCAATCACCTCAATTCCTCCTCCCAATTTACCCATTCACCATTCACATCAACCTCCTCTTCCCCATACACCCCACCTACCTCCATAAAAATTCAAATTCAATTTCCCACTCATTCCCACCCAAAATGGCCGAACCTATACCCTCCCCCTCCCTATAAATACCCTTCTTTTCTTTTCCATTTTCACACAACACAACCCCACATTCTCCCACATAGCCGAACCCTCTCTTCTCCCTCTCTACCATATTTTCTTCTTCTTCTTCTACTCTTCTTTTCTTTTCTTGCTTGGGGACAAGCAAATTTTAAGTTTGGTGTGGTAAAAAGCCTAAGCTTTTTGTTTTTCATTCACCATCAATGGCACCCAAGACCGGAATTTCCTCAAGAAAAGGGAAAGGGAAAGCGAAAGCTTCCACTTCCGAGTCATGGGAGAAGGAGAGATTCATCTCCAAAAGCCATCAAGACCACTTCTATGATGTTGTGGCAAAGAAGAAAGTGATCCCTGAGGTCCCTTTCAAGCTCAAGAAGAATGAGTATCCGGAAATCCGACATGAAATTCAAAGAAGAGGTTGGGAAGTCTTAGCCAACCCCATGCAACAAGTCGGAATTCTCATGGTTCAAGAGTTCTATGCCAATGCATGGATCACTAGGAACCATGACCAAAGTATGAACCCAAGCCCAAAGAATTATCTCACAATGGTTAGGGGGAAATACTTGGATTTCAGTCCGAAAAATGTGAGGTTGGCGTTTCACCTACCCATGATGCAAGGTGATGAACGCCCCTACACAAGAAGGGTCAACTTTAACCAAAGGTTGGACCAAGTCCTTATGGACATATGTGTGGAAGGCGCCCAATGGAGAGTAGACTCCAAAGGCAAGCCAGTCCAACTAAGAAGACTGGACCTCAAGCCTGTTGCTAGAGGATGGTTGGAGTTCATTTAAAGATCCATCATCCCTACAAGCAACCGATCTGAAGTTACTGTGGATCGGGCCATCATGGTTCATAGCATCATGATTGGTGAAGAAGTAGAGGTTCATGAAGTCATCTCCAATGAACTCTACAAAATAGCTGACAAGCCTTCATACATGGCACGGTTAGCCTTCCCCCACCTTATATGCCATCTATGTTACTCAGCTGGAGTTATCATAGAAGGAGATGTCTCCATTGAAGAAGACAAGCCCATTACCAAGAAAAAGATGGAGCAAACAAGGGAAGCTCCTCACGGCCTCCAAGAAGAACATGAGGAAGTGCATCATCAACAAATGCTTCATGGAATGCACTTTCCTCCCAACAACTATTGGGAGCAACTTAGCACCTCCTTGGAAGATTTGAGCCATAATGTTGAACAATTAAGGGTGGAACACCATGAACACGCCCTCACTCTCCAAGAAATAAGAGAAGATCAAAGAGCAATGAGGGAGGAGCAACAAAGGCAAGGAAGGGACATAGAAGAGTTGAAGAACATCATTGGTCCTTCAAGAAGAAGACGCCACTAAGGTGGATTCATTCCTTGTTCTTTATTTCTTTCTGTTTTCGGTTTTTAATGCTATGTTTATCTATGTTTTTGTGTCTCTATTTCATGATCATTAGTGTGTAACCATGCCTTAATGCTATGAATAAAATCCATTAGTCCTTCACCTCTCTTAAAAGAAAAATGTTTTAATTCAAAAGAACAAGAAGTACATAATTTTCGAAATTATTAGTGAATTTAGTTTAATTATATTGATGTGGTGGCAATAATTTTTGTTTTCTGAATGAATGATTGAACAGTGCATATGTCTTTTGATCTTGTTGTTTATGAGTGTTTAAAATTGTTGGCTCTTGAAAGAATGATGAACAAAGAGAAATGTTATTGATGATCTGAAAAACATCATGAAATTGATTCTTGAAGCAAGAAAAAGCAGCAAAAAAAAATGGCGAAAAATAAAAAGCAAAGGATCCAAGGCTTTGAGCATCAATGGATAGGAGGGCCCAAGGAAATTAAATCCGGGTCTAAGCGGCTAAATCAAGCTGTCCCTAACCATGTGCTTGTGTCATGAAGGTCCAAGTGAAAAGCTTGAGACTGAGTGGTTAAAGTCGTGATCTAAAGCAAAGAGTGTGCTTAAGAGCTCTGGACACCACTAACTGGGGACTTTAGCAAAGCTAAGTCACAATCTGAAAAGGTTCACCCAGTTATGTGTCTGTGGCATTTGTGTATCCGGTGGTAATACTGGAAGACAAAGTGCTTAGGGCCACAGCCAAGACTCATAAGTAGCTGTGTTCAAGAATCAACATGCTTAACTAAGAAAGTCAATAACACTATCCCAAATTCTAAGTTCCCCCAGAGACGCCAATACCTCTAAACTACAAAGGAAAAAGTGAGATGCCAAAACTGTTCAGAAGCAAAAAGCTACAAGTCCCGCTCATCTAATTAAATTAATATTCATTGATATTCTGAATTTATAGTATATTCTCTTCTTTTTATCCTATTTAATTTTCAGTTGCTTGGGGACAAGCAACAATTTAAGTTTGGTGTTGTGATGAGCGGATAATTTATACGCTTTTTGGCATTGTTTTTATATAGATTTTAGTAAGTTTGAGCTACTTTTAGGGATGTTTTCATTAGTTTTTATGTTAAATTCACATTTCTGGACTTTACTATGAGTTTGTGTGTTTTTCTGTGATTTCAGGTAAATTCTGACTGAAATTGAGGGATTTGAGCAAAACTCTGAAAAAGGCTGACAAAAGGACTGCTGATGCTGTTGGATTCTGACCTCCCTGCACTCGAAATGGATTTTCTGGAGCTACAGAACTCCAAATGGCGCGCTCTCAACGGCGTTGGAAAGTAGACATCCAAGGCTTTCCAGCAATATATAATAGTCCATACTTTAATCGAAGAATGACGACGTAACTTGGCGTTAAACGCCAAGTTCATGCTGCTGTCTGGAGTAAAACGCCAGAAAAACGTCATGATCCGGAGTTAAACGCCCAAAACACGTCATAACCTGAAGTTTGACGCCAAGAAATGCCTCTACACGTGGATTGATCAAGCTCAGCCCAAACACACACCAAGTGGGCCCCGGAAGTGGATTTATGCATCAATTACTTACTCATGTAAACCCTAGTAGCTAGTCTAGTATATATAGGACCTTTTACTATTGTATTAGACATCCTGGATTGTATTTTCTATCCTGTGATCATGTTTAGGGGGCTGGCCATTCGGCCATGCCTGGACCTCTTGCTTATGTATTTTCAACAGTGGAGTTTCTGCACACCATAGATTAAGGGTGTGGAGCTCTGCTGTACCTCAAAGATTAATGAAGTTCTATTTTCTTTTATCCAATTCCTCTTTTATTCTTATTCCAAGATATTCATTCGTACCCAAGAACATGATGAATGTGATGAGTTAATAACCCTCATTATTATTCTCACTTATGAACGCGCGTGATTGACAACCACTTCCGTTCTACATGCAACACAGGCTTGAATGTGTATCTCTTAGATTCCCCAACAGAATCTTCGTGGTATAAGCTAGATGGATGGCGGCATTTATCTGGATCCGGAAAGTCCAACCTTGTCTATGGTGTTCCGAGTAGGATCCTGGGAATCCGGAAAGTCTCACCTTGTCTGTGGTATTCCGAGTAGGATTCCGTTCATGAATGACTGTGACGTGCTTCAAACTTTAACCTGCTGGGCGTTAGTGACAAACGCAAAAGAGGGATTCTATTCCAGTAGGAGCGGGAACCAACCGGTGATTGTCCGTACTGTGACAGAGTGCGTGCATTAGCTTTCACTGCGAGGATGGGATGTAGCTATCAACCATGGGTGATGCCTCCAGACTGGTTAGCTGTGCGAGTGACAGCCGCACAGGTTATTTCCCCGAGAGGAATGAAAGTAGCCACAGTTGATGGTGAACCCCTATACAAAGCTTGCCATGGAAAGGAGTAAGAAGGATTGGGTAGAAGGAATAGGAGAGCAGGCGTCCGAGAGCTCTACAGCATCTCCATTCCACTTATCTGAAATTCCTACCAATGAATCTACATAAGTATTTCTATCCCTTTTTATTATTTATTTCTTTCTATTTTCGAAACCCATAAATCAATGTTTAATCCGCCTGACTGAGATTTGCAAGGTGACCATAGATTGCTTCATACCAACAATCTCTGTGGATTCGACCCTTACTCACGTAAGGTATTACTTGGACGACCCAGTACACTTGCTGGTTAGTTGAACGGAGTTGTGAATTCCAATAAAGAAAACCTCACACAGGTGCTGCCCCTTAGAAGCCTTCATCTCAAAATAAACAGTGTCCTAAGGGTATATTCATACTAAAGCTCAAAAGATAGATTCCATACAAACTTAAGGATGTTGAATCACAATTTCGTCCACCAGTGGCTAACCACTGCTTTCACCCAGGAAAACTCGTATCTCAAATATTTGAAAGTGCATCAAATCACATTATCAATCAATAATCATATACATATACATACTCAACAATGATTCAATATTTAGCACAGTCATCCAGCGCATAACATAATCCATAACCAGCCATAATTTATTATTATAAATAGCCATTCAGCTTATAACATAAACAGCACTTCCACCATCATCATCTACAATCCATATAATCATCATTAATCATGATTCATCATTAATTCACCCCTTACTTCATCCACAAGTTACCACCTTTCCTAGCTTCTTCTCATTACTAGGCATACTATTAGAATTTAAGGCTAAAAGAATAAAAATAGAGGCTTAGAGGTTTGAAATTAGGTGTTAAAACACAAAACTCATTTTTGCTAAAAACAGGGGTCACGCATACGCGTGGGTGTGCGTTTTTGCTTCCTCGCGTACGCATTGCCTCGTCTGCATATGCATGTACGCTAGACAAAACCAACCGTCCGCGTATTAAGCCCCATGCTCGCGTACGCAAAGGTCTCTTTTTGCCCATGATGTGTACGCATTGCTTCATCCGCGTACGCATACATGCCAAACAGAAATGCCCATCCGCGTTTGGAGGGGTTCGCGTACACATGCAATACAGATCAGTCAAAACACTGCTAAGTCCAAAATTTTCAACTTTGTCCACCAAACTTTGATCGAGCATAACTTCCTCATTTTAAAACATTTTTCCTCCGTTCTTTGAACGGCGTAAACATCTCAAACCAAATTTTCTTTATAAATAAGTTTGAAATAAATTAGAGGTCGGAGACCAAGTTATACTCCGCCAAAATTGGACCAAAATCACAATTTTTACAAAACTTAACAAACCTCAATTTTCAAAACTTACAATTTCCAAACCCCTTTAAATCCAACCCAACCTTACCAACTCAGCATCAACCATATACCAACCTCCTAATACAATCCACAACCTACTAAATTTATTCACTTTAATCAATCTCAAACTCAATATTTCAAGTTTAACAACATACCAAATACATCATCAATTTTTATGACAATTTAATATCTTACTAACCATCAAGCATATACCCAAGGCACACATGTCATACATACAGATTCCATCACATTCTCTAATAATCACTAACCACATACATAATAATACAATCCACCATAACCAATCAACAACATCAACAATTCAATTCCTATCCTAGGGTCTCTAGCCAAAGTTTTCACAATACATTACATTTTAGATACGAGAAACCGAAACCATACCTTGGCCAATTCCCCGATCAAACTCAGAACACTCCCAATTCATTTATCCTCAAGCTTCCAAGTCCTCAACACCTCACCAATAGATTTTCCAGTATCTAGCTCCACTTCCAAGCTTCCCAAATCCTCAATCAAGCTCTAATATACATATATATACTACCTAATCCATAATATCACATTAAAACATAATAACTTAATACCCATACATAATAAATCAAGAAATTCACAAGGGTTGAGAATTTTTACCGTACCCACGGACCAAAGAGGCAAGATTAAGCATTTTTCTCAAGTTAATTGGATCCTATGACATCAAAGAGCTCAAAATCTCAACACTTTTACTCAAGATTTTTGAAATCAAGGGCTGGGAAAATTGAAAGAGATTTGTGGCTTACCTTTTTAATAATGTTATGGGCTTTGTAGAGATCGACACCGCGGTCACATGGCCACCAACGGTGCGGCAATCGGAGTTCCGGATTAAAAGTTACAAGGATTTGAATCAAGGGCAAGGGTTTGTGTTTTTTTGGAAGTGTTCTTCCCTTCTCCAAAGTGCTTTAGCGTGTTTTGCTAAAGGTGGGAGGAAACAGAGCTATCTTAAGAGTGTTTAGGCTGAGTTAGGTTAGGCCTTGGGCCCATTACAGGTCTGGTTCGCCCGGTTCGGTTTGGTCGGCCCAATCTTGGGCTGAATTCTTTAAAATTAGTGTCAAAATTCTTGTTTTAATTTTCTCTATCACATTAAACCATAAAAATCACATTTTTAATTTTCTAGAATAAATTTTAATTTATGAGTTAATTATTCATTAATTAACTAGGTTTTACATTACCTGTTGAAAACAAGTTGAGATATGGTGGTAATTCCACTGAGAAAGTTGCTTTCCAGTATACATCGGCCATTGAGGATCGCACCTGTAAGGTGGTATCCTTACAAAGGTTATCAGTACATAAATCAGCTAAGAAGAGCCGCACTTGTAAGGCAGTGGTTGCTTATAGAGGTTATGTTTGCATATATTGTCTCAAGAGAGTCACACTTGTAAGACAGAAGTTACTTATAGTGGTTATGCTAACTGGAAAGCCAAACTCAGAGAAAGATTGCTGGGTTATGTTGGGAGCGGGTAAAAACCAAGAGATGAGCTTATCACCTGCACTAGGGCTAGACATTCATCATATGCATTTGAATGACTTACTTGAATGTGCTTGTACTGTTTTGCTTTATCGACATTATTTTGCTGTTTGATTGATGTGTGCATTGTTTGTTTATCTGTATTATTTGATTTGCTTGTGTATGCATTTTGCTTTTATAGTGGAGGTTGCTTTTAACTAAAAAGAGTTTTTATGGAATTAATGAAAGTAAATATTATTGAACTAAATTCACTATTTGCACTTTATTCTTTACTTTTGTTGCATTCTCGTCCTCTATTGAGAACTTGTGGTTTGTTATTATCCTAAAATTTTCAAAAATCTTTTCAGAGGTACGGACAGGACGACTAATCAGAAAGCTACTGGTGCACGAAATTGCAATCACATTTTGCAATCCCGCACAACTAACCAGCAAGTGCACTGGGTCGTCCAAGTAATACCTTACGTGAGTAAGGGTCGATCCCACGGAGATTGTCGGCTTGAAGCAAGCTATGGTTATCTTGTAACTCTTAGTCAGGATATCAAAAATTATCAGGATTGATTGTGAAAAGCAAAAGAACATGAAATAAGTACTTGACTTGCAGTAATGGAGAATAGGTTGAGGTTTTGGAGATGCTCTGTCTTCTGAACCTCTACTTTCCTACTGTCTTCTTCTTCAAACACGCAAGGCTCCTTCCATGGCAAGCTGTATGTAGGGTTTCACCGTTGTCAATGGCTACCTCCCATCCTCTCAGTGAAAATGTTCAACGCGCTCTGTCACAGCACGGCTAATCATCTGTCGATTCTCAATCGGGTTGGAATAGAATCCAGTGATTCTTTTGCGTCTGTCACTAACGCCCAGCCCTCAGGAGTTTGAAGCTCGTCACAGTCATTCAATCCTTGAATCCTACTCAGAATACCACAGACAAGGTTTAGACCTTCCGGATTCTCTTGAATGCCGCCATCAATTCTAGCTTATACCACGAAGATTCTGATTAAGGAATCCAAGAGATATCTACTCAATCTAAGGTAGAACGGAGGTGGTTGTCAGGCACACGTTCATAGTTGAGAATGATGATGAGTATCACGGATCATCACATTCATCAGGTTTAGGAACAAGTGATATCTTAGAATGGAAGCAAGCATGATTGAATGAAAAACAGTAGTAATTGCATTAATCCATCAAGACACAGCAGAGCTCCTCACCCCCAACCATGGGGTTTAGAGACTCATGTCGTAAAAGATACAATGAAAAATGTGTAAAGTGTCATGAGGTACAGATACAATGTCAAAAGATCCTATTAATAGTGAACTAGTAACCTAGGGTTTACAGAATTGAGTAAATGACAGAAAAATCCACTTCCGGGCCCACTTGGTGTGTGCTTGGGCTGAGCATTGAAGCATTTTCGTGTAGAGACTCTTTCTGGAGTTAAACGCCAGCTTTTATGCCAGTTTGGGCGTTTAACTCCAATTTTTATGCCAGTTCCAGCGTTAAACGCTGGGACTTCTGAAGCTGATTTGCAACGCCGGTTTGGGTCATCAAATCTCGGCCAAAGTATGGACTATTATACATTGCTGGAAAGCCCAGAATGTCTACTTTCCAACGCCGTTGAGAGCGCGCCAATTGGGCTTCTGTAGCTCCAGAAAATGCACTTCGAGTGCAGGGAGGTCAGAATCCAACAGCAACTGCAGTCCTTTTCAGCCTCTAAATCAGATTTTTGCTCAGGACCCTCAATTTCAGCCAGAAAATATCTGAAATCACAGAAAAACACACAAACTCATAGTGAAGTCCAGAAAAGTGAATTTTAACTAAAAACTAATAAAAATATAATAAAAACTAACTAAAATATACTAAAAACATACTCAAAACAATGCCAAAAAGCGTATAAATTATCCGCTCATCACAACACCAAACTTAAATTGTTGCTTGTCCCCAAGCAACTGAAAATCAAAATAGAATAAAAAGAAGAGAATATACTATAGACTCCAAAATATCAAAGAAGCTTAGCTCCAATTAGATGAGCGGGACTAGTAGCTTTTTGCTTCCGAACAGTTTTGGCATCTCGCTTTATCCTTTGAAGTTTAGAATGATTGGCATCTATAAGAACTCAGAACTCAAATAGTGTTATTGATTCTCCTAGTTAAGTATGATGATTCTTGAACATAGCTACTTTATGAGTCTTGGCTGTGGCCCAAAGCACTCTGTTTTCCAGTATTACCACCGGATACATACATGCCACAGACACATAATTGGGTGAACCCTTTCAGATTGTGACTCAGCTTTGCTAGAGTCCCCAATTAGAGGTGTCCAGGGTTCTTAAGCACACTCTTTTTGCCTTGGATCACAACTTTATTTCTTTCTTTTTCTTTTTCTTTTCTTTTTTTTTTTTTGCTTTTTCTTGCTTCAAGAATCAATTTGATGATTTTTCAGATCCTCAATAACAGTTCTCCCTTTCCATCATTCTTTCAAGAGCCAACAATTTTAACATTCTTAAAACAACAAATTCAAAAGACATATGCACTGTTCAAGCATTCATTCAGAAAACAAAAAGTATTGTCACCACATCAAACTAATTCAACTAGTTTCAGAGATGAATTCGAAATCCTGTACTTCTTGTTCTTTTGTGATTAAAGCATTTTTCATTTAAGAGAGGTGATGGATTCATAGGACATTTATAGCTTTAAGACATGAACTTTAAATTTTATTAATCATGAACTAAGAACAAGACTCAGAAATAGATATAAGATAGGACTAATAATAATAGAAAACAAAAAATTTAAATAGGCTCCTAATGATAGAGGTTATCACAGAGTTAGGACTCAACAACCTTAATTTTGAGAAGTGGATGCTCCCTCCACTTGAGGGGAGAGCTTTTGGCGTTTCATCTCTTGAAGTTCACGCCCCTGCTTCTCTTGTTCCTTCAGCAATTTGCAGAGCATGCAGTTCTGATTCTGCTGTTCTTCCTTAAGTTGCTCCATAGTTTCTTGCAACTTGGTGATAGATGCTTCTAGGCTGGCCCAGTAGTCAATTTCAGGAAATTCAGGGAGGAACTCCTGCGCCCTCTTTTTGATAGAATTGTCTTGCATTTGTCCTTCCATTGACTTCTTGGTGATTGGATGTTCAATGGGTATGAATTCATCTACTCCCATCTTCACCCCAGCCTCTTTACAGAGCAAGGAGATCAAGCTTGGGTAAGCCAGTTTGGCTTCAGTGGAATTCTTATTTACAATTGTGTAGATCTCACAAGCAATCAGATGATGAACCTCCACTTCTTTTCCAAGCATAATGCAATGAATCATCACTGCTCTCTTGATGGTGACCTCAGAACGGTTGCTAGTGGGCAATATGGAACGCCCAATAAAGTCTAGCCATCCTCTTGCAATTGGTTTGAGGTCTCCCCTTTTGAGTTGGTTCGGGACACCTTTTGAATTGGTTATCCATTTAGTTCCAGGGAGGCATATGTCCTCTAAAACTTGATCCAACCCTTTATCTGCTCTCACCATCCTCCTATTAAAGGATTCAGGATCATCTTGCAGTTGAGGCAATTTGAAGACCTCTCTTATTTTGTCCAGATGGAAGTAAATAATTCTCCCTCTGACCATGGTTCTGTAGGTATGAAAAGCAGTTCCAGTCATTCTCTGCTTATCTGTCAGCCACAGATTTGAGTAGAATTCCTGAACCATGTTCCTTCCAACCTTTGTCTCAGGGTTGGTTAGAACTTCCCATCCTCTGTTTCGAATTTGCTCTTGGATCTCCGGATATTCATCTTCTTTCAGATTGAATTTGACTTCCAGGATCACTGACCTCAGACCCATTATTTTGTGGTAATGGTCTGCATGTTCTTTGGTTAAGAACTTCTCTTGACTCCAAACATCCTTTGGATTATTCTCTTTCTTGCCTCTTGAATTGGTTTATTTTCCTCTAGGAGCCATGATCTTGATAAATCTTATCCTAGTGATCACGGAAAGCACACCAAACTTAGAGGTTTGCTTGTCCTCAAGCAAAAGAAGGCAAAGAGGGGAGAGAAGAGGAGAGCAAATTCGAATGGTGTGGGGAAGGAGGGTGGCCGAACGTGTTTAAATAGGAGAGGAGGAGAGATTTTCGAAAATTTGAAGTGGATTTGAGAAGATATGTAAAAAATTTGAGGAGATAATTGAGTTTTTTGAAAGAGTCTAGGAAAGGATTTGAAATAGATTTGAAGAAGATTCTAATATTTGAAATTGGAAGGTGAATGATGAGAGTTTGTAATGTGTTTATGTAAAAAGATATGGATTAAAACAAGAAAGTTTGAAAAAATTTGAAGTGGGAACAAAATCTCCTCCCCCTGCCTTTCTGGCGTTAAACGCCCAGAATGGTATCCATTCTGGCGTTTAACGCCCATTTGGTGGCCTATTTGGGCGTTTAACGCCCAGCCAGGTATCCTGGCTGGCATTAAAAAATGGCACATTTACTGGCGTTAAACGCCCAGAATGGTGCCCATTCTGGCGTTTAACGCCCAGAATGGTGCCCATTCTGGCGTTTAACGCCCAAAGTACCCCTTACTGGCGTTTTTTCGCCAGTAAGCCCTTTTTCTCTGCTTTTCACACTGAATCCCTCTATAACTCTGTGAATTCCTTCAATTTTGATAATTGCCCTTTAAGAATATGTATCAAATCCTGATTAGACAGAACAGATGCCCTTCTAATCACTGGGTTGCCTCCCAGCAAGCGCTTCTTTATTGTCTTTAGCTGGACCTTCACTGGAAATCACTCAAGTCTCAGTTTTGAGCATTCTTGCTCAAAATTGCTTTCAAGATAATGCTTGATCCTCTGTCCATTAACAATGAACTTCTTGTCAGAATCAGTATCCTAAAGCTCAAGATATCCATATGGTGATACTCCTGTAATCACATACGGACCCCTCCAGCGGGACTTAAGCTTTCCTGGGAACAATCTGAGCCTAGAGTTGAAGAGCAGGACCTTTTGTCCTGGCTCAAAGACTCTGGATGGCAATTTCTTGTCATGCCACTTCTTTGCCTTTTCCTTATAAATTTTTGCATTTTCAAAGGCATTGAGTTTGAATTCCTCTAGCTCATTTAGCTGGAGCAATCTTTTTTCACCAGCTAACTTAGCATCCATGTTTAGGAATCTGGTTGCCCAGTAGGCTTTATGTTCCAGTTCCACGGGCAGATGACAGGCCTTCCCATACACCAGTTGGTATGGAGAGGTTCCTATAGGAGTTTTGTATGCTGTTCTGTATGCCCACAGAGCATCATCCAAGCTCTTTGCCCAATCCTTTCTACGGGCAATAACAGTCCGTTCCAGGATTCTTTTAAGCTCTCTGTTAGAGACCTCAGCTTGCCCATTTGTCTGTGTGTGATACGGAGTTGCTACTTTGTGGCTAATTCCGTATCTAACCATAGCAGAATATAGTTGTTTATTGCAGAAATGGGTGCCTCCATCACTGATCAGTACTCTGGGAACACCAAACCTGCTGAAGATGTGTTTCTGGAGGAATTTCAGCACGGTTTTGGTATCATTATTAGGTGTGGCAATTGCTTCCACCCATTTAGATACATAGTCTACGGCCACTAGAATATAAGTGTTTGAGTATGATGGTGGGAAGGGTCCCAAGAAGTCAATTCCCCATACATCAAACAATTCAATTTCTAAGATCCCTTGCTGAGGCATGGCGTAACCATGAGGCAAGTTACCAGCTCTTTGGCAACTGTCACAGTTACGCACAAACTCTCGGGCATCTCTATAGAGAGTAGGCCAGTAGAATCCGCATTGGAGGACCTTGGTTGCTGTTCGCTCACCTCCAAAGTGTCCTCCATATTGTGATCCATGGCAATGCCACAGGATTCTTTGTGCTTCCTCTCTGGGTACACATCTGCGGATTATTCCATCTGCACATCTCTTAAAGAGATATGGTTCATCCCATAGGTAGTACTTGGCATCTGAAATTAATTTCTTTCTTTGCACTCTGCTGTACTCCTGGGGTATGAACCTCACAGCTTTATAATTTGCAATATCTGCAAACCATGGAGCTTCCTGAATGGCAAAGAGTTGCTCATCTGGGAAGGTCTCAGAGATCTCAGTAGAAGGGAGGGACGCCCCAACTACTGGTTCTATTCGGGACAGATGATCAGCTACTTGGTTCTCTGTCCCTTTTCTGTCTCTTATTTCTATATCAAACTCTTGCAGAAGCAACACCCATCTTATGAGCCTGGGTTTTGAATCCTGCTTTGTGAGTAAGTACTTAAGAGCAGCATGGTCAGTGTACACAATCACCTTTGATCCTACTAAATAGGATCTAAATTTGTCAATGGCATAGACCACTGCAAGTAACTCTTTTTCTGTGGTTGTGTAATTCTTCTGTGCGTCATTTAGAACACGGCTGGCATAATAAATGACGTGCAGAAGCTTGTTATGCCTCTGTCCCAACACACATCAATTCGAATGGTAATGTCCAGTCTGGTGCAGAGATGACTGGTGCTGTGACCAGCTTAGCTTTCAGGGTCTCAAATGCCTGCAGACACTGTGTGTCAAACACAAATGGTGTGTCAGCAGCCAGTAGATTGCTCAGAGGTTTTGCAATTTTCGAAAAATCCTTGATAAACCTTCTATAGAATCCTGCATGCCCCAGAAAGCTTCTGATTGCCTTAACATTGGCAGGTGGTGGTAATTTTTCAATTACCTCTACCTTTGCCTTATCCACCTCTATACCCCTACTTGAAATTTTGTGCCCAAGGACAATTCCTTCAGTCACCATAAAGTGACATTTTTCCCAGTTTAAAACCAGATTAGTCTCTTGGCACCTTTTCAGGACAAGTGCTAGGTGGTTGAGACAGGAGCTGAATGAGTCCCCATATACTGAGAAGTCATCCATGAAGACTTCCAGGAATTTCTCCACCATATCAGAGAAGATGGATAGCATGCATCTCTAAAAGGTTGCAGGAGCATTACACAGACCAAAAGGCATCCTCCTGTAGGCAAACACGCCAGAAGGGCAAGTGAATGCTGTTTTCTCTTGGTCCTGAGGATCTACTGCAATTTAGTTGTAGCCTGAATAGCCGTCCAAAAAGCAGTAATAATCATGACCAGCTAGTCTTTCTAGCATTTGGTCTATGAATGGTAAAGGAAAATGATCCTTTCTGGTGGCTGTATTGAGCCTTCTGTAGTCAATACACATACGCCACCCTGTGACTGTTCTTGTAGGAACCAGTTCATTTTTTTCATTATGAACTACTGTCATGCCTCCCTTCTTGGGGACAACTTGGACAGGGCTCACCCAGGGGCTATCAGAAATAGGATAAATAATCCCAGCCTCTAGTAATTTAGTGACCTCTTTCTGCACCACCTCCTTCATGGCTGGATTTAGCCTCCTTTGTGGTTGAACCACTGGTTTGGCGTTATCCTCCAATAGGATCTTGTGCATGCATCTTGCTGGGCTAATGCCCTTAAGATCACTTATGGACCACCCAAGAGCTGTCTTGTGTGTCCTTAGCACTTGAATCAGTGCTTCCTCTTCCTGTAGATTTAAAGCAGAGCTTATAATCACTGGAAAAGTGTCACCCTCTCCCAGAAATGCATACTTCAGGGATGGTGGTAGTGGTTTGAGTTCAGGTTTGGGAGGCTTATCCTCCCCCTGAAGAATTTTCAAAAATTCTTTTGTTTCCTCTGGTTCTTCCTGATCAGGCTGAGCATCCTTGAAGATGTCCTCAAGCTCTGATTCTAGACTTTCAGTCATATTGATCTCTTCCACCAAAGAGTCAATAATATCAGCGCCCATGCAGTCATTTGAAGTGTCTGGGTGCTGCATAGCTTTTACAGCATTCAACTTGAACTCATCCTCATTGACTCTCAGGGTTACTTCCCCTTTTTTTACATCAATGAGAGTTCGTCCAGTTGCTAGGAAAGGTCTTCCTAGAATGAGAGTTGCACTCTTGTGCTCCTCCATCTCCAGCACTACAAAGTCAGTTGGAAAGGCAAATGGCCCAACCTTGACAATCATGTCCTCAATTATGCCTGATGGATATTTAATGGAGCCATCAGCAAGTTGGAGGCATATCCGGGTTGGTTTGACTTCTTCAGTCAACCCAAGCTTCCTGATAGTGGATGCAGGTATTAGATTGATGCTTGCTCCAAGGTCACACAGGGCTGTCTTGGTGCAAGCACCTTCTAATGTGCATGGTATCATAAAGCTTCCTGGATCTTGAAGCTTTTCCGGTAAGCTTTTCAGAATGACTGCACTGCATTCTTCAGTGAGAAATACTTTTTCAGTTTCTCTCCAATCCTTCTTATGGCTTAAGATTTCCTTCATGAATTTAGCATAAGAAGGTATTTGCTCAAGTGCCTCTGCAAACGGAATCTTTATTTCAAGAGTCCTTAGATAGTCTGCAAAGCGGGCAAATTGCTTATCCTGTTCCGCTTGGCGGAGTTTCTGAGGATAAGGCATCTTGGCTTTATATTCTTCAACCTTGGTTGCTGCAGGTTTATTCCTTACAGAAGTGGTTGGAGAAGCCTTTTTTGAGGGGTTACTATCAGCACTCTCAGGTGTCTGGTTCCCCTCTGGCGTTTGAACACCAGGATTGGGTGGAAAATGGGCGTTTAACGCCAACTTTTCCCCCTTTTCTGGCGTTTGAACGCCAGAACTGGGCAGGGAATGGGCGTTTAACGCCAGCTTTCCCCCCTTTTCTGGCATTTGAACGCCAATAGTATTCCTCTCTGGGCTTTTACTGTCCTCAGAGGGATTTTGGATAGTTGTTTGGCTATCCTCTGTCAATTGTTCCTTTCTTGACTTTTTGCTACTTTGAGTAGTATTATTCAATGTCTTTCCACTCCTCAGTTGAACTGCTTGGCATTCTTCTGTTATCTGCTTAGATAGCTGCTGTTTTGCCTGATTCAACTGTGATTCCATGTTCTTGTTAGCAATTTTAGTCTCTTGGAGCATCTCTTTAAATTCTGCTAACTGTTTTGTAATCAGGTGTAATTGTTGATTGAGCTCAACCATCTGTTCTTGAGGATTAGGATCAGTGGCTAATGCCATAACTTCTTTTTGTGTAGAGGACTCATTGCTAGAGTACAAATGTTGATTTCTAGCAACAGTATCTATAAGCTCTTGAGCCTCCTCAATCGTCTTCCTCATATGTATAGATCCACCAGCTGAGTAGTCTAGAGACATCTGAGCTTTTTCTGTAAGCCCATAGTAGAAGATGTCTAACTGTACCCACTCTGAAAATATTTCAGAGGGGCATTTTCTTAGCATACCTCTATACCTCTCCCAGGCATTATAAAGGGATTCATTATCCTCTTGTTTAAAGCCTTGGATGTCCAGCCTTAGCTGTGTCATCCTTTTTGGAGGGTAAAATTGATTCAGGAATTTGTCTGATAACTGTTTCCATGTCTTTATGCTTGCTGTAGGTTGGTTATTTAGCCACCTCTTAGCTTGATCTTTTACAGCAAATGGAAACAGTAATAATCTGTAGACATCCTGATCCACCTCTTTATCACGTACTGTGTCAGCAAGTTGTAAGAATTGTGCCAGAAACTCAGTAGGTTCTTCCTGTGGAAGACCAAAATACTGGCAATTTCGCTGCACCATGATAATGAGTTGAGGGTTTAGCTCAAAGCTGCTTGCTTTGATGGGAGGTATACAGATGTTACTCCCAAATGCAGCTGTAATGGGGTTAGCATATGACCCCAGAGTCCTTTTGAACTGTTCATTCCCACTTATGTCCATGATGGAGAAAAGAGAATTGATGTGAATAGTAATCAAGATATATATGTAGATATATTTTTTTGAAAAGAGGAAAGATAAAAACAACAAAGAGACACCAAACTTAAAATTTTTCAGAGAATCAAACATGAATTTTCGAAAACCTAGAGAAAAACACAAAGAAGACACCAAACTTAGAATTTTCTTTTTAAAGATCAAAAAGGGACTAAGGACATGCAAATTCGAAAATTAAAAGAAAAACAAAAGCATGCAATTGACACCAAACTTAAAATATGAAACTACACTCAAATAAAAGACTCTAAACCAATAAAACAGTCCTAATCTAAGCAAATAGATAGACCGTCAGTTGTCCAAACTCGAACAATCCCCGGCAACGGCGCCAAAAACTTGGTGCACGAAATTGCAATCACACTTTGCAATCCCGCACAACTAACCAGCAAGTGCACTGGGTCATCCAAGTAATACCTTACGTGAGTAAGGGTCGATCCCATGGAGATTGTCGGCTTGAAGCAAGCTATGGTTATCTTGTAACTCTTAGTCAGGATATCAAAAATTATCAGGATTGATTGTGAAAAGCAAAAGAACATGAAATAAGTACTTGACTTGCAATAATGGAGAATAGGTTGAGGTTTTGGAGATGCTCTGTCTTCTGAACCTCTGCTTTCCTACTGTCTTCTTCTTCAAACACGCAAGGCTCCTTCCATGGCAAGCTGTATGTAGGGTTTCACCGTTGTCAATGGCTACCTCCCATCCTCTTAGTGAAAATGTTCAACGCGCTCTGTCACAGCACGGCTAATCATCTGTCGGTTCTCAATCGGGTTGGAATAGAATCCAGTGATTCTTTTACGTCTGTCACTAACACCCAGCCCTCAGGAGTTTGAAGCTCATCACAATCATTCAATCCTTGAATCCTACTCAGAATACCACAGACAAGGTTTAGACCTTCCGGATTCTCTTGAATGCCGCCATCAATTCTAGCTTATACCACGAAGATTCTGATTAAGGAATCCAAGAGATATCTACTCAATCTAAGGTAGAACGGAGGTGGTCGTCAGGCACACGTTCATAGTTGAGAAT
Organism: Arachis stenosperma; assembly: GCF_014773155.1. Lineage (NCBI taxonomy): Eukaryota > Viridiplantae > Streptophyta > Magnoliopsida > Fabales > Fabaceae > Arachis > Arachis stenosperma. The sequence goes on along the minus strand of NC_080378.1, from coordinate 50,052,196 downwards.
GATGATGAGTGTCACGGATCATCACATTCATCAGGTTTAGGAACAAGTGATATCTTAGAATGGAAGCAAGCATGATTGAATGAAAAACAGTAGTAATTGCATTAATCCATCAAGACACAGCAGAGCTCCTCACCCCCAACCATGGGGTTTAGAGACTCATGCCGTAAAAGATACAATGAAAAACGTGTAAAGTGTCATGAGGTACAGATACAATGTCAAAAGATCCTATTAATAGTGAACTAGTAACCTAGGGTTTACAGAATTGAGTAAATGACAGAAAAATCCACTTCCGGGCCCACTTGGTGTGTGCTTGGGCTGAGCATTGAAGCATTTTCGTGTAGAGACTCTTTCTGGAGTTAAACGCCAGCTTTTATGCCAGTTTGGGCGTTTAACTCCAATTTTTATGCCAGTTCCAGCGTTAAACGCTGGGACTTCTGAAGCTGATTTGCAACGCCAGTTTGGGCCATCAAATCTCGGGCAAAGTATGGACTATTATACATTGCTGGAAAGCCCAGGATGTCTACTTTCCAACGCCGTTGAGTGCGCACCAATTGGGCTTTTGTAGCTCCAGAAAATCCACTTCGAGTGCAGAGAGGTCAGAATCCAACAGCATCTGCAGTCCTTTTCAGCCTCTAAATCAGATTTTTGCTCAGGACCCTCAATTTCAGCCAGAAAATACCTGAAATCACAGAAAAATACACAAACTCATAGTGAAGTCCAGAAAATTAAATTTTAACTAAAAACTAATAAAAATATAATAAAAATTAACTAAAATATACTAAAAACATACTCAAAACAATGCCAAAAAGCGTATAAATTATCCGCTCATCAGCTACCGACGAATAAAAGACTTGTTTGATTAGTTACTTCTGAATTTATTTCTCTTCATTCTAGATGTTTTAAAGTGTTATATTTTTATACAAGGGAAAATTTTGTATTTGAGTTTCGCATAAATAATTATTATATATTAATAGTAATCATGTGAGTATATGTTTATTTGATATATTTGAATTTGAAGTATAACATAAAATAAAATAAAATTCGTCTTTTTTAAAAGCTATCGACAAATTAACATATAGAGGTTCAATATTAAATAATTAATAAAAATAAATTAATAATACCTTATTTTTAATATGATTGTAACGTACTAAAAAATGAGTCATTACCTTTACAACTATGCTTGTGACTTAGTGGGGTGTGTTGTGCATGTGAGTGCGCAGCGAGGATGAAAAAACAAAAACTCAAAATTGAAACTCAAAATTGTTAAACTGTCTTTTAATACACACATTGTAATGCAAAGATTACTGACTAAACACTTGTCGCTCTTTTGGAGATGTGTGTAGTGATTTTCAATAACTATAAGTTGCTCGAAGATGATACTTTTTGAATTTTTCTTATGTTTGCACCATTTTTTATTTTATGTGTTGATATGGTCACCATTAATACGAATAATAACTCGTCATTTGCCGTTATTATTCGGCCTTTATGAGTTATAACTCGTCTAAATCAATATTATCGTAACCGACATCCCAAACGGTAAAGATAAAAACGGTTACAAAACCAATCATCAGAAACGGTCAAATAAATCATCTAGAATATAACTGACGATTAAATATCTATAAAAGCAAGGTAAAATATCTTTTTTCGACATTCTGAACTCAACATTAGAACTAACTTAAGTTTCGGAGTGCCTTTGCAGGTACACTCCACCCTCTCTGTATTGCTCGCACTCTCATACCCACAAGGAATACCAGAAGCTCGGACCCTGAGGGACAGACGTCCGACCTTGCAGCATATAGCTCGGCTGACCTTCAGAAGTTAAGGCCGACCTATTTCTCAGGCAAGATCAATTGGTGCCCACCGTGGGGCCGAGGAAATCGTATTTTTTCTTTTGGTCCCATCACCTTCGCCTGCACCCATGGCTGACGCACCGCCTCCTTCATTGTCCGAACTTATGCGAATGGTAGCTGACCTACAGCAAGCCAATCAGCGAATGGCTGACGAAAACCAAATAATGGCCGCCCAAATTGCTGAAATAAATCATGCTCGGATTGAACACAACGATGCTCATCGCCAACAGGCGGAAGACGAGGAACATCAGTCCCAACCGACCCATGTTTCAGAAACCACTCAACGAAAAGAGCAGCAGCCCGAGGACGAGAAAGAAGAGTCCGAGGACCCTGTAGGCCCCTTCACAGAAGAAGTAATGAACTTCGAACTGCCAAAGAGGTTCACTCTGCCATTGACCCTCACGCCTTATGATGGACTCGGAGACCCGAGGAAGTTCCTAAAGAAGTTCCGATCAATAATGATCGTCAATGGTGCATCAGATACAGTTTTATGTCGTTATTTTCCGAATTATTTAGACGGTCCTGCACTTGATTGGTTGTGTGCTTTGCCTGCAGGTTCCATTTCTCGCTTTCATCAGTTGGCGAAGTTATTTGAAGACCATTTCGCCGGATCTGCAATATACTTGCACGATTCCGATTACCTGAACACTATCAAGCAAGGACCAAACGAAAGCTTAAAAGACTATATGACTCGGTTTACCAAGGTCGCAATCAGCATACCAGATCTCCACCCGGAAGTCCATCTGCACGCAATTAAAAGCGGCCTCCGACCCGGGAAGTTTCAGGAGACGATCGCAGTAGCAAAACCAAAAACTCTAGCAGAATTTCGGGAGAAAGCAAAAGGACAAATCGACATCGAGGAACTCAGACAAGCTCGGAAGTCTGACAAGTCACACTTCCACGAAGAAGATAAGAACTCATCCATTAAGAAAAATTTTAAACTAACACCTCGTTTTGATTCTTACACGCAGTTCAACACTAAGAGGGAAGATATAATTAAGGAGATCTTGAACTCCAAACTAATCAAGCCACCAAGAAAGGCCGGCACATACCAGGATGCAAAGAACGTGGACAAGTCAAAGTACTGCGCTTTCCACCAGAAACATGGCCATAATACCGATGATTGTGTGGTTGCCAAAGATCTTTTAGAACGACTAGCAAGACAAGGACACCTAGACAAATACATTGGCGGTCACATGCAAAAGCGTGGCACTAGTTCCACAACAAACGATCTGCCTGACCAAAACCGAGGAAAAGAGAAGGCATCTTCAAACCAATATGAAAGACCACGAGGTATAATCAATTGTATTTCAGGAGGATACGCAAGTGGAGGATACTCAAACTCGGCAAGGAAAAGATCATTCAGAGCAATATGCTCGGTAGACGGACCGAAACAAGATACACCAATCATTAAACAACAACCAGAAGTCACTTTCACACATGCCGACTTTAACTCCAACATACAAAATTTGGATAACCCTGTGGTAATCACACTCCAGCTAGGAGACCTATTAGTGAAAAAAGTCCTCTTGGATCCCGGGAGCAGTGCCGATGTTCTGTTTTACTCCACATTTCAAAAGATGAAGCTCAACGACAACGTGCTATAGTCCACAGGAGGCGACTTGGTCGGCTTCTCAGGAGAACGAGTTCCAATACTCGGATCAGTGTGGTTACAGACCACACTGGGTGAGCAACCCTTTTCAAAAACTAATGATATTCAATATTTAGTAGTCGATTGTTTCAGCCCATATAACCTATTCTTGGCCGACCTTTTTTGAATAAGTTCGGCGCCATTGTATCTACAGTTCATCTCTGTGTAAAGTTTCCATTGCAGGGCGATCAGGTCGCAACAATCCATGGAGATCATAAGGAGGCGCGACAATGTTACAACATCAGTATGAAATTCCAAAACCGTTCAACACAACAAGTCAACAATGTCAACCTCAACCAGAAGGGAGGCACACTGGCTGACTTGGACCCAAGAGCTGATGTCCTCGAGCGCCCGAAACCATCCGATGACTTACAAAAAGTATATTTTAATAATGACCCTAACAAATTTACATATGTAGGTACGTCAATCAACATGGCTGAGTTACAGGCCATAACATCCTTCCTACAAGAAAACGCCGAGCTTTTTGCCTGGAAACCTGCTGACATGCCCGGCATTGACCCACAAGTCATCAGTCATAAACTAGCAATAAACTCGTCAGCCCGACCTGTCCAACAAAGGAAACGAAAACTCGGCGAAGAAAAAAGGAAAGCATCACTGGAGGAAACACAAAAACTCATCAACGCCGAATTTATCAAAGAGATCAGATTCACTACCTGGCTAGCCAATGTGGTAATGGTAAGAAAACAAAACGGTAAGTGGCGCATGTGCGTCGATTTCACTGATTTAAACAAAGCATGCCCAAAGGATTCTTACCCTCTATCGTCCATAGACTCTTTAGTAGACAATGCATCAGGCTACGCTACTTTAAGTTTTATGGACGCGTATTCAGGGTATAATCAAATACTCATGCACCCCTCCGACCAAGATAAAACGGCTTTTATCACTGATTTCGGCAATTATTGTTATAAAGTTATGCCATTTGGATTAAAGAACGCAGGTGCAACTTACCAACGTCTTATGGATAAAGTGTTCGCCAAACAAATCGGCAGGAATATCGAAGTTTATGTCGATGACATGGTCGCCAAGACAAAAACCAGAGATAACCACATCACAGACCTAGCAGAAATATTCGGCGAAATCCGCAAGTACAACATGCGCCTCAACCCCGAGAAATGTGCCTTCGCCGTTCAATGGGGTAAGTTCTTAGGCTTCATGCTAACATGCAGGGGAATAGAGGCAAACCCAGACAAATGCCGAGCAATGTTAGACATGGCCAGCCCTAAGACAGTAAAAGAAGTACAGCGCCTCACAGGACGCCTTGCTGCACTTTCCCGATTTGTTCCCTATTTAGCTTCAACTTCTGTCCCTTTTTTCCAAACAATAAAAAAGAAAAATAAATTCGAGTGGAACGACGATTGTGAGAGGGCCTTTTCGAAATTAAAAACAACACTCTCACAACCGCCGATTCTACAAAAACCCCTACAAGGGGAGGATTTATTTCTATATTTATCGGTTACTGATTGGGCAATAAGTTCAGCCCTTGTTACAGAGAGAGACAAAGTTCAACATCCAGTGTACTTTGTTAGCAAGACTTTACAGCATGCTGAACTAAATTATCCAAGGATTGAAAAGCTCGCGTTGGCACTTATATTCTCGGCGCGACGTCTCCGACCTTATTTCCAGAGCCACGTTATCCATGTCAGAACAGATCACCCACTAAGACAAGTGCTGTACAAACCAGAAGTGGCAGGACGACTAATTAAATGGGCAGTGGAACTGTCCGAGTTCGACATCAGATACCAACCTAGAGGGCCGATCAAATCACAATTCCTGGCAGATTTCATTGCCGAGCTTACCATACCATCTGAAGATGATCATGCAAAACAATGGATCTTATATGTCGACGGCTCCTCAAATCACAAAGGCTGTGGTGCAGGAATTCGTCTTGAGGCCGACGATGGATTCATATTGGAACACTCAATACACTTGGCTTTCAAAGCATGCAACAACCAATCCGAGTATGAAGCGCTACTCGCCGGACTAGACTTTGCTTAGACCTTCAAATATCAACGATCAAGGTATATTGTGACTCTTTGTTAGTCGTACAGCAGGTAAATGACCTATTTCAGGTAAAAGATCCTCTACTCTCTAAATACCTGCTATTAGTAAAGAAATTTTCAAAGAAATTTATCAAATTTGAAATACAACATATACCTCGAGAACAAAACCAAAGAGCAGATCTCTTATCTAAACTCGGCAGTACTCAATCCACATTAACCACACTACAACAATTCACAATAACATCACCCACTGTTACTCTAATAAACATGTTAAGTGTTTCACAGGAAACAGATTGGAGGAAGGACTTCATACATTATCTAGAAATAGGTGTTATACCAGAAGGGGTCGAAAACAGTAAAAAATTCCGACGACAAGCATCCTCCTTCACAATCCTCAATGGAGAATTGTATCGAAGAGGTTATACTCGGCCACTGCTCAAATGTCTCAACAAGTCCGAAGCCGATATAACTTTAGCCGAAGCACATGAAGGAATCTGTGGCACCCATACAGGAGCTTGGAGCTTAGCATCAAAGATCCTTCGAGCAGGTTTCTTCTGGCCGACTTTGAAGCAAGACAGCCAACAAAAAATCAGGTCATGCAACAATTGCCAAAGACATGCACCACTGATACACATACCTGCCGAACAGTTACATCACTCGGACATTAGTTAGCCATTTAACCAATGGGGTCTAGATATACTCGGGCCATTCCCTACGGCACCGGGACAGGTAAAATTTTTTATTGTTGGCATTGATTATTTCTCCAAATGGGTAGAAGCCCAACCTCTAGCGAAAATAACATCGCAACAAATGATCACATTTGTTTGGAAAAACATTATTTGCCGTTTCGGCATACCTAAACATATTACAACTGACAACGGTCGCCAGTTCGTCGATCAGAAATTTCAAAGTTTTTTGCAGAATCTAAAAATCAAGCAACACTTCGCCTCTGTTGAACATCCTCAAACAAACGGACTAGCTGAGGCTGCAAACAAAGTAATCTTACATGCACTAAAGAAGAAACTAGACGACGCCAAAGGACTCTGGGCCGAAATCATACCTGAAGTCCTCTGGGGATACAACACCACCCCACAAACATCAACAAAAGAGACGCCGTTCCGATTGGTATATGGCTCAGAGGCCATGATACCATTGGAGATCTCCCAGAACTCTATCCGAACTTACATCACCAATCAAGACGAAGCTTGGAGATCTGAGCTCGATGTCATCGAAGAAGTTAGAGAAATCGCCACATTGAGGCAACGCGCAGCACAACAAGCATTAGCCCGACAGTACAACAAGTCGGTTAGAACAAGATCCTTCGAGAAAGGCGACTTAGTCCTCCGGAAAACTGAAACTGCTCGGAAACCACCCTCACACGAAAAGCTCGCAGCCAATTGGGATGGCCCATACCGAGTATCCAAAGCACTCGGCCAAGGAGCATACAAACTAGAATCACTAGATGGTAAACTCTTACCTAACACATGGAATGTATCTTCCTTAAAGAAATTTTATAGTTAAAAAGACAGGGACAGGCTTGTACTCTTTTTCCTACTACCAAGATTTTATCCCAAAGGGTTTTGCTTGGAGAGGTTTTAACGAGGCTAGCCTACCTGCACATTTGTACGTAAAAGGTTCCAAACAATTCCAAACATACAAGAGACGAATAAATGTTCTATCCTTTCTACTATATCAAATCGATCTTATCAAACTATCAATCCAGCTCGGACAAATACCAATACTCGTCCAAGCTACAAACGCCAATTATCAAATAACTCTAAGTCACAAACGCCAATAAACTCGGAAAAATATCCGAACAATGCAAACAACTTTTTAAAAACAGCACCAAATTTCCAAACAAGTCAATTTTAAAGGACTCAAAAAACAAGAGCCATACTGTTATCCGCTTACAAAAAACAGTCAGATTACAAGAACAAGAAACAAATTCACAAAGATCTTTTCATAACAAACTAAACATTATCGGCCTCATCTTCCGCATCCCCATCATCCTCAATCAACTGACCATCTCGAACTATCTTCCCAGGATCCATGCCAGCTAGATCGGGCATCCGGAACCAAAAACTTCACCTGCAACCTTGCCCTTTCAAAACCTTCAACAAACGAGTCCAAAATCTCATCCGCCTTTTTCTTCTCCATATCCTTCAACTGCGTTGTCGCCTCAATCAAACGACTTTGCATGTTCACCAGATCGCTTTCCTTCTTCTTCAAATCCTCGACATCCTTAGCATAACTTTCCTTAGTCTCCTTCAGTAACTTCTCGGTCTCAGTCAAACGAGCTTGAAGCTCAGCAGCAAGATTCTTACACTTAACCAACTCCTCCTTCAAAACAGACACCTCACCTTTCTCAACAGCCACTCCCTTATGTTTTAATTCCTGACTTCGACCCAGACTCGCAAGGCGCAGCCCAACAACCTAGAGGGCAAAATAAACTTATAAGAAAACCAAAGGAAAAATAAGGAAAGCATCAGTAGCTTATTACCTGCATATATTGCCCAACAGCCATATCACCGACCTCCTTGGCCAGAGTGACATCAGCCGAAGATTGGCAATACTCATCCACAACAGCCATGTAAGGATACTCCTTTCCCCACACCGAAAACGCCTCACTTTCCTCAGAAATCTCGTGCAGCCTTTTTTGATTCCCCATAAAAGCCTGTAACTCTTCAAGAGGAACCCCAAACCCTCTTTCATCAGAATCATCTAATAAATCCACAAGCTCAGACTTCTTCCTCTTCTTCGCGAAACCTCGCCAGTAACAACACCTTCTCAGCATTAGACGACGACACCTCTTTCTCCAAATTTTTATTCTTAAACCGCGTCCTCAGCGACGCAGCAGAAACGCCAGGATACTTCCCACCTGAAGAAAAACATATAGTGTTAGACTTCTTCAGCAAAAAACACAGACATTAAAATAAACCCTAGAAACTCACCTAGATAATCTACACAGCACCCTTACCTCTTCCCACTTCAGCAACTCATACATCGATATCAAATTTTTTCTATCACATTCTCCACTAAAACTCTATCAGACACTCATTCCTCGCGATATAACCTCTGGACCAAGTATATTTTGCGGCTCTGAACACCAAAAGAGGGGAAATTTCTCAGCAAGGTTTTCATCAATAAAAACGGAAACTCCTTTTCTGAACTCCTAACTTAAAATACATCTCCTTGAAGTCTTTAAAAGAAGACTGTACAGTTTAAAATCCCAATCCCGGAGTGCTATTGAGTTTACCCAACCTCCCTTCCAAACGCCTTTAGCTTGAAATAAAAAGAACAAATCCACAGACGGCACCTCCTCCAGAAACTCCATCAAAACCTCAAAAGATTTGGATGAAGCTGAGAGGGAGCACAGTTGAGCTGCTTAAGAACTTGACACTCAAACTCCGTAAACGGAAGCCTAACCCACAACTCTTCAAGCACACAGCTATGCATGTAAAAGAATCCAAACCCCCACTCTCGGTGAAAACCCTTATCATCCACACTACACGGTAACAACTCCACCTTGACTCCGGAACCTACCCTCACTATTTTATTCACATCCACCTCCCTCACCGCCGCTTCATCAGAAAACAGTGACACCCGTGATTTAACATCTTCCCCTACCCAATCATACGACCAATCCACCCTATCCTTTTTCTCTTTCTCAAACCCCATTAGATCGAAAGGCAGTAGCAGAAGAAAAGAAAGAAGGAAAAATACAGGAGAAAACACAAAAATGGATCAGAAACAGAAAAGGAGACTCATACCTCTCTTACTCATTCTTCAAAGAAGCAAGCATATAACCAACAGCCAACAAAACACCCAGAAAAATCTGAAGAGATTCGAAGAATTAAAGAGACAAAACGTTCCAAATAATCACCCCCCACTCCCAAAGCCACATCAAACAATAAACCAAACATGGGGAAACCGCAAAAATTAAATGCAACCATTATTCCTTCTCTTTCATCAGGAAATAACGGACATGACTCCCCACGTACCCACATTTCAAAACACTGAACCATCTTTTAATGAAGTAAGTTGATCTGGGGGCTCATCCACTAACTCACACAAGCCGAGTTATAACTCATCAAAAAGTAAAGCTCAACCTGCTTCATTAAAATCCTCCTCAGGCTAAGCTTGGGGGCTGTGATATGGTCACCATTAATACGAATAATAACTCGTCATTTGCTGTTATTATTCAGCCTTTATGAGTTATAACTCGTCTAAATCAATACTATCGTAACCGACATCCCAAACGGTAAAGATAAAAACGGTTACAAAACCAATCATCAGAAACGGTCAAATAAATCATCTAGAATATAACAGACGATTAAATATCTATAAAAGCAAGGTAAAATATCTTTTTTCGACATTCTGAACTCAACATTAAAACTAACTTAAGCTTCGGAGTGCCTTTGCAGGTACACTCCACCCTCTCTGTATTGCTCGCACTCTCATACCCACAAGGAATACCAGAAGCTCGGACCCTGAGGGACAGACGTCCGACCTTGCAGCATATAGCTCGGCTGACCTTCAGAAATTAAGGCCGACCTATTTCTCAGGCAAGATCATGTGTATATATTTTCTGTTTTGTATTTTTTTTATAGAGAAAAAATCAAATTTTTATGTTTATATCTTTTATAAAAGTTTGTCTTTTTCTGAAAAAATTAAAAAACCATATCAAATACCTGTCACAAAGGTTGTTATGTTCATATTAGAATGGTGTGATCTATAATATCCAATGACAAATTCAAAAAATTTAAATAATGAAGGCAAATATATAACATATAAAAATAATAAAAAATTTTATAAAAATATCAAATATGAACATATTAAATGTTAAATAATTATTTATTTATTTATTATAAATATTAATACATTGATAAGTAATAATGTGGTTATTAATTTAGCTTTTATAAATTAAATATAATAATAATAATAATAATAATAATAATAATAATAAAATGAGATTAATTAAGATAATCAAGATGATAAACAGATATCTTCTAATCAATAATAAAAGTGAAATATATTTTTTTATAAATTATGTACAATAAATGATATTTTAGAACAAAAAATTATATACCAAATCTCTCATATTTTTATTATATATTTTATAGATTATTTAATAATTATTTAATCATTTAATAAAAAAAGACCGAAAATTATTTCAAATAATAATAATAAAATTAGTTACTTATATAGATAAAAATTTAAAATATTATTGCTTTAATTAATTTTAAATAATTTTTAATCAAATTTATGTTTGAAAACTAATTATTAAAATACACCTCGAGTATAAAATTCTTTAATTTACTAGTAAATATTAAAATTGAATAAAAAAAATTCAAAGATATAAACTGCTACTAAATAATTTATTAATTAAATATATAATACTATAATAATGTTGTTTTTTATTAAATTAATTTAATATATTTTTATTTTATACTTTTAGATACAAATTAGAGTTTATTTTTGATATATTGACAATGTAAAAAAATTTACACAATTGTCCAATTACACCTTTTTGGATGATTATTTATGCAAATGTAATTAATATAAAAGGCAGTTATTTTTTATGATATGGTATTACATAATTAGATACACTAACTATATATCGAAATTTAATTCTAAAAATTAAAAAATACATATAAAATAAATATTTTAACTCAAAATTTAATAAATATTTTTTAATGTAAAAAAATATATAATTTTTTAATAGAGTACATAATTAGTATCTTTTTATAAAAAATTATTATCGACAAAAAATTTATCTATATTCAAAAACCATGTATTTTAATTAAATTATTATAAGCAAAAAATTTGTGTGTAATTTAAAATGTTTTATCGAAAATATTGAAATTAGTGTTTGGCATGCTCCTCATCATTTCACATAGCAGAACACTCCTCATCATAACTTTATTCCCTGTGCCTCCACATCCATTCCCTCCAAATGTTTCATTGACGGCGCCTCTCGGCGTTGCATCGCCATCGCACCGAACTTCTATTGCATTGAACTTCCGTCGCACCAAAGTTTTGTCGCACTCCTTTCCGGTTCTTATCCGTCGCATCCCTTCCGTTAGTCTTACTCGCATCGTTTCTTTTCGAACCCTAATGTGTGTTTCTCTCTTCGATCTTGCCAACAGTGATTGTTCTTCTCCGTATGTTGCTGCATTTCTCTCTTCGATCTTGCCTCAGCCATGAGCCTAATCTCCTTTCTCTTCCACTGCTGTTTTCTTTCATTTAATTCCATCGCTAACTTTGAATTTAGTTTCTGTTCTGATTAGTTTCTGTTCCGATTTACTTGTTTTATTTCTTATGTTCTATTTCCTTAACTCTGAAGCTTTTACCATTTGACAGCATATAAGGTGCAAAGCTGTTTCTGTGCTGCTTCTATTCTTCTACTTCTATACGCTACTCTGCTTTCTTTTTTTTGCTACTTAGCTTTTAGCTGATAATGAATCCATTGTTGCTTCTGCTATAAATGAATCTTTGCAGTGCTTTATTGAATTGTAGCTGCTATAAGTGTTGTTATTGCTTTTAATTTAGTTATTTATTGTTGCTGCTGCTGATAATTTTTATTTATACCAATTTCTATATATCTGAATTTGCTCTAAAGGTTAAACTATCATGATTGTTAAAAAAACCATTGAATTATTTCTAAGCTTTTCTATTTCTCATTTTTTATAAGTTACTCTCTCTCTATTGCACAGTAGTTGATTGTTAGTAGATTAAGTGTTAGTTTGGATTGACTCTTTTGAGTTAAAAAAATATTTTTTTAAATAAAGTACTTTTATTTAATTTAAAATCTATTTATATACGGAATTTTTTATTTAAATAAATGTAATTATTACTGAATTAAATAATTTAAAAAATTATTACCGAAATTCGTGAGCCTTTCTTATCTTGTTTATACTGTGAATGAGATATTTTGCACGTATCTCGTTTACAGTATAAACGAGATAAGACACGTGGATGTGACACGTGTATATTTCGTTTACACTGTAAACGAGATACGTGCAAGCTTATCTTGTTTGTAGTGTAAACGAGATAAGGACAGGGATACTGACGGAGGGGTTGGACTATATCAATGGCAAGATGACCTTGTAGATGAGACTGCTATCCAACTGTCGATGGTCTTGGGACATGGTGGGTGCTAAACAAGTGTGCGCTCCACCAACTCTCCAGACCTCCCTAACGAAATAAAACAGCCATGGTTCAAAACTACTTTATATATGGCAACCATAAATGAGTAAGTACGCCTCAATTAAACTTAAACTCACCAGTATCCGAGGTTCTGTCGAAGGGCAACACGGAGACTCTATGGACAGCCATTTGCAGCTTGACGGCATTGCACATGGTACTTTAATCAGTCCAATTCGATCACTTGGTACTCAGCACTCCTGCGATACTGTAGTTCTTTGCCCCCTGCATTACTATATCTCTGCATTTGAATCTGTGGCTGATCCAAAACTCTATCCCAACGTCTAGGTTGTAATCCTCTTCTCCCGTGTTGAAAAACAGAGTTCTCTCATGCATGGCGTCCAGATCCAACGTATGATAGTGACTTGGTACATTTGAGAGCGCCAGAATTAGATGGGGGAGGCAAAACAAAGTGCACCGATGTCTCAGCGGGAGTCTCTGGTACAAACTCCTCCTCATCACCCCCTTCAGAAGAATCATTATCGGCACTATCGGCAACGTACTCTTCGTCGGAGTCTTCCTTACCCACCTGCATGTCTTCCACTGGAATGGCGACATGAATGGGTGGTGGTGCGAGAGGTCGGTCGTCCTGTACATAAGTCGAGTGTACAGAACCACCACCACCAACATCTCCAACCTCGGCGGAAAGTTCCATCACTTGTTCCGCCATGATTCTCCCATGGATGTCGAACATGAGTCGTACATGCTCGTCCCCTAGAAGCTAAAATAGTCGAAACCGAAAAACTCCATTACCCAAGAGTGCCAGCAACCTATACCCCACCCTTCCAACCTCCCTCGTTTCTGTGCCACCAAGGTTGCTCAATATCAAACTCTTCAACTCGGACAACGAACTTACACGCTGAGTGTGCAACAATGTTGGATTCTCACACTCAAATATCACCCCATTGTCACCATTTATCATATGACATTTGAGGTAAACACACAAAACTACGTATACGCTATTATTGGCCATTGTTGCCCTTTTTTTTGAGAAAAACGGAACATAAGAAGATATGAAATGTTTGTAGAGAATGCCAAGGGTTACACATCCTTTTATAGCTGTTTAAAATTTGTCTCACTGTATCTCGTTTACAATATAAACGATAAATTCTCTCTTATCTCGTTCACAGTGTAAACGAGACAAGAGAAGCTCACGGATTTCGATAATAATTTTTAAAATTATTTTATTCAGTAATTATTATATTTATTTAATTTATTAAAATAAAAAAATCCTTTATTAAAAAAGCCTTTATTACATTTAAAAAAGTACTTTTATTAAAAAAAACAAATTATTTGCTTTTTTTAAAGTTAACAATACCTTGCTTTTAGAAAAAGCTAAAGGAAAAGATGTTTTTAATACTTAAAATTTTTTTTTAAAATGTCTATCCAAATGTAAAATAATTGTTGTTTGTTAAAAAAAAGATCTTTTTTAAAAAAATAAAAAAAATTAAGTAGCCAATCCAAACTAATCCTAATTTGTGTGCTCACTCAGAGATTTTTGGTCCAATCTCTTCAATTTTTTGCTTGGAATTCAGCTTAGTGCAATTCAAATACTTGTAATAATTGATTATGCTGTACTTTTAGCTTTGCTGTTTGTTAATTCTCTTGAAATTGATGCATAAAACTAGAACGGTGTAGCTCTATGATTTGCTAGCTCATTGATAGATTAAACATTGCGGTAATTGGAGTCCTCTATGTGCTGATTATTTTATTTTTTGATTATTCTGTAATTTGATATTTCCAGTGTACAAAAGTGGACTTTTGTTCATAGCATAGAGACAGTAGGGACACATTGTATTTTATCGTTTGTTTACCGCTTAAGTAATCAATTTTCTTATTGATAAGTCTGATGGATCAACTTGAATTTATGTGTTATTTCACCTCTTTGATTTGCTTGCTGGAGTAATGGAGCTATTAACTTGTAATGCTTTTATGGTTGGGTGTGAAGTTCAAAACATGATTGTAGTCCTGAAATAGTTTTAATTGTAATGAAAGGAGCATGAGCCTTGGTGCAAGAAATATATGGTACTATATAATGAACTTAGAGAAAACTGGGAGCGACTTTATTAGGAAAGAATCAGTTAAAATGAAGGACGACAATCTTAGGATCGGGCAGAAAATTACTAACCTCTTTCCTGAGTTTGAAGAACAACGTCAGTTGATTCTGACTTCAAATCTATCCTTTCTTCCTAAACATGTTATTCTATATTCTCAAATGCATTGCTATAAATTTGATAGGTCTAGATGATCCTGAAACAATTCTTGGGCCTTTGGCTAACAAATTAAGGCCTACAATCTGTTGCTTGATAATTTGCAGAAGAAACCTGATGAGGTTTGCTAAAGTGGCACAAACACAACTTTTGTGGTCTTTTATACATATAATTTACTATCTTAATTGTTTTTTCCATTTTTCCCTGGAAGTCTTTCTTAAACATGCAGCTCTATGAAAAAGCCTTGGAATTGTTTGAAGATGATCAATCAACTTCTGTAAGTTCTGTTATGTTTTTTGGAATTTTAATTTTCCTGTTTTTTCATTGATGAAATGTGTAAATTGACATGTAAATGATGGCAGGTTGTTTTACATAGGCATTTACTAAGAACAATAGCAGCTCCTGTGGTGGATATGCTTCTTCATGATCTGGTAATTCTATACAGTGAACTGTTTGTAAACGTAATATATATCTTGAGGGTTTAATATGGTCTAACGCAATGGATTCATCATCTGCAGGATGAACACAACAAATTAAAGAACGGTGTTGAGGTTCAAGAGGCTCCAAGTTCTGAATCTATTTCACTTAGACTTGGAGACAGTTGCAATTGTAAGAATAAGATGTTATTTGAATCAACGTCTGTATTGGTATTGTGTTTGATGCTGATCATTAGTAGGAGCCATAGAATGAGTACTTACATTTTGTTTATTATTTCCTTTTGTAGTCCAAGAGTTTTTCTAGACCTCTTGCAAATAAGGCTCTTGCTGTTGTAGAGACATTGGAGGGAAAGGCTGTCATTTTTAATTTTACAACAAATCTTGTTGTTAAGGTTTATGTAATTGATTGTCAACCATTTTTCAATTAACAGTTGCAACCAATTGGGTGAAAATATTTTTTTTCTTGAGTATCAAACCTATTATCCTCTCTGATTTGTGAACAGTATAATTAAAAGTTGAATTTGAATGTTCAAAACAGAATGTTGAAGTATTCATGGACGCATTTAGAGCAGTAACTGAAGAGAAGTAACGTGTCTATTATTTTGTGGAACTTCAGGAATGATTTGACCTCCAATGCTTTTGTAGTGATTCAAACCTTGCAATGTGGTTTGATCTTGAATATTTATGCTTTCATCCTGAATATGAAAATTTTAGGCTTATTTAGATTGTATCTATGATGGTAATATAGACAAATTTTGGCACCTTTGACAGAACTGTATTTCATGCAATCATATAATATTTCCTATCGAGTAATAACATGTAGTGAATCTTATTACTTGAGGGAGATTTTGTCCACTTATACTTGTTTCCTATTTCCAGGAAGTGGGTACTTCCTTCTTGTCGCCCAGATGGAACTAAAAATTACAAGAACAGAGCTCCTAGAGCACCTGTTATGAAAGTGAGTTTCCATTAATAACTAGAAGAGTGAAAAGGTTTACAATCCACTTTTCCGGATACTGATTGACTCATAGATTTGATTATTTTTTTACTATTACTTTGCTCTTATTAGTCCAGCTCAGCATCCTTCCTTAAAATTGAAATTGATGAACCTGCTGCACAAGCTATAAGTGCTTTGCTATTACTATTACTATTACTTTGTTCTTATTATTCCAAGAATGATTTTGTTTCATTATCAATGCTTATCCTGTTTAGGGTTGAGACTATCACTACTATAGGAAGAATCTATGTTAAGTGCCTTTACATAAAAACTTCAGCTTTGTTCTGATATGTCTATTCTGAGTTTTTTTTTTTTTTTTTTTCTGAAATAAAATTAAAAAAAATTTATTATTTCCCTAATTCCCAGCGAGTTTCCCTTCAAATTATAAAAAAAATTGCTAACTCAAATTTTTAAGCTTCACAATGACAATGATAACCATTATCATCGTCTCCAGAGTACATAAGAATAAATCATATTTTTATTGGGGAAATAATTATTTTTTTATTTATAATGGAAAAAATCCTTACTAAATATGGTTTATTTCCGTGAATCTATGTATTTCTAGAGCCGATGAAAATGGTTGTCCGCCAGCAACACGATGATAATGGCTTAAAAATTTGATTTTCGTGTATTTTAGAAAAGATTTAAGTAAAGTTCGCCGGAATTAGGCAAACTCTATATTTTGTATAGAGTTCGCCTAGTTTTGCAATAAAAAAATCGTATTTAAAAAATTAAAGTTAAAAATTGGAATTTTGAAAAGTAATAAATGTTTTTATTTTATTTCAGTGAAAAATCCTATTACATGGGTGTTAATACCAATGTTTTAAAAATCGAACCGATTCAACCGCGAACCGACAACATTAACGATCCAATCAGGCATATAAAATCGTTGTTTAGAAAATCGGTAAAAAACCATTGAACCGACAAAGAACCAGCCAATCGGACCGAACCGGAACCCGCCCGGTTTTTACAAAAACGGAAGCCCCTTCGTTTCGTTCTCCCTTTCATTCAGAAAGAAATCACACAAACCCAGCCAAAAAACCCTAGCACTGTAAGCCTACACCATCGCCGCAAGGAGTGGCATACTACCGCCGTTTGTCGCACTCAAAGTTCGCCATCCGTCCGTCTATCTAGCTTCCCTCGTGCTCCAAGTCTTCAACCCCTGTTCGCTGTCACCGATCGCGGTTGCTTCCTCGAACTCGGCGTCCGTCGTCTTTGTCTGCTCAGCCGCGCTTCCGTTGTTCAGCTGTCGTCTTCGTTCGCGTTCTTCGCCATTCACGTTCGCTCGGCGTTCACCGTTCGAGTTCACATTCGCATTCGTCTGGAAGCCACGTTGCTCTGCTTCAAACTCTACAACCAACCCGCGCGCTACGCCGAACTGCTCTCTTTTGTCGCCGCCGTGAGTTCCCTAAACCCGCCACCAGACAACGCACTCACGCAACACCAACACTCTACTTCAAACTCTGCAATTTCTGATTTCTATTACAATAAGTAACTATTTGATTTGGTAGTTGTCTGGATTTTTTCATAGACTGAATTAAAGTTTAAAATAGTTATGTTCTCTTCTCTATCACATTGATTTTAAGTTTTGAATTCTTTTATTTCGTTTTAATTTTACCGCACTCTAACATATTTGATGAAATGCTTTAACCATATTTCTAGTTGGTTTTATAATTTCTAGCTTTTAAAAACTTAGTAAGTTGATTGCATGTGAAACTAGAATAATTGAATCTTAGTAATTAGGAAATTTTAGTTGCGCAAATAACATCTTTGCAGAAAACATATTAGCATGATGATTCCTCTTGCATTAGTGTTCTTCTAATAAATTTTAACTGTTATTGTGAACTTGTTAATTTGCTAATTGTTCTTGTGTTGTTCTTCTGTTACTTTTAATTTTTTTTTTTGTGATTTTCTATTTTTTATTTAAGAAGGTTCTTTGGTTTGGGTATTCTTCACTCTCTTGTAAGCTTAGCTTTTAATTCTTTGAGCATACACGTATCAAATCATTGTTTTCAGCAATGGTGAATTTTAGATTGTTTTTTGGGTTGCTTTGTTTTAAATGTTCCTATTGTTGTTGTTGTGTTTTTGCTGTGATTTAAATGTTCTTTTGATTCTTTTTTTTTCGAATGCCCAGTCAGTACTTGGTTGATTGGTTTTGTTTAGTGATTGTATTTGATGATAAATTTTAAATTGATAACTCTGTTACTCCTTTACTGTCTGTTTCTATAGTTAAATTTAATTAAAGTTTCTTGAATTTGCACTGCCTGATTCACTGTTCCTTCATTGCTTTTTTGTTAATCATTGTGATGAGCTTTGTTAAAATTGAGTTGAAAACTATTAATCTTTCTTCATTTTTCACTATTCTAACCTCTGCTCTTATTAAAAATTTTGCAATTGATGATCTTTTGATTTATTATATGCTTCATGTTTTCATTGTTCTCTTATGAAGAAAAAATTTGCAATTAGTGATCGTATGATTCATGTTTTGATTGTTCTGTTATATAAAAAATTTGTTTTCATTGTTTTGTTTATTGTTTGGTTGCTATGTCCCTGTTCTTGATCTCTGCCGACTTGCTATCCCTCCTCCATGTTGGATTCTTTTTGTTTCAGCCTCTGTTGTGTATTTATTGTGCAACACTATCTTTTTTTTTTATTTTTTGACTTAGCTACATTAAGACAATATTATCTATCTTTAACTTGTATATTGTAATTTAATCCAGCTATTTTTAATGGAAATATAATTATGTTAATACTAATAAACCAGTAATTAGAACGGTTTGATGACTAATTCGGTTTCCAGAACCTTTGTTAATACCATACTTTAGGAGGATGGAAGAGATGTAGTTAGTGATCTTAATTTTGCTTTAGCCAAACAAGTACTTTTTTAATATCTTTATTGTAACTATATTATTAAGATTTTTTTTCCTAATACTCCTTAAAAATTTTATTGTTACATTTAAAAGAAGTTATTTTTCAAAGGACTAAAAATGTATGAATTAAAAATTTTCTCTTATGTTCCACAAATTTTCCCTCTCAGTTGTTGAATTAAAATGGTTATATCATGTGTTGTGTCTCATGCAAAGCGCCAAGACTTCAAGTCAATAAAAAGAGAGTTAGTTAATATAATTGAGTTTATATTGCATACATATTTTTTAAGCATTCTCGTATTTGTTTTAGTTATCAACCCGTATTTTGCGATCCGATAGACTATGGCTCCGCACTAGGCTACGACGTAAATCGTGGCAAATAGAATACGACTTCTAGCATCAGACAACCAGAAACTTCATGTTAGGAGATTGCACATGCTTCACCGAAGCAGTTCCTGATGTTCGACTATGTCACTTCTCTATTGTGTTCTTGCCTTAGGATATCAGATCTTTGCTTTGCTGCTGGTTATATTGACCGCAGGGTGCAAAACGACATCGATAGCCTAATCCCTCACTATCTTTAAAAATTCACCACTTGAGTTTATGACGTCAAGAATTGTTAGCGGTATCATTATAAGTGACGACAGCAACTTCACATTTGCTAAATATATACAGTGCAGCCATCATTGAGCCTGTATTCTTATATAGGTGATGTGCATAGTAGAGGCATTTTAATTTTTTGTCGACAATGGGCTATGTGGAGGGGTAGCAGATGAGGAATCCCACGTGAGACTTGGGAGAAAAATGAGCCTCTACAAATTTTTTCAAGTGGTTCATTCTTAGATGAGAAAAATATACTCCAATTGATGAGTGATTCTTTTGTTAGCTATCAAAGTGCCGGGCGTGTATCTTTGACTAGCAGTGGTTATGTAGTGACAGCGTTTTAGGATTGGCGCATTTAGTTTGCAAAATTCTAGATATATTGGTTGTGGTTGATTCATTGCCGATACTATTTTTATAAATTCTTTTTCTACATATTACAATGCATGTTCACTAGTGTTCATACCCTGTCCCAACGATAAGACCCAGGTCCCAACAAAAGGCCCAACCCAAAAAGGTTGAGCTTCGCCTTGTACCGACCTCCTCCCTATAAAGTCGGTTCCTATCACGGCTAACCCTAAAGAAGTCGGGAACGAAGATTAGCTGGCAGATAATCACTCATTCAAATGAGTAACTGCCCCTGACATCTCTCTACCCACTTCCAGGAGACATATCTCAACCCCCCTAAGATAAAGGAACGGTTATCCACCTTAAAAAGCGGAACTACTTCAGCGGTGATTATTGGTTCACCACTATAAATACCCTGACACCTCTCAGGTATCTCTAAGTCCCAATACTCTCTAAGCCTGTTTGCACCCTTGCTGACTTAGGCATCGGAGTGTCCTTACAGGTACCACCCCCTATTCGTCCTTACACAAGTCGGATGGGGGCTTCGGATCGCGAACACACTTGAACGTTTCACCGTTCAAACGATTGGGCTAGCTAAATTGGTCCAACCCATTAATCTCCGGTTACCCAACGTAACATTGGCGCCGTTGCCGGGGACCCGAGAGTTCAACCAGTAATGCCGAACATATCACAGGAAGATGGTCAAGTGGCATCAAATTCTGAACAAGAGAATCTAGATACCGGAAACAATGACGCAGACCTAACCCTTCACCAGGGAACCAATGACCAACATAGGGAAGGTACCTCCGGATTTAAAAATCCGAAGATGAACTCCTCCGAGGGGCGTGAATCGGAAAAGGATGGGCCACCCCATGCAACCGAACTAATGGGGTTATTCCATGGCCACCAAGGTCGCTTGGAACAACTGGAACAGGAGCGGGAGCGACAAAAGGAAATAGAAAAACACTTAAGAGAGGAGATGGAATGACGAAAAGAGTTAGAAGAAAAACTCTTAAAGTTAGAATCCTCCCTCAAAAGTCGGAACTCTCACGGCGACCGAGAAGAGTCACCCCAGGAGGTGAGGACCCCTTTAGTGAGGACATAATGAGGGCAAAAGTTCCAAGAAACTTTAAAAGCCCTGACATGGACCTCTATGATGGAACCACGGATCCAAAGCATCATTTAAGCAACTTTAAAAGTCGGATGTATCTGGCTGATGCTTCTGATGCAATACTCTGCAAAGCTTTCCCGACCACCTTATCGAAAGCAGCAATGAAGTGGTTCGATAGCCTCCCTCCAAGGTCGGTCACCAGCTTTGAAGACCTCTCGAGAAAATTCCTAACGCGGTTCTCCATTCAGAAAGACAAAGTAAAGCATGCACCGAGCCTCCTGGGAATAAAACAGGAGGTCGGAGAACCACTACGAGATTATATGGAAAGATTCAACAAAGCATGCTTGGAGATTCAAGACTTGCCCACCAAAGCAGTCATTATTGGGCTGGTAAATGGGCTCAGAGAAGGACCATTCTCACAGTCCATATCAAAAAGGCACCCCACCTTCTTGAGTGATGTACAAGAAAGAGCTGAGAAGTACATCAACATAGAGGAAAACGCCAGACTGAGAGAGCCAAGCCGGCGACCTGGACACCTCCCCTCGATAAAAGACAAGGAGAGGGAGCTAAAGAAGAAAGAAGACCTCGGTCTCGACAGACCCAGGAAATATCACTCTTATACTCCTCTAAAAGTTTCCATAGTGGACGTATACAGAGAAATTTGTAATACTGAAAGACTGCCGCCTCCCAGACCCATCAAGAATAAAAAAGGGGGGAGCCGCGGTGACTACTGTGAGTACCATAAGATATATGGTCACTCAACAAACGACTGTTACGACCTCAAGAATGTGATAGAAAAGCTGGCCAGAGAAGGCTGACTTGATAGATATCTCATGGAGAGGTCGGACAATCATGGAAAGAGAAAGTGAGATGATGCGGACAGAAGAGACCCACCACCACAGACTCCGGAGAGACATATACATATGATCTCAGGCGGATTCGCGGGAGGAGGGCTCACCAAGTCCTCTCGCAAAAGACACCTCAAGCGAATCTACCAGATCGGAACGGAATCGCCCAACCTTCCTACCATCTCATTCACAAAGGAGGATGGGCAAGGAATAATCCCCGGACACGATGATCCGGTGGTAATAACCATGATCCTAGCCAACGCCCATCTCCACAGAACTCTGGTGGATCAAGGGAGTTCAGCAGACATCCTTTTCAAGCCTGCATTTGATAAAGTAGGGTTTGACGAAAGGGAACTGAGAGCCTACCCCGACACTTTGTATGGGCTAGGCGATATGCCGATAAAACCACTAGGTTTCCTGCCCCTCCACACTACTTCTGGAAAAGGAGAAAAATCCAAAACTCTGAATATAGACTTCATAGTCATCGATGTGGGGTCAGCATATAATGCTATAATCGGAAGAGCTACCCTAAACCTATTAGGAGCAGTGGTATCTACCCCGCATCTCTGCATGAAGTTCCCGACATCAGCAGGGATAGCAACGGTGCGTGGGGACCAGAAACTGGCAAGAAAGTGTTACAATGAAAGCCTGAACCTAAGGGGAAAAGGCAAGGAAGTCAACACCATAGAACTCGGTGGAGCAAGGGCCAAAGAAGAGTTGCGACCACAGCCAGGGGGAAAAACCGAGGAAATACAGGTCGGCAAAGAGGAAGGAAAAAATACCAATATAGGAGCCAACTTAGGGGTAACCCTGAAGCAAGGGTTGACTAAACTCCTAAGAGACAATTCCGACCTCTTCGCCTGGAAAGCCTCCGACATGCCCGGGATAGACCCCGAGCTAATGTCCCACAAGCTCTCGGTATATCCAGGATCCTGACCTGTACAACAGAAAAGGCGCAAGCTTGGCCCTGAACGAGCTCTAGCGGTGGAAGAGCAAGTACAGGCACTCCTAGAAGCCGGCTTCATCAGAGAAGTCAAATATCCAACATGGCTAGCAAACGTAGTGCTAGTCAAGAAGCAAAATGACAAATGGAGAATGTGTGTCGATTACACCGACTTAAATAAGGCATGTCCCAAGGACCCTTATCCACTTTCAAGTATTGATACTTGTTCCGAGGGTTTGCCTGAAACGTGCAGCTCGGTCGTCTGGAGAGGCCCGTGGTGGGGGTTCGGTGACCCGAGCTTGGTATGCAGAATGGTTGGTGGTTGTACCTGCAATGACACTCCGATGCTTAAGTTAGCATGGGTCCAAGCAGATATGTGTAGATTTGGAATGAATGCCATACCTGGGTGCTCCAGTGTATTTATAGTAGTTGGCAGTGATCTTCCCTGGATAAGATATTCTTATCTTATCTTATCTTTTGGGAGTTTTATCTTTATCTTTGTGGAACCGCCTTTTCCAGGCCTTTTCGGCCTTTAGGTTTGGGCTGTGTTCCTTTTGATGGGCCTTCCTTGCTCTTTGTCCGAGGTCCGACCTTTAGGTGTGAGCTTTAGGATAAGGTCGGACCTCTTGCGAATTTGCCGAGTTGGAGGACCCCGGTCAGGGTATGAACAGTGCCCCTGCCCGAGTTCGTCCTTTTTGGGAGGTCGTGCTCGGGCATAGTAGTCTGTTTTTCAAAATTCAAAATGGCCGTTCCTGCATTTATTGCATTTTACCGTTTTTCCTCGATTTCCGTTCGGGCTCTGTGAAGGCTTTATTTATTGCTCCTTTCCTCCTTTCTGCGTTTTGTTTTTTTTTTTTATGCTTTACAAGCGTCGTTTCTTCTTTCCCTTTGTTTTGCTTTCCGGAATCTTTCTTTGTGTGTCTTTCCAGGGTTTCCTCTGTGCCGTCGTTTCGTTCTCCTTGCTTCGGAGCTCTTCGTCTTCGCTTCTTCTTCCAGGTTTGTTTCCGTGTTTCTCTTTTCTTGTGATCGTATGCTTCTGTCCTTTGTGTGGCTCTTGCTTATTTCTTTTCCTTTATGCCTGGGTTGCCCCAAAAGAGGTGCCGCCATTGCTGTTGTTTTTATATGGGGGGGGCTCTTTTTTTGTTCCCTGGCATTTTTGTTCTGTGTTGCCCCACTTTTTTCGTGGGGTCTTTGCTTCTTGCCTTGCTGAATGGTTTTTCGTTGTCTTCTTTATGTGATTTTTTGCCTGCTGCTGTATTTCTTCTTTGTAGGTAAGAATTTTTATGTCTCGAAAGGTTCTTCAAGCGATGTCGACTAAAATTCCGTGTGGTCTTGATTGGGTAGACCTTCTTCCTCTAAGAGTTCCTACCGTGGTAGATTCTGAGTACTTAGTTAGGTTCCGTAGGCATTGTAGCATATGTGAAAATAGAGAGTTTGAGAGGGATTATGAACTAGTCGCCCCGGATTCCGAGGAGAGGGTGTGCTTCCCGCCCCTAGATAGTTTCGAGAAGCTTTTCTTTTACGCTTATGATTGTTTTTTCTCTAAGCTGGGCGTCCGACTTCCCTTTACCGATCTGGAGTCTGAGGTGTTATGGTCTTGTAATCTTGCTCCTACGCAGCTCCATCCAAATTCTTGGGCGTTTTTAAAGCTGTTTCAACTTTTGTGTCAGTTCTTGGGCGTTGTTCCCTCTATTTCTCTTTTTTCCTACTTGTTTGTGTTGACAAAGCCAGGGTCGGGTGGAGGGAAGGTATCTTGGGTTTCTTTTAGGGCTAACCAGGGAAGGAAGTTTTGCACCCTGTATGATGAGTCCTTTCATGATTTTAAGAACTTCTATTTCAAGGTCCGGGCTACTGGAGACGTCCGACCTTTCTTTTTAGATGAGAGTGGGGAGCCTTCTTTTTCTCTTTGTTGGCAGGAAAAAGTAGTGTCTACTAAGTATACTCTTGAGAGTCTAGATGAGGTGGAGCAGGCTTTTGTGGGTGTGGTAAGCAGTTTATGGGGTCGGGCACCTCACTTGGACACGAAGAAAATGTTGGGGGATCCAAGCCTTCTCCGTTCCGAGTTAGGTAGTTCCCGACCCTCCGAGATTATCTTTTTAGTATTTTTGCTTTGTTTTTGTTTTGGTGGAATTTCTGTTTTGGTGATTCTTTTCTTTTATTCTTGCAGAGATGTCTTCTCAGGCGGATTCTATGAAGTTCCTTCGTCGGACGAAGAAGTCCGTGGCTGCTCGAAATATTGAGGCTGGGGAGGCTTCTGCCCGATCTTCTCCGAAGAAGACTACTGTGGGTGTCACTACTCGGTCGAAGACTATTCCGACTCCCCAGTTTCGACCTATAAATCAGGATCCTCCAACCTCTGGACCCGGTAACTCATCTCCTCCTTCGTCCTCGGGTCCTCCTCCCAAGAAGCAGAAGACCTCTCAAGAGTTTGCGGGTTTTAATGATAAGGATTTTGATGCTCTCGGTTGGGTTGAACAGCATATTCTCCCTCAGACTTTTATTTCTACTGATGATGTCTATGGAGCACCATTTTCAGTATATGGCGCGGAGCTGTGTCCGGATGGCTAGTCTTCATGCCGCTATTGCCCGAGAGTTCAAGAAATCCCCCATTGGTGCGACCAGTTCCCGACTTGAGAAGGCTCAGTCCGAGTTCGAGAGGATTAGTGAACTGAAGGCTGCTAGGATTGCTGAGCTGGAGGCGTCTTTGGAGAAGGAGAAAGCTAAAGCTACCGCGGCTGTGGCGGCGGCGAGTTCATCCGAGGAGATGGTGAAGGCGGCGAAGGCGAGTTATACTCGGACATATGCTGAGCTTGTGGAGACAAAGGAGAGGTTGCAATCCGCTCAGGATGATTTTTTCGAGCTAGAAGGACATGTGGCTAAGGGTATGGATGCTATGTTTGAAAATTTGAAGGCTCAGGTCCGGGTTCTTGCTCCTGACCTGGATCTGAGTTTATTCAGTACGGATAATGTTGTCGTGGAAGGAAAGATTGTTCCGGCTCCCATCGAGGATGAGGTTCCGGTGTCTGACCCCAAAGTTCCGGTTGCGAACCCGACTTCACCTTTGGCCGGGGAGGAATCTGGTGTGGAGGTTTCAAACCGAGATGACGGTGCTGTCAAGGCTGTCCCGATTTCTATGGTTCTTCCTCCGCAGCCTTCTACCGATGTGGAGTCCGGAAAGGACCTTGATTCCCTGTAATCCTTTGTCTTTGGTTTTTTGCCCGGCCTGTGGGCTCTTTTTTGGATGGTTTTTACTACCTGTTTAATGCTTTGAACACCTTTTTGCTATTAGCTACTTGTAGTAACTTTTTAGCTTATTATGTGGTGTTTGTTCGCGTTTTGACTTTTAGTTCCGCTTTATGCTTTTTAGTTGTTTTTGGATAACAACTTTTTAGCTAGCGCTTTTTGAAACTTCGTTTTATCCTTCCCTTTGATTTCGTTTCTTCGCTTGTACTTTTTAGTTGTTTTTGTATAGCAACTTTTTAGTAAGCGTTTTTTTGAAACTTTGTTTTATCCTACCCCTTCGATTTCGTTTCTTCGCTTTGTACTTTTTAGTTGTTTTTGTATAGCAACTTTTTAGTAAGCGTTTTCGAAATCTTTGTTTTCGCCGTTTTAAGGCTTCTTTCTCGGATCCGGGCTTTTTCTCGGACCTCGGGGGGGCGGTTGAGTACTTCCCTTCGTTGGGTCCGGCCTTATTGTTGGTCGGCCTTTTAAGTTATTTTTGTAACCTCTTTTATTTGGCTTTTTGAGCCTTTTCAGAGTTGCTTTATAACTTCTCACATTAATCTGAACCTCGTCGCTTTATCTTTGCCGACCTTGTGTGGTCTCTTGGCAATGATTTTTTGCGTTTTGCCGAGCATAAATTAATGCGCCTTGGCGGGGTACTTTTCAGGATTTGTTTCATCATGAAGAAGAAGGAGAAGGAAAAGAGAAAAATTCGATTAGTATTTAAAAAAGAAAGAATATTTACAGAGTGTTTACCCTTGGCTGGGTCGGGTGCTTTTCTTGTCCGGGTGTCTCATTAAAAAACCCTTGTAGGGAAAAAGAGTACACCTCGGGTTAGGTTTTTCAAGCTGTAGTATCGTTTTAGATTACAGGCGTGCCAGGCCCTGGGCAACTCATTGCCTTCTAGGTCGGATATTTTGTAATAGCCTGTTCCTAAGACTTCCGTTACCTTGTAAGGTCCTTTCCAATTTGCAGCTAGCTTCCTTTCACCCGACTTTTGTGTTCCGATGTCGTTTCGGATCAGAATCAGGTCGGGAATTGAGAAGCTTCGTTTTATTACTTTCTGATTGTATCTGAGGGCCGTTCGCCGTTTTAAGGCTTCCTCTCGGATCCGGGCTTTTTCTCGGACCTCGGGGAGGAGGTCGAGTTCTTCCCTTTGTGCCTGTGGGTTACCTTCTTCGTTGTAGAAGATGACTCGGGGTGACCCTTCATCTATTTCGATAGGAATCATTGCCTCCATCCCGTAAGCTAGTCGGAATGGTGATTCTCCCATTGTAGAGTGTGGGGTTGTCCGATATGCCCAAAGCACCTGGGGGAGCTCCTCGGCCCATGCCCCTTTGGCTTCTTGGAGTCTCCGTTTTAACCCGGCCAAGATGAATTTATTTGCGGCCTCCGCTTGTCCATTGGCTTGTGGGTGCTCGACTGAGGTGAATTGCTGTTTGATTTTTAGCTCGGCCGCCAAGTTCTGAAAACTTGTGTCTGTGAACTGTGTTCCATTGTCTGTGGTGATGGAGTAGGGGACTCCGAACCTTGTGACGATGTTTTTGTATAGGAATTTGCGGCTTTTCTGAGCCGTGATGGTGGCTAAGGGTTCAGCTTCGATCCACTTTGTGAAGTAGTCGACCCCTACTATGAGGTATTTGACTTGCCCCGGTCCTTGGGGAAACGGGCCGAGTAGGTCAAGTCCCCACTTTGCGAAGGGCCATGGTGCGGTGATGCTGATGAGGTCTTCAGGTGGTGCTTTGTGAAAATTGGCGTGTTTTTGGCAGGGGGCATATTTTCACAAATTCCGTTGCGTCTCTTTGCAAGGTCGGCCAGTAGAATCTGGCTCGGACTACTTTCTTGGATAATGCTCGAGCTCCGAGGTGGTTCCCACACATGCCTCCGTGGACTTCTTCGAGGACGCTCTTTGTTTCTGAGGTCAGGACACACCTAAGGAGGGGGTTTGAGAATCCTCTTCTGTATAATATGTCGTGAATTAGTGTGTAATTCTGGGCGTCTTTCGTGAGTCTTTTAGCTTCCTTTCTTTCGGCGGGGAGAGTTCCCGACTTCAGGTAGTTGAGTATGGGGGTCATCCATCCTTGCTGTTGGTTGGATATATTTAGCGCTTCTTCCTCTCTTAGCACGGAGGGAGATTGTAAGGTTTCCTGGAGGAGACTTCTGTTGTTGCCTCCGGGCTTGGTGCTGGCAAGTTTTGAGAGGGCGTCTGCCCGGGCGTTTTGTTCCCGAGGTATGTGCTGAATCTGTATCTCTGAAAAGTGGCGTAGTTGTGCCTGTGTTTGGTCCAGGTATTTTTTCATAGTGGGGTCTTTGGCCTGGTAGCTTCCATTTACTTGTGATGTGACGACCTGGGAGTCGCTGAAGATCGTGATTTTTTGGGCTCCGACCTCTCCGGCTAGCTTTAGACCTGCTAGTAGGGCCTCGTATTCGGCTTGGTTGTTCGAAGCCTGGAACTCGAATTTTAGGGATAGTTCTATCCGCGTTCCTTGGTCGCTTTCGAGTATAACCCCGGCTCCGCTTCCTGTTTTGTTTGAGGACCCGTCTACATACAGGTTCCACGAGAGTGGGGTTCCAGGGGTCTCAGTGTATTCTGCGATGAAGTCGGCTAGATACTGGGATTTTATGGCAGTCCGGGTTTCATAGTGGAGGTCGAACTCGGACAGTTCCACCGCCCATTGCAGTATTCGTCCTGCCAGATCTGTTTTTTGGAGGATGTGTCTCATTGGTTGGTTTGTCCGGAC
The DNA here is from genome assembly GCF_014773155.1 of Arachis stenosperma. Taxonomy (NCBI): domain Eukaryota; kingdom Viridiplantae; phylum Streptophyta; class Magnoliopsida; order Fabales; family Fabaceae; genus Arachis; species Arachis stenosperma. Next base: position 50,023,144 of record NC_080378.1, on the reverse strand, counting down.
TTTGATGGTGTGGGCTTGAAAGTAGGGACGGAGCCTCCGAGCTGTGAACACTAGGGCGTAGGCGAATTTTTCTATTTTCTGATAGTTTAATTCGGCCCCTTGTAGTGCCTTGCTTACAAAGTATATGGGGTGTTGTCCTTGGTCATTTTCTCGTATTAACGCTGAAGCGACTGCTCGATTTCCAACCGAGAGGTATAGTACGAGTTCTTCTCCCTTTAGAGGTCGGGTTAGGATTGGTGGCTGCCCGAGGAATTCCTTGAAGTCTTGAAAGGCCTTTTCGCACTCCGGGGTCCATGAGAAGGGTTTCCCTTTTTTTAGGAGTGAGTAGAGAGGTAGTGACTTTATCGCTGATCCCGCCAAGAATCTTGATAGGGCAGCTAGCCTTCCATTTAGTTGTTGTACTTCTTTGACACACGTCGGGCTCTTCATATTGAGTATCGCTTGGCATTTGTCCGGGTTTGCTTCGATGCCCCTTTGGGTCAGCATGAAGCCTAAGAACTTTTCGGCTTCTGCGGCGAAGGTGCACTTTGTCGGGTTAAGTCTCATGTTGTGTTTTCTGAGGGTGCCGAAAACACTGGCGAGGTCGGTCAGCAAGTTTCTGTCTTCTTGTGTCTTTACCAGCATGTCGTCGACGTACACCTCCAGCTGTAGTCCGATGTGCTCTGAGAACACTTTGTTCATTAGCCTCTGGTAGGTTGCCCCTGCGTTCTTTAGCCCGAAGGGCATTACCACGTAGCAGTAGTTTGCCCTTGGGGTTATGAACGAGGTCTTTTCTTGGTCGGGTCCGTACATTGGGATTTGATTGTATCCCGAGTATGCGTCCATGAAGGAGAGATATCTATAGCCTGAGGCTGCGTCTACTAATGCGTCGATGTTTGGTAGTGGATATGGGTCTTTGGGGCAGGCTTTGTTGAGATCTGTGTAATCGACGCACATCCTCCATTTTCCGTTGGGCTTTTTTACCAGGACCACGTTTGCGAGCCATAGGGGGTATTTTACTTCCCTAATGAACCCTGCATCTAGCAGTGCTTGTACTTGTTCTTCTATTGCTTGCATGCGCTCGGGTCCGAGCTTCCGGCGTCTTTGTTGGACAGGCCGGGATCCCGGGTAAACCGATAGCTTATGGCACATCAGGTCGGGACTTATGCCCGGCATGTCGGAGGCTTTCCAGGCGAAGAGGTCGGAATTCTCCCTTAAGAGGGTTATGAGTTCCTCTTTTAGGCCTGTGTCGAGGTTTACTCCTATGCTTGTTATTTTTTCAGGTGTGTTCCCAATCTGGACTTTTTTGGTTTCTCCCTCTGGCTGCGGCCGGAGATCTTCTCGGGATTGAACTCGTCCGAGTTCTATCGTGTTGACCTCTTTCCCTTTTAGGCTCAGGCTTTCGTTGTAGCATCGCCGTGCTAGTTTTTGGTCGCCTTTTAGGGTAGCGATTCCCTTTGCGGTAGGGAACTTCATACAGAGGTGTGGGGTCGAGACTATAGCTGCCAGTCTGTTTAGGGTTGGTCGCCCAATGAGGGCATTGTATGCTGAAGTGACGTCGACTATAATGTAGTCGATGCTTAATGTTTTAGATTGCTCGCCTCTTCCAAAGGTAGTGTGTAGCGAGATGTATCCTAAGGGATGGATCGGAGTATCCCCTAGCCCAAATAGGTCGGTGGGGTAGGCCTTTAGTTCTTTTTCTTCAAGTCCGAGTTTGTCGAAGGCCGTTTTGAACAGGATATCTGCTGAGCTTCCCTGGTCAATCAGGGTTCGATGTAAGTTGGCGTTTGCTAGGATAATGGTGACTACCATTGGATCGTCGTGTCCGGGAATTATCCCTTGAGCATCTTCTCGGGTGAATGAAATAGTAGGTAATTCGGGCAGGGGACTGTCTTCTCGGATGTGATAGACTTCTTTGAGGTGTCTTTTTCGTGAGGATTTGGATGTTCCTCCGCCTGCAAAACCTCCATTTATCATGTGAACATGTCTTTCAGGTGTTCGTGGGGTTTGTTCGGCCCGATCTTCATTGTCCCCCCGCCTTCTCTTCCTGGTCTCTTCTCCTTTCTCTGCTATGTATCTGTCGAATTTTCCTTCTCTGGCTAGCTTTTCTATAACATTTTTTAGGTCGTAGCAGTCGTTAGTAGAATGACCGTAGAGCTTGTGATATTCACAGTATTCGGACCGATCTCTCCCTGCTTTCTTGTGTTTTAGCAGTCGGGGCGGTGGGATCTTTTCGGTGTGGCATACTTCTCTGTAGACGTCTACCAAGGAGACTCGGAGGGGGTGTAGCTGTGGTACTTCCGTGGTTTGTCCGAGTTGGGTTCTTCTTTCTTTTTATGTTCCCGATCCCGATCTCGGAGTGGGTAGGTTGATTCCTTCCTAGAAGAGTCTCTTAGCTGGGAGGTTTCCTCCATGTTGATATATTTTTCCGCTCGCTCCTGCACCTCGTATAGGGAGGTCGGGTATCGTTTGGATAGGGATTGGCTAAACGGTCCTTCTTTTAGGCCGTTTGCTAGTCCCATGATGGCTGCTTCAGTGGGCAAGTGTTGTATGTCCAGGCAGGCTTTGTTGAATCGTTCCATGTATTTTCGGAGAGTTTCTTGGTCACCTTGTTTGATCCCGAGTAGACTGGGGGCATGTTTTGTCTTGTCCTTTTGAATAGAGAATATTGTTAGGAATTTTTTGGTTAGGTCTTCGAAGCTGGTGATTGATCTTGGTGGCAGGTTGTCGAACCACTTCATGGCTGACTTGGTGAGAGTGGTGGGGAAGGCTTTGCACCGAATCGCGTCGGAGGCGTCGACTAGATACATTCTGCTTCTGTAGTTGCTGAGGTGATGACTTGGATCGGTGGTGCCATCGTAGAGGTCCATATCGGGTGGTTTGAAGTTTCGCGGTACCTTCTCCTTCATGATCTCTTAGGAGCCAAAGAAAAAATACCAATATAGGAGCCAACTTAGGGGTAACCCTGAAGCAAGGGTTGACTAAACTCCTAAGAGACAATTCCGACCTCTTCGCTTGGAAAGCCTCCGACATGCCCGGGATAGACCCCGAGCTAATGTCCCACAAGCTCTCGGTATATCCAGGATCCTGACCTGTACAACAGAAAAGGCGCAAGCTTGGCCCTGAACGAGCTCTAGCGGTGGAAGAGCAAGTACAGGCACTCCTAGAAGCCGGCTTCATCAGAGAAGTCAAATATCCAACATGGCTAGCAAACGTAGTGCTAGTCAAGAAGCAAAATGACAAATGGAGAATGTGTGTCGATTACACCGACTTAAATAAGGCATGTCCCAAGGACCCTTATCCACTTTCAAGTATTGATACTCTAGTAGACTCCAGCTCGGGGTATCAATACTTGTCGTTCATGGATGCTTACTCGAGATATAACCAAATCCCTATGCATGAGCCAGACAGAGAGAAGACATCGTTCATCACGCCCGAGCAAATTTCTGCTACGTGGTCATGCCATTTGGACTAAAAAATGCAGGGGTCACATACCAAAGGCTGATGAACAAGGTGTTCGCCCCCCACCTCGGGAGCTTAATGGAAGTCTACGTAGACGACATGGTAGTGAAAACTAAGGAAGAAGTTGATCTCTTGACAGACCTCTCGCAAGTCTTCGACACCATAAGGTTGCTTGGGATGAGGCTAAATCCCGCAAAGTGTACCTTTGCGGTAGAGGCTGGAAAATTTCTAGGGTTCATGCTAACACAGAAAGGGATCGAAGCAAACCCCGACAAGTGTAAAGCCATCCTTGAAATGAAGAGCCCGACTTACTTAAGAGAGGTCCAACAATTGAATGGCTGACTAGCAGCCCTCTCCTGGTTCTTGGCAGGATTAGCACTCAGATCCCTTCTACTGTTTTCTTTATTAAAAAAGGGATGCCAATTCGAATGGACTCCAGAATGCGAAGGATCATTCTAGGAGTTCAAAAGGTTCTTGAGTCAACCACCAATCTTGACCCGACCTCTAAGCGGGAAAGATCTCGTCCTATATCTGTCAGTAGCAGATAAAGCTGTCGCATCAGCCCTGATAAAGGAGGACGAAGTCAGACAGCATCCAGTTTACTTCATCAGCAAAGTTCTACAGGGCCCTGAACTAAGGTACCACAAACTAGAGAAGTTTGCCTACTCCTTAGTAATAGCCTCGCGAAGGCTACGGCCTTATTTCCAAGCCTATACCATAAGAGTCCGAACGAACCAGCCCATGAAGCAAATCATCCAGTAAACGGATGTTGCAGGAAGAACGGTTCAATGGGCAATAGAGCTCTCCGAGTTTGACTTAAAGTATGAAACTCGGACAGCGATCAAAGCCCAATACCTCACCGACTTCATAGCAGAATACGCAGGAGATCAAGAGGAAAAACCAACTACATGGGAACTTTATGTAGACGGATCCTCAAACAAGACAGGAAGCGGCGCTGGCATAATACTAGTCGACGAAAGGGGAACCCAAATAGAGGTGTCCCTCAAATTTGAATTCCCAGCTTCAAATAATCAAGCAGAGTATGAAGCCCTGAGTGTAGGGTTGAAATTGGCAGAAGAGGTCGGTGCAACGAAAGTGATGATATACAGCGACTCCCAAGTGGTGACCTCCCAAATAAATGGAGAGTATCAGGCCAAAGACCCAAACATGAAGAGATACTTGGAAAAAACTCTGGAACACTTAGGGCACTTTGCGGAAACCGAAGTTAAGCATGTAACTCGGGATCTCAATAGCAGAGCAGATGCCCTCTCCAAGTTGGCAAGCACCAAACCAGGAGGGAATAACAGAAGCCTGATCCAGGAAACTCTCCAAGAACCATCTGTAGTAAAAGCAGAAGACAAACGAGATGTCCTTGAGGTAACTGGGCTAAACCTCGGATGGATGAATCCCTTGGTCGAATACTTAAAGTTCGACATCATCCCCAAAGAGGAAAAAGAGATTAAGAAAATCCGGAGGGAAGCACAACATTACACTCTGGTGAGGAATATCCTTTATAAAAGAAGAATATCAACACCATTGTTGAAATGCGTACCGATCTCAAAGACAACTGAGGTACTAGAGGAGGTTCACAATGGGATCTGCGGAAACCATCTCGGAGCCAGGTCACTAGCCAGGAAAGTAATCCGAGCTGGATTCTACTGGCCGACCTTGCAGAAAGATGCCATAGAATTTGTGAAAAAGTGACGGCCATGCCAAATGCATGCAAATTTCCACGTGGCTCCCCCCGAGGAGCTAATCAGCATAACTTCTCCATGGCCCTTTGCAAAATGGGGGATGGATCTGTTAGGTCCTTTTCTCCAAGCTCCAGGACAAGTCAAATACTTGATTGTGGGAATAGACTACTTCACAAAGTGGATAGAAGCAGAACCATTAGCCACCATCACAGCCCAGAGAAGTCGGAGGTTCCTCTACAAAAATATCATCACAAGGTATGGGATACCATATTCCATTACCACAGATAATGGAAACCAGTTCACTGACTCTACCTTCAGAAGCTTGGTGGCCAGTATGAAAATCAAACACCAGTTCACCTCGGTGGAACATCCACAAGCAAATGGACAAGCCGAGGCAGCCAACAAAGTCATACTGGCAGGACTAAAGAAAAGACTACAATATGCAAAAGGAGCCTGGGCTGAGGAGCTCCCATAAGTGTTATGGGCCTACCGGACGACGCCACAATCTGCGATTAGAGAAACGCCCTTCCGACTCGTCTACGGCGTAGAAGCCATAATACCAGTAGAAATCAGTGAACAAAGTGCAAGGGTGATTCACCATGATGAGATCGGAAACATACAGGGGCACAAAGAGGAGCTCCAACTGCTTCCCGAAGTCAAAGAGCAAGCCCAGATAAGAGAAGCAGCGTTGAAACAAAGGATGACTACCAGGTACAACAAAAAAGTCATTCGAAGAAGCTTCACCCCAAACGACTTGGTATTGATCAGAAACGACATTAGAGTCAACAAATCGGGGGAAGGAAAACTCGCTGCTAATTGGAAGGGACCATACAAAATTAGTAAGGTCTTAGGAAAAGGCTATTATAAGGTGATCGATCTAAACGGCACCGAGTTACCAAGGTCGTGGCATGCTTGCAACATGAAAAGGTACTATAATTAAAAGCTAACTCTACTCCCTGATGCACTCTTTTTCCTACTTCATGATTTTTTCTCAAAAAAACAAAGGGTTTTTTCTGAAGAAAGGGTTTTTAATGAGGCATCATAGTATAGCCTAAGGGGAATAAGTTGTTAAAAGCCCTTAGTAGCAGTAGAAAGTACCTTTCCAAATAAATAAAGATCTTTTTTAAATATCTCTCATAAAAATTCCTTCTCGTTTATTTTCTTTTATATGAAACGCGCCGACTTAAGCTCGACAAAACGTGAAAATCCCATGAACCGACCTAGATGGTCGTCAGGATAAAACGACGAGGTACAAGTCGGTGTAAAGAGGTTATATAAGTTGATCGTAAGAAACTCGGAAACACTCCGACTCATAAGTCGAAATGAAAACCCGAGTAGAAAAGCTCGGAAACACTTCGACCCATAAATCGAAATGAAAAACCGAGTAGAAGAAAAACGCATCGCAAAAATAACCTAAGACATAAAAGCTCAATAAACCACAAAGTTGAGTATAAAGGAATAGTGGAAAAGAGAGATCGAAAAAACCTAAGGACAAAAGACTGTCAAGCTCATAAAGACAGACAAGCCAAAGAAAAGGTTTTTCAAAAGGTCGGAGAAACTTTCTAAAGTACCAAACAAAAAGAGAAAAGCATGCACACAAAAGGTAACTTAAATCCTTATCCAAAAAAGGGTATTTCCTTGTTAAACATAAAACCCTTATCCAGAGAAAAAGTCAAGTCACCACCACCATAAACAACAAAGAGTTTAAAAAAGGGGGGACCCACAGGCCGGGCCCCCATATAGCCAACAAATTTTTTAACTATCACCACCGGGAGTAGTAGGATCATCACCAGAATCAAGAAGAGGAGTCGGAGCGCCGTCAGGACCAGGGAGAGAGGCACCTATAGGAGTTGGAAGAGAAGTCTCGGGAGTCTCGAAAGAACTCGGAGCATTGTCTGGACGGGGAGGAGACTCTATGATTCTCTGACCCCGAGTCTTCAACTCGGACTCAGACACAGGTCGGGGAGGAGATACAATGGCCCCATTAATAACAATTTTGTCTGGGTCCAAAGGAGAGAGATCCAAATCGGGAGCAAGGACGCCGACCTACTCCTTAAAAATCCTCCAAGCCTCCTCGGCTCCCTCAGCAATAGAGTCCTCCAACTCGGCGTAAGCAGTCCGAGAATTCAACAAGTCCTTCCTCACCTCCACGAGATCCTGGAACAAGCTTGAATAACTCTCCTGCGCCTTCTTCCTCAAACCCTCATCCATGTTGCATTGGGCTTGTAACTTGCTCCCCTTTTCCCGAAGATCATCCCTCTCCTCCCTCAATTTAGCGACCTCCTCCTTCAACTCCTTCTCATGTTTCTGATATATGAGAAGCCTTTCCTCCAACTCCTCAACCCTCGAAGTTGAACCCAAAGAGCTAAGAGGAGTCTTCTCAAAAATATCAAGAAACTTGATGCACACCGCCACCGCCCTAACACTCTCCTGAGCCAGAATAGTGAGGTGGTTCCGGACAGAAACATCATCCATACCTATACGGGTATGGGGATAGCTGTGTTTTCGAACAAATGCAGGTGCATCCACCTTAGCCTCACCTTCAGAAGAAGAGGAAGACTCTAAAGTCTTACGCTTCTTCTTCTCTGGCTCAGGAGAAGGTCGGGGGGGAGGGGGCGGCTGAGAAGAAGCCGAGGAGAAAATAACAATAGGCCGAGAAGAGGTCCCCAAAGTTTGAGGAGGAGGAGGAGGAAGAGAGGAGCTAGTTACCCTGGCACCACCAGCCTTGGCGCGAGATCTCGCCCTGGCCTCCTGGACTCTCTGGTAAGATTCACTGGAATTCTTCTTCGCCATCTCTCTAAAAGCAATTATTAGCCAAAAAATTCAGACAAGTCGGAAAAACAAGATACAAGTCGGAAACAAAGTATAACAGACAAAGGCTACCTAATTGTGCCTGGACAAAGGCCGGCGACCCCTGGAGAAATTTTTTGGTATCCAGATATGGGGCCTTCCCCCACACTTCTCGGAGGAACCCCACAATGGCTGCCTCCACCTCATCCAAGTCATCCAAACCATATTTCTCACAGGGGAGGCCTCCAACCAATACAGAGGAAAGCGAGGAACAGAATTTTCATCCAGAAAAAAGGGGTGGTGACCCTCTACACCTTGAACTTTGAAAAAATAATTTTTAAAGTCATGGAAGGATTCATCAAAAAGGGTGAAAACTCTCCGACCTTGTATAGCTCAGAAAGACACCCATTGTTGCTTGTTATTTAGCCCACTGAAGGGCTTGGTCATATGAAAAAGATAGAAGAAAATCCTCAAAGAGGTCGAAATATCTAAGGCATGGCTGATAAACTGGTAAATTTTCAGAAAACCCCAAGAATTGGGGTGAAGTTGGGTAGGAGCAACTCGGCAGTGACGCAAAACAGCTATTTCAAAATCAGAAAATGGAAGAAAAACACCCAAACGGGTAATCATGCTTTCATACATATAGAAAAAATGAGGGGCCTCCTCAGTATCCTTCCCAAAACAAACCCGGTCTTCCAGACCCGGGACCACCAATTCATACTTCAGCTCATCCTCTTCTGAAGTATGATGAGCGGATAATTTGTACGCTTTTTTGGCATTGTTTTTAGTATGTTTTTAGTAGGATTTAGTTAGTTTTTAGTATATTTTTATTAGTTTTTAATTAAAATTCACTTTTCTGGACTTTACTATGAGTTTGTGTGTTTTTCTGTGATTTCAGGTATTTTCTGGCTGAAATTGAGGGACCTGAGCAAAAATCTGATTCAGAGACTGAAAAGGACTGCAGATGCTGTTGGATTCTGACCTCTTTCACTCGAAGTGGATTTTTTGGAGCTACAGAAGCCCAATTGGCGCTCTCTCAACGGCGTTGGAAAGTAGACATCCTGGGCTTTTCAGCAATGTATAATAGTCCATACTTCTCCCGATATTTGATGGCCCAAACCGGCGTTCCAAATCAGCTCAAAATTGCCCGGCGTTAAACGCCGGAACTGGCACAAGAATGGGAGTTAAACGCCCAAACTGGCACAAAAGCTGGCGTTTAACTCCAAGAAGAGTCTCTACACGAAAATGCTTCAATGCTCAGCCCAAGCACACACCAAGTGGGCCCGGAAGTGGATTTTTATGTCATTTACTCATCTTTGTAATTCTTAAGCTACTAGTTCCCTATAAGTAGGACCTTTTACTATTGTATTTTCATCTTTGGATCATAGATCATCTTTAGGTCTTTGAATCCTTTGATCACGTTTGGAGGCTGGCCTCACGGCCATGCCTAGAACTTGTTCTTATGTATTTTCAATGGTGGAGTTTCTACACACCATAGATTAAGGTGTGGAGCTCTGCTGTACCTCGAGTATTAATACAATTACTATTGTTCTTCTATTCAATTCAGCTTGTTCTTATTCCAAGATATCACTTGTTCTTCAACTTGATGAATGTGATGATCCGTGACACTCATCATCATTCTCACCTATGAACGTGTGACTGACAACCACCTCCGTTCTACCCTAGATTGGGTGAATATCTCTTGGATTCCTGATACACGATGCATGGTTGATCGCCTGACAACCGAGCGCTCGCTTGACAAACGAGCCAGCCATTTCGTGAGATCAGAGTCTTCGTGGTATAAGCTAGAATTGATGGCGGCATTCAAGAGAATCCGGAAGGTCTAAACCTTGTCTGTGGTATTCTGAGTAGGATTCAATGATTGAATGACTGTGACGAGCTTCAAACTCGCGATTGTGGGGCGTTAGTGACAGACGCAAAAGAATCACTGGATTCTATTCCGACATGATCGAGAACCGACAGCTGGATAGCCGTGCCGTGACAGGGTGCGTTGAACATTTCCACTGAGAGGATGTGAGGTAGCCACTGACAACGGTGAATCCCTTACATACAGCTTGCCATGGAAAGGAGTAAGAAGGATTTGATGAAGACAGTAGGAAAGCAGAGAGACGGAAGGGACAAAGCATCTCCATTCGCTTATCTGAAGTTCTTACCAATGAATTGCATAAGTACCTCTATCCTTATCTTTATGTTTTATTCATATATCATTCATAACCATTTGAGTCTGCCTGACTGAGATTTACAAGGTGACCATAGCTTGCTTCATACCAACAATCTCCGTGGGATCGACCCTTACTCGCGTAAGGTTTATTACTTGGACGACCCAGTGCACTTGCTGGTTAGTTGTGCGAAGTTGTGTTTATGCCATGGTATTGAGCACCAATTCTTTGGGGCCATTACTAGGGATTATTTGAGTTGTGAAAAGTAGTGTCACAATTTCGCATGTCAAGTTTTTGGCGCCGTTGCCGGGGATTATTTCGTGTATGGACAACTGACGGTTCATCTTGTTGCTTAGATTAGGTATTTTTCAGAATTCTTAAGAATGAGTTCTAGAGTTTCATGATGATCTGTTGAAGTCTGGCTAGCTGTGAAGCCATGTCTAATCTTATTGGACCGAGGTTTCAACTTATCATCACAAGAGCTTGTTGATTTCTATCAATCTTGCTATTAGAGCAATGATCTGCTAAGGCTTGGCTGGCCATTGGCCATGTCTAGTGTCTTGGACCGAAGATTTCTTTGAAAGCTTGGCTGGCTGTGAAGCCATGTCTAATTCCTGGACCGAAGTCTTAGACTAACATTGCAATGATTCCTGGGATTCTCATTAAGAATTTTGATACCTTTATTTTCTTTTCCACTTAATTTTCGAAAAATCCAAAAAAAATTACAAAATCATAAAAACCAAAAATATTTTATGTTTCTTGTTTGAGTCTAGTGTCTAATTTTAAGTTTGGTGTCTTGCATGCATTGTTTATTTGATCTTGGCTCTATTTTCAAGTCAATAATACAGGGAACTGAAGATTCAGTACATGCAGCAGAGGAATTATACAGAAAAAGCTGGGCGTTCAAAACGCCCAGTGAAGAAGGAAAAACTGGCGTTTAAACGCCAGCCAGGGTGCCTGGCTGGGCGTTTAACGCCCAAAAGGATAGCATTTTGGGCGTTAAACGCCAGAATGGATACCATTCTGGGCGTTTAACGCCAGGATGGCACAAGAGGGAAGATTTTGTTTTCAAATCAAATTTTTTTCAAGTTTTCAAAGTTTTTCAAAATCAAATCTTTTTCAAATCATATCTTTTCAATCAAATCTTTTTCAAAATCAATTTCTTTCCTTTTTCAAAAATACTTGCTATCAATTAATGATTTGATTCAACATTTCAAGTATGTTGCCTTTTCTGTTAAGAAAGGTTTAATGTTTGAATCATATCTTTTCTTGTTAGCCAAGTCATTAATTTTTTTAAATCAAATCTTTTTAAATTATTTTTCAAATCATATCTTCTCAATCATATCTTTTTTATTTCTAATTTCAAAATCTTTTTCAAAAATCACTTGACTTCTTTCCCACTTTTAGTTTTTGAAAATTATCAATCAATTTTTCAAAACGTTTTTAAAATCTTTTTAATTAATTTTCGAAAAATCTCTTCCCCTCTTCTCACATCCTTCTATTTATGGAGTACCACTCCTCCTTAATGCACAATTCGAACTCTATCTCACTAAGTTCGAATTTTTCTACCTCTTCCTTCTATTTTTCTGTTCCTCTGACACCTCAAGGTATCTCTATACTGTGACATAGAGGATTCCATACTTTCTTGTTCTCTTCTCTTTCATATGAGCAGGAGCAAAGACAAAAGCATTCTTGTTGAGCCTGATCCTGAACCTGAAAGGACCTTGAAGCGGAAGCTAAGAGAAGCTAAGGCACAACTCTCTGTAGAGGACCTAACAGAAATCTTCAAACAAGAAGAACCCATGGCAGCCGAAAACAATAACAATGCCAACAATGCAAGGAAGGTGCTGGGTGACTTTACTGCACCTACTCCCGACTTCTATGGGAGAAGCATCTCTATCCCTGCCATTGGAGCAAACAACTTTGAGCTCAAGCCTCAATTAGTTTCTCTAATGCAACAGAATTGCAAGTTCCATGGACTTCCATTGGAAGATCCTCATCAGTTTTTAGCTGAATTCTTGCAAATCTGTGACACTGTCAAGACTAATGGGGTTAACCCTGAGGTCTACAGACTTATGCTATTTCCTTTTGCTGTAAGAGACAGAGCTAGAATATGGTTGGACTCACAACCTAAAGAAAGCCTGAACTCTTGGGAAAAGCTAGTCAATGCCTTCTTGGCAAAGTTCTTTCCACCTCAAAAAATTGAGTAAGCTTAGAGTGGAAGTCCAAACCTTCAGACAGAAGGATGGAGAATCCCTCTATGATGCTTGGGAAAGATACAAACAATTGATCAGAAAGTGTCCCTCTGACATGCTTTCTGAATGGAGCATCATAGGTATTTTCTATGATGGTCTGTCTGAACTGTCCAAGATTTCTTTGGATAGCTCTGCTGGAGGATCTCTTCATCTGAAGAAGACGCCTACAGAAGCTTAAGAGATAATTGAAATGGTTGCAAATAACCAATTCATGTACACTTCTGAAAAGAATCCTGTGAACAATGGGACAAATCAGAAGAAAGAAGTTCTTGAGATTGATACTCTGAATGCCATATTGGCTCAGAACAAGATATTGACTCAGCAAGTCAATTTGATTTCTCAAAGTCTGTCTGGAATGCAAAATGCACCAAGCAGTGCTAAGGATGCTTCATCTGAAGAAGAAGCTTATGATCCTGAGAACCCTTCAGTGAAAGAGGTGAATTACATGGGAGAACCCTATGGAAACACCTATAATTCTTCATGGAGAAATCATCCAAATTTTTCATGGAAGGATCAATAGAGACCTCAACAAGGTTTCAATAACAATAATGGTGGAAGAAACAGGTTTAGCAATGGCAAGCCTTTTCCATCATCTTCTCAGCAACAGACAGAGAATTCTAAGCAAAACAACTCTGACTTAGCAACCATGGTCTCTGATCTAATCAAAACCACTCAAAGTTTCATGACTGAAACAAGGTCCTCCATTAGGAATTTGGAGGCACAAGTGGGACAGCTGAGTAAGAAAGTTACTGAACTCCCTCCTAGTACTCTTCCAAGCAATACAGAAGAAAATCCAAAAGGAGAGTGCAAGGCCATCAACATGGCCGAATTTGGAGAGGAGGAAGAGGCAGTGAACGCCACTGAGGAAGACCTCAATGAACGTCCACTGGCCTCCAATGAGTTCCCTAATGAGGAACCATGGGAATCTGAGGCTCACACTGAGACCATAGAGATTCCATTGGATTTACTTCTGCCATTCATGAGCTCTGATGAGTATTCTTCCTCTGAAGAGGATGAGTATGTCACTGAGAGCAAGTTGCTAAATACCTTGGAGCAATCATGAAGCTAAATGACAAGTTATTTGGTAATGAGACTTGGGAGGATGAACCCCCTTTGCTCACCAAAGAACTGGATGACTTGTCTAGGCAGAAATTACCTCAAAAGAGACAAGATCCTGGGAAGTTTTCAATACCTTGTACCATAGGCACCATGACCTTCATGAAGGCTTTGTGCGACTTAGGGTCAAGTGTAAACCTCATGCCTCTCTCTGTAATGGAGAAGCTAGGGATCTTTGAGGTACAAGCTGCAAGAATCTCACTAGAGATGGCAGACAACTCAAGAAAACAAGCTTATGGACTTGTAGAGGATGTTCTGGTAAAGATTGAAGACCATTACATCCCTGCTGATTTCATAGTCCTAGAGACTGGGAAGTGCATGGATGAATCCATCATCCTTGGCAGACCCTTCCTAGCCACAGCAAAGGCTGTGATTGATGTTGACAGAGGAGAATTGATCATTCAAGTGAATGAAGAATCCTTTGTGTTTAAGGCTCAAGGATATCCCTCTGTCACTATGGAGAGGAAGCATGAAGAGCTTCTCTCAAATCAGAGCCAAACAGAGCCCCCACAGTCAAACTCTAAGTTTGGTGTTGGGAGGCCACAACCAAACTCTAAGTTTGGTGTTGAACCCCCACATCCAAACTCTAAGTTTGGTGTTGGAAGGTTCCAACATTGCTCTGAGCATCTGTGAGGCTCCATGAGAGCCCTCTGTCAAGCTACTGACATTAAAGAAGCGCTTGTTGGGAGGCAACCCAATGTTATATTTTATCTATTTTCCTTTGTTATTTTATGTTTTCTGTAGGTTGATGATCATGGGAAGTCACAAAATCAATTGAAAAAGCAAAAATAGAATGAAAAACAGGAAGAAAAACAGCACACCCTGGAGGAAGATCCTGCTGGCGTTTAAACGCCAGTAAGGGTAGCAGTTGGGCGTTTAACGCCCAGTCTGGCACCATTCTGGGCGTTTAACGCCAGAAAGGGGCACCAGACTGGCGTTAAACGCCAGAAAAGGGCAAGCACCTGGCGTTAAACGCCAGAAATGGGCACCATCCCGGCGTTTAACGCCAGAATTGGCACATAGTGTATTTTCGCACAATGCTTGGTGCAGGGTTGAATTTTCCTTGACACCCCAGGATCTGTGGACCCCACAGGATCCCCACCTACCCCACCACCCTCTCTCTTCTTCTTTACCCATTCACCAATCACCTCAACACCTCTTCCCCAAAAACCCCTCACCTATCAAATCTCATCTTTCTCTTCACCACTCATATCCATCCTTCATAAAACCCCACCTACCTCACCATTCAAATTCAAACCACTTTCCCTCCCAAACCCACCCTTACATGACCGAACCCCACCCCTCTCTCCACCCCTATATAAACCCATCTTCACTCCTTCATTTTCACACACCCTAAACACTATTTCTCCCCCTTTGGCCGAACCATAAGCCATCTCCATCTCCTCTATTTCTTCTTCTTCTCCTCTCTTCTTTCTTCTTTTGCTCGAGGACGAGCAAACCTTTTAAGTTTGGTGTGGTAAAAGCAATGCTTTTTGTTTTTCCATAACCATTTATGGCATCCAAGGCCGGAGAAACCTCTAGAAAGAGGAAAGGGAAGGCAAAAGCTTTCACCTCCGAGTCATGGGAGATGGAGAGATTCATCTCAAGGGTGCATCAAGACCACTTCTATGAAGTTGTGGCCTTGAAGAAGGTGATCCTTGAGGTCCCTTTCAAACTCAAAAAGAGTGAATATCCGGAGATCCGACATGAGATCCGAAGAAGAGGTTGGAAAGTTCTTACCAACCCCATTCAACAAGTCGGAATCTTAATGGTTCAAGAGTTCTATGCCAATGCATGGATCACCAAGAACCATGATCAAAGTGTGAACCCGGACCCAAAGAATTGGCTTACAATGGTTCGGTGGAAATACTTAGATTTTAGTCCGGAAAATGTAAGGTTGGCATTCAACTTGCCCATGATGCAAGGAGATGAACATCCTTACACTAGAAGGGTCAACTTTGATCAAAGGTTGGACCAAGTCCTCATAGACATCTGTGAAGAGGGCGCCCAATGGAAGAGAGATTCAAGAGGGAAGCCGGTTCAACTGAGAAGGCATGACCTCAAGCCCGTGGCTAGGGGATGGTTGGAGTTTATCCAACGCTCAATCATTCCCACTAGCAACCGGTCCGAAGTTACTATAGACCGGACCATCATGATTCATAGCATCATGATTGGAGAAGAAGTAGAAGTTCATGAGGTTATAGCCCAAGAACTCTATAAGGTGGCGGACCTTGGCCTTTTCTCATCTCATTTGTCACCTCTGT
The DNA here is from genome assembly GCF_014773155.1 of Arachis stenosperma. Classification (NCBI taxonomy): domain Eukaryota; kingdom Viridiplantae; phylum Streptophyta; class Magnoliopsida; order Fabales; family Fabaceae; genus Arachis; species Arachis stenosperma. The sequence goes on along the minus strand of NC_080378.1, from coordinate 50,007,404 downwards.
TATTCAGTTGGAGTGGACATAGAAGGAGACATCCTCATTGATGAGGACAAGCCCATCACTAAGAAAAGGATGGAGCAAACAAGAGACCCCACTCATCATGAAATCCCTGAGATACCTCAAGGGATGCACTTTCCTCCACCAAACTATTGGGAGCAAATCAACACCTCCCTAGGAGAATTGAGTTCCAACATGGGACAACTAAGGGTGGAGCACCAAGAACACTCCATTCTCCTCCATGAAATTAGAGAAGATCAAAGAATCATGAGAGAGGAGCAACAAAGACAAGGAAGAGACATTGAGGAGCTCAAGCACTCCATAAGACCGTCAAGAGGAAGAACAAGCCGCCATCACTAAGGTGGACCCGTTCTTTAATCTCCTTGTTCTTTATTCTTCTGTTTTTCGAAAATTTATGCTTATGTTTATCCATGTTTGTGTCTTATGATCATTAGTGTCTATGCCTTAAAGTTATGAATGTCCTATGAATCCATCACCTCTCTTAAATAAACAATGTTCTTAATTGAAAAAGAGAAGAATTGCATGAATTTTGAATTTTATAACAGATTAATTATTTTGATGTGGTGGCAATACTTTTGTTTTCTGAATGTATGCTTGAACAGTGCATATGTCTTTTGAATTTGTTGTTCATGAATGTTAAAATTGTTGGCTCTTGAAAGAATGATGAAAAAGGAGACATGTTACTGAGGATCTAAAAAATCATAAAAATGATTCTTGAAGATAGAAAAAGCAGTGAATACAAAAAAAAAAGCGAAAAAAAAAGGGGAAAAAAGAACGAAAAAAAAAGAAAAAAAAAAGGGAGAAAGAGAAAAAGAAAGAAAAAGAAAGAAATAAAGTTGTGATCCAAGGCAAAAAGAGTGTGCTTAAGAACCCTGGACACCTCTTATTGGGGACTCTAGCAAAGCTGAGTCACAATCTGAAAAGGTTCACCCAATTATGTGTCTGTGGCATGTATGTATCCGGTGGTAATACTGGAAGACAGAGTGCTTTGGGCCACGGCCAAGACTCAATAAGTAGTTGTGTTCAAGAATCATCATAATTAACTAGGAGAATCAATAACACTATCTGGATTCTGAGTTCCTAAAGAAGCCAATCATTCTGAATTTCAAAGGATAGAGTGAGATGCCAAAACTGTTCAGAGGCAAAAAGCTAAAAGCCCCGCTTATCTAATTAATACTGATCTTCATAGATGTTTTTGGAATTCATTGCATATTCTCTTCTCTTTATCTTAATTGATTTTCAGTTGCTTGGGGACAAGCAACAATTTAAGTTTGGTGTTGTGATGAGCGGATAATTTGTACGCTTTTTGGCATTGTTTTTAGTATGTTTTTAGTAGGATTTAGTTAGTTTTTAGTATATTTTTATTAGTTTTTAATTAAAATTCACTTTTCTAGACTTTACTATGAGTTTGTGTGTTTTTCTGTGATTTCAGGTATTTTCTGGCTGAAATTGAGGGACCTGAGCAAAAATCTGATTCAGAGACTGAAAATGACTGCAGATGCTGTTGGATTCTGACCTCCCTGCACTCGAAGTGGATTTTCTGGAGCTACAGAAGCCCAATTGGCGCGCTCTCAATGGCATTGGAAAGTAGACATCCTGGGCTTTCCAGCAATATATGATAGTTGATGAGCGGATATTTTATACGCTTTTTGGGGGTAATTTCATGTAGATTTTAGCATGTTTTAATTAGTTTTTAGTTAAATATTATTAGTTTTTAAGCAAAAATCATATTTCTGGACTTTACTATGAGTTTGTGTGTTTTTCTGTGATTTCAGGTATTTTCTGACTGAAATTGAGGGAGCTGAGCAAAAATCTGAAAAAGGCTGACAAAAGGACTGCTGATGCTGTTGGATCCTGACCTCCCTGCACTCGAAATGGATTTTCTGGAGCTACAGGTATCCAATTGGCGCGCTCTCAACGGCGTTGGAAAGTAGACATCCAGGGCTTTCCAGCAATATATAATAGTCCATACTTTGCGTGAAGATAGACGATGTAACTTGGCGTTGAACGCCAAGTACACGCTGCTGTCTGGAGTTAAACGCCAGAAAAACGTCATGATCCGGAGTTAAACGCCCAAAACACGTCATAACCTGAAGTTTAACGCCAAGAAAGGCCTCTACTCGTGGATAGCTTTAGTCTCAGCCCCAGCACACACCAAGTGGGCCCCAGAAGTGGATTTCTGCACCAATTATCTTAGTTTACTCATATTCTGTAAACCTAGGATTACTAGTTTACTATTTAAACAACTTTTACAGACATTCCTTGTACCTCATGACATTTCCAGATCTGAATTACATACTTTGTGACGGCATGAGTCTCTAAACTCCATTGTTGGGGGTGAGGAGCTCTGCAGCGTCTCGATGATTTAATACAATTCCTTTGTTTTCCATTCAAACACGCTTGTTCTTATCTAAGATGTTTATTCGCGCTTAATTGTGAAGAAGGTGATGATCCGTGACACTCATCACCTTCCTCAACCCATGAACGTGTGCCTGACAACCACCTCCGTTCTACATCAGATTGAATGAATGTCTCTTAGCTTCCCTAATCAGAATCTTCGTGGTATAAGCTGGATTGATGGCGGCATTCATGAGAATCCGGAAAGTCTAAACCTTGTCTGTGGTATTCCAAGTAGGATTCCGGGATTGAATGACTGTGACGTGCTTCAAACTCCTGAGGGCTGGGCGTTAGTGACAGACGCAAAAGAATCAATGGATTCTATTCCAACCTGATTGAGAACCGACAGATGATTAGCCGTGCTGTGACAGAGCATAGGAACGTTTTCACTGAGAGGATGGGAAGTAGCCACTGACAACGGTGACACCCTACATAGAGCTTGCCATGGAAGGAACTTGCGTGTGAGAAGAGGATTTCAAGGAAGAGTTGAAGTCAAAGGACAAAGCATCTCCAAAACTCCAACATATTCTCCATTACTGCACAATAAGTAACGCTAGTATTCTTTATTATTCCACCTTACAATTTTAAGTAGTTTGTAGTTTGTCCTTTTACAAATAAATCCAAATAACTTCATTAGCCTCCTGACTAAGATTAATAAAATAACATTGATTGCTTCAAGCCAATAATCTCCGTGGGATCGACCCTTACTCACGTAAGGTATTACTTGGACGACCCAGTGCACTTGCTGGTTAGTTGAACGGAGTTGTGAAGTTGATTTTGGACCAGGCTCCATTATCATATTCCATAAAGAGATACAATTTCGTCCACCAAGTTTTTGGCGCCGTTGCCGGGGATTATTGAGTTTGGACAATTGAAGGCTTATTTTATTTCTTAGATTAGGAATAATTTATTTTTAATTTTATTCTTATTTTTAATTATTATAGAGTCATTAAATCAATATTGATAGGATAGTTTCTTTTCAAGAATTTCTTTTCAAAATTTATTATTTTTCTTTTAATTAATTGCTGATTTTCGTGAGTCTAGTGTCTTGTTCTAAGTTTGGCGTCAATTGCATATCTTATATTTTTCTTTAAAATTTTCGACTTGTGTTCTTTGTTCTTCATTGATCTTCAAGTTGTTCTTGTTTATTTTTCTTGTTTGATCTTGAGTTTTTCTTGTTTGGTGTCTTTTCTTGTTTTTCTTGTGCTTTTTCAAAACCTTATCTTTTTAAAAAAAAAAAAAAAACTTATACTTTTATCCACAAAAATAATTTTTCTTGATTTAATCTTGTGCCAAACTTTAAGTTTGGTGTTTTCTTGTTAAGTTCTCTTTAAATTTCGAAAATTTATTAAAGTTTTCTAAAAATTTTAAGTTTGGTGTTCTTTCTTGTGTTCTTGGTGTTCTTGTGAATCTTCAAAGTGTTCTTGAGTTTTTCTTGTGTCTTGATCTTAAAATTTTTAAGTTTGGTGTTCCTTGGTGTTTTCCCTCCAAAAATTTTCGAAAATAAGGAGCATTGGATCTAAAAATTTTAAGTCTTGTGTCTTTTGTGTGTTTTTCTCTTTCATCATAAAATTCAAAATTCAAAAAAATTTTATTTTCCAACTATTTTTAAAACTACTTTTTCGAAATTTTTAATATAAACTTCAATTTTCAATTTCAAATTTTTCGAAAAAATTTTCACAAAATATTTTCAAAATATTTTTTTATATATATTCCATTTTTTTATTCCACTATTATAAATTAAATAATTCTCAACATATAAATTCTCAGCTTGTATTCCATTATGGAAGTAAGTATGAATGAACAGTCCAAGAGGACTCTGGGGTCATATGCCAACCCCACTACTGCTTCATATGGGAGTAGTATCTGTATACCCTCCATTGGAGTTAGTAGCTTTGAGCTGAATCCTCAGCTCATTATCATGGTGCAGCAAAACTGCCAGTATTCTGGTCTTCCACATGAAGAACCTACAGAGTTTCTGGCACAATTTCTGCAAATTGCTGATACAGTACATGATAAGGAAGTAGATCAGGATGTCTACAGATTATTACTGTTTCCATTTGCTGTAAAAGATCAAGCTAAGAGGTGGTTAAATAACCAGCCTAAGAGCAGCATAAAAACATGGAAACAGCTGTCAGAAAAATTCCTGAATCACTATTTCCCTTCCAAACGGATGACACAGCTAAGGCTAAACATCCAAGGCTTCAAACAAGGAGATAATGAATCCCTTTATGATGCCTGGGAGAGATACAGAGAGATGCTAAGAAAATGCCCCTCTGAAATGTTTTCAGAATGGGTGCAATTAGACATCTTCTACTATGGGCTTACAGAAAAAGCTCAGATTTCTCTAGACCACTCAGCTGGTGGATCTATACACATGAGAAAAACAATTGAAGAAGCTCAAGAGCTTATTGATACAGTTGCCAGAAATCAGCATCTGTACCTAAGCAGTGAATCCTCTATGAAAGAAGAAGCTAAAACAGTAACTGCAGAACTCAGTCCAATGGATCAGGCTAATGAATTCAATCAGCAATTAGATTTTCTAACTCAGCAACTAGCCGAATTCAAGGAAATATTACAGGAAACAAGAATGGCTAACAGGAACATGGAAGTGCAATTAAAGCAGACAGAAAAGCAACTGTCAAAACAAATAACAGAAGAATGCCAAGCAGTTCAATTAAGAAGTGGGAAAACATTAAATACCTCACTTCAAAGCAGCAAGAAGACAGGAAATGAACAAATAGCTACTCAAAATCCCTCTGAGGACAGGCAGAGCCCAGAAAGGGATAAAGCTGGCGCTGAACGCCCAAACCATGCTCATTCCTGGCGTTCAACGCCAGAAACAAGCATGGATCTGGCGTTGAACGCCCAAAAGGAACATGGTTCTGGCGTTCAAACGCCAATAACAAGCAAGGAGGTGGCGTTTAACGCCACCCCAGCTTCCACCCCTGGTATTCAAATGCCATTGGGGAATCAGTCACATACAAGTGCTGACCTTTCTAAAAAGGCTTCCCAACCCACTTCTGTAGGTAATAAACCTGCAGCAACTAAGGTTGAGAAATACAAAGCCAAAATGCCTTATCCTCAAAAGCTCCGCCAAGCGGAACAGGATAAGCAATTTGCCCGCTTTGCAGACTATCTCAGGACTCTTGAAATAAAGATCCCGTTTGCAGAAGCACTTGAGCAAATACCCTCTTATGCTAAGTTCATGAAAGAGATCTTAAGTCATAAGAAGGATTGGAGGGAAACTGAAAAAGTTTACCTCACTGAAGAATGCAGTGCAGTCATTCTGAAAAGCTTACCTGAGAAGCTTAAAGATCCTGGAAGCTTTATGATACCATGCACATTAGAGGGTAATTGTACCAAGCAAGCTTTATGTGATCTTGGGGCAAGTATCAACTTAATACCTGCATCTACTATCAGAAAGCTTGGTTTAACTGAAGAAATTAAACCAACCAGGATATGTCTTCAACTTGCTGATGGCTCCATTAAGTACCCATCAGGCGTGATTGAAGACATGATTGTCAAGGTTGGGCCATTTGCCTTTCCTACTGACTTTGTGGTGCTGGAAATGGAGGAGCACAAGAGTGCAACTCTCATTCTAGGAAGACCTTTCCTAGCAACTAGCCGAACCCTCATTGATGTCCAAAAAGGGGAAGTAACCTTGAGAGTCAATGAGGAGGAGTTCAAGTTGAATGTTGTCAAAGCAATGCAACATCCAGACACCCCAAATGACTGCATGAGTGTTGATATTATTGACTCTCTGGTAAGAGAGGTCAATATGGCTGAGAGTCTCGAATCAGAGCTAGAGGACATATTTAAAGATGTTCAGCCTGATTTGGAGGAGTCAGAGAAGATAATAGAACCTCTGAAAATCCCTCAAGAAGGGGAGAAACCTCCAAAACCCGAACTCAAACCATTACCACCATCCTTGAAATATGCATTTCTGGGAGAAGGTGATACCTTTCCTGTAATTATAAGCTCTACCTTAGAGCCACAGGAAGAGGAAGCACTAATTCAAGTGCTAAGGACACACAAGACAGCTCTTGGGTGGTCCATCAGTGATCTTAAGGGCATTAGCCCAGCCAGATGCATGCACAAGATCTTGTTGGAGGATGACGCCAAACCAGTGGTCCAACCACAAAGGCGGCTGAATCCAGCTATGAAAGAAGTGGTGCAGAAGGAGGTCACTAAATTACTAGAGGCTGGGATTATTTATCCTATTTCTGACAGCCCCTGGGTGAGCCCTGTCCAAGTTGTCCCTAAGAAAGGTGGCATGACAGTGATTCATAATGAAAAAAATGAACTGGTTCCTACAAGAACAGTTACAGGGTAGCGTATGTGCATTGATTATAGAAGGCTCAATACAGCCACCAGAAAGGATCATTTTCCTTTACCATTCATAGACCAGATGCTAGAAAGACTAGCAGGTCATGAATACTACTGCTTCCTGGATGGATATTCAGGTTATAATCAAATTGCAGTAGATCCCCAGGATCAGGAGAAAACGGCATTCACATGCCCATCCGGAGTATTTGCATACAGAAGGATGCCATTTGGCCTGTGCAATGCACCTGCAACTTTTCAGAGGTGCATGCTCTCAATTTTCTCTGATATGGTGGAAAAATTCCTGGAAGTCTTCATGGATGACTTTTCAGTATTTGGAGACTCATTCAACTCCTGCCTTAACCATTTAGCACTTGTTCTGAAAAGGTGCCAAGAGACTAACCTGGTTTTAAACTGGGAAAAATGTCACTTTATGGTGACTGAAGGAATTGTCCTTGGGCACAAAATTTCGAACAAGGGAATAGAGGTGGATCAAGCTAAGGTAGAAGTAATTGAAAAATTACCACCACCTGCTAATGTTAAGGCAATCAGAAGCTTCCTGGGGCATGCAGGATTCTATAGGAGGTTTATAAAGGATTTTTCAAAAATTGCTAAACCTTTGAGCAACCTGCTAGCTGCTAACACGCCATTTATCTTTGATAAAGAGTGTCTGCAGGCGTTTGAGACCCTGAAAGCTAAATTGGTCTCAGCACCAATCATCTCTGCACCAGACTGGACATTACCATTTGAATTAATGTGTGATGCCAATGACCATGCCATTGGTGCAGTGTTGGGACAAAGGCATGACAAGCTTCTGCACGTCATTTACTATGCCAGCCGTGTTCTAAATGATGCACAGAAGAATTACACAACCACAGAAAAAGAGCTACTTGCAGTGGTTTACGCCATTGACAAATTCAGATCCTATTTAGTAGGATCAAAAGTGATTGTGTACACTGATCATGCTGCTCTTAAATATCTACTCACAAAGCAGGATTCAAAACCCAGACTCATCAGATGGGTGTTGCTTCTGCAAGAGTTTGATATAGAAATAAGAGACAGAAAAGGGACAGAAAATCAAGTAGCAGATCACCTGTCCCGAATAGAACCAGGAGAAGGGGCGTTCCCCCCTCTCACTGAGATCTCTGAAACCTTTCCGGATGAGCAACTGTTTGCCATCCAGGAAGTGCCATGGTTTGCAGACATTGCAAACTACAAGGCAGTGAGATTCATACCCAAAGAGTACAGTAGGGTGCAATCAAAGAAGTTAATCACAGATGCAAAGTACTATCTTTGGGATGAGCCATATCTCTTCAAGAGATGTGCAGACGGAGTAATCCGTAGATGTGTGCCTAAAGAAGAAGCACAGAAGATCCTTTGGCATTGCCATGGATCACAGTATGGAGGACATTTTGGAAGTGAACGAACAGCCACAAGAGTCCTCCAAAGTGGCTTCTACTGGCCTACTCTCTATAAAGACTCCCGAGCATTTGTGCTTAACTGTGATAGTTGCCAAAGATCAGGCAACCTGCCTCACAGTTATGCCATGCCTCAACAAGGAATCTTGGAGATTGAGTTGTTTGATGTATGGGGCATTGACTTCATGGGACCTTTCCCACCATCATACTCAAACACCTATATTCTGGTGGCAGTGGATTATGTATCCAAATGGGTGGAGGCTATTGCAACACCCACTAATGACACTAAAACAGTGTTAAAATTCCTCCAGAAACATATCTTCAGCAGATTTGGTATCCCTAGAGTATTAATCAGTGATGGGGGCACTCATTTCTGTAATAAACAGCTCTACGCTGCTCTAGTACGTTATGGAGTCAACCACAGGGTGGCTACTCCATATCACCCACAAACTAATGGGCAGGCTGAAGTCTCAAATAGAGAACTTAAAAGAATCCTGGAACGGACTGTAATTAACCGTAGAAAGGATTGGGCAAGAAGCTTGGATGATGCTCTGTGGGCATACAGAACAGCATTTAAGACCCCTATAGGGACCTCTCCATACCAGCTTGTGTATGGAAAGGCATGTCACTTGCCAGTGGAACTGGAACACAAGGCCTACTGGGCAACCAGATTCCTAAACCTTGATGCCAAGTTAGCTGGAGAAAAACGATTGCTCCAGTTAAATGAGCTAGAGGAATTTAGACTCAATGCTTTTGAAAATGCGAAAATTTACAAAGAGAAAGCAAAAAGATGGCATGATAAGAAATTGTCATCCAGAGTCTTTGAGCCGGGACAGAAAGTTCTGCTATTTAATTCAAGGCTCAAATTATTCCCCGGAAAATTAAAATCCCGGTGGAGAGGTCCATATGTCATTACAAGTGTATCCCCATATGGATACATAGAGCTTCAGGATAATGACTCCAACAAAAAGTTCATTGTTAATGGACAAAGAGTTAAACACTATCTTGAAGATAATTTCGAGCAAGAATGCTCAAGACTGAGACTTCATTGAAGATCAGTGACAGTCCAGCTAATGACACTAAAGAAGCGCTTGCTGGGAGGCAACCCAGCCATTTACAAAATTTAATTTTATTCGTATTAATTAATTAATTGATTTTGTTTCAGGTTTTGAGTCCAAATATCTTCAAAGGTGAAATAGCAATTGGTTGAAGTCACAGAGTTACAGGGAAATTTGGAAGCTCACTGGCATGAAAAAGCCAGTAAGAAATACTTTGGGCGTTAAACGCCCAAAAGAAGCTCCCACTGGGCGTTTAACGCCAGTGAAGGTAGCCATGTGGGCGTTAAACGCCAGAAAGGAGCATCTTCTGGGCGTTAAACGCCAGAAAGATGCACCTTCTGGGCGTTTAACGCCAATCTGCTAGCATTCTGGGCGTTTAGAAAAACGCCCAGTAAAGAAGGACTTCCTGGCGTTCAACGCCAGAAAGAAGCATCACATGGGCATTGAACGCCCAGGAGAAGCAACATGTGGGCGTTAAACGCCCAAACCATGCACCATGTGGGCGTTTAACGCCAGGATGGTGGGAGGAGGTACAATTTCGTTTTTCTTTACAATTTTTCAAAATTTTTATGTTTCAATTCATGATTTCTTGCATAAACATATTTTAAATTATCACTTTCAATTCCAAAAGTTTTTATCCTAATTTCTAAAATCCAGTGATTGCAAATGTTTTAGATTTATCTTAACCCAAAAGAACAAATGGCTTTCCAATTCAATCCAGCCTCTTTTCAAATTTGTTTCCAACACATCAATTATCTTTTAAAAAAAAATCCTTTTCAAAATTTAAACTTCAAATTTATCTTTTAAATTATTATTCATATCTTTCTCTTTTAAAAATTATATCTTTTTCTGATCATATCTTTTAAAATCATATCTTTTATCTTATCTCTTTCTTATTTTTCGAAAATTACCCACCCCCCTCCCTATATCTTGTATTCGGCGCCCTCCTCATCATCACCATTCCACATTGCTCTCCTCCTATCCCTCTTCTTTCTTCTCTTTTGCTTGAGGACAAGCAAAGCTCTAAGTTTGGTGTGTTTTACCCGTGATCACAAAAACTATTGTGTCTCTTGATCATGGCTCCTAAAGGGAAACAACCCAACCCAAGAGGCAAGAAAGAAAGCAATCCAAAGCCACTTTGGAATCAAGGGAAGTTCTTAACTAAAGAACATTCAGACCATTACTACAAGATAATGAGTCACAGATCAGTGATCCCGGAAGTCAGATTTGATCTGAAAGAAGATGAATATCCGGAGATCCAAGAGCAGATTCGAAACAGGAATTGGGAAATTCTGGCCAATCCTGAAACGAAAGTGGGAAGGAACATGGTTCAGGAATTCTATGCTAATCTATGGCAGACAGAAAGGCAAAGAATCATTGGAGCCGCCCTCTTTGACCATAAGACAGTAGTCAGAGGAAAGATCATTCATACCAATGCTGACAAGATCAGGGAGATTTTCAAGATTCCTCAACTGAAGGATGACCCAGACTCCTTTAATAGGAGAATGATGAGGGTCAATAAAGGATTGGACAAGATCTTGGAAGATATATGCGTCCCTGGAGCCAAGTGGACTACCAGTACGACTGGCACCCCAGTTCAACTCAAAAGAGAAGATCTAAAACCAGTAGCTAGAGGCTGGCTGGATTTTATTAGTCGTTCCATATTGCCCACCAGTAACCATTCTGAAGTTACCATCAAAAGAGCTGTCATGATTCACTGCATCATGCTGGGAAAAGAAGTGGAAGTCCATCAGCTGATCTCATGTGAGCTATATAAAATTGCAAACAAGAATTCTAAGGACGCCAAATTGGCTTATCCAAGCCTAATTTCTATGCTTTGCAAAGATGCTGGAGTAAAGATGGGAATAACTGAATATATCCTAATTGAAAAGCCCATTACTGGAATATCAATGGTCAGACAACAGCAACAAGATGATTCAACCAAGAGGAGAGCACAAGAGGCCCTCCCAGAACTGCCCCAATTCGAATATTGGGAACATCTTGAGGCTTCTATTTCCAGATTGCAAGAAGCTATGGATCAAATAAAGGAAGAACAGAATAATCAAGGTAGCATGATTTGCAAACTGCTCAAGGAACAGGAGGAGCAAGGGCGTGATCTAAGGGAGCTAAAGCGCCAAAAATTAATCCTTGAAAAGTGCTCCACAGATTAGAAGAACATCTACTCCTCAAAACAACAGGTGGCTGAGTTCCAATTTTCCTGCTTTAACTTAGTGATAGCGTTTTTTTTTTTTATTTTTTTTTATTTTTTTTTCACCTTAGGAGATATTTAGTAGTAATTAGTATGTCTATTTTGATTTTATTTCCAATTAAGCTATAATTTATTTTTCTCATCATCATCAGGCATGAATAAAGTAGTAGAATTTTTTAGAATAAAGAAGTAATCTATATTTATGAGTTCTTAGTAATAAAGACTATAATTAATTATATGTGGTGGCAATACTTTTTGTTCTTTGAATGAATGCTTGAACAGTGCATAAATTGTACTTTGAATTTGATGAATATTGGCTCCTGAAAGGATGAGGAACACGAAAAATATTATTGATGATCTGAAAAATCATGAAATTGATTTTTGAAGCAAGAAAAAGCAGTGAAAAAAAAAATATTCACAAGCCATGAGCACTAGGCAAGAGTAAAAAGGGATCCAAGGCTTTGAGCATCAATGGATAGGAGGGCCCAAGGAAATAAAATCCAGGCCTAAGCGGCTAAACCAAGCTGTCCCTAACCATATGCTTGTGGCATGCAGGTCCAAGTTACAAGCTTGAGACTGAGTGGTTAAAGTCGTGATCCAAAGCAAAAGAGTGTGCTTAAGAGCTCTGGACACCACTAACTGGGGACTTTAGCAAAGCTAAGTCACAATCTGAATATTGGAAAGTAGACATTCTGGGCTTTCCAGCAATATATGATAGTTGATGAGCGGATATTTTATACGCTTTTTGGGGGTAATTTCATGTAGATTTTAGCATGTTTTAATTAGTTTTTAGTTAAATATTATTAGTTTTTAAGCAAAAATCATATTTCTGGACTTTACTATGAGTTTGTGTGTTTTTCTGTGATTTCAGGTATTTTCTGACTGAAATTGAGGGAGCTGAGCAAAAATCTGAAAAAGGCTGACAAAAGGACTGCTGATGCTGTTGGATCCTGACCTCCCTGCACTCGAAATGGATTTTCTGGAGCTACAGGAGTTCAATTGGCGCGCTCTCAACGGCGTTGGAAAGTACACATCCAGGGCTTTCCAGCAATATATAATAGTCCATACTTTGCGTGAAGATAGACGACGTAACTTGGCGTTGAACGCCAAGTACACGCTGCTGTCTGGAGTTAAACGCCAGAAAAACGTCATGATCCGGAGTTGAACACCCAAAACACGTCATAACCTGAAGTTTAACGCCAAGAAAGGCCTCTACTCGTGGATAGCTTTAGTCTCAGCCCCAGCACACACCAAGTGGGCCCCAGAAGTGGATTTCTGCACCAATTATCTTAGTTTACTCATATTCTGTAAACCTAGGATTACTAGTTTACTATTTAAACAACTTTTACAGACATTCCTTGTACCTCATGACATTTCCAGATCTGAATTACATACTTTGTGACGGCATGAGTCTCTAAACTCCATTGTTGGGGGTGAGGAGCTCTGCAGCGTCTCGATGATTTAATACAATTCCTTTGTTTTCCATTCAAACACGCTTGTTCTTATCTAAGATGTTTATTCGCGCTTAATTGTGAAGAAGGTGATGATCCGTGACACTCATCACCTTCCTCAACCCATGAACGTGTGCCTGACAACCACCTCCGTTCTACATCAGATTGAATGAATGTCTCTTAGCTTCCCTAATCAGAATCTTCGTGGTATAAGCTGGATTGATGGCGGCATTCATGAGAATCCGGAAAGTCTAAACCTTGTCTGTGGTATTCCGAGTAGGATTCCAGGATTGAATGACTGTGACGTGCTTCAAACTCCTGAGGGCTGGGCGTTAGTGACAGACGCAAAAGAATCAATGGATTCTATTCCAACCTGATTGAGAACCGACAGATGATTAGCCGTGCTGTGACAGAGCATAGGAACGTTTTCACTGAGAGGATGGGAAGTAGCCACTGACAACGGTGACACCCTACATAGAGCTTGCCATGGAAGGAACTTGCGTGTGAGAAGAGGATTTCAAGGAAGAGTTGAAGTCAAAGGACAAAGCATCTCCAAAACTCCAACATATTCTCCATTACTGCACAACAAGTAACGCTAGTATTCTTTATTATTCCACCTTACAATTTTAAGTAGTTTGTAGTTTGGCCTTTTACAAATAAATCCAAATAACTTCATTAGCCTCCTGACTAAGATTAATAAAATAACATTGATTGCTTCAAGCAAATAATCTCCGTGGGATCGACCCTTACTCACGTAAGGTATTACTTGGACGACCCAGTGCACTTGCTGGTTAGTTGAACGGAGTTGTGAAGTTGATTTTGGACCAGGCTCCATTATCATATTCCATAAAGAGATACAATTTCGTCCACCAATAGTCCATACTTTGCCCAAGATTTGATGGCCCAAACTGGCGTTCAAATTCACCTTTAGAATTCCCAGCGTTAAACGCCGGAACTGGCACCAAAGTGGGAGTTAAACGCCCAAACTGGCACAAAAACTGGCGTTTAACTCCAAGAAGAGTCTCTACACGAAAATGCTTCAATGCTCAGCCCAAGCACACACCAAGTCGGCCCGGAAGTGGATTTTTATGTCATTTACTCATCTTTGTAATTCTTAAGCTACTAGTTCCCTATAAGTAGGACCTTTTACTATTGTATTTTCATCTTTGGATCTTAGATCACCTTTAGGTCTTTGAATCCTTTGATCACGTTTGGAGGCTGCTCTGACGGCCATGCCTAGACCTTGTTCTTATGTATTTTCAATGGTGGAGTTTCTACACACCATAGATTAAGGTGTGGAGCTCTGCTGTACCTCGAGTATTAATACAATTACTATTGTTCTTCTATTCAATTCAGCTTGTTCTTATTCCAAGATATCACTTGTTCTTCAACTTGATGAATGTGATGATCTGTGACACTCATCATCATTCTCACCTATGAACGTGTGACTGACAACCACCTCCGTTCTACCCTAGATTGGCTGAATATCTCTTGGATTCCTGATACACGATGCATGGTTGATCGCCTGACAACCGAGCGCTCGCCTGACAAACGAGCCAGCCATTCCGTGAGATCAGAGTCTTCGTGGTATAAGCTAGAATTGATGGCGGCATTCAAGAGAATCCGGAAGGTCTAAACCTTGTCTGTGGTATTCTGAGTAGGATTCAATGATTGAATGACTGTGACGAGCTTCAAACTCGCGATTGTGGGGCGTTAGTGACAGACGCAAAAGAATCACTGGATTCTATTCCGACATGATCGAGAACCGACAGCTGGATAGCCGTGCCATGATAGGGTGCGTTGAACATTTCCACTGATAGAATGGGAGGTAGCCACTGACAACGGTGAAACCCTTGCATACAGCTTGCCATGGAAAGGAGTAAGAAGAATTGGATGAAGACAGTAGGAAAGCAGAGAGAGGAAAGGGACAAAGCATCTCCATTCGCTTATCTGAAGTTCTTACCAATGAATTGCATAAGTACCTCTATCCTTATCTTTATGTTTTATTCATATATCATTCATAACCATTTGAGTCTGTCTGACTGAGATTTACAAGGTGACCATAGCTTGCTTCATACCAACAATCTCCGTGGGATCGACCCTTACTCGCGTAAGGTTTATTACTTGGACGACCCAGTGCACTTGCTGGTTAGTTGTGCGAAGTTGTGTTTATGCCATGGTATTGAGCACCAAGTCTTTGGGGCCATTACTAGGGATTATTTGAGTTGTGAAAAGTAGTGATCACAATTTTGCATGTCAAAGTACAAATATGGTGATGAGTGCGAAGGTTGGTGATGAACTCGGTATCGACCAAGGGTTCCTCCCCCAAGACCGTAACATCAACCCACTGAGCAAGAACTTCTACAGAAGACATTTTTTCCCTATGGTACGATGAAAACCTACAAAGGGAAAAGGAAAAAGAATAAAAAACGAGAGTCCTTAAGGGGCATGAAATCTAAACAACCTACGACGTCACCCTCTCCCTCTCCAAAGAAAATAAAAGGCATGCAGAAGCACTTAGTAAAAGGGAAGAAAGAACCAACCTTTGCCTGAAAAGGAGTAGAGGAAGATGAAAGCCTTCAACGAAGAGTACCCCACGAACAGATACGAAAGTATTCCACGAACAGATGAAAGGGAAAAAATTTTTGAAAAATCGAAGAAACGAAACAACGAAGGAAGAGGGAAGCATTTATAAGCACGTTAGGGGCATAATGGTAAAAATGGAAGCGGTCATTAATGAATGCACCGTTACCAAGGTAATTAATACCTACGCACACCCCTAACGGACGCGACGTTTGATTAGATGTAACTGTAAAAATCAAAAGTCACGAAAATTCACGTCGGTTGCAAACAAATCACGTCGGTTCCCTCACAAGTCGGTTACGACCCCGAGTAGAATACTCAAACCCAAATCTTAAAGGAAATTGGGCTCGAGTAGGGGCATTGTTCATACCCTGGCCCAACGATAAGGCCCAGGTCCCAACAAAAGGCCCAACCCAAAAAGGTTGAGCTTCGCCTTGTACCGACCTCCTCCCTATGAAGTCGGTTCCTATCACGGCTAACCCTAAAGAGGTCGGGAACGAAGATTAGCTGGCAGATAATCACTCATTCAAATGAGTAACTGCCCCTGAAATCTCTCTACCAACTTTCAGGAGCCATATCTCAACCCCCCTAAGATAAAGGAACGGTTATCCACCTTAAAAGGCGGAACTACTTCAGCGGTGGTTATTGGTTCACCACTATAAATACCCTGACACCTCTCAGGTATCTCTAAGTCCCAATACTCTCTAAGCCTGTTTGCACCCTTACTGACTTAGGCATCGGAGTGTCCTTGTAGGTACCACCCCCCATTCCTCCTTACACAAGTCGGACGGGGGCTTCGGATCGTGAACACACTTGGACGTTTCACCGTTCAGACGATTGGGCCAGCTAAACTTGTCCAACCCATTGATCTCCGGTTACCCAACATAACAACTAGTAACTCTTGATCATGATGGTCCAAAAATGTTACCCGTGAACATGCATCGTGTGACATGTAAAAAAATAGTTTATAAAGATAATATCTGTATCATTCACAACCAATGTTCAAAATTCTGCAAACTAAATGCATCAATCCTAAAACGCAGCATGTCACCAATTAACCACTGCTAGTCAAGGATACACAACCACCACTTTGATATCTAGCAAAAGAATAACTTATCAGCTGGACACATCTCCCTCGTCTAAGAATAAACCACCTGAAAAAATACATTTCTCTCTCGTAAGTTTCATATGTAGAACTCCTGACCTGTAACCCCTCTACAGACCAAACCGACCCACCATTTCCCATTGCCATCAAAGAAAATTAAATTGTTTCTAATAGACATATCACTTATAACGGAACAATATATAGGCCCAATGATGGGCGCATCGTATATATTTTTTCCGTCATATCTAGCAAATGTGAAACTACTGTTGTCATAGATTCGGTGTCATAGACTTGCATGTTGTCAACATAAGCAACAGTAAACATCCGACCTCACAAGGCAGGAACAGCAAAGCCTAGTCGCGTCTAACATCAGAAACTCCTACCATGAATTTTCTGGCAGTAGTCATGATATCTTGGATGAGACTTTACCAAAATATCGAATCGCAAAATACCTTGGAAATCCTACATACAAAAAAATGCTTAGAAAATATGCATGTGATATAAATTGAATTAAAGACCAACATTAACCAACTTTTCTTTTTATTTTTACTTAAAATCTTGGCTCCAAAGCACTTCTCATGAAATAAAACACATATGATATAACTATTTTAATTCAACTGCCAGATAGAGGGAAAAATTGTGGAACATAAAGAAAAAATTTGTAATTCATACCTTTTTAATCTATTAGTTTCTTAGTCTTTTGGAAAATAATCTCGTTTAAAAGTAACAATCAAATTTTTAAGAGATTTTAGAGGAAAAAATCTTGAAAATAATATATAGTTACAACAAAGATATAAAAAAATACCTACTTAGCTAAAGTAAAAATAAGATAAACTATATCTCTTCCCTCCTTCAGAAATATGGTATTAGCGACTTATGTGATCAACTCCTCTAAAAGGTGCCTCGGTATAGTATCCATATCTATATAGAATCTAAATGTATATAACAGTTTAGAATCATGTTAACATTACGGCAAAATTTAGAAAAACAAGTTTGATAAAAGCTTATTAACTAATAAGTAAAGCTTAATCAAATTATTATTGCCAAAGATCTTGTTCAATGTTTTAGGTCATACCAAGTGTGAGATATGAAGCTTCCACATTCTTGAGCTTTAGGTTCGTTGCTTATAAATCATGTTATGAATAATTAACCATAAAACATAAGAGAATCACAAGCATGGCTAAATGGCCTAAGTGATTCAGCGGTAAACATAAATCCTGTTTATTTCTTTTAGTAGAATATATTAAGAATTCTGCTATTTCCTATGATTCCTCTTCTCCAAGTGTCCCTATTCTTGACTTCCACTATTATTTCCAAAACTAGAGAAATTAATGAGATAATTCCAGCATTAACCCCTCAAGCAAAAGCTTACAAGTAACACAATGTTCCAACATTACCCCTCAAAGTTAACACAATAACTCTCTAACAATAAGAAAAATTTAAAATCACCTTAAAAAAAAGGTTGACAAGGCAGCTCAGGGATACTAAAGATTCCAGAAAAAATATAACACAAGAAGATGGCTAGAATGTCTGTCAACCTTACGTGACAGTTCTGGCATGATTATTATAGGAAGTATCATGGGAAGGAAAAAAGAAAAAAGAAAAAAAAAAAGAAGAAAGGAGCAGAAAGGAGCAGAAATGGCATTTGGAGGCCTTGAACAATAATGAAAACAAAGTCTCGTATATACCATGGCCGTTGGAAATTTATCATCAGCATGACTAAATGATATAGAAAGCAACATTGTTATGATTTACAATGGGAGACTAGTAGGACTCAGAAATTGACATTCATCACTGTATGACTCACTGATTCTAAGCATAGATGAGTTGCATAAGAAAAGGCCAAAGTACCTGTTGCAGAACACAACTAGGCTAGAGCACCAGCAAAATTGGCATAAACAGAGGTCTCTAGGGTGCCTGAAACCATGCAATCCATGGGTCAGATCCTGCCATGAGAAAACCACAACTAAGGTAGATGGATAGTTCTAATGATAGACAGAGACTTAAGTGATACCTTTATGAACACACTACAAGAAAAAAACACTTTTAGCAATATTGTTAGTTTAAGGATTAACAAGAAACAACATTTTTGCCAATTTCATGAGTATAGAGTAAATTACTGCTACTAACAAGTTTTTCAAAAATTTAGTAACTAGAATATTAAAACAAGAGCTCACGTACATCTTAACCCTTATGAGCAACTCTAGAGAATCTTCTGCACACACGAATAAAATATAGAATGAGCCCTGTATCCATGAAAAAATATAGCTAAGAAAAGATGATTCAATATGTGAATGAAAGATTCAATGAATCACACATGCACATACCTTAGAAAGGTCTTCACTGTTAGATCAACCAATTCAAACTTACCTCAATACATTAGCTTCTATATCCACAACCTTCAAAAAAGAAAGTAACCCTAAATTTAACAAAAGCCAAAAATAAAGAAAAACATTGAGAAGTAAAAAACATAACTAACTTGCTTAGTTTAGTGTTAGAAATATAGCAAAACTAAAAAAGGAAAATATCAAGTAAAAGGCTACATCTAAGTATCATCTAATAATAATACACACGTGCACACATAAATGGATTGATGGACTACTAATATAAGCTTATTACCCTTTAACATTCTGTTCCTCACAGTAGCTTTCAAAGGAGATAAAGACTCTTAATCAAAACAGCTTACCGAAGGTGCCTTGTTAACTCTGCTTCCGTGCATCCAATCACTTGAGCTGTGCAAGGTAAAAGATCGGTAAACTTATTAAGAGACTAACAGAAAGAAATGATTAATGCTAGACAACCATTTGCCAGAGAGATTGTGATATGATTAATTTAATGGCAAACAAGAACCAATTTATAAACAAGAGAAGAAGTGAAGAATCGATGGTGATTGAGTTTTAGTTTGTGATATGATTAATTTAATGGCCTCTGTTTCACTATCTTGGTTTGTATGATTTACTTTTGTTATAAGAACACGAAGGAAGGCACTAAAATCTCAATGGTGAAGGCAGAGGTGTATTGTCATCAAATAGTATTTATGGTAGTTTCTCATTAGCATCGCATGACATCATAAAAATCAATAGTTTGGAGAGAGAGGAGTTTCTCAAAGATGAAGAGATATGGAGAGGTACGAAAAAAAAGAAAGGTATAGTAGAACTGAAGAGACAAAATGATTTGTGGGTTAAATAAAATAGTACCATAAATATTACCGTTAAAATTAATTAAAAGCTGAGATTAAACACTGGAGGGTGTTAATTTTTATTGGCACTAGATAGGATCTGTTTCCATGTGTGTGAGACAGAGAGAGACATTGTAAGAGGGTGAAAGGGATGAGCATGTGAAGTGCGTGTGTGACCATAGTTATCAGAACTAAACTGGTAATTGATCCGGTCATATGATCGGATTACCAGATCATTGATTCAACTAGTGGGTTACTGATTCACTCGGTTGAGTCAGTTATAATTATATAAAAATGTAAAATTATAAAAATAAAACAAAAATCAAAAGTTGAAACTTAGAATGGATACGTCCACAAACATATTAATAACGATCAAATATCAATTTTTAAACATAACCAATGATGCAAAAAGAGATAATAAATTAGTCACTAGTACAAAATACTTTCTGAATTTAAATGAACAAGAAAGAGAGAAAAAATAACACAATCAGCACATCAAATTCAAGAGGTGTTCTCAAAGTCGGTATCTATATCTTCGTAGGACAAATTTAAAATTTGACCAATATTTTCTTTATTTTGATTTGCATCTATAACTACATTTGTGTATTTTTCATAAATCAATACCAAGAATAATTCATAATAGCAACTGAGTTGTGATGAAGACATTTTTAAAATTCTAGCAAAAAAAACAAACAGATCATGGGAACAACAATTTAACTGAACAATTTATACAATTTAACTGAATAATTTATTTTATGTTGCAGAGAGCATGAACCTCATTTTCAACAACAAATTCAACTATGATAATTTTTAGCAACAAAAGATGTAGCTCAAAAGATTATTTATAGCAACAAAATTTTAGCTAAGTGATTATTTCAGCAAAATAACAACAGATTCAAGTTTCAATGATGATAATCTGTAACAAATTCAACTCAGTGATGATTTCAGCTAAAACAAATAGTTCCAACATGTTCAGCAACAAAGTCAAGGTGCAGTGATGAATGATAGCAACCAAAATTTAGTTAGGTGATTTTTTCAACAAAACAGTAACAGATTCAAAGTTCAGTGATGATAATCAGTAAACAATTCAACTCATTGATGATTTTTAGCCCAAAAAAATTAGCTCAGTGATATTTTCAGCAACAAATTCAACCTTCAACGACAAAATCAAAGTGCAGAGATGAATAGCAACAAAATTGAGCAAGAAAGAACAGGGAAATTTGTTGGAACTCACCAAATCGGGGACCAGCTACTGATGGCGAGGTGAAAGCTGACGGTGAGGCTCGAAGCAAGAAGACGACAACCACGACCAGCCCAAGACCTGCTGCTTCTTCCGTCGGCGACGAGCGCAGGGAAGGCGCACGCTGACGCAAGACGGTGACGAGACACAGAGCGACGACAAGCTTGACTGCAAGACCGAAGACGAGAGAGCTTGAGTGCGAGAGCGAGAGTGACAGTGAGAGAGATGAGAGAGTGATGAGACAGAGACACTGAGGGGTGGCCTGGTGGGCGCGAGAGGAAGAGGAAGTAGACGTTCACAAATAGGACGATTAAAACGTTAAGGACACAAATAGGACTTATCCCAAACATTGATGACAAAAACAATACTTCACTTTTATTTTTAATATTTTTAAGTTATAATAATAATAATAATAATAATAATAATAATAATAATAATAATAATAATAATAATAATAATAATTACTATAGATATTTTTTATTTAAATTTTAATAAAATTTTTTTATATAATTTTATGTATTATCTTGTGCAAAAAATTAAATAGATAGTCAACTGTCAAGTGATCTAATTTAATTTAAAATAGATATAAATATTATATATAAAAACATTACCAATTAACTAATTATTTCCTTTTATAATTTTCTTATAAAAATTATATTTTGTCTAATATAATGCCCCCAAAATTTTTCACTTAAAGTCATACAGTGATTGAAAGTGAAAAATTTTGTTGTTTATAATAATAAGAGAAGTATATACAAACGTATGTTTATTTATTTATTTATTTATATTTTTTATTATTTTTTATTATTATTTTTTTTAAATATATATAAATGATAACAATAAGTGTTGATAAGAATGAAATTTTGAGACATCACTTAGAAAGCACATAAGAGTACTGTACTCTTTCTCTTTTCTTTGTTATTTTGTTTATTTATTTATTTATTTTTAAATTGGCTAAACAAAAAGTGAAATCACTCAGTACTCTTATGTTCTTGTGACACATGTGAGAAAAAGAATACGTTAGTATTAAGCTTCTTCTTCAACTCCATACCCCCTACGTACTCTCCTAAATTTATCTACTATGATTGGCTTTCTCTATTCACAAGGATTTGATTATACTTAATTCTTCCAATATTCCAAGTAAGGTTTTACTCCTAGCTCCATCTTTATCTTTTCTTTTCCATTAATGATTGTGAAGAATCCTAACCCCAAAAATGACATGCAAAATATCCCTTGTGTTATTTATGATTATGAGTACTAGAATCTTACTCTGAAGAACATTCTTTATATATATATATATATATATATATATATATATATATATATATATATATATATATATCTTTGATTCAAATTGTGATTTGACTGTTGAACCCTATTTTTTTTCAATTCTGCCATGTTGTTGTCTCTCTTTTTTTTCTTTTATTCATGAGTGTTGGCAAGCAGGATTAAGTTTTGTTTCATGTTAAATTCCTGCTTACTGCTTAAACCAAATTAAACCCATATAAATTCAATTTCTTTATTTTTTTAGCTTGTTTGTTGATCGTTGACAACCTCAGCACCCAATACTTGAATTTTTCAAACTGCATTGTTATGGCAACCTCAAGCAACCATCTGTCAACAATTCCTCCTTCTTCATCTAAAGTGGCCACTTGCATAAGTCTATTGTCAAGAATGGCAAGAATTTTGCTCCTGAACCAGAGGCCTCAAAATCAAAGATATGGGAATCTCAGGTGCTAATTCCTTTAACTATTGACGGTGTAGACTCAGCTTTTGTTGGTCCTATTGTCTCTCTTAAAGAAGCAAACAGGATAAAAAATGTTTTTTCTGGTCACCCTCAAAGAAAATCTGTTGCTTTTTAAGACTCCATTCCTATTGGATACTTCGACTCCAACAACAGACTATTCAGAAATCTTCCAAAAACCAATATTGGAGGTTACCATACTTGGTTAGGTGGGGTTGAAACTGAGAAGATGACCTTGTGGAAAGAGATTGGGATATATGACCTAATTCAGTTTAGTAAAAACTCCTACACTGTTAATTCAGGATTAATAGGAGGTGCATTGTACTTCTGGGATGAGACTTCTCATACGTTTCACACCCCCTACGCTATGATTATTCCTACTCTTCTGGATGTAGCTGCAATAACTGGCCTACCTCCCTTGAGAGAGGAAATTTTAACCACTACCCGGTCAACCACAGGCGTTGAGTATGCCATTGACATTTCTTCAACTACTTACCAGAGCTTCATTCTTAATAACAGAGGTCGAGATAGAGAACCTGTTTCCGATAATGAGCACATAGCCTTCCTTCTCTATTGGTTGAGTGGCATTGTTTTCTGTGCCAGAAGTATTCAAGTTGAAATCACTTATGTCCCATTGGCCAAGTAAGTTCTCTTCAGAAGAAGATGTCAATGCTCTTAGCCCCAGTGGCCAGCTTACTTCTCAGGTATTTTTATATATTTTCATGTCTTCCATATCAAAATAGCATCATCGTAAAGAACTTATATGGTGATGATATCTCTCATGCTGAGTTCCCTTTTTTATTACCTTTGTTCTCATTTCACTTCTTGTTTTAGGTCACTGTCACTCCTACCATTTCTTTGATTGTGCCTAGTACTGAAAATATGATGGCTGCCACATCTGATAAGCCTATACCTAAAGCCAATGTCAACAAGATATGACATGTCATTTAGCTTGATTATTAGTATCTCTTCCTTGTATTTTCTTTATTTATTTTTTTATGTTAACACTTATTTTTGCATTTTTGTTTAGCTTTAAAATTCTGCAAAATCCCCCAAGTGAGCAGTCAGAAAAACAAATACCAATCACTTCCATTCATGCTCAGACCCCTAATGCGGTGAATGATCTATTGGCTGATTTAGAAAGTCTAAATGAGGCATATGCATGTAGCATAGGTACACAGAAGGCTATAGTTGAATCTTGTTTCACCATTCAAAGTCAACTTCCAACAGAGCAGCCTTATACTACACCTCCTACAACCAAGATAGTTAACAATTTCATCTTGCTTCCATTGGCCCAACAACTCAGTGTCATTCTATCCAAACTTATTTTGACACTTGCTACTGATCCGCAGTTTAAGGCTCAACTTTCTGATATTCTTCAGACTTTTTCAACTACATCACATCCTGAGACTATTGATCCTTTGTTCGCTCACTTACAGAAGGTTTATGAGGACCTTTATGCCAAATTTCCATATTCTTAAGTAGCCATCTCATCATATCAACAATCAACTGAAACTCTTTCTAAGTTAAAACAAGACACCTCCTCTTTTGAGACTGCCAAAGCTACCCTGGCTGCCCATATTGCAAAAGCTAAAGACCGGGCTCATGAGTTATCTGAGGATATTCGAGACTTGGAACAACAGCTGATTGTTAAGAGAGGAGTAAAAGATAGGCTGGATGCTGCTTTGATGAAGAATGAGGCTCAATTTGCCAAAGCAAGTAACATGTTTGACAGTAGCAATGCAACCTTACAGTCACTTGAAAAGAAGATGCTCTCTTCACAAGAAGCTGCCAAAGAAGCTAGGATCTTCCAGACCGTTCTCCAAACTGAAGTTACTCGCTTGAAGGAGATCTTTGACACTTAGTCTTGTATCTCTTATGTGAACCCTTGTAGTTTTAATATGTCCTTGCAGTTATCACTAGTTGAACTTTTAGATTTTTGTTTATTACTTGCCTTTGTATGCACTCTATCCTTATTTTGGACACTGGACACTTGCTATCTTTTGGGATCTTATTACATTACTTCATACTGAACTAATTATTAATATCACAGTGACCTCTTTTGTATTCCATTTGGGGTGACCTCCATATCTGTTCATGTCAGGTTGCACTGGTGCATGCCATCTTGTGTGCATTCACCTCAAGTGTTGTCAAATTAAATCCAAATGTGCACTTATTGACATACCTCTAGCTTCATACATGTTTATTCACTAAACTTTTTGTTCTATATGTTGGCATGTGATGAGCGGATAATTTATATGCTTTTTAGCATTATTTTTAGGTAGTTTTTAGTAGGATCTAGCTACTTTTAGGGATGTTTTATTAGTTTTTATGCAAAATTCACATTTCTAGACTTTACTATGAGTTTGTGTATTTTTCTGTAATTTTAGGTATTTTCTGGCTAAAATTGAGGGACCTGAGCAAAAATCTGATTCAGGCTGACAAAGGACTACTGATGCTGTTGGATTCTGACCTCCCTGCACTCGAAATAGATTTTCTGGAGCTACAAAACTCTAAATGGCACGCTCTCAATTGCGTTGGAAAGTAGACATCTAGGGCTTTCCAGAAATATATAATAGTCTACACTTTATTCGAGTTTAGATGACGCAAACTGGCGTTCAACGCCTGCTCCATGCTGCATTCTGGAGTAAAATGCCATAAACACGTCACAAACCAGAGTTAAATGCCAAAAACACGTTACAACTTGGCGTTTAACCCCAAGAGAAGCCTCTGCACGTGTAAAGCTCAAGCTCAGCCCAAGCACACACTAAAGTGGGCCCCAAAAGTGGATTTCTGCACTTAGACTTATTTTTGTAAACCCTAGTAGCTAGTCTAGTATAAATAGGAATTTTTACTATTGTATTTCGATCTTGGTATCCATCTTTGGATTATCTTTTGATCATCCTTGATCTTGGGATCGGTCTTATTCCCTATTTTCGAATTCACATGCTGTTTGGGGAGGCTGGCCATTCGGCCATGCCTGGACCTTTATCACCTATGTATTTTCAACGGTGGAGTTTCTACACACCATAGATTAAGGTGTGGAGCTCTGATGTACCTCGAGTATTAATGCAATTACTACTGTTTTCTATTCAATTCACGCTTATTCTTGTTCTAAGATATTCATTCGCACTTCAACCTGATGAATGTGATGATCCGTGACACTCATCACCATTCTCAACCTATGAACACGTGCCTGACAACCACCTCCGTTCTACTTTCGATTGAATGAGTATCTCTTGGATTCCTTAATCAGAGTCTTCGTGGTATAAGCTAGAATCCATTGGCAGCATTCTTGAGAATCTGGAAAGTTTAAACTTTGTTTGTGGTATTCCGAGTAGGATTCAGGGATTGAATGACTGTGACGAGCTTCAAACTCGCGAGTGTTGGGCGTAATGACAGACGCAAAAGAATCACTGGATTCTATTCCGACATGATCGAGAACCGACAGATGATTAGCCGTGCTGTGACAGAGCATTTGGACCATTTTCACTGAGAGGACGAGAGGTAGCCATTGACAACGGTGAAACCCAACATACAGCTTGCCATGGAAAGGAGTAAGAATGATTGGATGAAAGCAGTAGGAAAGCAGAAATTCAAGAGGGATAAAGCATCTCCATTCACTTATCTGAAATTCCCACCAATGATTTACATAAGTATCTCTATCTTTATTCTACGTTTTATTTATCTTTATATTCGAAAACCATTATAACCATTTGAATCCGCCTGACTGAGATTTACAAGATGACCATAGCTTGCTTCATACCAACAATCTTCGTGGGATCGACCCTTACTCACGTAAAGTATTACTTGGATGACCCAGTGCACTTGCTGGCTAGTTGTGCGAAGTTGTGACAAAGTGTGATTTACGTTTGAGAGCTCCAAATCTATTGGCGCCATTGTTGATGATCACAATTTCGTGCACCAAGTTTTTGGTGCCGTTGCCGGGGATTGTTCGAGTTTGAACAACTGACGGTTCATCTTGTTGCTCAGATTAGGTAATTTTCTTTTCAAAAATTTTTCAAAAATCTTTGAAAATTTTTCTTTGTTTTCGTTTTTCCAAAAAGTAATTTTCGAAAAAATCCAAAAAAAATCATAAAATAAAAAAAATAAAAAATATTTTTGTGTTTCTTGTTTGAGTCTAGTGTCAATTTCTAAGTTTGGTGTCAATTGCATGTTTTTAAAATTTAAGCATTTTTCCGAAAAATTCATGCATGGTGTTCTTCATGATCTTCAAGTTGTTCTTGGTAGGTCTTCTTGTTTGATCTTCATATTTTCTTGTTTTATGTCTTTTGTTGTTTTTCATATGCATTTTTGCATTCATAATGTCTAAGCATGAAAAATTTCTAAGTTTGGTGTCTTGCATGTTTTTCTTTTCTTGAAAATTTTTCAAAAAAATAAATTTTGATGTTCATCATGATCTTCAAAGTGTTCTTGGTGTTCATCTTGACATTCATAGTGTTCTTGCATGCATCATGTGTTTTAATTCATAATTTTTATGTTTTGGGTCGTTTAGTTGTTTTTCTCTCTCATCATTAAAAATTCAAAAATAAAAAATAGCTTTTCCTTATTTTTCTCATAAATTTCGAAATTTTGGGTTGACTTAGTCAAAAAATTTTAAAATAAATTGTTTCTTGTTAGTCAAGTTAAGATTTCAATTTTAAAAATCTTATCTTTTAAAAACTTTTTCAAAAATCAAATCTTTTTCATTTTTCTTACTAATTTTCAAAAATTTTTAAAATTGATTTTCAAAATCTTTTTCTTATCTTTATTTCATAATTTTCAAAAACTTTACTAACAATTAATGTGATTGATTCAAAAATTTGAAGTTTGTTACTTTCTTGTTAAGAAAGGTTCAATCTTTAAATTCTAGAATCATATCTTTTAGTTTCTTGTTAGTCAAGTAATCAATTTTAATTTTAAAAATCAAATCTTTTTAATTTCCTTTTCAAATCTTTTTTTTCAAAATATCTTTTCAATCATATCTTTTTTTCAAAATCAATTTCAAAAATCTTTTCTAACTCCTTATCTTTTCAAAATTGATTTTCAAATCTTTTTTAACTAACTAATTGACTTTTTGTTTGTTTCCTATCTTTTTCAAAACCATCTAACTACTTTTCTCTCTCTAATTTTCGAAAATTCCTCACCCTTTTTTCAAAATTCTTTTTAATCAACTAATTATTTTAAATTTTAATTTTAATTTTATTTCTTCTCTTAATTTTCGAAAATCACTAACCAATTTTTCAAAAACAATTTTCGAAATTCTCTCCCTCTCATCTTCTTCTATTTATTTATTTATTTATTTACTAACACTTCTCTTCATCTAAAAATTCAAACCCTCTCTCCCCCGTTTGTGTTCGAATTTTTCTCCTCCTTCTTCTATTCTTGTCTTCTTCTGCTCACATAAAGGAATCTCTATACTGTGACATAGAGGATTCTTTTTTCTTTTCTATTTTCTTCTTTTTTCATATGAGCAGGAGCAAGGACAAGGACATTTTTGTTGAGGCAGATCCTGAACCTGAAAGGACTCTGAAGAAGAAGCTAAGAGAAGCTAAAGCACAACAAATCAGAGAAAACCTTACAGAGAATCTTGAAAAAGAAGACATGGCCGAACCCAATAATAATGGTGGAGGCGCAAGGAGGATGCTTGGTGATTATACTACACCTATTTCTAATTTTTATGGAAGAAGCATCTCAATTCCTGCCATTGGAGCAAACAATTTTGAGCTGAAACCTCAACTAGTTGCTCTAATGCAACAGAACTGCAAGTTTTATGGACTTCCATCAGAAGATCCCTATCAGCTTTTAACTGTATTCTTGTAGATCTATGATACTGTTAAGACTAATGGAGTAGATGGTGGACGAAATTGTGATCATCAATGTTGTATACTTTGTTGTTGTATGGAATAATTATAATGGCTCTTTGCTATGTGTGGACACAACTTCGTTCAACTAACCAGCAAGTGTACTGGGTCATCCAAGTAATAAACCTTACGTGAGTAAGGGTCGATCCCACATAGATTGTTGGTATGAAGCAAGCTATGGTCATCTTGTAAATCTCAGTCAAGCAGATAATAATTGATTATGGATTTTTGAAAATTAATAATAAATAATAAACATAAAATAAAGATAAAGTTACTCATGTATTTCCATGGTGAGAATTTCAGATAGGTGTATGGAGATGCTGTGCTCCTCCTGAATCTCTGCTTTCCTACTGCTTCATCCAATCCTTCTCACTCCTTTCCATGGCAAGCTGTATGTAGGACATCACCGTTATCAATGGCTACATCCCATCCTCTCAGTGAAAAAGGTCCAAATGCTCTGTCACAGCACGACTAATCATCTGTCGGTTCTCAATCAGGTTGGAATAGAATTCTTTGATTCTTTTGCGTCTGTCACTAACGCCCAGCCTTCAGGAGTTTGAAGCTCGTCACAGTCATTCAATCCCGGAATCCTACTCGGAATACCACAGACAAGGTTTAGACTTTCCAGATTCTCATGAATGCCGCCATCAATTCTTGCTTATACCACGAAGATTCTGATTAAGGAATCCAAGAGATATGCGCCCGGCCTAAGGTAGAACGGAAGTGGTTGTCAATCACGCGCGTTCATAGGTGAGAATGATGATGAGTGTCACGGATCATCACATTCATTAAGTTGAAGTGCAACGAATATCTTGGAATAGGAATAAAGAGAATTGAATAGGAAATAATAGTAATTGCATTAAAACATGAGGTACAGCAGAGCTCCACACCCTTAATCTATGGTGTGTAGAAACTCCACTATTGAAAATACATAAGTGAAAGGTTCAGGCATGGCCGAATGGCCAGCCCCCAAAAATTGATCAATAGCCTCCTAAGATGAAGAATAAAATAAAACTGAGACCAAAGATGTCTAATACAATAGTAAATTATCCTATTTATACTAGACTAGTTAATAGGGTTTACATGAGTAAGTAATTGATGCATAAATCCACTTCCGGGGCCCACTTGGTGTGTGTTTGGGCTGAGCTTGATCTATCCACGAGCTGAGGCTTCTTTTGGAGTTGAACGCCAAGTTGTAACGTGTTTTGGGCGTTCAACTCCGGGTCGTGACGTGTTTCTGGCGTTTTACTCCAGACAGCAACATGGAACTGGCGTTGAGCGCCAGTTTACGTCGTCAATTCCCAAATAAATTCTGGACTATTATATATTTCTGGAAAGCTCTGAATGTCTACTTTTCAACGCCGTTGAGAGCGCGCCATTTGGAGTTTTGTAGCTCCAGAAAATCTATTTCGAGTGCAGGGAGGTCAGATTCCAACAGCATCAGCAGTCCTTTGTCAGCCTCCTATCAGAGTTTTGCTCAAGTCCCTCAATTTCAGCCAGAAATTACCTGAAATCACAGAAAAACACACAAACTCATAGTGAAGTCCAGAAATGTGAATTTAACATAAAAACTAATGAAAACATCCCTAAAAGTAGCTTGAACTTACTAAAAACTACCTAAAAACAATGCCAAAAAGCGTATAAATTATCCGCTCATCAGTAGATCCTGAAGTCTACAGGCTCATGCTTTTCCCCTTTGCTGTAAGAGATAGAGCTAGAACATGGTTGGACTCTCAACCTAAAGATAGCCTGGACTCTTAGGATAAGCTGGTCACGGCCTTCTTGGCCAAGTTCTTTCCTCCTCAAAAGCTGAGCAAGCTTAGAGTGGATGTTCAGACCTTCAAGCAAAAAGATGGTGAATCCCTCTATGAAGCTTGGGAAAGGTACAAGCAGTTGACCAAAAAGTGTCCTTCTGGCATGCTTTCAGAGTGGACCATTTTGGATATATTCTATGATGGTCTATCTGAGCTTTCTAAGATGTCACTGGACCATTCTGCAGGTGGATCCATTCACCTAAAGAAAACGCCTGCAGAAGCTCAAGAACTTATTGACATGGTTGCAAATAACCAATTCATGTACACCTCTGAGAGGAATCCTGTGAGTAATGGGACACCTCAGAAGAGGGGAGTTCTTGAAATTGATGCTCTGAATGCCATATTGGCTTAGAACAAAATGTTGACTCAGTAAGTCAACATGATTTCTCAGAGTCTGAATGGATGGCAAAATGCATCCAACAGTACTAAAGAGGCATCTTCTAAAAAAGAAGCTTATGATCCTGAGAACCCTGCAATAACAGAGGTAAATTACATGGGTGAACCCTATGGAAACACCTATAATTCCTCATGGAGAAATCACCCAAATTTCTCATGGAAGGATCAACAAAAGCCTCAATAAGGCTTTAACAATGGTGGAAGAAACAGGTTTAGCAAAAGCAAGCCTTTTCCATCATCTTCTCAGCAACAGACAGAGAATTCTGAGTAGAGCCCCTTTAGCTTAGCAAACATGGTCTCTGATCTATCTAAGGCCACTTTAAGTTTCATGAGTGAAACAAGGTCCTCCATTAGAAACTTGGAGGCACAAGTGGGTCAGCTGAGTAAGAAAATCATTGAAACTCCTCCTAGTACTTTTACAAGCAATACAGAAGAGAATCCAAAAAGAGAGTGCAAGGCCAAAACCTTGCTTGGTGTGGCCGAATGCACAAGGAAGGGAAAGGACGTGAATCCCAGTGAGGAAGACCTCCTGGGACGTCCTCTGAACAAAAAGGAGTTCCAGACTGAAGAACCTAAGGAATCTGAGGCTCACCTAGAGACCATAGAGATTCCATTGAACCTCCTTTTACCATTCATGAGCTCTGAGAACTATTCTTCCTCTGAAGAGGATGAAGATGTAACTGAAGAGCAAGTTGCTCAATATCTATGAGCCATCATGAAGCTGAATGCCAAGTTGTTTGATAATGAGACTTGGAAAAGTGAACCTCCATTGCTCATTAGTGAACTAAATACATGAGTTCAGCAAACTTTGCCTCAAAAGAAACAAGATCCTGGTAAATTCTTAATA
This sequence comes from Arachis stenosperma, assembly GCF_014773155.1. NCBI lineage: Eukaryota > Viridiplantae > Streptophyta > Magnoliopsida > Fabales > Fabaceae > Arachis > Arachis stenosperma. The sequence goes on along the minus strand of NC_080378.1, from coordinate 49,975,759 downwards.
CCATGTACGATAGGCACCATGACCTTTGAGAATGCTCTATGTGACCTGGGGTCAGGTATAAATCTGATGCCACTCTCTGTAATGGAGAAACTGGAGATCTTTGAGGTACAAACTGCAAGAATCTCATTAGAGATGACAGACAAGTCAATAAAACAAGCTTATAGATTTGTAGAGGACATGTTGGTAAAGGTGAAGGCCTTTACATCCCTGCTGATTTCATAATCTTAGACACTGGGAAGGATGAGAATGAATCCATCATTCTTGGAAGACCCTCTCTAGCCACAACAAAAGCTGTGATTGATGTTGACAGAGGTGAACTAGTCCTTCAACTGAATGTGGACTACCTTGTGTTTAAGGCTCAAGGTTATCCTTCTGTAACCATGGAAAAGAGGCACGATAAGCTTCTCTCAATACAGAGTCAAACAGAGCCCCCACAATCAAACTCTAAGTTTGGTGTTGGAAGGCCACAACCAAACTCTAAGTTTGGTGTTGAACCCCTACATTCAAACTCTAAGTTTGGTGTTGGGAGGTTCCAACAATGCTCTGAACACCTGTGAAGCTCTATGAGAGCTCACTGTCAAGCTATTGACATTAAAGAAGTGCTTATTGGGAGGCAACCCAATTTTTAATTATCTATATTTCTATTGTTATTTTATGTTTTATTAGGTTTATGATCATGTGGAGTCACAAAACAATTGCAAAAATTAAAAACAGAATAAAAAACAGCAGAAGAAAAAGCATACCATGGAGGAAGAGCTTACTGGCGTTTAAACGCCAGTAAGGAGCATATGGCTGGCGTTTAAGGCCAGAACAAAGCATGAAGCTGGCGTTGAACGCCAGAAACAAGCAGCAGTCTGGCATTTAAATGCCAGGAATGCACCCTGAGGAAAGCTGGCATTAAACACCAGCAACAAGCATGGAAGTGGCATTCAACGTCAGAAACATGATGCAGATTGGCGTTGAACGCCCAAAACAAGCATGGAAGTGGCGTTTAACGCCAGAAACATGCTGCAGTCTGGCGTTAAACACCAGGATTGCATATAGAGGGCATTTTACACGCCTAAAAGGTGCAGGGATGAGAAATCCTTAACACCTCAGGATCTGTGGACCCCACAGGATCACCTCAAGATCTGTGGACTCCACAGGATCCCTACCTACCTTCTCCCTCTCTCTCACACCGTTTCATAACACTCTTCCCCAAACATCATTCACCAATCACCTCAATCACTCTTTCCCATCACCAATTCACCACTCACATCCATCCACTCTTCCCCATAAATCCCACCTACCTTCAAATTCAAAATCTCTTTCCCACCCAAACTCACCCTAAATGACCGAACCTAAATCCCTCTCCCTCCACTATATAAACCCCTTCTTCCTTCTTCATTTTCACATAACACAACCCTCTCTTCTCCCTCTTGGCCGAATACACATCTCTCTCCCTCTCCTCCATATCTTATTCTTCTTCTATTCTTTCCTCTTTTGCTCGAGGACGAGCAACATTATAAGTTTGGTGTGGTAAAAGCATAATATTTTTGTTTTTCCATAACCATTTATGGCACATAAGGCCAGAGAAACCTCTAGAAAGAGGAAAGGGAAGACAAAAGCCTCTACCTCCGAGTCATAGAAAATGGAGAGATTCATCTAAAAGGTCCATCAAGACCACTTCTATGAAGTTGTGGCAAAGAAGAAGGTGATCCCTGAGGTCCCTTTCATGCTCAAGAAAAATGAGTATCCAGAGATCCGACATGAGATCCAAAGAAGAGGTTGGGAAGTTCTTACCAATCCCATTCAACAAGTCGGAATTTTAATGGTTCAAGAGTTCTATGCCAATGCATGGATCACTAGAAACCATGTTCAAAGCATGAACCCAAAGCCAAAGAATTGGCTTACAATGGTTCGGGAGAAATGCTTAGATTTCAGTCCGGAGAACATAAGGTTGGCATTCAACTTGCCTATGATGCAAGAAGACGCACGCCCCTACACTAGAAGGGTCAACTTTGATCAAAGGTTGGACCAAGTCCTCATAGACATATGTGTGGAAGGAGCTCAATGGAAAAGAGACTCAAAAGGCAAGCCGGTTGATGAGCGGATAATTTATACGCTTTTTGGCATTGTTTTTAGGTAGTTTTTAGTATGATCTAGTTACTTTTAGGGATGTTTTCATTAGTTTTTGTGTTAAATTAATATTTCTGGACTTTACTATGAGTTTGTGTGCTTTTCTGTGATTTCAGGTATTTTCTGGCTGAAATTGAGGGACCTGAGCAAAACTCTGATAGGAGGCTGACAAAGGACTGCTGATGCTGTTGGAATCTGACCTCCCTGCACTCAAAATGGATTTTCTGGAGCTACAGAACTCCACATGGCGCGCTCTCAATGGCGTTGGAAATTAGACATCCAGAGCTTTCCAGCAATATATAATAGTCCATACTTTGTTCGAGATTTGATGATGTAAACTGGCGCTCAACGCCAGTTCCATGCTGCATTCTGAAGTCAAACGCCAGAAACACGGCACGAACCAAAGTTGAACGCCCAAAACACGTTACAACTTGGCGTTCAACTCCAAGAGAAGCTTCAGCTCGTGGATAGATCAAGCTCAGCCCAAGCACACACCAAATGGGCCCCAGAAGTGGATTTATGCATCAATTACTTACTTCTGTAAACCCTAGTAGCTAGTTTAGTATAAATAGAACTTTTTACTAGTGTATTACAAATCTTTGGTTTCGGTTTTATTCCATTATTCATCTTAGGAGACTATTGATCATGTTTGGGGGCTGGCCATTCGGCCATGCCTAGACCTTCATCCCTTATGTATTTTCAACGGTGGAGTTTCTGCACACCATAGATTAAAGGTGTGGAGTTCTGCTGTACCTCGAGTTTCAATGCAATTACTACTATTTTCTATTCAATTCAACTTATTCTTATTCTAAGATATTCGTTGCACTTCAACATGATGAATGTGATGATCTGTGACACTCATCATCATTCTCACCTATGAACGTGTGACTGACAACCACTTCTGTTCTATCTTAGACCGGGCGCATATCTCTTGGATTCCTTAAGCAGAATCTTCATGGTATAAGCTAGAATTGATGGTAGCATTCATGGGAATTCGGAAAGTCTAACCTTGTCTGTGGTATTCCGAGTAGGATTCCGGGATTGAATGACTGTGACGAGCTTCAAACTCGCGATTGCTAGGCGTGATGACAAACGCAAAAGAATCAAGTGATTCTATTCCAACATGATCGAGAACCGACAGATGATTAGCCGTGCTGTGACAGAGCATTTGGATCATTTTCACTGAGAGGATGGGATGTAGCCATTGACAACGGTGATGCCCTACATACAGCTTGCCATGGAAAGGAGTAAGAAGGATTGGATAAAAGCAGTAGGAAAGTAGAGATTCAGAAGGAACACAACACCTCCATATACTTGTCTGAAATTCCCACCATTGAATTACATGAGTATCTCTATCTTTATTTTCTGTTTATTATTTATTATTATTTGAAAACCCAATAATCAATTATTATCCGCCTGACTGAGATTTACAAGGTGACCATAGCTTGCTTCATACCAACAATATCTGTGGGATCGACCCTTACTCACGTAAGGTTTATTACTTGGACATCCCAGTACACTTGCTGGTTAGTTGTGCGGAGTTGTGACAAAGTGTGATTCATGTTTGAGAGCACCAAGTCTTTGGAGCCATTGTTGATGATCACAATTCCGTGCACCAAGTTTTTGGTGCCATTGCCAGGGATTGTTCGAGTATGGACAACTGACGGTTCATCTTGTTGCTCAGATTGGGTAATTTTCTTTTTTATTTTCTTTTCAAAAATATTTTTCAAAATTTCTCACCTGTTTTCAAAAATTTTCAGAGTTTTCAAGAATGAATCCTAGAGTTTCATATAACATGTTTTAGCTTGGCTGACTATTAAGCCATGGCTTATTCACATGATTTTGATTGAGGACTTTGGATTCATTACTTTCTTTTTCCTATATGTTTTTTGAAAAATATAAAAGAAAATCCAAAAAAATCATAAAATAAAAAAAACCAAAAATATTTTGTGTCAATTGCATGCTTTAAAAAATTTTTCTTGCATTTTTCGAAAATTCATGCATTCATAGTGTTCTTCATGATCTTCAAGTTGTTCTTGGTAAGTCTTCTTGTTTGATCTTGATGTTTTCTTATTTTGTGTCTTTTATTTTTTTCATGTGCATTCTTGCATTCATATTGTCCATGCATTAAAGATTTCTAAGTTTGGTGTCTTGCATGTTTTCTTTGCATCAAAAATTTTTCAAAAATATGTTCTTGATGTTCATCATGATCTTCAAAGTGTTCTTGGTGTTCATCTTGACATTCATAGTGTTCTTGCACGCATCATGTGTTTTGATCCAAAATTTTTATGTTTTGGGTCGTATTTGTGTTTCTCTCTCTCATCATTAAAAATTCAAAAAAACCAAAAAAATATCTTTTTCTTATTTTTCTCATAAATTTCGAAAATTTGGGTTGACTTAGTCAAAAAATTTTTTAAATTTAGTTGTTTCTTGTAAGTCAAGTCAAATTTTCAATTTTAAAAATCTTATCTTTTCAAAATCTTTTTCAAAAATCATATCTTTTTTTATTTTTACTATTTTTCGAAAATTTTGAAAATTATTTTTCAAAATCTCTTTTTCTTAACTTTATTTCATAATTTTCGAAAATTCACTAACAATTAATATGATTGATTCAAAAATTTGAAAGTTTGTTACTTTCTTGTCAAAAAAGGTTCAATATTTAGATTCTAGAATCATATCTTTTGGTTTCTTGTTAGTCAAAGCAATTAATTTTAATTTTAAAGATTAAATCTTTTCAATCATATCTTTTCTATCTTATCTTCTTATCATATCTTTTTATCATATCTTTTATATCATATCTTTTTATCTTTTTCAAAAATTTGATTTTAAAATATCTTTTCTAACTTCTTATCTTCTTATCTTTTCAAAATTGATTTTCAAAATCTTTTTCAATTAACTAACTAACTTTTTGTTTGTTTCTTATCTTTTTCAAAACCACCTAACTACTTTTCTCTCTCTAATTTTCAAAAATATCTCCCCCTTTTTCAAAATTCTTTTTAATTAATTAATTGTTTCAAATTTTAATTTTAATTTTATTTCTTATTTTAATTTTAAAAAATCATTAACACCTTTTCAAAATTTATTTTCGAAAATCTCTCTCTCCTCTTCTTCTATTTATTTATTTATTTACTAACACTTCTCTTCACCTCTCTTCATCTCAAATCACTACCCCTATCCTCACCCTTCTGTTTGGATTCTCCTTTCTTTATTCCCTTTTCTTCTTCTACTGACAATAAGGAACCTCTTTACTGTGACATAGAGGATTCCTCTTCTCTTCTTTTCTTATTCTCTTCTCTTTCATATGAGCAGGAACAAGGAAAAAGGCATTCTTGTTGAAGCTGACCCTGAACTTGAAAGGACTCTGAAGAGAAAACTAAGAGAAGCCAAATTACAACAATCCAGAGATAACCTTACTGAAATTTTCGCACAAGAGAAGGATATGGCAGCCGAACCTAACAACAATAATGCAAGAAAGATGCTTGGTGATTATACTACACCTACTTCCAAGTTTGATGGAAGAAGCATCTCAATTCCCACCATAGAAGAAAACAATTTTAAGCTGAAACCTCAATTAGTTGCTCTAATGTAACAGAACTGCAAGTTTCATGGACTTCCATTAGAAGATCCTTACCAGTTCTTAACTGAGTTCTTGCAGATCTGTGAGACTGTTAAGACTAATGGAGTAGATCCTGAAGTCTACAAGCTCATGCTTTTCCCTTTTGCTGTAAGAGACAGAGCTAGAACATGGTTGGACTCTTAACCTGAAGATAGCCTGGACTCCTGGGATAAGCTGGTCACGACCTTCTTGGCTAAGTTCTTTCCTCCTCAAAAGCTGAGCAAGCTTAGAGTGGATGTTCAGACCTTCAAACAAAAAGATGGTGAATCCCTCTATGAAGCTTGGGAAAGATACAAACAGATGACCAAAAGATGTCCTTCTGACATGTTTTTAGAATGGACCATGATAGATATATTCTATTATAGTCTATCTGAGTTCTCTAAGATGTCATTGGACCATTCTGCAGGTGGATCCATTCACCTAAAGAAAATGCCTGCAGAAGCTCAGGAACTTATTGACATGGTTGCAAATAACCAATTCATGTACACTTCTGAGAGGAATTCCGTGAATAATGGGACGCCTCAAAGGAAGGGAGTTCTTGAAATTGATGCTCTGAATGCCATATTGGCTCAGAACAAAGTGTTGACTCAGAAAGTCAACATGATTTCTCAAAGTCTGAATGGATGGCAAAATGCATCCAACAGTACTAAAGAGGCATTGGTGCACGAAATTGTGATCACTACAACTCAAATAATCCCTAGTAATGGCCCCAAAAACTTGGTGCGCACTACCATGGCATAAACACAACTTCGCACAACTAACCAGCAAGTGCACTGGGTCGTCCAAGTAATAAACCTTACGCGAGTAAGGGTCGATCCCACGGAGATTGTTGGTATGAAGCAAGCTATGGTCACCTTGTAAATCTTAGTCAGGCAGACTCAAATGGGTATAGATGATGAATGAAACATAAAGATAAAGATAGAGATACTTATGTATATCATTGGTGAGAGCTTCAGATAAGCGTATGAAGATGCTTTCCCTTCTGTCTCTCTGCTTTCCTACTGTCTTTATCCAATCCTTCTTACTCCTTTCCATGGCAAGCTTATGCAAGGGTTTCACCGTTGTCAGTGGCTACCTCCCATCCTCTCAGTGGAAATGTTCAACGCACCCTGTCATGGCACGGCTATCCATCTGTCGGTTCTCGATCAGGCCGGAATAGAATCCAGTGATTCTTTTGCGTCTGTCACTAACGCCCCGCCCTCAGGAGTTTGAAGCACGTCACAGTCATTCAATCATTGAATCCTACTCAGAATACCACAGACAAGGTTAGACCTTCCGGATTCTCTTGAATGCCGCCATCAGTTCTTGCCTATACCACAAAGACTCTGATCTCACGGAATGGCTGGCTCGTTTGTCAGGCGAGCACTCGGTTGTCAGGCGATCAACCATGCATCGTGTATCAGGAATCCAAGAGATAAACATTAGAGCCTTGTTTGCTTGTAGAACAGAAGTGGTTGTCAGTCACTTTGTTCATAGGTGAGAATGATGATGAGTGTCACATAATCATCACATTCATCAAGTTCTTGAGTGCGAATGAATATCTTGGAATAAGAACAAGCGGAATTGAATAGAAGAACAATAGTAATTGCATTAATACTCGAGGTACAGCAGAGCTCCACACCTTAATCTATGGTGTGTAGAAACTCCACCGTTGAAAATACATAAGAACAAGGTCTAGGCATGGCCGAATGGCCAGCCTCCCAAAGGTGATCAAAAGATCTAAAGATCAAAAGATTCCAAAGATCAGAAGATTTCTAAAATACAATAGTAAAAGGTCCTATATATAGAGAACTAGTAGCCTAGGGTGTACAGAGATGAGTAAATGACATAAAAATCCACTTCCGGGCCCACTTGGTGTGTGCTTGGGCTGAGCAATGAAGCATTTTCGTGTAGAGACTCTTCTTGGAGTTAAACGCCAGCTTTTGTGCCAGTTTGGGCGTTTAACTCCCATTTTGGTGCCAGTTCCGGCGTTTAACGCTGGGAATTCTGAGGGTGACATTGAACGCCGGTTTGGGCCATCAAATCTTGGGCAAAGTATGGACTATCATATATTGCTTGAAAGCCCAGGATGTCTACTTTCCAACGCCGTTGAGAGCGCGCCAATTGGGCTTCTGTAGCTCCAGAAAATCCACTTCGAGTGCAGGGAGGTCAGAATCCAACAGCATCTGCAGTCCTTTTCAGTCTCTGAATCAGATTTTTGCTCAGGTCCCTCAATTTCAGCCAGAAAATACCTGAAATCACAGAAAAATACACAAACTCATAGTAAAGTCCAGAAAAGTGAATTTTAACTAAAAACTAATAAAAATATACTAAGAACTCAACTAAAACTACTAAAATCATACTAAAAACAATGCCAAAAAGCGTACAAATTATCCGCTCATCACAACACCAAACTTAAATTGTTGCTTGTCCTCAAGCAACTGAAAATCAAATAAGATAAAAAGAAGAGAATATGCAATGAACTCCAAAAACATCTATGAAGATCAGTATTAATTAGATGAGCGGGGCTTTTAGCTTTTTGCCTCTGAACAGTTTTGGCATCTCACTTTATCCTTTGAAATTCAGAATGATTGGCTTCTTTAGGAACTCAGAATCCAGATAGTGTTATTGATTCTCCTAGTTAAGTATGATGATTCTTGAACACAGCTACTTATTGAGTCTTGGCTGTGGCCCAAAGCACTCTGTCTTCCAGTATTACCACCGGATACATACATGCCACAGACACATAATTGGGTGAACCTTTTCAGTTTGTGACTCAGCTTTGCTAGAGTCCCCAATTAGAGGTGTCCAGGGTTCTTAAGCACACTCTTTTTGCCTTGGATCACAACTTTATTTCTTTCTTTTTTTTTCTTTCTTTTTCTCTTTTCCCACCCTTTTTTTCGTTTTTCTCCTTCCTTTTTTTTTCGCTTGCTTCTTTTTTTTTATTCACTGCTTTTTCTTGCTTCAAGAATCATTTTTGTGATTTTTCAGATCCTCAGTAACATGTCTCCTTTTTCATCATTCTTTCAAGAGCCAACATTCATGAACAACAAATTCAAAAGACATATGCACTGTTCAAGCATACATTCAGGAAACAAAAGTGTTGCCACCACATCAGAATAATTAATCTGTTATAAAATTCAAAATTCATGCAATTCTTCTCTTTTTCAATTAAGAACATTGTTTATTTAAGAAATGTGATGGATTCATAGGACATTCATAACTTTAAGGCATAGATACTAATGATCATAAGACACAAACATGGATAAACATAAAGCATAATTTTCGAAAAACAGAAAAATAAAGAACAAGGAGATTAAAGAATGGATCCACCTTAGTGATGGCGGCTTGTTCTTCCTCTTGAAGGTCTTATGGAGTGCTTGAGCTCCTCAATATCTCTTCTTTGTCTTTTTTGCTCCTCTCTCATGATTCTTTGATCTTCTCTAATTTCATGGAGGAGAATGGAGTGTTCTTGATGCTCCACCCTTAGTTGTCCCATGTTGGAACTCAATTCTCCTAGGGAGGTGTTAAGTTGCTCCCAATAGTTTTGTGGAGGAAAGTGCATCCCTTGAGGTATCTCAGGGATTTCATGATGAGAAGGGTCTCTTGTTTGCTCCATCCTTTTCTTAGTGATGGGCTTGTCCTCATCAATGGGGGTGTCTCCCTCTATGTCAACTCCAACTGAATAACAGAGGTGACAAATGAGATGAGGAAAGGCTAACCTTGCCATGGTGGAGGACTTGTCCGCCACCTTATAGAGTTCTTGGGCTATAACCTCATGAACTTCTACTTCCTCTCCAATCATGATGCTATGGATCATGATGGCCCGGTCAAGAGTAACTTCGGACCGGTTGCTAGTGGGAATGATTGAGCGTTGGATAAACTCCAACCATCCTCTAGCCACGGGCTTGAGGTCATGCCTTCTTAGTTGAACCGGCTTCCCTCTTGAATCTCTCTTCCATTGGGCGCCCTCTTCACAAATGTCAGTGAGGACTTGGTCCAACCTTTGATCAAAGTTGACCCTTCTAGTGTAAGGATGTTCATCTCCTTGCATCATAGGCAAGTTGAATGCTAACCTCACATTTTCCGGACTAAAATCCAAGTATTTCCCCCGAACCATAGTAAGCCAATTCTTTGGATCCGGGTTCACACTTTGATCATGGCTCTTGGTGATCCATGCATTGGCATAGAACTCTTGAACCATTAAGATTCTGACTTGTTGAATGGGGTTGGTAAGAACTTCCCAACCTCTTCTTCGGATCTCATGTCGGATTTCCGGATATTCACTCTTTTTGAGTGAAAAAGGGACCTCGGGGATCACCTTCTTCAAGGCCACAACTTCATAGAAGTGGTCTTGATGCACCCTTGAGATGAATCTCTCCATCTCCTATGACTCAGAAGTGGAAGCTTTTGCCTTCCCTTTCCTCTTTCTAGAGGTTTCTCCGGCTTTGGATGCCATAAATGGTTATGGAAAAACAAAAAGCAATGCTTTTACCACACCAAACTTAAAAGGTTTGCTCGTCCTCGAGCAAAAGAAGAAAGAAGAGAGTAGAAGAAGAAGAAATGAGGAAGAAGGGAATGGCTTTGTGTTCGGCTAAAGAGGGGGAGAAGTGGTGTTTAGGTTGTGTGAAAATGAAGGAGTGAAGAAGGGTTTATATAGGAGAGGGGGGCTCATGGTTCGGCCATGATGGGTGGGTTTGGGAGGGAAAGTGGTTTGAATTTGAATGGTGAGGTAGGTGGGATTTTATGAAGGATGGATGTGAGTGGTGAAGAGAAAGATGGGATTTGATAGGTGAAGGGTTTTTGGGAAGAGGTATGGAAGTGATTGGTGAATGGGTGAAGAAGAAAGAGGGTGGTGGGGGTAGGTGGGGATCCTGTGGGGTCCACAGATTCTGAGGTGTCAAGGAAAAGTCATCCCTGCACCAAATGGCATGGAAAATCACGTTTTGAGCCAATTCTGGCATTAAACGCCGGGCTGGTGCCCATTTCTGGCGTTTAACGCCAGGTTCTTGCCCTTTCCTGGCGTTTAACGCCAGTCTGGTGCCCCTTTCTGGCGTTAAACGCCCAGAATGGTGCCAGACTGGGCGTTAAACGCCCATCTGCTAGCCTCACTGGCGTTTAAACGTCAGTAGGTTCTTCCTCCAGGGTGTGCTATTTTTCTTCCTGTTTTTCATTCTGTTTTTGCTTTTTCAATTGATTTTGTGACTTCTTATGATCATCAACCTACAAAAAAAACATAAAATAACAAAGGAAAATAGGTAAAATATAACATTGGGTTGCCTCCCAACAAGCGCTTCTTTAATGTCAGTAGCTTGACAGAGGGCTCTCATGGAGCCTCACAGATACTCAGAGCAATGTTGGAACCTCTGATGACAAGTCATCATATACCTATTTTTCTATGCTTTACATACAATAAATTGATGATTTGTGCTTAAATATTGAATGCTTTTGTACTTAAATGATAGATTTCCTTGATCTTTTAATTTTATAAATCTTGTAGGAAATAAGAAGAAAAAGAAGCAAAGAAGCACAAAAAAAGGAGAAAAAAAAGAGCTTTGGGACACACTTTGAAGTTGGGGTACACTTTGGAGCTTTAGGCCACGCTTTTAAAAGCGTGGCCCATGACAAAATTAATGAAGAATAGGCAAACAGCACACACTGCCCTGCTCTTGCCAAGGGCAGGGTAGAATCGTGATGCAAAGTGAGGTTGGAAGCAAGAATTTCGCTAAGGTAAAATCTGGGCGCTCACAGCATTCTGCAGCACCAACTTGCACACCACGCTCGCACCAAGGCCGCACGCATCAATTCCTGCCCTGCCCTCCACAAGGGCAGGGCAGCCTCCTGGGAGCACATGGGCCAAAAATTCAACCAAAATTTCATTTAAATTCAATTCCTCTCCAAATTGAATCAAGGCCAACCAAACCCATTTCTCCTCAAATCCAAAGCAAGCAAAGCCCACATCATCACTCAAAGGCACATGGATCAATTAAATTAGGATTTTCATTTTTGTAATTTGTTTTAATTTCATTTTCATTTTTCATTTTGTAAAGCCTATATAAAGGCATCAATTCCATCTTTGTAGGAGAGCTCTTTCCTTTATTTTTTTTTGTCTTAAATCTGGGATTGAGAGTGAAGGAATTCTGTTTCCCTCTTGGTCTAAGATTTCTCTTGTTATTCTTCTGCAAAATTTCAGTGAATTGAGTTTTGGATCCAAGTTTTTCTCTACGGCTTTCATCTTTCTTTCTTCTTCAATTTGCTTTCTACTTTGATCAAGGAAGGGATTGAGATCTAGACTTGTTTTCTAGTCTCCTCCACCCCTGAGATCTTCAACTTTCCCTTAGCTATTGAAATTGAGCTGCATTTTACTTTCTGTTTCATTCCTCTTCTGCTACATTTACTTTTCTGCAATTTCCTTTCCTACATTCTTCACTTTCACATCTTTGTTCACATTGAGCTAGATTTAATTTCCTGCACATTTACATTTTCCGCAATTTAAATTTCCAATTGCTTAATCTATTGCTTCCTTTAATTTCCAGCACCCACTCCCCTTTACATTTGATGCAATTTACAATTCTTGCAATTTAAGTTTCAGCTATTTTACTTTCTTGCTCTTTAAGTTTTCTGCCCATTTAGATTCTGCAACTTTATCATTCCTGCAATTTACTTTCTGTTGATCAACTTCACACAATTCACTTCAATGTTAGCTTGACTAAACTAATCACCCACTAAAGTTGCTTGATCCATCAATCCCTGTGGGATCGACCTCACTCTTGTGAGTTATTACTACTTGATGCGACCCGGTATACTTGCCGATTGGATTTGTGTGTTGGAAAATTTGTTTTCCGCAAAAACACCATCAAGTTTTTGGCGCCGTTGCCGGGGATTGATTAGATCAACAATGATTAAGTGGGTGAGAAGTCTAGATCAAGCATTTTTTTTGTTTTTGTTTCTTGTTTTAAATTGAAACCAAGGTGTTTGAGTTTTTGCCTCACTAAGAAATTCTCATCTCTGATATGAGTAATTTCAATTTTCCTTGGTGTTGTGTTTTCCAAAATTTAAATGGAGTTTAACTCATCTTATGATCGAACAAATTTTATGGGATATTACCCACCATCACCAATCTCTAATGGTGGTTGGGAATATCACCAAGAAGATACAAATTCTGAGCACTCCAATCCATGGAGGTTTGCTTCAGAACCCCAAGATGAGCAAGAGAATTATGAGGGATACCAACCACCACCACAAAATGATTCATATCATTATCCTCATGGTGGATGGGAGTATCACCAAGAAACTGCAAATTCTGAGCAGTCAAATCACATGAAAAATTATCCACCCTCACTTCCCAGTTTCTCATTTGAAAATTCTTCATCAATTAACTATGCCTCAACACAAAATCCATCCCATGACTCACAACCAACACAAACTTCCACAAGCCAAGGACTCTCAAGGATTGAGTCCATGCTCAAAAGATGTTGGGAGGAGGAAAAGAAATTATGGAAAAGAAAAGAGAACTTCTTCACAAACATGGAAGTGTACACAGCTCAATTGTTGAGAGCAACGAAGAAAGTGGAAAGGCAAGATGAGGAAGCCTCTATGTCAAGCAAAATTTTTAATGAAAAATGAGGTGGAGGAGGCATTTGATCCTGAACTTTTACATTCACAAGAGCCACTTGAGGTGACAATGAAACATAAAGATTCCCTCCCAGAGGCATTAATGGAAAATCATGAAGAAGAAAGGGAGGAAGACACTCAAGAGAAGTCAAACTCAAGTGAAGCAGAAAATCACATGAAGGAAGGGGTCATTGAACCATCACTGCAAGGAACTCTTGATGAAGACAAAACTCCAACAATTACACAACCACCAAGACTTGGACTCAAGGAAGTGAAGGCAATTGACAAAAACACCAAGAAGAGGATTGTGACCAAGATATCAAGGACAATATTCAAGAAAAGGTCAACTGCAAACAATCCTCCCCCTGATCAAGCAAGCAAGCTCAATCAAGCCAATTTCAAAAGAAAGCTTGCTGAAAGGAGACCAAGACAGGGGATAATAGCTGAAACTTCTCCTTCCTTGAAGTCATTCCTCTTAACCAATTGGAAGAAGAGGAAGAAAGTGAAGAATAACATGTCAAGCTAATGACACTAAAAGAGCACTTGTTGGGAGGTAACCCAACCGTAGGTAACATTTCTTCTCTGCTTTGTTTTCTTTTTGTGGTTTGTTTAAATTTCAATAAATTGGCATATGATTACATTCTAAGTTTGGTGTTGCCTTGCAACAAATTGTTTTCAATCTTTTTGGATGATTGCATCAAATCAAAAATGAAAGTGACGCACCAAGATTCTAAGTTTGGTGTGCCACTTATTTTTCTATGCAATTCATTCAAGCAACACCACTTGTTTACATAATCATAATGCCGCTGCAGTGTTATTTTTTTTAGTTAGACAATTTTAGTCTTCTTGATTGTTTTAGTCATTTCCTTGTTTTTAATGCTTTCTTTTATTAACTGTATTTGTTAATACATCACCCAAACATCCTTACTCATGATAGATTCTTCACTTGGTGATTGTATTCAACAAATAACAGTTTCTTTTGTTTAGTTTTAGTTCAAATAAATTGACATATGGTTGCATTCTAAGTTTGGTGTTGCTATGCAACAAAATTTGGTTCTAATTCTTACAAGATACTTGCATTAATTCCAAGTGAAAGTGTCACACTAAGTTTGGTGTGCCACTTATCTTTTATGCAATGTATTGTGCACACCTTCTTATCTATGCAATCAAAATGTCTCTGTCTCTTGTGCCTTGATTATTATCTTTAATTTTGCTTGCTTAAAACACATGTGCTACTAACATTTCATTGTGTAAGACATCCATGATCCATCTTAGCCCCATAGCCATTGTTCTAATTGTTGCTTGAGGATGAGCAAGCATTCTGAGTTTGGTATGGGAAGGAGGAAAATGGGAGGAAAATGACAACAATAGAGAAGATGAACTACAAGGTTGTAAAGTTCCTTTTCCTCTCATTTGTTTCATAAACTGCATGATTGTCTTTATCTTCTCTGTATGCATGTGTGTATGAATAAGCATAGCTTGAATCATGATTTATAATATGTTGCTGTGGCATTATAACTACCAACTTGAGCTTTGTGAATTCAAAAGCAATAAAGCATCATGATCATAAACAAACAAGGCATTAAAGAAGAATTTAGCATGTGCATACAAGTATTGGAAAGCTAGTATGATTGATTGTTGCTCAATTGCATTGGATTTTATTTAATTGAAGTTTTCATCTAGGAATTTTTGTGAAATCTTTTAAAATCATGAAAACCTTGAAGAAGCAAATACAATTAAAGCAAGAAAAGAAAAAGGGAAAGAATGAGAAAGCTGAAGGCTCTGAGTACCAATGGCAATTTATTTGCTAAGTGCTTGTGGTGTTTATGTATCAAGCCAAATGCTTGAAAACAAAACACTTAGAAGTCAAGGCTAGGCTCAAGTGCAAAAGCACTCCCTCAAAGCTCAAGGTTCTGAGCATCAATGATTAGAGAGTCAAGAAAAGAAAAAAAAATGATGAGCTTAATGAAGTCCTCTAATTAAATGCTTGTGGTGCTTATGTATCAAGTGGTAATACTTGAAAACAAAACATTTAGAAGTCGTAGCTTTGTTATCAACTCATGGGGCAAAGCACCCAAAAGGAGAAGCTAAAAAAAAAAAAAAATTCAAAAGCTTGTTTCAAGGAAGAATTATAAGAAAAAGATTTCATAAATTGAGCTAGATAGAAGCATCAATCATTTACATTTCTTTTGTGATTGAAGCATGCTTAGAAAACTAGCTTACCATGAACATTGAGTTGCTATTCTTCTTACCTTGGATTGTCAATCTTTATTGCATGATTCTTTTCTTGCTTGGGGACAAGCAAGGTTTAAGTTTGGTGTTGTGATGACAAGTCATCATATACCTATTTTTCTATGCTTTACATACAATAAATTGATGATTTGTGCTTAAATATTGAATGCTTTTGTACTTAAATGATAGATTTCCTTGATCTTTTAATTTTATAAATCTTGTAGGAAATAAGAAGAAAAAGAAGCAAAGAAGCACAAAAAAAGGAGAAAAAAAAAGAGCTTTGGGACACACTTTGAAGTTGGGATACACTTTGGAGCTTTAGGCCACGCTTTTAAAAGCGTGGCCCATGACAAAATTAATGAAGAATAGGCAAACAGCACACACTGCCCTGCTCTTGCCAAGGGCAGGGTAGAATCGTGATGCAAAGTGAGGTTGGAAGCAAGAATTTCGCTAAGGTAAAATCTGGGCGCTCACAGCATTCTGTGTAACAACCCTAGTTTTTGAAAATTAGATAATTAGTTATTTGTGATTTATTTTATTTGCTGATAATTTCATTTTAAGAAAATTATTTTGCTAAAGGTAATTAAATGGAGTTTCATGATAATTGGAGTTTAAATTAATTAGAATTTTTATATAAATTTTATTAGATATTTGGTATGATTGAAATTATAATTTTGGTAATTGAAAAATAAGAAAGCATTGTATAATTTAATTTAAATAAATCCTATTTTAAATGAAATATGTTATTAATTTGAACTCCTAGAAATTATTTTATTAGAAATGATTAGATTAATATTTATAAATACTTTAAGTTTAAGTCAACTAATATTTATGTACAATTTTTAATATAATTAATTATTTTATAAATTGAAATTAAAGTTTCAGAGATAGAAAAAAATAATAGAGATTTGTATGATTTAATTTAGAAAATTGATATTTGAATTTAAATTGTACTTTACAAAATATAATTAACTTGTTCATTTTATAATGTAAATTAGAAATAATTGATTAAACTTAGCAATATGTTGATAAATAATGTTTCTAAATATTTTTAATAGAGTACATTTGATTTTAAAATTATCCTATCCTCCAATTTTATTGAAATATCTATTCATATCTATCCATATTATTTTATAAAATCCCTAATTTCTAATCCTAAATTCCCAAATCAAACTCAGAAACTTTAATTCCCAAATTAATTAAGAAACCTAACCCTTTTCACCCTAACAGCCACCAGCCTCCAAACCCTAGCATACCACCCACTGCCGTTATCCTCGTCACATGACACACATAGACTCACCTCTCACTCTCAGCCTCATCAACGCACTCACACTCATTTCCTCACTATACCCACGCACACACACATATGGAGAAGGCAGGAAGGGAGAGCGCCAGTGAAGAAGAGGGAGGAGCCACGCCGCCACCGCACTCCGTCACACCCAGCCACGTCTTGCTCGCCGTCGTGCCGTCCACCCACGCCGAAAAGGAAGAGAGACAGAGGAGAGTGGCGTCGCGTCTGCCGCAAGCTTGCCGCGGGGGAAAGCCGCCTTTGTCGCCGTTCATCCTTGTCGTCGCCGAAGCTTGCCGTCACGGGAGGTGATCCGGCATCGCGTTCTTGCTGCTTTGAGCCACCAGCACCGCTGCTGCTACTCCAAAATTCCGTTTCTGTTTCTTAGGGTTTGCTATCTCAGCCCCTTGAAGTTACGTCGGTTCTGTTCTTGCCGGTGAGGGTCGCCGAAGTTACTGTTTTGACTCTGACGTAATTCATCCTTTTCCTTGCTCATGGTTGTCCTCTGTTCTTCCTCTGCTTTTGATTTTCACAGTTACCTGAATCTTTGCCGCCGTGGGTATTGCCGTTGGAGTCGCTAGGAACCAATGTTGGAGCTGTCCTTGATGATTCTGATGCTGCTACGTAGGTTCCGAGCTGCTGTGTTGTTGCTAGAGGAAGGGAACTCATAGGAAAAGCATCACCAAGGCTGCTGGTTGGTTTGATTTCGTTGTTAATGCGACATTGAGGTAGGGGATTTAACGTTTTTAATTTAGAATGCCCACCAAGTTATTTGAATAAGTGCAAATGGTTAACAATGGTTTAGAATTTCTTAATTGTCAGGAATGACCTGAAATGCATTTGAAAATTTGTTAGTTGTTGTGAATATTTTGAGCTGTGACTGGAATCAAATGTGGCTGTGAATGGTGATTCATTTGATAATACTTGTTAAATTGAAATTTGATGAGTTAACTATTGAAAAGTTGTTGTAATAATAATTGATGAGCTGAGTTAGATTTGTGTTTGGTTTGGGATTATTGTGATGATGGTTGAGGTTGTGAAATTTGGAGTGAGTTTGATGATGTGTTAGTGCTTCAACTGGATTATTGAATTCAGGTTAAGGCTTCGAATGTCTTTGGGCTTTGTTGTGAGTGTTTGAAGTTGTAATTGATATTGTTTTCTCTGTTATGAATGGAATTGAGTTGAATTATAACTGTAGTTGGTGATTGATTTGATGATTGTGCGTACTGAATGTTGTAAGGGATAGAATAAATGGTGTTACTTTTGTTGCTGAGCTTGCTGGTGTGAATTGACGAGTTATTGTGTGTTTGAATGATGATGAGTGTATATGGAAAATTATGCTTGACATAGTGTAGAAAAGAAAAGGTTTGATGATGCTTAAGCACTTGACATCGTGTGAATTATTGATTCTGGGCTCTTGGACTGTGTTGGCAATGAAGACAATTTTGAATAACTGGAAAGAGGTTAAACGTGTGATTTCGGAAGGGTTATAAGTCCAAATGTGGTTTTTGATAAGTAAGGTTGTTGAAAATGCTTCAGGCAGAATTTCTGCATACCTGACAGTAGAAAGAATCAATTTCTGGGAGCATCCCGGATCATATACTTGAATGAAACTATTTTTGCATGAAACTTTACTGTGTTTTGAGCATCTCATAAAAAATTCAGAATTTATTGATGAGTATTTTGGGAGAAATGAATTTTTGAAGATTGATGGTTTCTGCAGAAAATTCTGTTTCTTTACTGCAGAAGCACCAACTTCCAACTCACTTAACTTTCAATTCTGATAAGTATTTGAGCTGAAACCAACGACATTTTCAAGCTTCCTGTGTCCACAATCTTCATTTTAAATTTCATGTCAATATCCTAATTAACCAAGTAGATATGTTGAAAAGAGTATGGATAACTCACTGGATTTTGGAAACCGAATTCTAAAAGGCCTGGCTGTGTTTCTCACTTCATAACTTTTTCATATGACATGGTATTAATCTGGAATTTAATTCAATAAAAAGCTAAAAGAGTCTTGTTTGAGATCGTGAATTTTGAAAGGCATTGGGTGAAAACTGGATTTTTAAGGAATTTACCAAACTTACTACTTGCTGCTGTTTTTCTGCATTTTCTTAGGAAGCAATAACAGAATTTTAAGAGAGATGGTACAAGTTTTTATTGTGACCAAATTACCTCAACACCAAGTTTCTTGGAATACTAGTTTATTGAGTTTAATTTTGAAAGAATCCTATGATAAATGAAAGTTAGTTACGAATTGATGAGATGAAAATCGGATTGTTGGATTATGTGAAAATTGCGAATTGCGGATTTTCTGATTGCTTGAGAATCTTGTATTTGATGATCGTTGAGAAAGGATTGTTGAATTGTTGAGAAAGGAGGAACCCGTAAGGGTGGTTGAGTACGAGTTTTAGGGGAGGTGCTGCCGGAATTTTGTAAAATCTGAGGTTTTACTTGAGAAAGAGTTTTATTTGATTACCTCTAATGAGAGGTTATGTTTTGAAAGGAGTTTAATGAATTTAAAATAAATAATTTTCTTGAGCCTTTTGATAGAGAACTAAACTGAAAAGTTGTTTTAAAGTTGGCTTGACCCAAGATTGCCAAAGTAGAGATTATGAACTGAAATGAGGATTAAGACAAATGCTTGAGAAAGTTAAGAAAGGTTTAGGAATATGTGTTAAGGGTTCAAAAGGAAAGAGGAAATGAAGATTGATTTGTGGATTGTTGATGTTGAAAAAGGATAACGAAAAACGATAAAAGGCGGGAATACCCCACGAACTGTTAGTTGTTTAACTACGGGGGACACCCATGAACTGATAATTGGTTGAATTCGGGAAGTACCCACGAACTGAATGATCATTGATCTCGGGGAAACCCATAAATTGTTATTTGTTTTATAAGCGGGAAAAACCCACGGACTGATAATCATTGATTACGGGAATAACCCACGAACTGATAATCATTGATTACGGGAATAACCCACGAACTGTTGTATGTTGATCTCGGGTATAACCCACAAAATGAAGATCGTTCTTTTGTTGTATGTTGATCTCGGGTATAACCCACGAACTGAGGATCGCTGTGTTTGTTATGCATTGACCCCGGGGAAACCCACGAACTGAGGATCTCTGTTTTATTGTTGTGAATTGATCTCGGAGACGCCCACGAACTGAAGATCACTGTTTCCCCTTGTGCGTATATTATGGGGTCGGGCTTTGCGCCGATTGCCGGTAGTCACGAAGGAGTGGTATTCTTACCACCGACACATATGCACTAAGGACACAAAGGGAAGCCATATCTGGGACTTGTTCCTAGGTAATGTCGGGCTGCAGGGTGTAAACCGACACGTGAGCTCATGGCCTGCTTAGGACAGACATGCATCATATTAGTTGTGTATTTGCATTTGGTTGTATTGCTTGTATTACTTGTTTGTGATTGTGTTGTTTGTCTTATTGTGATTTGTTTGTGTGTTGAATTGAGTTTCTTACTTGTGCTAGTAGTTTGTGAATGGATAGAGATGATTAATATCTGTTGTTATGACTTTGAATCAATTACGTGACTGAAAGGTATTTAATATGACAAGTTTTGCAATTGAGATCAGTTTTGGGTTTAGAAATTCAAAGAAAGTAATTATTTAACTAAAGTAAGATTGACAAGTTTTTCAAAGGGTTTGACAATGATGGTTTATTAAGCAAAGTTAATTATTTGCATGTTAATCATTACTTTTACGGCATTCTCATTCCCTACTGAGAACGTGTGGTTTGTTCTCACCCCAAAATTCTTCCACCCTTTCAGTGACGCAGGTTTGAAGACTCCGTTTGAAACTGCAGGCGATTATAGATCTTATTTATGAGTTAAATGTATGAGTTAATTTGCTTTCCTAGAATTCCCTCGCTTTTGTAGCTTTAGTTTTTTTTTTATTTTACACAGAGGGATAGGATTTGTATCCAAGTTTTATTGGAAATCTTTTGTATGACAGATATTATTATTAGTAATTATGTGATTATTATTACTTGGTGATGTTTGCTATTTGATTTTAAATATCAAAAACAAAATTTTCTGGTATTTTTACTAAAATTGATTCGCGATATCGAACTAGAGGCTCAATAGTAAATAGTTAATAAAGGAAAGCAGGTTGGTAACGCCTTACTTTCGGTACGATCATGACATTTTGGAAGTTGGGTCGTTACATTCTGCAGCACCAACTTGCACACCACGCTCGTACCAAGGCCGCACGCATCAATTCCTGCCCTGTCCTCCACAAGGGCAGGGCAGCCTCCTGGGAGCACATGGGCCAAAAATTCAACCAAAATTTCATTTAAATTCAATTCCTCTCCAAATTGAATCAAGGCCAACCAAACCCATTTCTCCTCAAATCCAAAGCAAGCAAAGCCCACATCATCACTCAAAGGCACATGGATCAATTAAATTAGGATTTTCATTTTTGTAATTTGTTTTAATTTCATTTTCATTTTTCATTTTGTAAAGCCTATATAAAGGCATCAATTCCATCTTTGTAGGAGAGCTCTTTCCTTTATTTTTTTTCTGTCTTAAATCTGGGATTGAGAGTGAAGGAATTCTGTTTCCCTCTTGGTCTAAGATTTCTCTTGTTATTCTTCTGCAAAATTTCAGTGAATTGAGTTTTGGATCCAAGTTTTTCTCTACGGCTTTCATCTTTCTTTCTTCTTCAATTTGCTTTCTACTTTGATCAAGGAAGGGATTGAGATCTAGACTTGTTTTCTAGTCTCCTCCACCCCTGAGATCTTCAACTTTCCCTTAGCTATTGAAATTGAGCTGCATTTTACTTTCTGTTTCATTCCTCTTCTGCTACATTTACTTTTCTGCAATTTCCTTTCCTGCATTCTTCACTTTCACATCTTTGTTCACATTGAGCTAGATTTAATTTCCTGCACATTTACATTTTCCGCAATTTAAATTTCCAATTGCTTAATCTATTGCTTCCTTTAATTTCCAGCACCCACTCCCCTTTACATTTGATGCAATTTACAATTCTTGCAATTTAAGTTTCAGCTATTTTACTTTCTTGCTCTTTAAGTTTTCTGCCCATTTAGATTCTGCAACTTTATCATTCCTGCAATTTACTTTCTGTTGATCAACTTCACACAATTCACTTTAATGTTAGCTTGACTAAACTAATCACCCACTAAAGTTGCTTGATCCATCAATCCCTGTGGGATCGACCTCACTCTTGTGAGTTATTACTACTTGATGCGACCCGGTATACTTGCCGGTTGGATTTGTGTGTTGGAAAATTTGTTTTCCGCAAAAACACCATTAACCTCCCAACACCAAACTTAGAGTTTGAATGTGGGGGTTCAACACCAAACTTAGAGTTTGGTTGTGGCCTCCCAACACCAAACTTAGAGTTTGACTGTGGGGGCTCTGTTTGACTCTGTTTTGAGAGAAGCTCTTCATGCTTCCTCTCCATGGTGACAGAGGGATATCCTTGAGCCTTAAACACAAAGGATTCTTCATTCACTTGAATGATCAGTTCACCTCTGTCAACATCAATCACAGTCTTTGCTGTGGCTAGGAAGGGTCTGCCAAGGATGATGGATTCATCCATGCACTTCCCAGTCTCTAGGACTATGAAATCAGCAGGGATGTAATGGTCTTCAATTTTCACCAGAACATCCTCTACAAGTCCATAAGCTTGTTTTCTTGAATTGTCTGCCATCTCTAGTGAGATTCTTGCAGCTTGTACCTCAAAGATCCCTAGCTTCTCCATTACAGAGAGAGGCATGAGGTTTACACTTGACCCTAAGTCACACAGAGCCTTCTTGAAGGTCATGGTGCCTATGGTACAAGGTATGGAAAACTTCCCAGGATCTTGTCTCTTTTGAGGTAATTTCTGCCTAGACAAGTCATCCAGTTCTTTGGTGAGCAAAGGGGGTTCATCCTCCCAAGTCTCATTACCAAATAACTTGTCATTTAGCTTCATGATTGCTCCAAGGTATTTAACAACTTGCTCTTCAGTGACATACTCATCCTCTTCAGAGGAAGAATACTCATCAGAGCTCATGAAAGGCAGAAGTAAGTCCAATGGAATTTCTATGGTCTCATTTTGAGCCTCAGATTCCCATGGTTCCTCATTGAGGAACTTAGTGGAGGTCAGTGCACGCCCATTGAGGTCTTCCTCAGTGGCGTTCACTTCCTCTCCTTCCTCTCCAAATTCGGCCATGTTGATGGCCTTGCACTCTCCTTTTGGATTTTCTTCTGTATATCTTGGAAGAGTACTAGGAGGGAGTTTAGTAATTTTCTTGCTCAGCTGTCCCACTTTTGCCTCCAAGTTCCTAATGGAGGACCTTGTTTCAGTCATGAAACTTTGAGTGGTTTTGATTAGATCAGAGACCATGGTTGCTAAGTCAGAGTGGTTCTGCTTAGAATTCTCTGTCTGTTGCTGAGAAGATGGTGGAAAAGGCTTGCCATTGCTAAACCTGTTTCTTCCACCATTATTGTTATTGAAACCTTGTTGAGGTCTCTGTTGATCCTTCCATGAGAAATTTGAGTGATTTCTCCATGAAGAATTATAGGTGTTTCCATAGGGTTCTCCTAGGTAATTCACCTCTTCCATTGAAGGGTTCTCAGGATCATAAGCTTCTTCTTCGGATGAAGCATCCTTAGTACTGCTTGGTGCATTTTACATTCCAGACAGACTTTGAGAAATCAAATTGACTTGTTGAGTCAATATCTTGTTCTGAGCCAGAATGGCATTCAGAGTATCAATCTCAAGAACTCATTTCTTCTGACTTGTCCCATTGTTCACAGGATTCCTTTCAGAAGTGTACATGAATTGGTTATTTGCAACCATTTCAATTAGCTCTTGAGCTTCTGCAGGCGTCTTCTTCAAATGAAGAGATCCTCCAGCAGAGCTATCCAAAGACATCTTGGATAGTTCAGAGAGACCATCATAGAAAATACCTATGATGCTCCATTCAGAAAGCATGTCAGAAGGACATTTTCTGATCAATTGTTTGTATCTTTCTCAAGCTTCATAGAGGGATTCTCCATCCTTCTGTCTGAAGGTTTGGACTTCCACTCTAAGCTTACTCAATTTTTGAGGTGGAAAGAACTTTGCCAAGAAGGCATTGACTAGCTTTTCCCAAGAGGTCAGGCTTTCTTTAGGTTGTGAGTCCAACCATGTCCTAGCTCTGTCTCTTACAGCAAAAGGGAATAGCATTAGTCTGTAGACCTCAGGGTCAACCCCATTAGTCTTGACAGTGTCACAGATTTGCAAGAATTCAGTTAAAAACTGATGAGGATCTTCCAATGGAAGTCCATGGAACTTGCAATTCTGTTGCATTAGAGAAACTAATTGAGGCTTAAGCTCAAAGTTGTTTGCTCTAATGGCAGGGATAGAGATGCTTCTCCCATAGAAGTCGGGAGTAGGTGCAGTAAAGTCACCCAGCACCTTCCTTGCATTGTTGTTGTTTTCGGCTGCCATGTGTTCTTCTTCTTTGAAGAATTCGGTTAGGTCCTCTACAGAGATTTGTGCCTTAGCTTCTCTTTAGCTTTCGCTTCAAGGTCCTTTCAGGTTCAGGGTCAGCTTCAACAAGAATGCCTTTGTCTTTGTTCCTGCTCATATGAAAGAGAAGAGAACAAGAAAATATGGAATCCTCTATGTCACAGTATAGAGATTCCTTGAGGTGTCAGAGAAGAAGAAAAAAAAATAGAAGGAAGAAGGAGAAGAATTCGAACTTAATCAGATAGAGTTCGAATTGTGCATTGAGAAAGAGTGGTACTCCATAAATAGAAGGATGTGAAAAGAGGGGAAGAAATTTTCGAAAATTAGATAAAACATTTTGAAAAACATTTTGAAAAATTGATTGATAATTTTCGAAAACTAAAAGTGGGAAAGAAATCAAGTGATTTTTGAGAAAGATTTTAAAAAAATATGATTGAAAAACTATTTTTAAAAAAGATGTGATTAAAAAGATATGTTTGAAAAATTATGCTTTTAAAAATATGTGATTGAGAAGATATGATTTGAAAACAATTTTAAAAAGATTTGATTTTAAAAAAATTAATGACTTGCCTAACAAGAAAAGATATGATTCAAACATTAAACCTTTCTCAACAGAAAAGGCAACATACTTGAAATGTTCAATCAAATCATTAATTGTTAGCAAGTATCTTTGAAAATGGAAAGAAATTGATTTTGAAAACATATGATTGAAAAGATATGATTTGAAAAAGATTTAATTTTGAAAAACTTTGAAAACTTGAAAAAAAAATTGATTTGAAAACAAAATCCTCCCCCTTGTGCCATCCTGGCGTTAAACGCCCAGAATGGTGCACATTCTGGCGTTTAACGCCCAATGCACTACCTTTTTGGGCGTTAAACGCCCAACCAGGCACCCTGGCTGGCGTTTAAACGCCAGTCTATCCTTCTTCACTGGGCGTTTTGAACGCCCAGCTTTTTCTGTGTAATTCCTCTGCTGCATGTTCTGAATCTTCAGTTCCCTGTACTATTGACTTGAAAATAGAACCAAGATCAAATAAACAATGCATGCAAGACACCAAACTTAAAATAAGACACTAGGCTCAAACAAGAAACATAAAATATTTTTGGTTTTTATGATTTTGTAAATTTTTTTGGATTTTTCGAAAATTAAGTGGAACAGAAAAATAAAGGTATCAAAATTCTTAATGAGAATTCCAGGAATCATGCAATGTTAGTCTAAAGCTTTAGGCTAAAGGAATTAGACATGAATAGGCAAGCTTCAGCAGGACATTGCATTCAAGAGCTAAATTGATGATAATCAATCAGCTTTGGTGATGATAAGAACATCACCTTGAAACACTAGAATTCATTCTTAAGAACTCTGAAAAATACCTAATCTAAGCAACAAGATGAACCGTCAGTTGTCCATACTCGAACAATCCCCGGCAACGGCGCCAAAAACTTGGTGCACGAAATTGTGATCACTACAACTCAAATAATCCCTAGTAATGGCCCCAAAAACTTGGTGCGCACTACCATGGCATAAACACAACTTCGCACAACTAACCAGCAAGTGCACTGGGTCGTCCAAGTAATAAACCTTACGCGAGTAAGGGTCGATCCCACGGAGATTGTTGGTATGAAGCAAGCTATGGTCACCTTGTAAATCTTAGTCAGGCAGACTCAAATGGGTATAGATGATGAATGAAACATAAAGATAAAGATAGAGATACTTATGTATATCATTGGTGAGAGCTTCAGATAAGCGTATGAAGATGCTTTCCCTTCCGTCTCTCTGCTTTCCTACTGTCTTTATCCAATCCTTCTTACTCCTTTCCATGGCAAGCTTATGCAAGGGTTTCACCGTTGTCAGTGGCTACCTCCCATCCTCTCAGTGGAAATGTTCAACGCACCCTGTCACGGCACGGCTATCCATCTGTCGGTTCTCGATCAGGCCGGAATAGAATCCAGTGATTCTTTTGCGTCTGTCACTAACGCCCGCCCTCAGGAGTTTGAAGCACGTCACAGTCATTCAATCATTGAATCCTACTCAGAATACCACAGACAAGGTTAGACCTTCCGGATTCTCTTGAATGCCGCCATCAGTTCTTGCCTATACCACGAAGACTCTGATCTCACGGAATGGCTGGCTCGTTTGTCAGGCGAGCACTCGGTTGTCAGGCGATCAACCATGCATCGTGTATCAGGAATCCAAGAGATAAACATTAGAGCCTTGTTTGCTTGTAGAACAGAAGTGGTTGTCAGTCACTTTGTTCATAGGTGAGAATGATGATGAGTGTCACATAATCATCACATTCATCAAGTTCTTGAGTGCGAATGAATATCTTGGAATAAGAACAAGCGGAATTGAATAGAAGAACAATAGTAATTGCATTAATACTCGAGGTACAGCAGAGCTCCACACCTTAATCTATGGTGTGTAGAAACTCCACCGTTGAAAATACATAAGAACAAGGTTTAGGCATGGCCGAATGGCCAGCCTCCCAAAGGTGATCAAAAGATCTAAAGATCAAAAGATTCCAAAGATCAGAAGATTTCTAAAATACAATAGTAAAAGGTCCTATATATAGAGAACTAGTAGCCTAGGGTGTACAGAGATGAGTAAATGACATAAAAATCCACTTCCGGGCCCACTTGGTGTGTGCTTAGGCTGAGCAATGAAGCATTTTTCGTGTAGAGACTCTTCTTGGAGTTAAACGCCAGCTTTAGTGCCAGTTTGGGCGTTTAACTCCCATTCTTGTGCCAGTTCCGGCGTTTAACGTTGGGAAATCTGAGGGTGACTTTGAACGCCGGTTTGGGCCATCAAATCTTGGGCAAAGTATGGACTATTATATATTGCTGGAAAGCCCAGGATGTCTACTTTCCAACGCCGTTGAGAGCGCGCCAATTGGGCTTCTGTAGCTCCAGAAAATCTACTTCGAGTGCAGGGAGGTCAGAATCCAACAGCATCTGCAGTCCTTTTCAGTCTCTGAATCAGATTTTTGCTCAGGTCCCTCAATTTCAGCCAGAAAATACCTGAAATCACAGAAAAACACACAAACTCATAGTAAAGTCCAGAAAAGTGAATTTTAACTAAAAACTAATAAAAATATACTAAGAACTCAACTAAAACTACTAAAATCATACTAAAAACAATGCCAAAAAGCGTACAAATTATCCGCTCATCAGGCATCTTCTGAAGAAGAAGCTTATGATCCTGAGAACCCTGCAATAGCAGAGGTAAATTATATGGGTGAACCTTATGGAAACACCTATAATTCATCATGGAGAAATCATCCAAATTTCTCATGGAAGGATCAACAAAAGCCTCAACAAGGCTTTAATAATGGTGGAAGAAATAGGCTTAGCAATATCAAGCCTTATCCATCATCTTCTCAGCAACAGACAGAGAATTCTGAACAGAGCACCTCTAACTTAGCAAACTTAGTCTCTGATCTGTCTAAGGCCACTTTAAGTTTCATGAGTGAAACAAGGTCCTCCATTAGAAATTTGGAGGCACAAGTGGGCCAGCTGAGTAAGAAAATAACTGAAACTCCTCCTAGTACTCTCCCAAGCAATACTGAAGAGAATCCAAAAAGAGAGTGCAAGGCCATTGATATAATCAATATGGCCGAATGCAAGGAGGAAGGGGAGGACGTGAGTCCCAATGAGGAAGACCTCATGGGACGTCTCCCAACCAAGAAGGAGTTCCCTATTGAGGACCCAAAGGAATCTGAGGCTCATATAGAGACTATAGAGATTCCATTAAACCTCTTTCTGCCATTCATGAGCTCTGAAGACTATTCTTCCTCTGAAGAGGATGAAGATGTAACTGGAGAGCAAGTTGCTCAATATCTAGGAGCTATCATGAAGCTGAATGCCAAATTGTTTAGTAATGAGACTTGGGAAGGTGAACCTCCCTTGCTCATTAGTGAACTAGATACATGGGTTCAGCAAACTTTACCTCAAAAGAAACAAGATCCTCGCAAATTCTTAATACCTGTACCATAGGCACCATGACCTTTAAAAAGGCTCTGTGTGACCTGGGGTTAAGCATAAATCTTATGCCACTCTCTGTAATGGAGAAGCTGGGGATCATTGAGGTACATCCTACCTTATTCTCATTACAATTGGCAGGCAAATCAAAAAGACAAGCTTATGGATTAGTAGAGGACGTGTTGGTAAAGGTTAAAGGCCTTTACATTCCTGCTGATTTCATAATCTTAGACACTAGGAAGGAAGAGGATGAATGCATCATCCTTGGAAGATCTTTCCTAGCCACAGCAGAAGCTGTGATAGATGTTAACAGAGGAGAATTAGTCCTTCAATTGAATGGGGACTTGGTGCACGAAATCACAATCACACTTTTGCAATTCCGCACAACTAACCAGCAAGTGCACTGGGTCGTCCAAGTAATACCTTACGTGAGTAAGGGTCGATCCCACGGAGATTGTCGGCTTGAAGCAAGCTATGGTTATCTTGTAACTCTTAGTCAGGATATCAATAATTCTCAGATTTAATTGTAAAAAGTAAAAGAACATGAAATAAATACTTGTTTTGCAGTAATGGAGAACAGGTTGAGCTTTTGGAGATGCTATATCTTTTGAATCTCTACTTTCCTACTGTCTTCTTCTTCATGCATGCAAGGCTCCTTCCATGGCAAGCTGTATGTTAGGTTTCACCGTTGTCAATGGCTGCCTCCCATCCTCTCAGTGAAAATGTTCAACGCACGCTATCACCGCACGGTTAATCATCTGTCGGTTCTCAATCATGTCGGAATAGAATTCAGTGATTCTTTTGCGTCTGTCACTAACGCCCAACACTCACGAGTTTGAAGCTCGTCACAGTCATTCAATCCTAGAATCCTACTCGGAATACCACAGACAAGGTTTAGACTTTCCGGATTCTCAAGAATGGTCGCCAATGGGTTCTAGCTTATACCACAAAGATTCTGCTTAAGGAATCCAAGAGATACACACTCAAACGAAGGTAGAACGGAGGTGGTTGTCAAACACACGTTTATAGGTGAGAATGGTGATGAGTGTCACGGATCATCACATTCATTAGGTTGAAGAACAAGTGGTATCTTAGAATAGAAGCAAGCATGATTGAATGAAAAACAGTAGTAATTGCATTAATCCATCAAGACACAACAGAACTCCTCACCCCCAACCATGGGGTTTAGAGACTCATGCCGTAGAAGATACAATATGAAACGTGTAATATGTCATGAGATGAAGATACAATAGCAAAAAGTCCTATTTATAGTGAACTAGTGACCTAGGGTTTACAAGAATGAGTAAATGACGTAAAAATCCACTTTCAGGGTCCACTTGGTGTGTGCTTGGGCTGAGCATTGAAGCTTTCATGTGTAGAGACTTTTCCTAGAGTTAAACACCAGCTTTTGTGCCAGTTTGGGCGTTTAACTCCAACTTTTGTGCCAATTCCGGCGTTTAACGCTGGGAATTTTGAAGCTGATTTGGAACGCCGGTTTGGGCCATCAATTCTTAAGAAAAGTATAAACTATTATATATTGCTGAAAAGCCCAGGATGTCTACTTTCCAACGCAATTGAGAGCGCGTCAATTAGGCTTCTGTAGCTCCAGAAAATCCATTTTGAGTGCAGGGAGGTCAGAATCCAACAGCATATGCAGTCCTTTTTCAGCCTCTGAATCAGATTTTTGCTCAGGTCCCTCAATTTCAGCCAGAATGTAGATATAGTCTCTAAACCGACAGAAATCCCTTCGTACAAACGTTTTGGTTGTCACAAGTAACAAACCCCTAAATAAATTGTTAACCGAGTATTTAAACCTCGGGTCGTCTTCTCAAGGAATTGCAGGGATGTATGTTCTTATTATTGGCTATGAAAAAGGTAAAATTGGGGTTTTGGAAGTAAGGTAGAAATATATTATATGGCAAGTAAAATAAAATAATAATAGCTGTAAAATAAACCTTTGGCAAGGTATAAGAACTGGAGGTCCTTTCCTAGTTATCCTTATCAATTGTGATGAGAATTAGATTTTTCTCCCACTTTGTTAACCTCTAACTATGAAGGTAGGTTAAGTGGATGAATTCCAATTTTCAATCAACAATGAGTTTGAAAACTCTAGAGTCACCAATTATTTAACCAAAGCCAAAAGGAAAGAAAATTGAAACTGCTGGAATAAAAATGCCTTCAGATGGGAAGCAATAATCATGTAATTAAAAGAAAGCAATAATAACTGAAATATCTCAAATAATATTAATTCAAAGAAAAATCATAACATGAAAGAGTTCATAAATTTAATTGGAAAAATAAATAAAAATAAAGAACCTGGGATTGAGAGTCACTCCTAAAACTAAGAGAAGTCCTAAATCCTAATCCTAAGAGAGAGGAGAGAACCTCTCTCACTAAAAACTACATCTAAAACTATAAAAAAGTGAATTATGAGTGAATAATTATGAATACATGCATTCCCCTACTTTATAGCCTCTAATCTGTGTGTTCTGGGCTGAAAACTGGGTCAAAAGCAGCCCAGAAGTCACTTCCAACGCTTTTTGGTCCGTACAGGTCGTGGAAAAGTGACGCGGCCGCATGGCTCACGCGGCCGCGCGGGTTGCGTTCCTGCCAGGTCACGCGTCCGCGTGACCCACGCGTTCGCGTCGCCTGGCGTCGGGGCAGCTATGGCAAATTATATATCAAATCGAAGCCCCGGACGTTAGCTTTCCAACGCAATTGAAACCGCGTCGTTTGGACCTCTGTAGCTAAAGTTATAGCCGTTTGAGTGCGAAGAGGTCAGGCTGGACGGCTTAGCAGTTTCTCCAACTTCTTGTATTCCTTCCACTTTTGCATGCTTCCTTTCCATCCTCTGAGCCATTCCTGCCCTGTAATCTCTGAAATCACTTAACACATATATCAAGGCATCTAATGGTGATAAGGGAGGATTAATATTAGAAATTATAAGTCCAAAGAAGCATGTTTTCAATCAAAGCACATAATTAGGAAGGCAAATATAAAACCATGCAAATAGTATGAATAAGTGGGTAAAGAGTTAATAAAAACCACTCAATTGAGTACAAGATAAACCATGAAATATGGGTTTATCAACCTCCCCATACTTAAACATTAGCATGTCCTCATGCTAAGCTCAAGAGAAACTATAAAGATGAAGAGGAATGATAGAATGTATGAGATGCAACCTATGAATGCAACTAAATGAAAAATGTTTCTACTTACTTGGTTAAAAGCAAATAAATTCTCCAAGACAAACATAAATCAGATTTCACTAATTAAAATTATACAGTAAAAACAAGTAAACTTGTAAGAAGATAGCTCATGAAAGCAGGAAACATAGAATTAAGCACTGAACCCTCACTGGTAGTGTATATCACTCTAGTCTCTCAAGTGTATAGGGTAAATCACTATACTCTTCCCTAGTCATGCTTTCTAAACCTTGTTCTTCATCTAACCAATCAACAAAAATTTAGTGTACCAATGCAAACGTCATGAGGTCTTTTTCAAGGTTGTAATGGGGCTAAGGTAAGGGTAAAGGTATATATTTGATCAAGTGAGCTAATAAATTGAATCTTTGACTAGCCAAGCTCTCACCTAACATACATACACTCTATATAACTTTAAAATCATACCTAGCTACCCCTTTTGTATGATTCCCATACTCATGTACCAAAGTTTTCTTTTTAATTTATCACATGTGCATTGATTTTTTCATTAATTTAACATTGGGGTAATTTTGTCCCCTTATTTATTATATATATATATATTTTTTTCTTTTTCTCTCTCTCTTTTTTTTTGAATCATAAAAGCAAACATAACTTATCAATGCACATGGATTCTTCATTATTTTTCTATTTTGGTTTTTTTTTATGAGTAGGTTCCCAAATTCCCAATATTCAAATAAATTAAATACATTCCCTTATTAACCAATGTTCCCACAATTTCCCCACACTTAGTTGATGCACAATTTCTATCTTAAGCTAACCAAAGATTCACTTGGAATTTTTTTTATTTGTTTTTCTGCTTAAGGCTAGTAATGTGGTTATAGAACAAGAGGGGATTAAAAGCTCAAGGGGCTAACAAAGGTGATGTAAAAGGTAGGCTTATTTGGGATAAGTGAGTTAATAAAAAATAATGGCCTCAATCATATGCAAGCATGTAAATACACTAATAATGGACATATAGAATGGAACAAAGCAAAGATTGCAATTATAGAGAAGAAAACACACAGGAATAAAAATTTATGGTTAAATAATGTAACCATATAAATAAGCTCAAATCTCACAGGTTGTGTGTTCTTTAGCTATAATTCATGTTCCAAATACAACTTCAAACAAGTTTTAACAGAAAAATTTTTTCAATTTAAATTAGTGAAATACTATAAAAATTTCTTGAAAAAGAAAATATTACTTTAACCAAGTGGTAAAATATGCACCAAAATCAAACAAACATGCAAATGCAACAATGAACAAACAAATAAAATAAAATATTGGTGTTGAGTCAAGAAGTAACTAACCCATGGAGATCGGTATCGACCTCCCCACACTTAAAGATTGCACCGTCCTCGGTGCATGCTGAGATGTGCAGGTGGACGGGTTGCTCCAACTGACGCTTGTAGATGGAGGCGCCTTAGTTGGAGATCTCTTGGTTCCTTTCCTTTCTGGTGTCTTGTCAGTGGCCTTCTCTTTTCCTTTCTTGGTACCCATGCCTAAGGAAGAAGAAAAAGGAAGAGTGTGAAATATAGAAAACTAAGCCAGAAGGGAGGAAATTCCAAGTGATAAAGAATGCCAAAGGAAAGATGATAGTCCATCTACATGGTAGCTACAACATGTAGGGAAGACAACAATAAAGAGCAATTCAAAATAATTAGATGCGAGAGGGTAAAAACAGGTAAATAATAGGCATGAGAGGCATAGCTCAAGCATCAAGTAATAAATGTGCCAAATTAAAGAGCATGTGTAATGATGACAATTGTGAATGATAATCCCAAATACATTGGGTGTGCAAGTTAAAATAGGGATGAAAAAAATGTAATCCAAATGTATATGAGAGCCATAAGTAAATGTCAATTGTCAAATCTCTTCTCCGAGTAGCCACGTGCTCAAATAAAATAAGGCACTTATCCAAATAAAACTCCAACACCAATGAGAATAATGCAATGAATGAAATATGCAAATAAATGAAGTAAAATAAAATGAGAGGGAAAAAGGATGAGAAGAAAAAAGAAAGTGAGAAAGGAGAGCGAAGGAAGAAATTAGGATTAGAAAAGAGAAGATAAGAAAATTGGCACTAATCTGGATAGGTTGTGCGACGCTGGCGACGCGGTCGCGTGGGTGACGCGGTCGCGTGGTGCGCGATAAGGTTGGGTGACGCGGACGCGTGGGGCACGCGATCGCGTGACTCGATTTATGCTAGTGGCGCGAGTGCAGCCTCACGGCCGCACAACTCTCTGTTCAAAACGTCAGTATTGCCAAAATCCAAGGTGACGCGGTCGCGTGGTTGACGCGATCACGCGGGTGGCCTTATTTCCAATATGACGCGAACGCGTGGGTGACGCGTTCGCGTGGCAGGGCTTGTGCTACTAGCATGGGTCCAGCCCAATTCCAGCTCAACTTTTGGCCATACACCCTTTTTACGCCGATTTCAGGTCACGCGGCCGCGTGGGTGACGCGGTCGCGTGGGAGGCTATTTTTCCAAATGACGCGGATGCGTCATCGACGCGTTCGCGTGGAGTCAATTTGTGCTAATAGTGCGCCTCCAGCCCTGCTCCTGCGTAACTCTCTGTTCATATTAATATTGTCTCCCATCTCCTTGCGACGCGGACGCGTCGCTAATGCGGTCGCGTCGCGTGCTCGCATTTTTTTTATAATCTGAAAAATGCAGAATGCAGTGTTAATATGAATGTGATGCAAAACTCCAGGTTCAATATAACAAAATAAAATAAAATTCAAAAACAAATAAAACTAAATAAAAATGAAAAAGGACGATCATACCATGGTGGGTTGTCTCTCACCTAGCACTTTTAGTTAAAGTCCTTAAGTTGGACATTTGATGAGCTCCTTGTTATGGTGGCTTGTGCTTGAACTCATCCAAGAATCTCCACCAATGTTTGTATCTCCAGTAACCTCCGGGGTCCCAAACTAGGCGCAGAAAGCCTTCAAGTAAGTTAAAGCAAGTTACAAGGCCCCAAGAGTGTTGATTGTTGGAATGAATTCCGGGGTCCCAGACCTTGCCTTTGCACCCGTCTTTTGGTTGAGCAATATTGTTCCATCCGGGTGGCAAGCAGTCTGAATTCTCACGTAAG
The DNA here is from genome assembly GCF_014773155.1 of Arachis stenosperma. Taxonomy (NCBI): domain Eukaryota; kingdom Viridiplantae; phylum Streptophyta; class Magnoliopsida; order Fabales; family Fabaceae; genus Arachis; species Arachis stenosperma. The sequence continues at coordinate 49,941,147 of NC_080378.1, read as the reverse complement.
CGGCCAAACAACTTCCTAGACCCATTCAGTTGAGCTCTATACCAACCTTTACGTTTAAACTTAAAGCTTCCAACCATGATGAACCTTGCAGGACAATTCTTACCATCGGCCATCTTCCTTTTACTCTTAATGCCACAAAGAGCTCTAAGTTGACCACCCGTCTCCAGTAGCCCATATTCAAGTGGGATTAGAAAGCTATGGGATATGAATTTTACCCACTTGAATGTTGTGAATGATGATGGCGACTTAGGGGGAGGTATCTTTAATGAAATTGCAAGCTCCACTCCCTTGTGCTCTTCTCTGATAATTACCACCTCTTTGCAAACTTCTTCAATTTCAACCTCTTCCTCTTGGTAGCTCTCTTTCAATTCAATCTCCTTTTCATTGCTTTCCAAGGGTATGAGAGGTTGTGCTTCTTCTTCTTGAATCTCCATCTCTTGATCAACCTTTTCCAAGTCTTCAACTATGATATGCTTTGGAAGTTATACACCCTCTTCAGCATCAATTTCAACCGTCTTGGAAGGAGGCTCTATGTCTTGTCTTTCCCATGGAGGTTCTACGTCTCCTAAGTCTTCAACCAACTCTTCTTCTTGAACAATGATAGCTTCTTCTACTTGTTCTAGTATGAATTCATGCTCTGTCTTGTCCACTGGAGTTTCTGGTATCTCCTTTATACTATGCTCTTCACTAGACTGTCCACATGGGGCTGTGGCTGATCCTTGTGTATTTAAGCGTCTAGAAGCCCATTGAATTAATACTTGCCCCAGTTGTTAAGTGGTTGCCTGAAATCGATCCATTGTTTCCTTGAGACGATTATTTGCCTCTTGATGCACTCGGTTTTCATAAGTAGGATCATAATGCTCTTGGATTGATGGATATGGAGATGGTGAATATTGAAGTGGTGGTTCTTGTGAGTAATTGGGTTGGAATTGGGGTGGTTCTATATATGGTTCATATGGCTCATAAGGTGGTTGGTATGGTGGTTGAGGGTTAGGGTTATATGGAGGTGAATGGCGGAAAGGGGCTTGTGAGTATGGCGGTCTAAAGTCATGTTGAGGAGGGGGTTCATAGGCATATGGTGGTGGTTGTTGATAATCAAAAGAGCGCTCACCATAGCCATCATCTTGATATGCATCACAGAATGGTTGTTGATAGTCCATTGGAGGTGGTTGTTGCCATGAGGGTTGATCAAATCCTTGTGCCTCCTCCCATCTTTGATTGTTCCAACCATGGTGCATGTTGTCATTATAATCTCCTCTTCCTGCAACATAATTGTAACCAGACTCATAGCCAAAGGGGTGAGAGTTCATGGTAGTAAGAGAAAATAAAAACAAAAATTAATAAAAAGAAAATATTTTGAAAAAGATATAATTTTTGAATAAAAAGATATGAAAATATTTTTGAAAAAGATATGATTTTTGAAAAAGATAAGATAAGATAAAAAAAATTTAAAATAGAAATCTGAAAAAAAATTTTTTTTTTGAAAAATATTTACAATAACCAATAATAAGGCACACGTTTGCAATTTCCCGGCAACGGCGCCATTTTGACGTTGAGATTTTTGCCAGTAAAGAATTTCATAAAAACTGTCGCGTTGTAGATATAGTCTCTAAACCGACAGAAATCCCTTCGTACAAACGTTTTGGTTGTCACAAGTAACAAACCCCTAAATAAATTGTTAACCGAGTATTTAAACCTCGGGTCGTCTTCTCAAGGAATTGCAGGGAGGTATGTTCTTATTATTGGCTATGAAAAAGGTAAAATTGGGGTTTTAGAAGTAAGGTGGGAATATATTATATGACAAGTAAAATAAAATAATAATAGCTGTAAAATAAACCTTTGGCAAGGTATAAGAACTGGAGGTCCTTTCCTAGTTATCCTTATCAATTGTGATGAGAATTAAATTTTTCTCCCACTTTGTTAACCTCTAACTATGAAGGTAGGTTAAGTGGATGAATTCCAATTTTCAATCAACAATGAGTTTGAAAACTCTAGAGTCACCAATTATTTAATCAAAGCCAAAAGGAAAGAAAATTGAAACTGCTGGAATAAAAATGCCTTCAGATGGGAAGCAATAATCATGTAATTAAAAGAAAGCAATAATAACTGAAATATCTCAAATAATATTAATTCAAAGAAAAATCATAACATGAAAGAGTTCATAAATTTAATTGGAAAAATAAATAAAAATAAAGAACCTGGGATTGAGAGTCACTCCTAAAACTAAGAGAAGTCCTAAATCCTAATCCTAAGAGAGAGGAGAGAACCTCTCTCACTAAAAACTACATCTAAAACTGTAAAAAAGTGAATTATGAGTGAATAATTATGAATACATGCATTCCCCCACTTTATAGCCTCTAATCTGTGTGTTCTGGGCTGAAAACTGGGTCAAAAGCAGCCCAGAAGTCACTTCCAGCGCTTTCTGGTCCGTACAGGTCGCGAAAAAGTGACGCGGCCGCATGGCTCACGCGCCAGAATGATGCTCTGTTCTGGCGTTGAACGCCGGCCAGATGCATCTTACTGGCATTGAACGCCAGCCTGTGCTTCCTCCAGGGTGTGATTTTTTTCTTCTGCTGTTTTTGACTCTGTTTTTAATTTTTATGATTTTTTCGTGACTCCTCATGATCATGTACCTAATAAAACACAAAATAACAATAATATAGAATAAATAAAAATAAAAATTAGATAAATAAAATTGGGTTGCCTCCCAACAAGCGCTTCTTTAATGTCAATAGCTTGACAGTGGCTCTCATGGAGCCACAAGGTGATCAGGTCAATGTTGTATAGTCCCAACACCAAACTTAAAGTTTGGATATGGGGTCTTAACACCAAACTTAGAGTTTGGTTGTGGCCTCCCAACACCAAACTTAGAGTTTGACTGCGGGGGCTCTTCTTGACTCTACACTGAGAGAAGCTCTTCATGCTTACTCTCTTTTGTCACAGAGGGATGGCCATGTGCCTTAAACACAAGGTAGTCCCCATTCAATTGAAGGACTAATTCACCTCTGTTGACATCTATCACAGCTCCTGCTGTGGCTAGGAAAGGTCTTCCAAGGATGATGCAATCATCCTCTTCCTTCCTAGTGTCTAAGATTATGAAATCAGCAGGGATGTAAAGGCCTTCAACCTTTACTAACACGTCCTCTACTATTCTATAAGCTTGTCTCAATGACTTGTCTGCCAACTGTAATGAGAACAAGGAAGGTTGTACCTCAATGATCCCCAGCTTCTCCATTACAAAGTGTGGCATAAGATTTATCCCTGACCCCAGATCACACAGAGCTTTTGCAAAGGTCATGGTGCCTATGGTACAAGGTATCAAAAACTTGCCAGGATCTTGTTTCTTTTGAGGTAGAATTTGCTGAATCCAGGTATCCAGTTCACTAATGAGCAAGGGAGGTTCACTTTCCCAAGTCTCATTACCAAACAACTTGGCATTCAGCTTCATGATAGCTCCTAAGTATTGAGCAACTTGCTCTCCAGTCACATCTTCATCCTCTTCAGAGGAAGAATAGTCTTTAGAGCTCATGAATGGCAGAAGGAGATTTAATGGAATCTCTATGGTCTCTATGTGAGCCTCAGATTCCTTTGGATCCTTAATAGGAAACTCCTTCTTGCTTGAGGGACGTCCCAGGAGGTCCTCCTCACTAGGATTTTCGTCCTCCTCCTCCCTTGTGCATTCGACCACATTGATTATATCAATGGCCTTGCACTCTCCTTTTGGATTCTCTTCTGTATTGCTTGGGAGAATATTGGGAGGAGTTTCAATGACTTTCTTACTCAGCTGGCCCACTTGTGCCTCCAGATTTCTGATGGAGGATCTTGTTTCACTCATGAAACTGAAAGTGGCTTTTGACAGATCAGAGACTAGATTGGCTAAATTAGAAGTGTTTTGTTCAGAATTCTCTGTCTGTTGCTGAGAAGATGATGGGAAAGGCTTGCTATTGCTCAGCTTATTGCGTCCACCATTGTTAAAGCCTTGTTGAGGCTTTTGTTGATCCTTCCATGAGAAATTTGGATGATTTCTCCATGATGAGTTATAGGTGTTTCCATAAGGTTCACCCATGTAATTAACCTCTGCCATGGCAGGGTTCTCAGGATCATAAGCTTCTTCAGAAGCTGCCTCTCTAGTACTGTTGGATGCATGTTGCCATCCATTCAGATTTTGAGAGATCATGTTGACCTGTTGAGTCAACACTTTGTTCTGAGCCAATATGGCATTCAGAGCATCAATTTCAAGAACTCCTTTCTTTTGAGGTATCCCATTATTCACGAAATTCCTCTCAGAAGTGTACATGAATTGGTTGTTTGCAACCATGTCAATGAGCTCTTGAGCCTCTTCAGTTGTTTTCTTTAGGTGAATAGATCCACCTGCAGAATGGTCCAATGACATTTTCGAAAATTTAGATAGACCGTAATAGAATATATCTAATATGGTCCATTCTGAAAACATGTCAGATGGACATCTTTTGGTCAGCTGCTTGTATCTTTCCCAAGCTTCATAGAGGGATTCACCATCTTTTTGTTTGAAGGTTTGAACATCCACTCTCAGCTTGCTCAGCTTTTGAGGAGGAAAGAATTTATCCAAGAAGGCTGTGACCAGCTTATCCCATGAGTCCAGGCTATCCTTAGATTGTGAATCCAACCATATTCTAGCTCTGTCTCTTACAGCAAAAGGGAAAAGCATGAGTCTGTAGACTTCAGGATCAACTCCATTCGTCTTTACAGTCTCACAGATCTGCAAGAACTCAGTTAAAAACTGATAAGGATCTTCAGATGGAAGTCCATAAAACTTGTAGTTTTGTTGCATTAAAGCAACTAGTTGAGGCTTAAGCTCAAAATTATTGGCTCCAATGGCAGGAATGGAGATGCTTCTTCCATCAAACTTGGACGTTGGCTTTGTGAAGTCACCAAGCATTCTCCTTGCATTATTATTATTTTCGGCTGCCATCTCCTTCTCTTGTTCTAATGTTTCTGAAAGGTTACCTTTAGATTGTTATAACTTAGCTTCTCTTAATTTTCTCTTCAGGGTCCTTTCAGGTTCTGGATCAATTTCAACAAGAGTGCCTTTATCCTTGTTCCTGCTCATATGAAAGAGAAGAAAACAAGAAAAGAAAGAGGAATCCTCTATGTCACAGTATAGAGATTCCTTTATGTTAGTAGAAGAAGAAAGGGGATAAGGAAAGGAGAATGGTTCGGATTTTTAGATGAAGAGAGGTGAAGAGAAATGTTAGTAAATAAATAATTAAATAGAATAAGAAAAGAGAAAAAGAATTTCGAAAATAATTTTGAAAAAGGGATTAGCAATTTTCGAAAATTAGAGATAAGATGTAATTGAAATTAAAATTTAAAATAATTAATTAATTAAAAAGAATTTTTTAAAAAAAGAGAGAGATATTTTCGAAAATTGAAGAGGGAAAAGTAGTTAGGTAGTTTTGAAAAAGATAAGAAACAAACAAAAAGTCAAATAGTTAGTTGAAAAAGATATTAAAATCAAATTTGAAAAAGATAAGAAGATAAGAAGTTAGATAAGATATTTTGAAATCAAATTTTGAAAAAGATAAAATTTTGAAAAAGATAAGATATAAAAGATATGATAAGATATGTTTGAAAAAGATTTAATTTTTAAATTAAAATTAATTACTAACAAGAAACTAAAAGATAAGATTCTAAAACTTAAAGATTGAACATTTCTTAACAAGCAAGTAACAAACTTCAAATTTTTGAATCAATCACATTAATTGTTAGCATATTTTCGAAAATATGATATAAAGATAAGAAAAAGATTTCGAAAAATAATTTTTTTTAAAATTTTCGAAAATAGAAAAAAATGGAAGAGATATGATTTTTGAAAAAGATTTTTAAAAGATAAGATTTTTAAAATTGAAAATTTGACTTGACTTGTAAGAAACAACTAATTTTGAAAATTTTTGACTAAGTCAACTCAAATTTTCGAAAATTATGAGAAAAATAAGGAAAAGATATTTTTTTATTTTTGAATTTTTAATGATGAAAGAGAAAAACACAAATATGACCCAAAACATGAAAATTTTGGATCAAAACACAAGATGCATGCAAGAACACTATGAATGTCAAGATGAACACCAAGAACACTTTGAAGATCATGATGAACATCAAGGACATAATTTTGAAAAATTTTTGATGCAAAGAAAACATGCAAGACACCAAACTTAGAAATTTTTAATGCATGGATTCTAACAAACGAAAAATGCACATGAAAAATAACAAACAACACAAAACAAGAAAACATCAAGATCAAACAAGAAGACTTGTCAAGAACATCTTGAAGATCATGAAGAACACTATGAATGCATGAAATTTTCGAAAAATGCAAGAAAAAATTTTTAAAGCATGCAATTGACACCAAACTTAAAAATTGACTCAAGACTCAAACAATAACACAAAATATTTTTTATTTTTATGATTTTATGATTTTTTTTGGATTTTTATTAATTTTTTTTCGAAAATATTTTCGGAGAAACGAAAAAGAAAAGACAAATTTTAAAAAAGATTTTTGAAAAGAAAATTACCTAATCTGAGCAACAAGATGAACCGTCAGTTGTCCATACTCGAACAATCCCCGGCAACGGTGCCAAAAACTTGGTGGACGAAATTGTGATCCATGCTCTTTGTACTTGTATGAAATTTAATAATTGGCTCTATTTGAATTCACAACTCCGTTCAACTAACCAGCAAGTGTACTGGGTCATCCAAGTAATAAACCTTACGCGAGTAAGGGTCGATCCCACAGAGATTGTTGGTATGAAGCAAGCTATGGTCATCTTGTAACTCTCATTTAGGCAGATTAACTTGGTTTATGGATTTTTGAATAATTAATAATAAATAAAAAATAAAAAGGGATAGAAATACTTATGTAAATCAATAGTGGGAATTTCAGATAGGCGTATGGAGATGCTGTGCTCCTCTTGAATCTCTACTTTCTTATTGCTTTCATCCAATCCTTCTTACTCCTTTCCATGGCAAGCTGTATGTAGGGCATCACCGTTGTCAATGGCTACATCCCATCCTCTCAGTGAAAATGGTTGATGAGCGGATAATTTATACACTTTTTGTGTAATGCCATGGGATTGAGCTACCAAGTTTTTGGAGTTCATGACCGGGGATTATGAGAGTTGTGAAAAGTATTGTTCACAATTTCGCGCACCAAGTTTTTGGCGCCGTTGCCGGGGATTGTTCAAGTTTTGAGCAAGCTTTTTGTCCGGTAACATCAGTGCCAAATTACTGATCCGGCAACAAGCACCAAGTTTTTGGCGCCGTTGCCGGGGATTGTTCAGTTTGGACAACTGACGGTTCATCTTGTTGCTTAGATTAGGTATTTTTTTTTCGAAATTCTTGAAGATGAATTCTAGAGTTTCATGATGATTTGTTGAAATCTGGCTGGTTGAGAAGCCATGTCTAATTTCATTGGACCGAGGTTTCAACTTATCATCACAAGAGCTTGTTGATTTTTATCAATCTTGCTTTTGGAGCAGTGATCTGCTAAGGCTTGGCTGGCCTTTGGCCATGTCTAGTGTTTGGACCGAAGCTTTCTTTGAAAGCTTGGCTGGCTGTGAAGCCATGTCTAATTCCTGGACCGGAGTCTTAGACTAGCATTGCACTGATTCCTGGAATTCTCATTAAGAATTTGATATCTTTTTCCACTTAATTTTCGAAAAACACACAAAAAAAAATTACAAAATCATAAAAACCAAAAATATTTGATGTTTCTTGCTTAAGTCTAGTGTCTCATCTTAAGTTTGGTGTCAATTGCATGCATTCATTCATGTGTCTTAAGGATCTTCAAGTAATTCTTGATGATTTTTGTGTTCTAATCTTTGAATTCTATTGACTTGAAGTATTTTGTGTGTCTCATATGCATTCTCATATTGTTAGTGTCAGTGGTATACAAACTGCTAAGTTTGGTGTCTTGCATGCATTGTTATTTGATTCTTGTTGCATTTTGATTATTAAAAAATCCAAAAATATTTTCTAATTTGTGTCTTTTCAAGTCAATAATACAAAGAATTGAAGATTCAGAACATGCTGCAGAGGAATTATACAGAAAAAGCTGGGCGTTCAAAACGCCTAGTGAAGAAGGACAGACTGGCGTTTAAACGCCAGCCAGGGTACCTGGTTGGGCGTTTAATGCCCAAAAAGGGTGCATTTTGGGCGTTAAACGCCAGAATGGATACCATTCTGGGCGTTTAACGCCAGGATGGCAAAGGGGGAAGATTTTGTTTTTCAAATCAATTTTTTTTCAAGTTTTCAAAGTTTCTCAAAATCAAAGCTTTTTCAAATCGTATCTTTTCAATCAAATGTTTTCAAAATCAATTTCTTTCCTTTTTCAAAAATACTTACTAACAATTAATGATTTGATTGAACATCTCAAATTTGTTGCCTTTTCTGTTGAGAAAGGTTTAATGTTTGAATCATATCTTTTCTTGTTAGGCATGTTACTAATTTTCAAAATCAAATCTTTTAAAATTGTTTTCAAAACATATCTTTTTAAAATTGTTTTCAAATCATATCTTCTCAATCACATTTTTTAAAACCAATCATATCTTCTCAACCACATCTTTTTCAAAATAGTTTTCAATCAAATCTTTTTAACTTCTAATTTCAAAATATTTTTCAACCATCACTTGATTTCTTTTCCACTTTCAATTTTCGAAAATTATCAATCAAATTTTAAAATATTTTTGACATCTTTCTAATTAATTTTCGAAAATTCTCTTCCCTCCTCCTCACATCCTTCTATTTATGGAGTACTACTCCTTCTTAATGCACAATTCGAACTTTATCTCATCAAGTTCGAATTCTTCTACCTTCTTTCTTCTATTTTTCTTTTCCTCTGACACCTCAAGGAATCTCTATACTGTGACATAGAGGATTCCACATCTTCTGGTTCTCTTCTCTTTCATATGAGCAGGAGCAGAGACAAAGGCATTCTTGTTGAAGCTGACCCTGAACCTGGAAGGACCTTGAAGAGAAAGCTAAGAGAAACCAAAGCACAACTCTCTTTAGAGGACCTGACCGAATTCTTCAAAGAAGAAGAACACATGGCAGCCGAAAACAACAACAATGCCAACAATGCAAGGAAGGTGCTGGGTGACTTTACTGCACCTACTCCCGACTTCTATGGGAGAAGCATCTCTATCCCTGCCATTGGAGCAAACAACTTTGAGCTTAAGCCTCAATTAGTTTCTCTAATGCAACAGAATTGCAAGTTCCATGGACTTCCAATGGAAGATCCTCATCAGTTTTTAGCTGAGTTCTTGCAAATCTGTGACACAGTCAAGACTAATGGGGTTGACCCTGAGGTCTACAGACTGCTGCTATTCCCTTTTGCTGTAAGAGACAGAGCTAGAATATGGTTGGATTCACAACCTAAAGATAGCTTGGACTTTTGGGAAAAGCTAGTCAATGCCTTCTTGGCAAAGTTCTTTCCACCTCAAAAATGGAGTAAGCTTAGAGTGGAAGTCCAAACCTTCAGACAGAAGGATGGAGAATCCCTCTATGAAGCTTGGGAAAGATACAAACAATTAATCAGAAGATGTCCCTCAGACATGCTTTCTGAATGGAGCATCATAGGTATCTTCTATGATGGTCTCTCTGAACTATCCAAGATGTCTTTGGATAGCTCTGCTGGAGGATCTCTTCATTTGAAGAAGACGCCTACAGAAGCTCAAGAGCTAATTGAAATGGTTGCAAATAACCAATTCATGTACACTTCTGAAAGGAATCCTGTGAACAATGGGACTAATCAGAAGAAAGGAGTTCTTGAGATTGATACTCTGAATGCCATTTTGGCTCAGAATAAAATATTGACTCAACAAGTTAATTTGATTTCTCAAAGTCTGTCTGGAATGCAAAATGCACCAAGCAGTACTAAGGATGCTTCCTCTGAGGAAGAAGCTTATGATCCTGAGAACCCTTCAATGGAAGAGGTGAATTACCTAGGAGAGCCCTATGGAAACACCTACAATTCTTCATGGAGAAATCACCCAAATTTCTCATGGAAGAATCAAGAGAAACCTCAACAAGGTTTCAACAACAATAATGGTGGAAGAAACAGGTTTAGCAATGGCAAGCCTTTTCCATCATCTTCTCAGCAACAGACAGAGAGTTCTAAGCAGAATACCTCTGACTTAGCAACCATGGTCTCTGATCTAATCAAAACCACTCAAAGTTTCATGAATGAAACAAGGTCTTCCATCAGGAATTTGGAAGGACAAGTGGGTCAGCTGAGCAAGAAAATTACTGAACTCCCTCCTAGTACTCTCCCAAGCAACACAGAAGAAAATCCAAAAGGAGAGTGCAAAGCCATAACCATGGCCGAATATGGAGAGGAAAGAGAGGAGGTGGACGCCACTGAGGAAGACCTCAATGGGCGTGCACCAACCTCCTTTGAGTTCCCCAATGAGGAACCATGGGAATCTGAGGCTCAAAATGAGACCATAGAGATTCCATTGGACTTACTTCTGCCTTTCATGAGCTCTGATGAGTATTCTTCCTCTGAAGAGGATGAGTATGTCACTGAAGAGCAAGTTGCTAAATACCTTGGAGCAATCATGAAGCTAAATGACAAGTTATTTGGAAATGAGACTTGGGAGGATGAACCTCCTTTGCTCACCAAAGAACTGGATGACTTGTCTAGGCAGAAATTACCTCAAAAGAGGCAGGATCCTGGGAAGTTTTCCATACCTTGTACCATAGGCACCATGACCTTCAAGAAGGCTCTGTGTGACTTAGGGTCAAGTGTAAACCTCATGCCCCTCTCTGTAATGGAGAAGCTAGGGATCTTTGAGGTGCAAGCTGCAAGAATCTCACTAGAGATGGCAGACAACTCAAGAAAACAAGCTTATGAACTTGTAGAGAATGTTTTGGTTAAGATTGAAGACCACTACATCCCTACTGATTTCATAGTCCTAGAGACTGGGAAGTGCATGGATGAATCCATCATCCTTGGCAGACCCTTCCTAGCCACAGCAAAGGCTGTGATTGATGTTGATAGAGGTGAACTAATCATTCAAGTGAATGATGAATCCTTTGTGTTTAAGGCTCAAGGATATCCCTCTGTCACCATGGAGATGAAGCTTGAAGAGCTTCCCTCAAATCAGAGACAAATAGAGCCCCCAAAGTCAAACTCTAAGTTTGGTGTTGGGAGGCCACAACCAAACTCTAAGTTTGGTGTTGAACCCCCACATTCAAACTCTAAGTTTGGTGTTGGGAGGTTCCCACATTGCTCTGAGTATCTGTGAGGCTCCATGAGAGTCCTCTGTCAAGCTAATGACATTAAAGAAGCGCTTGTTGGGAGGCAACCCAATGTTTTATAATTAACTATTTCCTTTTGTTATTTTATCTTTTTTTGTAGGTTGATGATCATGAGAAGTCACAAAATCAATGAGAAAAGCAAAAACAAAATGAAAAACAGGAAGAAAAACAGCACACCCTGGAGGAAGATGTTGCTGGCGTTCAAACGCCAGTAAGCCTAGCAGTTGGGCGTTTAACGCCCAGTCTGGCACCATTCTGGGAGTTTAACGCCAGAAAGGGGCACCAGACTGGCGTTAAACGCCAGAAAAGGGCAAGAACCTGGCGTTAAACGCCAGGAATGGGCACCAGCCCGGCGTTTAACGCCAGAAATGGCTCAAAACGTGATTTTGAGCAACATTTGGTGCAGGGATGATTTTTCCTTGACACCACAGGATCTGTGGACCCCACAGGATCCCCACCTACCCCACCACCACTCTCTCTCTTCTTCCCCCATTCACCAATCACCTCAATACCTCTTCCCCAAAAACCCTTCACCTATCAAATCCCATCTTTCTCTTCACCACTCACATCCATCCTTCATAAATCCCCACCAACCTCACCCTTCAAATTCAAACCACTTTCCCTCCCAAACCCACCCATACATGGCCGAACTCCATCTCCCCTCTCTCCTATAAATACCCTTCTTCACTCCTTCATTTTCACACAACCTAAACACCACTTCTCCCCCTTCTTTGGCCGAATACACTAAGCCATTCCCTTCTCCCTCATTTCTTCTTCTTCTACTCTCTTCTTTCTTCTTTTGCTCGAGGACGAGCAAACCTTTTAAGTTTGGTGTGGTAAAAGCGTTGCTTTTTCGTTTTCCATAACCATTTATGGCATGCAAGGCCGGAGAAACCTCTAGAAAGAGGAAAGGGAAGGCAAAAGCTTCCACCTCCGAGTCATGGGAGATGGATAGATTCATCTCAAGGGTGCATCAAGACCACTTCTATGAAGTTGTGGCCTTGAAGAAGGTGATCCCCGAGGTCCCCTTTTCACTCAAAAAGGGTGAATATCCGGAGATCCGCCATGAGATCCGAAGAAGAGGTTGGGAAGTACCTACCAACCCCATTCAACAAGTCGAAATCTTGATGGTTCAAGAGTTCTATGCCAATGCATGGATCACAAAGAACCATGATCAAAGTATGAACCCGGATCCAAAGAATTATCTTACTATGGTTCGGGGGAAATACTTGGATTTCAGTCCGGAAAGTGTGAGGGTAGCATTCAACTTGCCTATGATGCAAGGAGATGAACATCCTTACACAAGAAGGGTCAACTTTGATCAAAGGTTGGACCAAGTCCTCACAATTATATGTGAAGAGGGCGCACAATGGAAGAGAGATTCAAGAGGCAAGCCGGTTCAATTGAGAAGGCATGACCTCAAACCCGTGGCTAGAGGATGGTTGGAGTTCATCCAACGCTCAATCATTCCCACTAGCAACCGGTCCGAAGTTACCATAGACCGGGCTATCATGATCCATAGTATCATGATTGGAGAAGAAATAGAGGTTCATGAGGTTATAGCCCAAGAACTCTATAAGGTGGCGGACAAGTCCTCTACCTTGGCAAGGTTAGCCTTCCCTCATCTCATTTGTCACCTCTGTTATTCAGTGGGAGTTGACATAGAGGGAGACATCCCCATTGATGAAGACAAGCCCATCACTAAGAAGAGGATGGAACACACAAGAGACCCCTCTCATCATGAAATCCCTGAGATGCCTCAAGGGATGCACTTTCCTCCACAAAACTATTGGGAGCAACTAAACACCTCCCTAGGAGAATTGAGTTCCAACATGGGACAACTAAGGGTGGAACATCAAGAACACTCCATCATCCTCCATGAAATTAAAGAAGACCAAAGAATCATGAGGGAGGAGCAACAAAGACAAGGAAGAGACATTGAGGAGCTCAAGCACTCCATAGGATCTTCAAGAGGAAGGAAGAGCCGCCATCACTAAGGTGGACCCGTTCTTTGATTTCCTTGTTCTTTATTCTTCTGTTTTCAAACTTTATGCTTATGTTTATCCATGTTTGTGTCTTGTGATCATTAGTGTCTTAGTGTCTATGCCTTAAAGTTATGAATGTCCTATGAATCCATCACCTTTCTTGAATAAAAACGTGCTTAATTGAAAAAAAAAGGAAAGAATTGCATGAATTCTGAATTTTATAATAGTTTAATTATTTTGATGTGGTGGCAATACTCTTGTTCTCTGAATGTATGATTAAACAGTGCATATGTATCTTGAATTTGTGGTTCATGAAGGTTGGCTCTTGAAAGAATGATGAAAAAGGAGACATGTTACTGAGGATCTGAAAAATCATAAAAAAAATGATTCTTGAAGCAAGAAAAAGCAGTGAATACAAAAAAAAAGGCGAAAAAAAAAGCGAAAAAAGGAAAGAGAAAAAGAAAGAAAAAGAAAGAATAAAGTTGTGATCCAAGGCAAAAAGAGTGTGCTTAAGAACCCTGGACACCTCTAATTGGGGACTCTAGCAAAGCTGAGTCACAATCTGAAAAGGTTCACCTAATTATGTGTCTGTGGCATGTATGTATCCGGTGGTAATACTGGAAGACAGAGTGCTTTGGGCCACGGCCAAGACTCATAAAGTAGCTGTGTTCAAGAATCATCATACTTAACTAGGAGAATCAATAACACTATCTGGATTCTGAGTTCCTAAAGAAGCCAACCATTCTGAATTTCAAAGGATAGAATGAGATGCCAAAACTGTTCAGAGGCAAAAAGCTGAAAGCCCCGCTCATCTAATTATTACTGATCTTCATAGATGTTTTTGGAATTCATTGCATATTCTCTTCTTTTTATCTTATTTGATTTTCAGTTGCTTGAGGACAAGCAACAATTTAAGTTTGGTGTTGTGATGAGCGGATAATTTATACACTTTTTGGCATTGTTTTTAGTATGTTTTTAGTATGATCTAGTTAGTTTTTAGTATATTTTTATTAGTTTTTAGTTAAAATTCACTTTTCTGGACTTTACTATGAGTTTGTGTGTTTTTCTGTGATTTCAGGTATTTTCTGGCTGAAATTGAGGGACCTGAGCAAAAATCTGATTCAGAGACTGAAAAAGACTGCAGATGCTGTTGGATTCTGACCTCCCTGCACTCGAAGTGGATTTTCTGGAGCTACAGAAGCCCAATTGGCGCTCTCTCAACGGCGTTGGAAAGTAGACATCCTGGGCTTTCCAGCAATATATGATAGTCCATACTTTGCCCAAGATTTGATGGCCCAAACTGGTGTTCAAAGTCACCTCAAGAAATCCCAGCGTTAAACGCTGGAACTGGCACCCAAATGGGAGTTAAACGCCCAAACTGGCATGAAAGCTGGCGTTTAACTCCAAGAAGAGTCTCTACACGAAATTGCTTCATTGCTCAGCCCAAGCACACACCAAGTGGGCCCGGAAGTGGATTTTTATGTCATTTACTCATCTTTGTACACCTTAGGCTACTAGTTTTCTATAAGTAGGACCTTTTGCTATTGTATTAGAGATCTTTTGATCATGCTTTGATGATTGAACCCTCTTTGGGAGGCTGGCCATTCGGCCATGCCTAGACCTTATGCTTATGTATTTTCAACGGTGGAGTTTCTACACACCATAGATTAAGGTGTGGAGCTCTGCTGTACCTCGAGTATTAATGCAATTACTATTGTTCTTCCATTCAATTCCGCTTGTTCTTTGTCCAAGATATCACTTGTTCTTCAACTTGATGAAGGTGATGATTGTCATGGATCATCACCATTCTCACTCATGAACAAAGTGACTGACAACCACTCTTGTTCTACAAGCATTTGAGGCTTAGTGAATATCTCTTGGATTCCTGATAACACGATGCATGGTTGATCGCCTGACAACCGAGTGCTCACCTGACAAACGAGCCAGCCATTCCGTGAGATCAGAGTCTTCGTGGTATAGGCAGGACCTGATGGCGGCATTCAAGAGAATCCGGAAGGTCTAAACCTTGTCTGTGGTATTCTGAGTAGGATTCAATGATTGAATGACTGTGACGTGCTTCAAACTCCTAGCAGGCGGGGCGTTAGTGACAGACGCAAAAGTATCGATGGATATTATTCCGGCCTGACCGAGAACTGACAGCTGAATTCCGCTATGCTGTGACAGAGCATATGCAATCGCTTTCACTGAGAGGATGGGAGGTAGCCATTGACAACGGTGAAACCCTACACGAGCTTGCCATGGAAAGGAGTAAGAAGGATTGGATGAAGACAGTAGGAAAGCAGAGAGACGGAAGGGAAGGCATCTTCATGCGCTTATCTGAAGTTCCTACCAATGAATTACATAAGTATCTCTATCTTTATCTTTTATGTTATTTTCGTTCATCACCATATACATCTGAGTCTGCCTGACTAAGATTTGCAAGATGACCATAGCTTGCTTCAATACTAACAATCTCCGTGGGATCGACCCTTACTCACGTAAGGTATTACTTGGACGACCCAGTGCACTTGCTGGTTAGTTGTGCGAAGTTGTGTAATGCCATGGGATTAAGCTACCAAGTTTTTGGAGTTCATGACCGGGGATTATGAGAGTTGTGAAAAGTATTGTTCACAATTTCGCGCACCAATGGTCCTATGCTCTGTCACAGCACGGCTAATCATCTGTCGGTTCTCAATCAGGTTGGAATAGAATCCCTTGATTCTTTTGCGTTTGTCATCACGCCCAGCCTTCAGGAGTTTGAAGCTCGTCACAGTCATTCAATCCCAGAATCCTACTCAGAATACCATAGACAAGGTTTAGACTTTCCGGATCCTCATGAATGCCGCCATCTATCTAACTTATACCACGAAGATTCTGTTGGGGAATCTAAGAGATATGCGCCCGGCCTAAGGTAGAACGGAAGTGGTTGTCAATCACGCGCGTTCATAGGTGAGAATGATGATGAGTGTCACGGATCATCACATTCATCAAAGTGTTGTGCAACGTATATCTTGGAATAAGAATAAAAGAGAATTGAATAGAAAGTAATAATAATTGTATTGAAACTTGAGGTACAGCAGAGCTCTACACCCTTAATCTATGGTGTGCAGAAACTCCACCGTTGAAAATACATAAGTAAAAGGTTCAGGCATGGACGAATGGCCAGCCCCCAAAACGTGATCACAGGATTCAAAATACAATCCTGGATGAGAATATGATAGTAAAAAGTTCTATTTATAATAAACTAGCTCCTAGGGTTTACATGAGTAAGTAATTGATGCATAAATCCACTTCCAGGGCCCACTTGGTGTATGCTTGGGCTGAGCTTGATCTATCCACGAGTTGAGGCCTTTCTTGGAGTTGAACTCCAAGTTATAACGTGTTTTGGGCGTTCAACTCCGGATCATGACGTGTTTCTGGCGTTTAACTCCAGACAGCAGCATGTACTTGGCGTTCAACGCCAAGTTACGTCATCAATTTCCGAATAAAGTATGGACTATTATATATTGCTGGAAAGCTCTGGATGTCTACTTTCCAACGCCGTTGAGAGCGCGCCATTTGGAGTTTTGTAGCTCTAGAAAATCCATTTTGAGTGCAGGGAGGTCAGATTCCAAAAGCATTAGCAGTCCTTTTGTCAGCCTTTTTCAGAGTTTTGCTCAAGTCCCTCAATTTCAGCCAGAAATTACCTGAAATCACAGAAAAACACACAAACTCATAGTAAAGTCCAGAAATGTGAATTTAACATAAAAACTAATGAAAACATCCCTAAAAGTAGCTTGAACTTACTAAAAACTACCTAAAAACAATGCCAAAAAGCGTATAAATTATCCGCTCATCACAATTCTCATCACTTGGTATTTTCAAAAGGTAAGCATGAAAAATTCAAAACCAAGTAGTAAAATATAACCTCAATCATAGAATCCAACAAATATTATCTAAAAACATTCATGCTAAAATAGCATTTAGGCAATAAGAGGCAGCAATGTGTAGTAAACAAGATCAATAAGCCAACACTTATAATGAAAATGGAGAAAATAAAATGAAAACTAAACTAAAGCTAACTAACAAACTAACTAACTAACTAATTAACTAACTAAAATAAATGGTTATCCATGGTATTTGGAAGTGTTGGATGTAGGGTAGGAGAGGAAAAGAAGAAAGGAGGAGGAAAGAAATGGAAAGAGGAGAAGAAAAGAAGTGGATTGAAGGAAGGGCATCCACGCGTACGCATGCATGGCGCGCGCGCGCGGATGGCTTATTTCGAGAGTGACGTGTACGCGTCATGTGCGCATGCGCGTGAGTGGGGTTGTGCCAAAGGCACAACGTAGGCGCAGCGCAGGCATAACTCTCTGAAAAATGTATGAAATGTGGAACTTCTCAATCCATGCGTACGCATGGTTGGCGCGCGCGGGTAGTTGGTCGAAAACGCTTGATGCACGCGTACGCGCGCAGTGCGCGTACGCGTGGATGGTGCTCTATTTTTCAAAAATTTTTGCTATGTTTTTGCACCAATCCAAGCATTCCAAACCTCCAAACAGCTACCAAAACACCCTAAAACCTTATTTAACATGATAAAATGCTAATTAAACTCAACAAACTAATCAAAACATGAATTTAAACTACTTTTACCAATGTGTACAAAAAGGACAATGAAAAGAAGTTACCATGGTGGGTTGTCTCCCACCTAGCACTTTTGTTTATTGTCCTTAAGTTGGACTTATGGGGAGCTCCTCATCAAGGTGGCTTGTGCTTGTATTCATCTTGGAACTCCCACCAATGCTTGGTTCTCCATTGTGCCCCAAGATTTCTTATGGATTGAGCTAAGTCTTGATAAAGTTCTCCACAAGCTTGGGGCTCCCAAAGTTGATCATCTTCTTGTAATCCGGGATCCCATACTTTGTTTTCACACCCGTCTTGAGGTTGATCATCATTATTAGTCCAATCGGGTGGTGAGTAAGGTGAATTCTCTATATAGTGGCCAACAATCCTCCTAGACCCATCTATTTGAGCACTATTCCCACCTTTGTATTCAACTCTTGAAGTATCAGCCAAAATGAGCCTTGATTTACAACGCCAACCACAAAACCTTTTCCGCTTACGCTTCATCCCACAAACTTCCCTAAGTTGGCCATCTGTTTCAAGCAAACCATATTCAAGTGGGATAATAAAGCTAATAGAAATGAATTTCACCCACTCAAATGAAGGTGTATATGGCAACCTAGGCAAAGATACTTCCAAAGATCTTGACAAAGCATAACCAACCATCGTTCTTCTATTTCTAGGGACTTCCACCTCTTCACAAGATCTCTTAATCTCAATCCTTTGTTCAACAATTTTATCTAAACCTTTTTCCTTACTTAAATCATAATAGGGAGGGTGAGAAAAATTTACCTCCTCAACGCTTTCAAATCCAATCGGAGAAGGTTCTTCATGCTCAAAGGGTTCTTCACCACTAAGACTTGATGCTTGATCTTCATCACCAAGGGAACTCAATTCTTTCTCTATCCCATCCATGTCTTCATATAGAATATGCCTTGGAAGGTGTGCACTTTCCTCCCTAGCATCAATTTCAATCATCATGGAGGGATTTTCTTCAACTCTATGTTCTCATGGAGGCTCCGCATCTCCTAAGTCTTCTACCACTTCTTCCGTGTCTTCAACAATTAAAGCTTCCTCCAATTGTTCCAATACAAAGTAACTTCCCTCATTTCCCACCGGAGTTTCCAATCTCTCCTTCATGCTATGTTCTTTATTTGATTCTCCACATGTAGCCATGGGAGTTCCTTGAGTGTTCAAGCATTGGGAGGCTAATTGATTTGTTACCGCATCCAAGGCGGCCATGAAATTTTGTACATCCCTTTTCATCTCTTCTTGCCCTGGAACAAGAACACCAAGGTTTTTATCCATTAGAGATTGGGGTTAGTGGAAGGGTTCATCAAATTGGGGAGAGGGTTCATAGTAGGAAGGTGGTTCTTCTTGGTAGAGTTGTGGTGGTTCTATGTTTTCCACTCTTTCCACTTGTTGCACAACACACTCCATGGTTGCTTGAAATTGATCCAATGCTTCTTTGAGATGATTCCTTGACTCTTGTTCCTCTTGGATAATATGATTAGGATCATATGGCTCTTGGATCAATGGATATGAGTATTCCATGGGAGGTTGTGGTGGAAAGTAGTATTCATCTTGTGGTTGAAAATTTTTATTTATTGGAGGTGGTTCATCTTGGTAATAATATGGAGGGGGTGGCTCTTGAAAATGTTGATGTTGAAGTGGTGATGGCTCTATGTGTGGTTCATATGGTTGTTGGTAGGATGGATACAGATTAAGGTTATATGAAGGTGGTTGGTAAGAAGGGGTTTGTGAGTATGGTTGAGGGTTATGTTGAGGGTATGGATCATTGGCATATGGTGGTGGTTCTTGAAAGTCACAAGGAGATTCACCATAGCCATTAGATTGATATGCATCATAGAATGGCTCTTCTTCATAGTGTATTGGTGGAGGTTGTTGCCAAGAGGATTGATCATATGCATATGGCTCCTCCCACCTTTGGTTATCCCATTCTTGATACACATCTTCATTATAGTCCTCATTTCCTACAACATGTTGATAACCAAACTCATAGACAATGTGAGAATTCATGATGAAAAGAGAAAACAAAAATCAAAAGCTAATAGAAGACAAGGGAAACAAAATTATACAACTAGCAAATAAAGCAAAAAGCAAGATATTCACACTATTCACATATATACAATAGCCAATAACATAACACCATTGCAACTCCCCAGCAACGGCGCCATTTTGATGATTAGATTTTTGATGGTTTAGAATTTCACAAATGAATTCTCGTTGCAAGTATAGTTCCTAAACCAAACAATAATCTTTTCATACAAAAAGTTGTTTGTCACTAAAACAAACCCCTAAATTTATAAACCGAAGTATTGAAACCTCGGGTCGTTCTCCCTAGGAATTACAATAGAGTGTCTTGTTATTGGTTGTGAGTTATTTTGGGGTTTTGATATGAAGCATGAAAGATAAATGGCAAGAAAGTAAACTAAGGCCTAAAAAGGTCTTGGCAAAGGTTGGTGGTCAAGAACCTCTATCCTAATCACTAACCACAATATGAGAATTGGCAAGGATTAATCTCATTAAATCATCCTCTAACTAGTAGTAAAGGAAAGTCAAATGAGCTATATCAATCCTAGTCCATAAGTCCTAATTCTCCACTAATTCAATTAGTGAGAACTAGAGTAAATGGCTCCCAATCATCAATCACTTGGACACTAGTAACTCAAGAGTTCCTAAGTTACCTTTCCAAGCCAAGAGTATAAAATTCTACTCTAAAATCCAACCAAGCATTTCATCAAACACTTGGAAGGCATAAAAGAAAAGCATAGTAAAATTGCAAGAAAAGTAAATCTACACTACTCAATTGCAAGGAATTAAATAACAACAAATCAAATGAACACAATTATTATGAATTACCTTGAATTGAATTGAAAGAGAAAGGAAGGAACAAAAGTAGATCTACAACAAAGTATGAGAACAACATAAAGGAAATTACAACAAAAGAGTAGAAGAGTGATGAATGTAATAACAAAGAATTGAGAGGTAGAAGTAGAAGAAAGCAAAGATTAAAACCTAGATCTAAGATTATTGAACTAAACCTAATCCTAATTCTAGAGAGAAGTGAGAGCTTCTCTTTCTAGAAACTAACTCTAACTACTAAACTAAGCTAAACTAAACTAATGGTAACTAACACATTCAATACTTATGTTTCCCCTTCAGTCCTTGGGTTAAATAGCATTAGAAATGAGTTGAATTGGGCCCACAAGGCTTCTAAAATCGCTGGCCACGGGTTTCTCTTTAAAAATCACGTGTGGACATCGATGCATATGCATACAGTGCGTGTATGCGTCCTTATACGTGTATAACTATAGCAAATTTTATATCATTGCGAAGCTCCAGATGTTAGCTTTCCAACCCAACTAAAACCGCATCATTTGGACCTCTGTAGCTCAAGTTATGGTCGTTTAAGTGCAAAGAGGTCGGGCTTGACAGCTTTCCGGTTTCTTCATTTCTTCATGAGTTCTCCAACTTTACATGCTTTTTCTTCATCCCCTTGATCCAATCTTTGCCTTCTAAATCTGAAATCACTTAACAAACATGTCAAGGCATCTAATGGAATCAAAGGTAAATTAAATTTAGCTATTTTAAGATCTAAAAAGCATGTTTTCACTCTTAAGCACAATTAAAGGAGAATATACAAAACCATGCTATTTCATTGAATAAATGTAGGTAAAATGTGATAAAATCCCCAAAAATTAATACAAGATAAACCCTATAAATGGGGTTTATCAGGACCTTAGCGGCTGTTCACTCACTTCCGAAATGTCCCCCATACTGTGATCCATGGCAATGCCATAGGATCCTTTGTGCTTCCTCTCTGGGTACACATCTGTGGATCATTCCGTCTACACATCTCTTAAAGAGATATCGCTCATCCCATAAGTAGTACTTGGCATCTGAAATTAATTTTTTTCTTTGCACCCTGCTGTACTCCTGGGGTATGAACCTCACAGCTTTATAGTTTGCCATGTCTGCAAACCATGGTGCTTCCTGAATGGCAAAGAGTTGCTCATCTGGGAAGGTCTCAGAGATCTCAGTAGAGGGGAGGGACGCCCCAGCTACTGGTTCTATCCGGGATAAGTGATCAGCTACCTGGTTCTCTGTCCCTTTTCTGTCTCTTATTTCTATATCAAACTCTTGCAGAAGCAACACCCATCTTATGAGCCTGGGTTTTGAATCCTGCTTTGTGAGTAAGTATTTAAGAGCAGCATGGTCAGTGTACACAATCACTTTTGATCCTACTAAATAGGATCTAAACTTGTCAATGGCATAAACCAATGCAAGTAACTCTTTTTCTGTGGTTGTGTAATTCTTTTGTGCATCATTTAGAACACGGCTAGCATAATAAATGACGTGCAAAAGCTTGTTGTGCTTCTGTCCCAACACTGCACCAATAGCATGGTCACTGGCATCACACATTAGTTCGAATGGTAATGTCCAGTCTGGTGCAGAGATGACTGGTGCTGTGACCAGCTTGGCTTTCAGGGTCTCAAGCGCCTGCAGACACTCTGTGTCAAACACAAATGGTGTGTCAGCAGCTAGCAGGTTGCTTAGAGGTTTTGCAATTTTTGAAAAATCCTTTATAAACCTTCTGTAGAATCCTGCATGACCCAGAAAGCTTCTGATTGCCTTAACATTGGCAGGTGGTGGTAATTTTTCAATTACTTCTACCTTTGCTTGATCCACCTCTATTCCCTTGCTTGAAATTTTGTGTCCAAGGACAATTCCTTCAGTCACCATAAAGTGACATTTCTCCCAGTTTAAGACCAGATTAGTCTCTTGGCACCTTTTCAGGACAAGTGCTAGATGATCAAGACAGGAGCTGAATAAGTCTCCAAATACTGAGAAGTCATCCATAAAGACTTCCAATAACTTCTCTACCATATCAGAGAAGATGGATAGCATGCACCTCTGAAAAGTTGCAGGTGTATTGCATAGACCAAAAGGCATTCTTCTGTAAGCAAATACGCCAGAAGGACAGGTGAATGTTGTTTTCTCTTGATCTTGAGGGTCCACTGCAATTTGATTGTAGCCTGAATAGCCATCCAAAAAGCAGTAATAATCATGACTAGTCTTTCTAGCATCTGGTCTATGAATAGTAAAGGAAAATGATCCTTTCTGGTGGCTGTATTGAGCCTTCTGTAGTCAATACACATACGCCACCCTGTAACTATTCTTGTAGGAACCAGATCATTCTTTTCATTATGAACCACTGCCATGCCTCCCTTCTTGGGGACAACTTGAACAGGGCTCACCCAAGGGCTATCAGAAATAAGATAAATAATCCTAGCCTCTAGTAACTTAGTGACCTCTTTCTGCACCACCTCCTTCATGGCTGGATTTAGCCGCCTTTGTGGTTGAACCACTGGCTTGGCATTATCCTCCAATAGGATCTTGTGCATGCATCTTGCTGGGCTAATGCCCTTAAGATCACTTATGGACCATCCAAGAGCTGTCTTGTGTGTCCTTAGCACTTGAATTAGTGCTTCCTCTTCCTGTGAATTTAAAGTAGAGCTTATGATCACTGGAAAAGTGTCACCTTCTCCCAGAAATGCATACTTCAGGGATGTTGGTAGTGGTTTGAGCTCAGGTTTGGGAGGCTTATCCTCTTCCTGAGGAATTTTCAGAGGTTCTTTTATTTCCTCTGGTTCCTCCTGATCAGGTTAAACATCTTTAAAGATGTCCTCTAGCTCTGATTCAAGACTCTCAGTCATATTGATCTCTTCCACCAAAGAGTCAATAATATCAGTGCTCATGCAGTCATTTGATGTGTCTGGATGCTGCATAGCTTTGACAGCATTCAACTTGAACTCATCCTCATTGACTCTCAGGGTCACTTCCCCTTCTTGTACATCAATAAGAGTGTGTCCAATTGCTAGGAAAGGTCTTCCTAGGATGAGAGTTGTACTCTTGTACTCCTCCATTTCCAGCACTACAAAGTCAGTGGGAAAAGTAAATGGCCCAACCTTGACAATCATGTCTTCAATTATGCCTGATGGATATTTAATGGAGCCATCAGCAAGTTGGAGACATATCCGGGTTGGTTTGACTTCTTCAGTCAACCCAAGCTTTCTGATAGTGGTTGCATGTATCAGGTTGATACTTGCTCCAAGGTCACATAGGGCTGTCTTGGTACAAGCACCTTCTAATGTGCATGGTATCATAAAGCTTCCTGGATCTTGAAGCTTCTCTGGTAAGCTTTTCAGAATGACTGCACTACATTCTTCAGTGAGAAATACCTTTTCAGTTTCTCTCCAATCCTTCTTATGAATTAAGATCTCTTTCATGAACTTAGCATAAGAGGGTATTTGTTCAAGTGCCTCTGCAAACGGAATCTTTATTTCAAGAGTCTTGAGATAGTCTGCAAAGCGGGCAAATTATTTATCATGTTCTGCTTGGCGGAGTTTCTGAGGATAAGGCATCTTGGCTTTATATTCTTCAACCTTAGTTGCTGCAGGTTTATTCCCTACAGAGGTGGTTGGAGAAGCCTTCTTAGAGGGGTTACTATCAGCACTCTCAGGTGTCTGATTCCTCATTGGCGTTTGAACGCAAGGACTGGGTGTAGGATGGGCGTTTAACGCCAACTTTTCCCCCTTTTCTAGCGTTTGAATGCCAGAAGTATTCCTCTCTGGGCTCTTACTATCCTCAGAGGGATTTTGGGCAGTGGTTTGGTTATCCTCTGTCAGTTGTTCCTTTCTTGGCTTTCTGCTGCTTTGAGTTGATACATTCAATGTCTTTCCACTCCTTAATTTAATAGCTTGGCATTCTTCTGTTATCTGTTTAGATAGCTGCTGTCTTGTTTGATTCAATTATGCTTCCATATTCTGGTTAGCATTTTTAGTTTCTTGGAGCATCTCTTTAAACTTTGCTAATTGTTTTGTCATTAGGAGTAATTGTTGATTAAGTTCAACAATCTGTTCTTGAGGATTAGGATTAGTAGTTACTGCCATAGCTTCTTCTTTTATAGAGGACTCACTTCTTGAGTATAGATGTTGATTTCTAGCAACCGTATCTATGAGCTCTTGAGCCTCTTCAATCGTCTTCCTCATGTGAGCCCATAGTAAGCCCATAGTAGAAGATGTCTAACTGTACCCACTCTGAAAACATTTCAGAGGGGCATTTCCTTAGCATACCTCTATACCTCTCCCAGGCATTATAAAGGAATTCATTATCCTCTTGTTTAAAGCCTTGGATGTCCAACCTTAGCTATGTCATTCTTTTTGGAGGGTAAAATTGATTCAGGAATTTGTCTGATAACTGTCTCTATGTTTTTATGCTTGCTGTGGGTTGGTTATTCAACCACCTGTTAGCTAGATCTTTTACAGTAAATGGAAACAGTAACAATCTGTAGACATCCTGATCTACTTCTTTATCACGTACTATGTCAGCAATTTGTAAGAACTGTGCCAGAAACTCAGTAGATTCTTCCTGTGGAAGACCGGAATACTGACAATTTTGCTGCACCATGATAATGAGTTGAGGATTTAGCTCAAAGCTGCTTGCTTTAATGGGAGGTATACAGATGCTACTCCCATATGCAGCTGTAATAGGGTTAGCATATGACCCCAGATTCCTTCTGGACTGCTCAATTCCACTTAGGTCCATGATGGAGAACGGGAGATGATGTGGATATTATTTTATTTTATTGTTATATTTTTTTAAAAAAAAATTTTTAAGTAAACAAAAGCACAAAAGACACCAAACTTAAAATTTTTAGAAAATCAAACACAAAATTTCAAAAATTTAAAGGAAAACACAAAGAAGACACCAAACATAGAAATTTTTAAAAATAAAGAAAGAACTAAGGACATGCAATTTCGAAAATTTTAAAGAAAACAAAAGCATGCAATTGACACCAAACTTAAAATATAAAACTAAACTCAAATAAAAGACTCTAAACCAAAAAAATAAAATATTCCTAATCTAAGCAACAAAATAAACCGTCAAATGTCCAAACTCGAACAATCCCCGGCAACGGCGCCAAAAACTTGGTGCACGAAATCACAATCACACTTTTGCAATTCCGCACAACTAACCAGCAAGTGTACTGGGTTGTCCAAGTAATACCTTACGTGAGTAAGGGTCGATCCCACGGAGATTGTCGGCTTGAAGCAAGCTATGGTTATCTTGTAACTCTTAGTCAGGATATCAATAATTCTCAGATTTAATTGTAAAAAGTAAAAGAACATGAAATAAATACTTGTTTTGCAGTAATGGAGAACGGGTTGAGGTTTTGGAGATGCTATATCTTTTGAATCTCTACTTTCCTACTGTCTTCTTCTTCATGCATGCAAGGCTCCTTCCATGGCAAGCTGTATGTTGGGTTTCACCGTTGTCAATGGCTACCTCCCATCCTCTCAGTGAAAATGTTCAACACACGCTGTCACCGCACGGCTAATCATCTGTCGGTTCTCAATCATGTCGGAATAGAATCCAGTGATTCTTTTGCGTCTGTCACTAACGCCCAACACTCGCGAGTTTGAAGCTCGTCGCAGTCATTCAATCCTTGAATCCTACTCGGAATACCACGGACAAGGTTTAGACTTTCCGGATTCTCAAGAATGGCCGCCAATGGGTTCTAGCTTATACCACGAAAATTCTGCTTAAGGAATCCAAGAGATACACACTCAAACGAAGGTAGAACGGAGGTGGTTGTCAGACACACGTTCATAGGTGAGAATGGTGATGAGTGTCATGGATCATCACATTCATCAGGTTGAAGAACAAGTGTTATCTTAGAATAGAAGCAAGCGTGATTGAATGAAAAACAGTAGTAATTGCATTAATTCATCAAGACACAACAGAGCTCCTCACCCCCAACCATGGGGTTTAGAGACTCATGCCATAGAAGATACAATATGAAACGTGTAATATGTCATGAGATGAAGATACAATAGCAAAAAGTCCTATTTATAGTGAACTAGTGACCTAGGGTTTACAAGAATGAGTAAATGAAGTAAAAATCCACTTCCAGGGTCCACTTGGTGTGTGATTGGGCTGAGCATTAAAGCTTTCATGTGTAGAGACTTTTCCTGGAGTTAAACACCAGCTTTTGTGCCAGTTTGGGCGTTTAACTCCAACTTTTGTGCCAGTTCCGGCGTTAAATACCGGGAATTCTGAAGCTGATTTGGAACGCCAATTTGGGCCATCAATTCTTGAGCAAAGTATAAACTATTATATATTGCTGAAAAGCCCAGGTTGTCTGCTTTTCAACGCAATTGAGAGCGCGCCAATTGGGCCTTTGTAGCTCCAGAAAATCCACTTCGAGTGTAGGGAGGTCAGAATCCAACAGCATCTGCAGCCTTTTTTCAGCCTCTGAATCAGATTTTTGCTCAAGTACCTCAATTTCAGCCAAAAAATACCTGAAATCATAGAAAAACACACAAACTCATAGTAAAGTCCAGAAAAGTGAATTTTAATTAAAAACTAAAAAAAATATAATAAAAACTAACTAAAATGTACTAAAAACATACTAAAAACAGTGCCAAAAAGCGTATAAATTATCTGCTCATCATGACTACCTTGTGTTTAAGGCACACGGCTATCCTTCTGTAACAAGGGAGAGTAAGCATGCAGAGCTTCTCTCAGTACAGAGTCAAGCAGAGCCCCCACAATCAAAATCCAAGTTTGTTGTTGGAAGGCCACAACTAAACTCTAAGTTTGGTGTTGAATCCCCACAACCAAACTCTAAGTTTGGTGTTGGGACTATACAACATTGACCTGATCACCTGTGTGGCTCCATGAGAGCCCACTGTCAAGCTATTGACATTAAAGAAGCGCTAATTGGGAGGCAACCCAATTTTTATTTATCTAATTTTATTTTATTTTCATTGTTCTTTTATGTTTTATTAGGTTCATGATCATGTGGAGTCACGAAAAAAATATTAAAATTAAAAATAGAATAAAAAACAAGCAGAAGAAAAATCACACGCTAGAGGAAGGACTTACTGGCGTTTAAATGCCAGTAAGGAGCATCTGGCTGGCATTCAACGCCAGAATAGAGCATGGAGCTAGCGTTGAACGCCAAAAACAAGCAACATCCCAGCGTTCAAACACCAGGAATTTACCCTGAGGAGAGCTGGTGCTGAACGCCAGAAACAAGCATGGAACTGGCGTTCAACGCCAGAAACATGCTGCACATGGGCGTTGAACGCCCAGAACATGCATCACTTCGGCGTTTAAACGCCAAAATTACATGCAAAGGAATTTTACATGCCTAATTGGCACAGGGATGTAAATCCTTGACACCTCAGGATCTGTGGACCCCACAGGATCATCTCAGGATCTGTGGATCCCACAGGATCCCCACCTACCATATTCTCCCCTCCTCTCAACATTCACCACTCACATCCATCCACTCATCCCATAAACCCCACCTACCTTCAAAATTCAAATTTTTTTCCCACCCAAACCCACCCTAAATGGCCGAACCTACTCCCTCTCCCCTCACTATATAAACCCCTCCATTCTCCATAATTTTCACACAACACAACCCCTTCTTCTACACCTTGGCCGAATACACCTCCCTCACTCTCCTCCATATTTTCTCTTCTTCTTTTCTTTCTTCTCTTGCTCGAGGGCGAGCAATATTTTAAGTTTGGTATGGTAAAAGCATAAGCTTTTTGTTTTTCCATTACCATTGATGGCACCTAAGGCCAAAAAAACCTCTAGAAAAGAGAAAGGGAAGACAAAAGCTTCCACCTCCGAGTCATGGGAGATGGAAAGATTCATCTCCAAAGCCCATCAAGACCACTTCTATGATGTTGTGGCCAAGAAGAAGGTGATCCTTGAGGTCCCTTTCAAGCTCAAGAAAAATGAGTGTCCGGAGATCCGACATGAGATCCAAAGAAGAGGTTGGGAAGCTCTAACCAACCCCATCTAACAAGTCAGAATCTTAATGGTTCAAGAGTTCTATGCCAATGCATGGATCACTAGGAACCATGATCAAAGTATGAACCCGAATCCAAAGAACTATCTTACAATGGTTCGGGGGAAATACTTAGATTTTAGTCCGAAAAATGTGAGGTTGGCATTCAACTTGCCCATGATTCAAGGAGATGCAAACCCCTACACAAGAAGGGTCAACTTTGATCAAAGGTTGGACCAAGTCCTTAGGGACATATGTGTTGAAGGAGCTCAATGGAAAAGAGACTCCAAAGGCAAGCCGGTTCAATTAAGAAGACTGGATCTCAAGCCTGTGGCTAGAGGATGGTTGGAGTTCATCCAACGCTCCATCATCCCCACTAGCAACTGATTGGAAGTTACTGTGGATCGGGCCATCATGATTCATAGCATCATGAATAGAGAGGAAGTAGAAATTCATGAAGTTATCTCCCTTGAATTCTACAAAATAGCCGATAAGCCCTCTACTTTGGCAAGGCTAGCTTTTCCTCATCTTATTTGTCATCTATGTTACTCAGCTAGAGTCATCATAGAAGGAGACATCCCCATTGAGGAGGACAAGCCCATCACTAAGAAAAGGATGGAGCAAATAAGAGAGCCCACTCATGGAACCCAAGAGACGCATGAGGAAGCCCATCACCAAGAAATCCCGAAAATGCCTCAAGGGATGCACTTTTCTCCCAACAACTATTGGGAACAACTCAACACTTCTCTTGAAGATTTGAGTTACAATATGGATCAATTAAGGGTGGAACATCAAGAGCACTCCATCATTCTCCATGAAATTAGAGAAGATCAAAGAGCAATGAGGGAGGAGCAACAAAGGCAAGGAAGAGACATAGAAGAACTCAAGGACATCATTGGTTCTTCAAGAAGAAAGCGCCACCATCACTAAGGTGGACTCATTCCTTGTTCTTAATTTTTTCTGCTTTTCGGTTTCTTTATGTTAAATGTCTATCTATATTTGTGTCTTCATTACATGATCATTAGTATTTAGTAACTATGTCTTAAGGCTATGAATAATTCCATGAGTCCTTCACCTCTCTTAAATGAAAAATGTTTCTAATTCAAAAGAACAAGTACATGATTTTCAAATTTATCCTTGAATTTAGTTTAATTATATTGATGTGGTGACAATACTTTTTGTTTTCTGAATGAATGATTGAATAGTGCATATTTTTTATCTTGTTGTTCATGAATGTTAAAATTGTTGGCTCTTGAAAGAATGATGAACAAAGAGAATGTTATTGACAATCTAAAAAATCATGAAATTGATGCTTGAAGCAAGAAAAAGCAGTGAAAAAGCAAAAGCTTGCGAAAAAAATTGGCAAAAAAATAGAAAAAAAAGAAAAAGCAAGCAGAAAAAGCCAATAGCCCTTAAAACCAAAAGACAAGGGTAAAAAGGATCCAAGGCTTTGAGCATCAATGGATAGGGGGCCCAAGGAAATAAAATTCAGGCCTAAGTGGCTAAATCAAAGCTGTCCCTAACCATGTGCTTGTGGCATGCAGGTCTAAGTGAAAAGCTTGAGACTGAGTGGTTAAAGTCGTGATCCAAAGCAAAAAGAGTGTGCTTAAGAGCTCTGGACACCTCTAACTGGGGACTCTAGCAAAGCTGAGTCACAATCTGAAAAGGTTCACCCAGTTATGTGTCAGTGGCATTTATGTATCTGGTGGTAATACTGGAAAATAGAATGCTTAGGGCCATGGCCAAGACCCATAAAAGTAGCTGTGTTCAAGAATCAACAAACTTAACTAGGAGAATCAATAACACTATATGAAATTCTAAGTTCCTATAGAAGCCAATCATTCTAAACTTCAAAGGAAAAAGTGAGATGCCAAAACTGTTCAGAAGCAAAAAGCTACAAGTCCCGCTCATCTAATTAGAATTAAAATTCATTGATATTTTGGGATTTATAGTATATTCTCTTCTTTTTTATCCTAATTTATTTTCAGTTGCTTGGGGACAAGCAACAATTTAAGTTTGGTGTTGTGATGAGCGGATAATTTATACTCTTTTTGGCATTATTTTTAGGTAGTTTTTAGTATGATCTAGTTACTTTTAGGGATGTTTTCATTAGTTTTTGTGTTAAATTCACATTTCTGGACTTTACTATGAGTTTGTGTATTTTTCTGTGATTTCAGGTATTTTTTGGCTGAAATTGAGGGACCTGAGCAAAACTCTGATAGGAGGCTGACAAAGGACTGTTGATGTTGTTGAAATCTGACCTCCCTGCACTCAAAATGGATTTTCTGGAGCTACAGAACTCCAAATGACGCGCTCTCAACGGCGTGAGAAAGTAGACATCCATAACTTTCCAGCAATATATAATAGTCCATACTTTGTTCGATATTTGACGATGTAAACTGGCGCTCAATGCCAGTTCCATGCTGCAATCTGGAGTCAAACGCCAGAAACACATCATGAACCAGAGTTGAACGCCCAAAACACGTTACAACTTGACGTTCAACTCCAAGAGAAGCCTCAGCTCGTGGATAGATCAAGCTCAGCCCAAGCACACACCAAGTGGGCCCCAGAAGTGGATTTATGCATCAATTACTTACTTCTGTAAACCCTAGTAGCTAGTTTAGTATAAATAGAACTTTTTACTAGTGTATTACAAATCTTTGGTCTCAATTTTATTCCATTATTCATCTTAAGAGACTATTGATCACGTTTGGGGGCTGGCCATTCGGCCATGCCTGGACCTTCATCCCTTATGTATTTTCAACGGTGGAGTTTCTGCACACCATAGATTAAGGGTGTGGAGTTCTGCTGTACCTCAAGTTTCAATGCAATTACTACTATTTTCTATTCAATTCGACTTATTCTTATTCTAAGATATTCTTTGCACTTCAACATGATGAATGTGATGATCCGTGACACTCATCATCATTCTCACCTATGAACGCGTGACTGACAACCACTTCCGTTCTATCTTAGACCGGGCGCATATCTCTTGGATTCCTTAAGCAAAATCTTCGTGGTATAAGCTAGAATTGATGGCAGCATTCATGGGAATCTGAAAAGTCTAACCTTGTCTGTGGTATTCCGAGTAGGATTCCGGGATTGGATGACTGTGACGAGCTTCAAACTCGCGATTGCTGGGCGTGATGACAAACACAAAAGAATCAAGGGATTCTATTCCAACATGATCGAGAACCGACAGATGACTAGCCGTGCTGTGACAGAGCATTTGGACCATTTTCACCGAGAGGATGGGATGTAGCCATTGACAACGGTGATGCCCTACATACAGCTTGCCATGGAACGGAGTAAGAAGGATTGGATAAAAGCAGTAGGAAAGCAGAGATTCAGAAGGAACACAACACCTCCATACACTTGTCTGAAATTTCCACCATTGAATTACATGAGTATCTCTATCTTTATTTTCTGTTTATTATTTATTATTATTCGAAAACCCAATAATCAATTATTATCCGCCTGACTGAGATTTATAAGGTGACCATAGCTTGCTTCATACCAACAATCTCTGTGGGATCGACCCTTACTCACGTAAGGTTTATTACTTGGACGACCCAGTACACTTGCTGGTTAGTTGTGCGGAGTTGTGACAAAGTGTGATTCATGTTTGAGAGCACCAAGTCTTTGGAGCCATTGTTGATGATCACAATTCCGTGCACCACCGGTTCAATTGAGAAGACTGGACCTTAAGCCTGTGGCTAGAGGATGGTTGGAGTTCATCCAACGCTCCATCATCCCCACTAGCAACCGATCCAAAGTAACTGTGGATTGGGCCATCATGATCCATAGCATCATGATTGGAGAGGAAGTATAAGTTCATAAAGTCATCCCTCAAGAACTCTACAAAATAGCGGAAAAGCCCTCCACCTTGGTAAGGATAGCTTTTCCTCATCCCATTTGCCATCTATGCTACTAAGCTGGAGTTGTCATAGAAGGAGACATCCTCATTGAAGAGGACAAGCCCATCACTAAGAAGAGGATGGAGCAAACAAGAGAGCCTATTCATGGATCTCAAGAGACGCATGAGGAAGCTCATCATCATGAAATCCCTGAGATGCCTCAAGGGATGCATTTTCTTCTAAACAAATATTTGGAACAACTCAACACTTCTCTAGAAGGATTGAGTCATGACATGAACCAATTAAGGATGGAACATCAAGAGCATTCCATCATTCTCAATGAGATTAGAGAAGATCAAAGAGCTATGAGGGAGGAGCAACCAAGGCAAGGAAGAGACATAGAGGAGCTCAAGGACACCATTGGTCCTTCAAGAAGAAGGCGCCACCATCACTAAGGTGGACTCATTCCTTAACTTCCTTGTTCTTATATTTCTGTTTTTTGATTTTTGAGCTTCATGTTTGTCTATGTTTGTGTCTTTATTACATGATCATTAGTGTCTAGTGTCTATGTCTTAAGGCTATGAATAATTCCATGAATCCTTTACCTTTCTTAAATGAAAAATGTTTTTAATACAAAAGAACAAGAAGTACATGAGTTTCAAATTTATCCTTGAAATTAGTTTAATTATATTGATGTGGTGACAATACTTTTTGTTTTCTGAATAAATGCTTGAATAGTGCATATTTTTGACCTTGTTGTTTATGAATGTTAAAATTGTTGGCTCTTGAAAGAATGATGAACAAAGAGAAATGTTATTGATAATCTAAAAAATAAAAAAATTGATTCTTGAAGCAAGAAAAAGCAGTGAATAGCAAAGCTTGCGAAAGAAAATATATTTAGAGAAAGAAAAAAAAGCAAGCAGAAAAAGCCAATAGCCCTTAAAACCAAAAGGCAAGGGTAAAAAGGATCCAAGGCTTTGAGCATCAATGGATAGGAGGGCCCAAAGAAATAAAATCCAGGCCTAAGCGGCTAAATCAAGCTGTTCCTAACCATGTGCTTGTGGCATGCAGGTCCAAGTGAAAAGCCTGAGACCGAGTGGTTAAAGTCGTGATCCAAAGCAAAAAGAGTGTGCTTAAGAGCTCTGGACACCTCTAACTGGAGACTTTAGCAAAGCTGAGTCACAATCTGAAAAGGTTCACCCAGTCATGTGTCTGTGGCATTTATGTATCCGGTGGTAATAATGGAAAACAAAGTGCTTAGGGCCACGGCCAAGACTCATAAAAGTAGCTGTGTTCAAGAATCAATATACTCAACTAGGAGAATTAATAACACTATCTGAACTCTGAGTTCCTATGGATGTCAATCATTCTAAATTTCAAAGGATAAAGTGAGATGCCAAAACTATTCAAAAGCAAAAAGCTACAAGTCCCGTTCATCTAATTAGAACTAATATTCATTGATATTTTGGGATTTATAGTATATTCTCTTCTTTTTATCCTATTTGATTTTTAGTTGCTTGGGGACAAGCAACAATTTAAGTTTGGTGTTGTGATGAGCGGATAATTTATACGCTTTTTGGCATTGTTTTCAGGTAGTTTTTAGTAGGATCTAGCTACTTTTAGGGATGTTTTTATTATTTTTTATGCAAAATTTATATTTCTGAACTTTACTATGAGTTTGTGTGCTTTTCTGTGATTTCAGGTATTTTCTAGCTGAAACTGAGGGACCTGAGCAAAAATCTGAATTCCAAATGGATTTTGCAAACCCTGCACTCGAAATAGATTTTCTGGAGTTACAGAACTCCAAATGGCGCGCTCTCAATTGCGTTGGAAAGTAGACATCCAAGGCTTTCCAGAAATATATAATAGTCCACACTTTATTCGAGTTTAGACGATGCAAACTGGCATTTAATGCCAGCTCCATGCTGCATTCTGGAGTAAAACGCCAGAAACACGTCACAAACCAGAGTTAAACGCCAAAAATACGTTACAACTTGGCGTTTAACCCCAAGAGAAGCCTTTGCACGTGTAAAGCTCAAGCTCAGCACATGCACACACTAAAGTGGGCCCCGAAAGTAGATTTCTGCACTTAGACTTATTTCTATAAACCCTAGTAGCTAGTCTAGTATAAATAGGACTTTTTACTATTGTATTTCGATCTTGGTATCCATCTTTGGATTATCTTTTGATCATCCTTAATCTTGGGATCGGTGTTATTCCCTATTTTCGAATTCATATGCTGTTTTGGGAGGCTGGCCATTCGGCCATGCTTGGACCTTTATCACTTATGTATTTTCAACGGTGGAGTTTCTACACACTATAGATTAAGGTGTGGAGCTCTGCTGTACCTCGAGTATTAATGCAATTAGTACTATTTTCTATTCAATTCATGCTTGTTCTTGTTCTAAGATATTCATTCACACTTCAACCTGATGAATGTGATGATCCGTGACACTCATACCATTCTCAACCTATGAATGCGTGCCGGACAACCACCTCTCACTACAAGAAAAAGGCGTATTTATAACAAAAAATATTGTTACAAAACGTCGAAATTTTGAAACAAAAGTTTTTTGTAACAAAAAAAGGGTCCATTGCAGTAAGTCCCGTTACAAAAAGTTTTTGTAACGAAAAATGAAACTGTTACAATTCAATACCATATTTTGTAACAATTTTGTTTGATACAAAAAACCAGAAGCTATTACAAAAGTGGTAACAAATTTTGATCTTGAAGGTATTTTTCGTGACAGTCAATTTTTTTCCTATCAAAAAATTTTGTTACAAAATGTAACATGATTTTGTAACATTTTTTTTCCTTTAGTTACGAAAACAAATTAATTATTTTGTAACAACTTTTTTTATTACAAATTACATGCATAATTTACTAAATTATTTTTTAAATTAACTAATATATTAACGCTTTTAATAAGCAAGTTTACATGTATATAATATGCAAAAATATACATAAGTCAAACAAGATCCTTTTAGCTAAAATTGTCTTGAAACAAAATAACATTAGCTAGTGAGTACATTGATTAATTCAACCAAAATATAAAAGTTCTAACATAAAAGTTCAACCAAAACATAAAAGTTCTAACATAGATTAGTGCCTCTATGCATCAAAACATTCTTGAGCTCTCAATGTAGCATATGGTCACCATTTCAGCACTCCTGTAAATAAGAAAAACCGAAACAAAAAAGTTAGAAACAAGATATAACACTAATTATAATTTTTCCACTAAGTTTTATCCAAAATGTTTAGAAAAATTTCGGCAGAACCTCTTCTAAAACTTGGATATTTCCACCATCCACAGTTCCAACAAACACAACCAATTCACAACTTATGTCTCAGCCATACCCAAAAGACAAAACAAATAAACAAAAACAAGTCCACAAAACCAACCAAATATTTGCAAACAAAAAAATAGTCAAAATTAGCACCAGTTTTGGTTTCAAAATAGTACTCCATGCAATAACTTTTCACGTCATACTGCAGTTCAGATTTGATCTTGTATGTGTTTTTGGAATTCTCCAAGAGAATTGCACCATTTTCCTAGAATCAAAGAAAACAGCAAAATTTCATTAATAGAAATGTAAAGAATAGGAAAACACACTTGGTATACTAAACTAATAATATCTTAGAACTGACTATTAAAGGTTTCAATATGCATACTAGCAGCAACTAAACAAACTGTATTTACCATGATATAATCCAAATCAAACATACAATTTATTTAAAAAGAAAGTTAATTCTTAAATTCAAGTCCTGAAACTTGAAATTAAACAAGCATACCAATAAATTATTAGAACCATCAGCCATCCAGAGACAACAAATTACCTCAATTTTAGAAATGAACCTACTTAGGATACACTTGCTTAGATAACATAAGCCTATATAATATTTTGACATACTTAGGATACACTTGCTTCACCAACCAAGTAGAAAAGGAACTTGTTAGTTGTTACTTATAATCCAAACATGAACAATACATATTGATGACAAAAACTGCAAATGAATCAATGAACATACAAGTATACAAGGCACTGTATGCCAAGTAAGGAACATACTGCATAAAAGTAAAACACTTTCTCATATTAATAATTAAACATTAGCTAGAAACCTTACAGAATAATAAGGAATTAAGAAAACTTACAGAATTCAGCAAATGTAATAGAAAGCATAACAGCAGAAACAATGATAAGGGTCAATCTCCTACAAGCCATAGCTCATCTTTGTTAATTATCTATAAATACACAAATAAAATGGTATACATATAGTTAATTATTATTATAACAGCAGAAGCTGAATGATCTAATACAGAAGCCATCAATGGAGAAGAAAACTCAGAGCATAGACAGTGAATCAGAAAATGGTGACACAACAAAGAGTGGTAGTGAACTTAAAGTGAAACCAATAAGCCAATCATCAATGTCAGCAAGATCATCACAAATAGAATAAAGAACAAAATTAGAATTCAACACTAATAATAACAAGCAATGCTCAAATGTGACATGAGAAAGCTTCTAACACAAACAGAGCTCCTAAGCAATCTTAGCTACTCATCAACTCCCTTGAGCTTGCCCTTCCCTCCTATCCGAAGCTCCTGATGGAAATCAACGACAACAATATTCCCAAAAATTAAAGGAAAATCGAAATTAGAGGGGAGAACACCCTTACCGGCAGTGAATCCCAGAGATGCAGCGCTGTTTTCCGGCGACAGAGTCTCAGTGACGCAACCCCTAACAGCGACGACGACGGTGACTCCACGAACGGCGACTGGGCGCAGCAGGGCGAATAGCACCTCCTCCTTTTTCTTCTGTCTTCTTCTCTCCACGCGTCTGTCTCTCCTGTGCATCCTCAGCGTCGTCCGTGATGGGAGATGCGACGGCGGTGGAAGCTGGCAATGACCCGCTCGCAATGAAGACGACGATGGCGGCGGCTTCCCTCGGCGACAGCAGAACGCGAACTAACGGAAGCGATGGAGGCACCGCGGCGCTCCTTCCTCGCGGAACTCTTCCTCTTGCTCAACGTCTCCTCCTTCCTGACAGCGACATGACGGCGCGGCGGCAGTGATGCCCGCCGGCGCCATCCTCCCTCTTCCCCCTCTCCTTCTCTTGTTCTCTGATTCCAACTTCCCCCTTTCTTTTCCTTTCTTTCCCTCTCCGTTCTTCCCTTTCTCTTGCTGTGTGTGTGTGTTTTTTTGTGTTTTGTGAGTGCATAATGGGGTAATGGGGTGTGACGGCTAGGGTTAAGGTGAGTGAGTGGGTGTGACCAAGTGAGTAGGGTTAGAACAAAATTAGAGTTTTTTTTGTGACTTAACAAAATTAGGATTAGAATTTTTAATTTGAGAATTAGGAATTATTTTTGAAAAAAATATAAAATTAAATTTTTTTGGATAAATTGAAATTTAGTAATTTTAATTAAATATAGAGTATTAAATATTTATGAAAATTATATAAACTTTAATTAATTTTAAACTCAAAATTTTATTGCTTTGATTTAATTATTTTTTGATAAATAATATTTTAAAAATAAAATCATGAATAGTGAAAATGACGATTATCATTAGGGTTTTTATTTTTTACATTTATTTTTTTTTAATTTTAATTATTTTGATTTATATTTAATAATTAATTTATTTAATTTAAAAAATTAATTTTTAGTCAACATTTAAGATTTAGCTATTAGTAAAAATTATATACTAATTATATAAAAAAATATAAAATAATATATACTATTTTTAAAAATTAATCATTTAATCTTGAATTTTTTTATTAAAAATAATTAATTAATACAAATAATATTTTAAAATATTAAATTTTTAAAACAAAATAAATTATCTCAAAGATTTAAATATTTTAAAATAAATTTTTTTAGTTATGAAAATTCTTGTATTTTCTGACAAACAAATAATTTGTTACGAATAATATTAAATTTCGTGATAAATTAATTTTTTATTACAAAATAATTAGAGTTTTTGAAACAAATGGATATTTTGTTACAAAATATTTTAAACTTTTGCAACAACTTCATCTTTTGTTACAAAATAATATAAAATTTTGTAACAAAACATCGTTTCGTTACAAAAGCCAATATAATTTGTAACAAAAAAATCAAATTGTTACAAAATAATAAAACGTTTTGTAACAAATTATATTGTTGTTACAAAACATTATTATTATGTAACAATTACTAATTTTTGTTACAAAAAGCTAATTTTTTGTAACAAATTTAAATTTGTTACAAAGTTTTTGTTACAAATGTTCCATTTTCTTGTAGTGTCTATTCTACTTTCGATTGAATGAGTATCTCTTGGATTCCTTAATCAGAGTCTTCGTGGTATAAGCTATAATCCATTGGCAGCATTCTTGAGAATCTGAAAAGTCTAAACCTTGTCTGTGGTATTCCGAGTAGGATTCAGAGATTGAATGACTGTGACGAGCTTCAAACTCGCGAGTGTTGGGCGTAGTGACAGACACAAAAGAATCACTGGATTTTATTCCGACATGATCGAGAACCGACAGATGATTAGCCATGCTGTGACAGAGCATTTGGACCATTTTCACTGAGAGGACGGGAGGTAGCCATTGACAACGGTGAAACCCAACATACAGCTTGCCATGGAAAGGAGTAAGAATGATTGGATGAAAACAATAGGAAAGCAGAGATTCAAGAGGGATAAAGCATCTCCATTCACTTATCTGAAATTCCCACCAATGATTTACATAAGTATCTCTATCTTTATTCTACAATTTATTTATCTTTATATTCGAAAACCATTATAACCATTTGAATCCGCCTGACTGAGATTTACAAGATGACCATAGCTTGCTTCATACCAACAATCTCTGTGGGATCGACCCTTACTCACGTAAGGTATTACTTGGACGACCCAGTGCACTTGCTGGTTAGTTGTGCGAAGTTGTGACAAAGTGTGATTCACGTTTGAGAGCTCCAAATCTATTGGCGCCATTGTTGATGATCACAATTTTGTGCACCAGCATGCACTATACTGCACCCAGAAAATGATAAGTTATGCTCTGTATTGACTCTTATTTTAAATTAATGCTTTGGACACATTTGTCTCATAATCTGAATGCTTTACACTGTCAATGGAACTTATAATTCGGAGAAATCACAAGGACATGTTAGCTTTTACAAAACTGAATTGCAAATATTAGTTGGCTCTTTATTCTTTCTTTTTTTTGACACTTCAAATGGATATTCTCGTGTCCTTAAACATGTGGAATGTTTATCTCATGTATGCCTGGCCTATATACTTTTAGATATTTGCTATTTATTGGAGGAATTCTTCTTCCTGATCCGAATTCAATAATCTTATAGGCATTTCCAGAATAAATCTTGTCAACTACGTAAGGTCCTTCTCAAGTTGGAGACCACTTACCATAAGTTTTTGACTTTTTTTTCTATAGGCAAAATTATTTTCTACACTAAATCTCCAACTGCAAATATCTTTGCTTTAACACGGCGGTTGTATGATTTTGACATAATCTCTTTTTGTCGAATCACCCGCTCTAAAGCTCTCAACCTTTCGTCATCTAGTTCATTGAGCTCATCATACAAAGAATTTCAATAATCTATTACTGGTATCTCATCTTGTCTAGCCACCCTTACACTTTGCAGATTAATATCAATTGGCAATACTGCATCATAACCGTAAACTAGCTTATACGGGGTGTTTCCAGTAGAACCACTTGGAGAATTTAGGTAAGCCCAAAGAACTTGATTGAGAGTTTGGTGCCAATTTCTTGGCTGCCATCTAATGTGTTTTTTAATTAATGCAATCAGAATTTTATTCGCTGCCTCCACTTGTCCATTGGCTTGGGCATAATATGGTGTAGAAGAAAGCATTTTTTATATCCCTAGATTTGGCATATTCCATGACCTTTTTCCCAATAAACATGGTTCCTTGATCAGTGGTAATATACTGAGGAATTCCAAACCTATGCACAATATGCTCCTCAATAAAATCTATTATTTCATTGTGAGTCACCTCCCTTAAAGGGAGAGCCTCTACCCAATTAGAAAAATAATCAACACCAACCAAAATGAACTTATGACCTTTAGAAGAAGGTGGGCGAATCTGCCCGATAAGATCTAGAGCCCAACCTCTAAATGGCCATGGCTTAATTATAACATGCAATTCTGACGCTAGAATATGTTGAAGGCTTCCATGTTTTTGGCATTCTTCACAGGACCTGGCATAATTTATACAATTTTCTCCTATTTATCACCCATTTCATTTTTTTCCCTGATTGATGGGCACCACAAATTCCCTCATGCACTTCAGCAAGAGCCAAATATGCTTCCTTTTCTCCCAAACATGTCAAGAGGTTTCCATCAACAGATTTTTTAAACAAGACATTATTCATTAGAACATAACTTTGATCCCTGTATTTAAGTTTTCTATCGACACTAAGGCTTGGATTTTCTAAATACTCCACAAGTGGTGCTCTCCAATCTTCTGGGTCTAGCTTTTCTAATGACAACACTTCTCTTTCTCTTAAAGGCATAAATATGCCCTTTATCCTTACCAATTTTTCTAGTGTTGAGAGCTTGATCTTATATCTTGAAGCAATTTGAGCTAATTCATTTGCTTCATGATTTAACTCCCTTAGAACGTGTCTTACAATGACATTGTCAAATTTTCTCAACAACTTTGTGGCCACATCGAAATACTTTCTTAAATTTTCACTAACACACCTATACTCAAGTGATACTTGACGGACTACAAGCTGTGAATCTCCAAAAATTTCCACATTTTTAACTCCTCTTTCCAATAATAATTCCAGTCCCATTATTAACACTTCATACTCTGCCTCATTATTGGAACATGAATAATTCAATTCAAAGAGGAATTTACTTGGCTCGCCGCTTGGAGAAATAATTAAAATTTCTATACCAACACCACCCTTATGGCATGAACCGTCGAAATATAATTTCCAAGGCACCAAACCAACGAAACCGAGTAAACTTTCATCAATGTCAATACAAGGATGGTCAACTAGGAAATCAGCTAGAACCTGACCCTTAACGGCCCTTGCAGGAACAAAATGTAAAGAAAATTCCGTTAAGGCCAACATCCATTTTCCTAATCTACCATGCAATATAGGAGAAGACAACATATATTTAAGAACATCAAACTTAGAAATTACATAAACATTCCTAGGAATCAAATAGTACTTAAGTTTTAAACAAGAAAAATATAAAGCTAAATAAAGTTTCTCAATTGGAGAATAACGGCTCTCCACATTATTTAGCACACGACTTAAGTAATAAATCACTCTTTCGTTTGCCATTCTCATCTTCTTGAGCCAGCATTCCACCAATTGTTACTTCAAAAGCTGACACGTAAAGTTTTAGAGGTGCTCCGTGCCTTGGAGGTGTCATAATAGGAGGATTAGTCAAATACTGCTTGATGTTGTCAAAAGCTTCTTGATGCTCTGTCTTCCATTGGAACTCTTCCTCTTTTTTCAGCTTGATCAGAGGCGCAAAAATCTTGGTTTTTCCTGACAGATTAGAAATAAACCTTCTGAGGTAATTGACCTTCCCTAAAAATGATTGCAGTTGCATTTTGTTAGCTAGAGGGAGAGCCTCTAAGATAGTCTTTTGCTTTATTTTTGTCAATTTTAATCCCTTTTTTCTGCACCAAGAAACCAAAAAAAATTCCCTGCACTCACACCAAAGGCACATTTTAAGGGATTCATTTTCAATTTATGCTTTCTCATTCTTTCAAATGCTTTTTTTAAATTTTCTAGATGCTCTTTTTTAGCATTTGATTTGACAACCACATCATCAACATAAATTTCCATAAAATTTCCAATAAAGTCATGAAAAATTTTATTCATCGCCCTTTGATAAGTTGCACCAGCATTTTTTAGCCCAAATGGCATCACAACCCATTCAAAAGTTCCTAAAGCACCTGGACACCTAAATGCTATTTTTGACACATCTTCTTCAACTATGTATATTTGATTATAACCTGAATATCCATCCATAAAACTTAACATTTCATGACCAGCAGTAGAATCTATCAACATCTCAGCTATAGGCATTGGATATTCATTTTTTGTTGTTGCAGAATTTAAATCTCTAAAATCAATGCAAACCTTTAATTTTCCATTCTTTTTCATGACAGGAACAACATTAGAAATCCAGTTGACATACCTTGCTATCTTTATAAACTTAGCCTTAAGAAGTCTTTCAATCTCTTCTTTAATCCTCTGTACGACTTCAGGAGCAAATCTCCTTGGTGGCTACTTGACAGGTTTGACATTGACTTTCAATGGCAATTGATGTTCTACTAATTCACGATTCAAGACTGGCATCTCTGCATAATCCCATGCAAAACAGTCGCAATATTCCTTCAAAATTTCCACCATTTCTTGTTTGAAATCATCAGGCAACATCTTGCTTACATATGTTGGTCTAGGATAATCACCGTTATCAATATCTACTTCCTCCAAAGGATCCTGTACTTCAACCTTTTTTACAGTGTCAGTGTTATTTTTTTTTCAAAACCTAAAGGACCATCTTCATATATACAATCATAAGGTACAATGTCAATGCACCCTTATCTGTCTACCATATAGGCTGACAGCCGAGCCAGTTGGCTCGTCAAGCTCAGTTGGAGTAGAATCCATTGATTCTTTTGCGTCTGTCACTAACGCCCAGCCTTCAAGAGTTTGAAGCTCGTCACAGTTATTCAATCATTGAATCCTACTCAGAATACCACAGACAAGATTTAGACCTTCCGGATTCTCTTGAATGCCGCCATCAATTCTAGCTTATACCACGAAGATTCCGATTAAAGAATCCAAGAGATAAATATTCAAGCCTTGTTTGCTTGTAGAACGGGAGTGGTTGACAGGCACGCGTTCATAAGAGAGAATGATGATGAGCGTCACATAATCATCACATTCATCAAGTTCTTGAGAGCGAATGAATATCTTGGAATAAGAACAAGCTGAATTGAATAGAAGAACAATAGTAATTGCATTAATACTCGAGGTACAGCAGAACTCCACACCTTAATCTATGGTGTGTAGAAACTCCACCGTTGAAAATACATAAGAACAGGGTCTAGGCATGGCCGAATGGCCAGCCTCCCAATACATGATCAAAAGACTCAAACATCTAAAGATGATCTAAGATCCAGAGATGAAAAATACAATAGCGAAAGGTCTTATTTATAAAAAACTAGTAGCCTAAGGTTTACAGAAATGAGTAAATGACAGAAAAATCCACTTCTGGGCCCACTTGGTGTGTGCTTGGGCTGAGCATTGAAGTATTTTCGTGTAGAGACTCTTTTTGGAGTTAAACGCCAGCTTTTGTGCCAGTTTGGGCGTTTAACTCCCATTCTT
Organism: Arachis stenosperma; assembly: GCF_014773155.1. Classification (NCBI taxonomy): domain Eukaryota; kingdom Viridiplantae; phylum Streptophyta; class Magnoliopsida; order Fabales; family Fabaceae; genus Arachis; species Arachis stenosperma. The sequence continues at coordinate 49,897,132 of NC_080378.1, read as the reverse complement.
GTGCCAGTTCCGGCGTTTAACGCCAGGCAGTTTTAAGCTGATTTGGAACGCCGGTTTGGGCCGGGATGTCTATTTTCCAACACCGTTGAGAGCGCGCCAATTGGGTATCTGTAGCTCCAGAAAATCCACTTCGAGTGCAGGGAGGTCAGAATCTAACAGCATCTGCAGTCCATTTCAGTCTCTGAATCAGATTTTTGCTCAGGTCCCTCAATTTCAGCCAGAAAATACCTGAAATCACAGAAAAACACACAAACTCATAGTAAAGTCCAGAAAAGTGAATTTTAACTAAAAACTAATAAAAATATACTAAAAGCTAACTAAAACGTACTAAAAACATACTAAAAACAATGCCAAAAAGCGTATAAATTATCCGCTCATCACAACACCAAACTTAAATTGTTGCTTGTCCTCAAGCAACTGAAAATCAAATAAGATAAAGAGAAGAGAATATGCAATGAATTCCAAAATCATCTATGAAGATCAATATTAATTAGATGAGCGGGGCTTTTAGCTTTTTGGCTCTGAACAGTTTTGGCATCTCACTCTATCCTTTGAAATTCAGAATGATTGGCTTCTATAGGAACTCAGAATCCAGATAGTGTTATTGATTCTCCTAGTTAAGTATGATGATTCTTGAACACAGCTACTTTATGAGTCTTGGCCGTGGCCCAAAGCACTATGTCTTCCAGTATTACCACCGGATACATACATGCCACAGACACATAATTGGGTGAACCTTTTCAGATTGTGGCTCAGCTTTGCTAGAGTCCCCAATTAGAGGTGTCCAGGGTTCTTAAGCACACTCTTTTTGCCTTGGATCACAACTTCCTTTTTCTTTCTTTTTCTTTACTTTTCTCTTTCTCTTTTTTTTTCGTTTTTTTTTTCGCTTCTTCTTTTTTTTGTATTCACTACTTTTTCTTGCTTCAAGAATCATTTTTATGATTTTTCAGATCCTCAGTAACATGTCTCCCTTTTCATCATTCTTTCAAGAGCCAACCATTCATGAACAACAAACTCAAAAGACATATGCATTGTTCAAGCATACATTCAGAAAACAAAAGTATTGCCACCACATCAAAATAATTAATCTGTTATAAAATTCAAAATTCATGCAATTCTTCTCTTTTTCAATTAAGAACATTTTTTATTTAAGAAAGGTGATGGATTCATAGGACATTCATAACTTTAAGGCATAGACACTAAGACACTAATGATCACAAGACACAAACATAGATAAACATAAGCATTAAAATTCAAAAAACAGGAAAATAAAGAACAAGGAAATCAAAGAACGGGTCCACCTTAGTGATGGCGGCTTGTTCTTCCTCTTGAAGATCTTATGGAGTGCTTGAGCTCCTCAATGTCTCTTCCTTGCCTTTGTTGCTCCTCTCTCATGATTCTTTGATCTTCTCTAATTTCATGGAGGAGGATGGAATGTTCTTGGTGCTCCACCCTTAGTTGTCCCATATTGAAACTCAATTCTCCTAGGGAGGTGTTGATTTGCTCCCAATAGTTTTGTGGAGGAAAGTGCATCCCTTGAGGCATCTCAGGGATTTCAGGATGAGTGGGATCTCTTGTTTGCTCCATCCTTTTCTTAGTGATGGGCTTGTCCTCATCAATGGGAATGTCTCCCTCTATGTCAACTCCAACTGAATAACAGAGGTGACAAATGAGATGAGAAAAGGCTAACCTTGCCAAGGTAGAGGACTTGTCCGCCACCTTATAAAGTTCTTGGGCTATAACCTCATGAACTTCTACTTCTTCTCCAATCATGATGCTATGAATCATGATGGCCCGGTCTATAGTAACTTCGGACCGGTTGCTAGTGGGAATGATTGAGCATTGGATAAACTCCAACCATCCCCTAGCCACGGGCTTGAGGTCATGCCTTCTCAATTGAACCGGCTTCCCTCTTGAATCTCTCTTCCATTAGGCACCCTCTTCACAGATGTCTATGAGGACTTGGTTCAACCTTTGATCAAAGTTGACCCTTCTAGTGTAAGGGTGTTCATCTCCTTGCATCATGGGCAAGTTGAATGCCATCCTTACATTTTCCGGACTAAAATCTAAGTATTTCCCCCGAACCATTGTAAGCCAATTCTTTGGGTCCGGGTTCACACTTTAATCATGGTTCTTAGTGATCCATGCATTGGCATAGAACTCTTGAACCATTAAGATTCTGACTTGTTGAATGGGGTTGGTAAGAACTTCCCAACCTCTTCTTCGAATCTCATGTCGGATCTCCGGATATTCACTCTTTTTGAGTTTGAAAGGGACCTCAGGGATCACCTTCTTCAAGGCCACAACTTCATAGAAGTGGTCTTGATGCACCTTTGAGATGAATCTTTCCATCTCCCATGACTCAGAGGTGAAAGCTTTTGCCTTCCCTTTCCTCTTTCTAGAGGTTTCTTCGGCCTTGGATGCCATAAATGGTTATGGAAAAACAAAAAGCAATACTTTTACCACACCAAACTTAAAAGGTTAGCTCGTCCTCGAGCAAAAGAAGAAAGAAGAGAGTAGAAGAAGAAGAAATAGAGGAGATGGAGATGGCTTTGTGGTTCGGCCAAAGGGGGAGAAGTAGTGTTTAGGGTGTGTGAAAATGAAGGAGTGAAGATGGGTTTATATAGGGGTGGAGAGAGGGGTAGGTTTCGGTTATGAATGGGTGGGTTTGGGAGGGAAAGTGGTTTGAATTTGAATGGTGAGGTAGGTGGGGTTTTATGAAGGATGAATGTGAGTGGTGAAGAGAAAGATGGGATTTGATAGGTGAAGGGTTTTTGGGGAAGAGGTGTTTGAGGTGATTGGTGAATGGGTGAAGAAGAGAGAGAGTGGTGGGGTAGGTGGAGATCATGTGGGGTCCACAGATCCTGAGGTGTCAAGGAAAAGTCATCCCTGCACCAAGTGGCGAGCAAAATTGCTCTCTGTGCCAATTCTGGCGTTAAACGCCGGGGTGGTGCCCATTTCTGGCGTTTAACGCCAACTTCTTGCCCTTTCCTGGCGTTTAACGCTAGTCTGGTGCCCCTTTCTGGCGTTAAACGCCCAGAATGGTGCCAGACTGGGCGTTAAACGCCCATTTGCTGCCCTTACTGGCGTTTAAACGCCAGCAAGGTCTTCCTCCAGGGTGTGCTATTTTTCTTTCTATTTTTCATTCTGTTTTTGCTTTTTCAATTGATTTTGTGACTTCTCATGATCATCAACCTACAGAAAACATAAAATAACAAAGGAAAATAGATAAAATATAACATTGGGTTGCCTCCCAACAAGCGCTTCTTTAATGTCTGTAGCTTGACAGAGGGCTCTCATGGAGCCTGACAAATACTCAGAGCAATGTTGGAACCTCCCAACACCAAACTTAGAGTTTGAATGTGGGGGTTCAACACCAAACTTAGAATTTGGTTGTGGCCTCCCAACACCAAACTTAGAGTTTGACTGTGGGGGCTCTATTTGGCTCTGTTTTGAGAGAAGCTCTTCATGCTTCCTCTCCATGGTGATAGAGGGATATCCTTGAGCCTTAAACACAAAGGATTCTTCATTCATTTGAATGATCAATTCTCCTCTGTCCACATTAATCACAGCCTTTCCTGTGGCTAGGAAGGGTCTGCCAAGGATGATGGATTCATCCATGCACTTTCCAGTCTCTAGGACTATGAAATCAACAGGGATGTAATGGTCTTCAATCTTTACCAAAACATCCTCTACAAGTCCATAAGCTTGTTTTCTTGAGTTGTCTGCCATCTCTAGTGAGATTCTTGCAGCTTGTACCTCAAAGATCCCTAGCTTCTCCATTACAGAGAGAGGCATGATGTTTATGCTTGACCCTAGGTCACACAGAGCCTTCTTAAAGGTCATGGTGCCTATGGTACAAGGTATTGAAAACTTCCCAGGATCTTGTCTCTTTTGAGATAATTTCTGCCTAGACAAGTCATCCAGTTCTTTGGTGAGCAAAGGAGGTTCGTTCTTCCAAGTCTCATTACCAAATAACTTGTCGTTTAGCTTCATGATTGCTCCAAGGTATTTAGCAACTTGCTCTTCAGTGACATATTCATCCTCTTCAGAGGAAGAATACTCATCAGAGCTCATGAATGGCAGAAGTAAGTCCAATGGAATCTCTATGGTCTCAATGTGAGCCTCAGATTCCCATGGTTCCTCATTAGGGAACTCATTGGAGGCCAGTGGACATCCATTGAGGTCTTCCTCAGTAGCGTTCACTGCCTCTTCCTCCTCTCCAAATTTGGCCATGTTGATGGCCTTACATTCTCCTTTTGGATTCTCTTCTGTATTGCTTGGAAGAGTACTAGGAGGGAGTTCAGTAATTTTCTTGCTCAGCTTATCCACTTGTGCCTCCAAATTCCTAATGGAGGACCTTGTTTCAGTCATGAAACTTTGAGTAGTTTTGATTATATCAGAGACCATGGTTGCTAAGTCAGAGTGGTTCTGCTTAGAATTCTCTGTCTGTTGCTGAGAAGATGATGGAAAAGGCTTGCCATTGCTAAACCTGTTTCTTCCACCATTATTGTTGTTGAAACCTTGTTGAGGTCTCTGTTGATCCTTCCATGAGAGATTTGGATGATTTCTCCATGAAGAATTATAGGTGTTTCCATAGAGTTCTCCCATGTAATTCACCTCTTCAATTGAAGGGTTCTCAGGATCATAAGCTTCTTCTTCAGATGAAGCATCCTTAGTACTGCTTGGTGCATTTTGCATTCCAGACAGACTTTGAGAAATCAAATTGACTTGCTGAGTCAATATTTTGTTCTAAGCCAATATCGCATTCAGAGTATCAATCTCAAGAACTCCTTTCTTCTGAATTGTCCCATTGTTCACAGGATTCCTTTCAGAAGTGTACATGAATTGGTTATTTGCAACCATTTCAATTAGTTCTTGAGCTTCTGCAGGCGTCTTCTTCAGATGAAGAGATCCTCCAGCAGAGCTATCCAAAGACATCTTGGATAGTTCAGAGAGACCATCATAGAAAATACCTATGATGCTCCATTTAGAAAGCATGTGAGAGGGACACTTTCTGATTAATTGTTTGTATCTTTTCCAAGCTTCATAGAGGGATTCTCCTTCCTTCTGTCTGAAGGTTTGGACTTCCACTCTAAGCTTACTTAATTTTTGAGGTGGAAAGAAATTTGCCAAGAAGGCATTGACAAGCTTTTCCCAAGAGTTCAGGCTTTCTTTAGGTTGTGAGTCCAACCATATTCTAGCTCTGTCTCTTACAGCAAAAGGGAATAGCATAAGTCTATAGACCTCAGGGTCAACCCATTAGTCTTGACAGTGTCACAGATTTGCAAGAATTCAGCTAAAAACTGATGAGGATCTTCCAATGGAAGTCCATGGAACTTGCAATTCTGTTGCATTAGAGAAACTAATTGAGGCTTAAGCTCAAAGTTGTTTGCTCCAATGGCAGGGATAGAGATGCTTCTCCCATAGAAGTCGGGAGTAGGTGCAGTAAAGTCACCCAGCACCTTCCTTGTATTGTTGGCATTGTTGTTGTTTTCGGCTGCCATGTCTTCTTTTTTGAAGATTTTTGTTAGATCCTCTATAGAGAGTTGTGCCTTAGCTTCTCTTAGCTTTCGCTTCAAGGTCCTTTCAGGTTCAGGGTCAGCCTCAACAAGAATGCTTTTGTCTTTGCTCCTGCTCATATGAAAGAGAAGAGAACAAGAAAATATGGAATCCTCTATGTCACAGTATAGAGATTCCTTGAGGTGTCAGAGGAAAAGAAAAATAGAAGGAAGAAGTAGAAGAATTCGAACTTATCAAGAGAGATGGAGTTCAAATTGTTCATTGAAGAATAGTGTTAGTCCATAAATAGAAGGATGTGAGAAGAGGGGAAGAAATTTTCGAAAATTAATTAAAAAGATTTTTAAAACATTTTGAAAAATTGATTGATAATTTTTGAAAACTAAAAGTGGGAAAGAAATCAAGTGATTTTTGAAAAAGATTTTGAAATTAGAAATTAAAAAGATATGATTGAAAACTATTTTGAAAAAGATGTGATTAAAGAGATATGATTGAGAAGATATGATTTGAAAAACAATTTAAAAAGATTTGATTTTAAAAATTAATGACTTGGCTAACAAGAAAAGATATGATTCAAACATTAAACCTTTCTCAACAGAAAAGGCAACATACTTGAAATGTTGAATCAAATCATTAATTGATAGTAAGTATTTTTGAAAAAGGAAAGAAATTGATTTTGAAAAAGATTTGATTGAAAAGATATGATCTGAAAAAGATTTGATTTTGAAAAAATTTTGAAAACTTGAAAAAAATTTGCATTAAAAGCAAAATCTTTCCTCTTGTGCCATCCTGGCGTTAAACGCCCAGAATGGTGCACATTCTGGCGTTTAACGCCCAAAACACTACCCTTTTGGGGTTAAACGCCCAGCCAGGCACCCTGGCTGGCATTTAAATGCCAGTTTGCCTTCTTCACTGGGCGTTTTGAACGTCCAGCTTTTTCTGTATAATTCCTCTGCAGTATGTTCTGAATCTTCAATTCTCTGTATTATTGACTTGAAAAGACACAAATTAAAAAATTTTTTGGATTTTTAATAATCAAAATGCAACTAAAATCAAATAACAATGCATGCAAGACACCAAACTTAGCAGTTTGTATACCATTGACACTAACAAAATGAGAATGCATATAACAAAACACTCAAGTCAAGAGAATTCAAAGATCAAAACAAGGAAATCATCAAAAACAACTTGAAGATTAATGAAGACACATGCATGAATTCGAAAAAATGCAAGAAGAACAGAAACATGCAATTGACACCAAACTTAACATGAGACATTAGACTCAACAAGAAACATAGAATATTTTTGGTTTTTATGATTTTGTAATTTTTTTTTTGGATTTTTCGAAAATTAAGTGGAAAAGAAAATAAAGGTATCAAAATTCTTAATGAGAATTCCAGGAATCATGCAATGTTAGTCTAAAGCTTTAGTCTAAAGAAATTAGACATGGCTAGCCAAGCTTCAGCAAGACATTACATTCAAGAGCTAAATTGATGAGAATCAATCAGCTTTCGTGATGATAAGAACATCACCTTGAAACACTAGAATTCATTCTTAAGAACTCTGAAGATAAATACCTAATCTAAGCAACAAGATGAACCGTCAGTTGTCCATACTCGAAACAATCCCCGGCAACGGCGCCAAAAACTTGGTGCACGAAATTGTGATCACTACTTTTCACAACTCAAATAATCCCCGGTAATGAATCCAAAAACTTGGTGCTCAATACCATGGCATAAACACAACTTCGCACAACTAACCAGCAAGTGCACTGGGTCGTCCAAGTAATAAACCTTACGCGAGTAAGGGTCGATCCCACGGAGATTGTTGGTATGAAGCAAGCTATGGTCATCTTGTAAATCTCAGTCAGGCAGATTCAAATGGTTATGGATGATATATGAATACAGCATAAAGTAAAGATAGCGATACTTATGTAATTCATTGGTGAGAACTTCAGATAAGCGAATGGAGATGCTTTGTCCCTTCCGTCTCTCTGCTTTCCTACTGTCTTCATCCAATCCTTCTTACTCCTTTCCATGGCAAGCTGTATGTTGGGCATCACCGTTGTCAGTGGCTACAGTCCCGTCCTCTCAATGAAAATATTCAACGCACCCTGTCACGGCACGGCTATTCATCTGTCGGTCCTCAATCAGGTTGGACTAGAATCCATTGATTCTTTTGCGTCTGTCACTAACGCCCAACCTTCAGGAGTTTGAAGCTCGTCACAGTCATTCAATCATTGAATCCTACTCAGAATACCACAGACAAGGTTTAGACCTTCCGGATTCTCTTGAATGCCGCCATCAATTCTAGCTTATACCACGAAGATTCCGATTAAAGAATCTAAGAGATAAACATTCAAGCCTTGTTTGCTTATAGAACGGGAGTGGTTGTCAGGCACGCGTTCATAAGTGAGAATGATGATGAGCGTCACATAATCATCACATTCATCAAGTTCTTGAGAGCGAATGAATATCTTGGAATAAGAACAAGCTGAATTGAATAGAAGAACAATAGTAATTGCATTAATACTCGAGGTACAGCAGAGCTCCACACCTTAATCTATGGTGTGTAGAAACTCCACCGTTAAAAATACATAAGAACAGGGTCTAGGCATGGCCGAATGGCCAGCCTCCCAATACATGATCAAAAGACTCAAACATCTAAAGATGATCTAAGATCCAGAGATGAAAAATACAATAGCAAAAGGTCTTATTTATAAAGAACTAGTAGCCTAAGGTTTACAGAAATGAGTAAATGACAGAAAAATCCACTTTCGGGCCCACTTGGGGTGTGCTTGGGCTGAGCATTGAAGCATTTTCGTGTAGAGACTCTTCTTGGAGTTAAACGCCAGCTTTTGTGCCAGTTTGGGCGTTTAACTCCCATTTTTGTGCCAGTTCCGGCGTTTAACGCCGGGCAGTTTTGAGCTGACTTGGAATGCCGGTTTGGGCCATCAAATCTTGGGCAAAGTATGGACTATTATACATTGCTGGAAAGTCCAGGATGTCTACTTTCCAACGCCGTTGAGAGCGCGCCAATTGGGCTTCTGTAGCTCCAGAAAATCCACTTTGAGTGCAGGGAGGTCAGAATCCAACAGCATCTGCAGTCCATTTCAGTCTCTGAATCAGATTTTTGCTCAGGTCCCTCAATTTCAGCCAGAAAATACCTGAAATCATAGAAAAACACACAAACTCATAGTAAAGTCCAGAAAAGTGAATTTTAACTAAAAACTAATAAAAATATACTAAAAACTAACTAAAACGTACTAAAAACATACTAAAAACAATGCCAAAAAAATTATCCGCTCATCAATCAACAACTCATAAATTCCAATATAAGTTCAACCATAAATCCATCTAATAACTTCACAAGACTAATCATTAAATGCATCTAACCAATTCAACTTAACATATGATTTTCTAGCCTAAGTTTTCACAACACCTTTAATGTTAAACACGCAAAACCTAAACCATACCTTGGCCAATCACTTTATTCAATCCAAGGCAGCCACAAGAACACAATCACAGCCCCTCACGAGCTTGAGAAACCAACCCAAGTCTTGACTCCAATCACCAACAAGCTTCCAAATGCTCCCAATTTAATTCCAATGCATATATATCCACTTAATCTACACCTAATTCATATACATGTTTTAAATTAAGTTTTCTCATAATAAATGCAAGATTGAGCTAGGGTTAGGTTGTCCTTACCATACCCATACGCCTAATAGCTCAAGCCCAATAAGCTCCGGAAGCTAACTCAAACCTAAAACACTAAATTGGGCAAGATTTTACTTTAGGGTTTCAATTTCACCATAAGAAAGGGGGTAGAGATTCTGAAACAAAAATAAAGCTTACCAGTAAAATTGATCCGACTGAAATGTAGAACTCGACGCGCTAGATGCGTGGCCACAAACGATGCGGCGATCGGAGCTTGACAAACCCCAATTTGACGGTTTGTTTTGTATTGAATTTAGGGTAATTTGATAATCTTTTGTCACATTTAGCCTATGAATTAGCTTGGTTTTGTTATCTCTCCCATATTTGTGCTTAAGTGTAAAAACATGCTTTTTAAGCCTTATTTTGATGAATTCTAGTTCCTCTTTGATTCCATAAGATGCCTTGATGTGTTTGCTAGTAATTCCAGGATTGAAATAGGCTAGGCATGGATCAAAGAAAGTAAGGAAGGAAGCATGCAAGTGGAGAGAAGCACAAAAAGCCAAAGAATTGATTTCGGCCAAGCACGCGTACGCGCAGAAGGCGCTCGCGCGCACATTGCGATACAGGCCAAGGACGCGCACGCATACCGTGCGCGCATGCGTCGTAGTCCGCACGTGATTCTTTTATTGCAACACGTGCCTGGCGATTTTGGAAGGTTTTAGCAACCAACTTTGGCGCCACAATGCATATAAGAGCCAAGGATTGAAGGGGATTGATACACATTCACTTCCATAGACTTATTTTAGATCCTTAGATAGATATTTTTAGTTAGTTACATTTGTAGAGAGAGAAACTCCAACTTCTCTCTAGGATTCATCTTCATTTTCTCAATTCTCAACCATTCCTTGGTGAGATCTATTACAACACTCAATTTACTTTGTTCATGTTGTAGATCATCTTCTCCAATCTCAATTAGTGTTTGCAATTGTTCAATTCTTATAGATCTTAGATTTAGCTTTGTTGTTTTGGATTTTATTGATTCATTGAAGATCTCATTTTCATTGTTGTTCATTGTTGATTGTTGTTAATCTCTTGTGTTGAATTGCTTTAATTCTAAATCTCTTCTCAATTTTACTATGTCTTTCATTCTTGCTCTCCAAGTGTTTGAGAAAATGCCAACTTTAGATATGGAGTAGCATTCCCTCACTTGGCCTAGTGGTTGAGTCATTGGAGACACTTGAATAATGCATGTCAATTGTTGATTAAGAATTGAGGATTGCTAATTGACTTAGAGTGCACTAAAGCTAGACTTCCCTAGGGTAAGACTAGGACTTGTGACTTGAGTTAATTACTTTTACTTGACTTTCCTCTATAATTAGGGGTTAACTAAGTGAAGCAACACTCCTTTGTTATCACAATTGAGGGAAGCTATAGTGATGGGACTTCCAATGTTCAACCTTGGCCAAGGCTTTTAATATTGATTGATTGTTGTTTTCTTTTATTAGCACTCTTATGCCACACTCTTCAAGCCACAAAAGACCACTTAACCAATAACATACATCCTTGTAGCATTCCTAGGGAAGAACGACTCGGGACTAATACTCTCGATTATAGATTGTAGATTTGTTTGATGATGGATTTTGCGTCAGTTTAGACTATACTACGATTGATTACTTGATAATTTCTATACCGGCAAAAATCTATTCGTCAAAATGGCGCTGTTGCCGGGGAATGCGCATGAGTGCCATGTTTTTGGTTAATGTAAATATGTGAATATTGTGAATATGTTTGTTTTTTTGTTTGTTTGGTAGTTTTTTGTTATCTTTAGCTCTTTATTAGTTTTTTTTCCTATTTGCCACTATGAATTCTCGTCCTTGTGGTTTTGGATATGACTATGACTATTTTGTAGGCGATGAAAACTTGAATGATGGCTCACAGTATGGGATAGATGAATTCTCAAGAGGGGAGCCATATCTATATGAGCAATCATCATGGCTACCTTCCCCTTCAAGTTACTATGATGGTAATCCTTCCTATAATGCATATCATTCCTATGGATATGATGACTCTTATCATGGTTATACCTCTCAACCACCACCATTCTATGCACCATATTCTCAACCCACATCTTATTTCCACCAATTGCCTACATATGATCCAAATCTATATTCCCCCTATGCATACCCTTGTGACGATTATGAACAAGCAACCCTTGAATCACCACCACTCCAATATTTTTACCCTCCAACCCAAGTCCCCATGGATGATGCACTTGGTATCATTCTTCAAGAGCAAGAAGAGCTCCAAACCGCCTTCACTAGTTTCACCTCTACCCTCCAAGAATTTACGTCCCGTATAATTTCACCCTCTACCAATAACCAAAATGACTTCCCATCTCAAAGCTTTGATGAATATTCTTTCCAACCATATTATGATTTCTTCTCTCCGCCACAAACCTCCATGGAAGCATATCAATGTCCATTAATCCAAGAGCAATATGATCCTACTTATGTTAGTAAAGCGGAACAAGAATTAAGGGATCATTTCAAGGAAGAAATGGATCGACTTCAAGCAACCATCCGTCAAAAGATAGATTCTTGGGATTCATATCACAAGCGAAATGAGTTCACGGATGATTGTGAGAAAGCAACCAAAGAGGGAGGTATGAGGGAGACTTTAGAGTCTCAAGTTGGGCACAAGGAAATGGAGTGTGTGTTGCAACAAGCGGAGGAAATGAAGATTGTTGAAGATAAAGAAGTGGAAGAAGACCTAGAGGAGGTTGAACAAGAAGGAAGTTCCATCAACGAAAATAACTCTACATCAAGTGACAATGGTGATCTTGTTGAAGCTTCCCCCTTCGAATGTGAAACCAATGTTGAGGAGGGTGCGCAACCTCCAACACATAACTTGATCAATGATAAAGGTTTGAAGGAAGTTAGCAAACAAGAAGAATTTAAAAAGAGTTATCAAAAGATGGAAATCATCATGGAGGAGCCAAAGGAAGTGGAACCTACAATGTCAAGATCATTGAATATCTTCCTTGCTAAGTCGCCGTCCCAATCACAAATTGAGTGGGTAATCATCTCATCCTTTAATTTTCTTGGCCCATATCAATATGCGTTGTTAGAAACAGACGGTCAACTTAGAACTCTTTGTGGGCTAGAGAGTAAGAACGGATTAGATGTTGGTGAACAATGTGAAACAAGGTGCATAAAGGATGGGAGATCAAACTTTGAGTTTCAAAGGTTGAGTGAAGCCAAATTCAATGGGTTTAAGATGATGAGTACGAGTTACAAGGAGAATTCAATAAGTTTGTCACCCTATTGAAAGCATGAAGATCAAGAAGAAAAGGGGTTGACAGACAAAGTATGGGACCCCGGAACATACATAGATCACTATCAACTTAGGGGCCTTGTTACTTGCTTAGGCCCCCTTGAAAGCCGTGTACGTTTAAACTGGGATCCCGGAGGCTATTGGAAGAGCAAACACTGGTGGGGATTCGAAGAAGAGTTTAAGCATAAGCCACCCTAGCAAGGACTCCACCAAATGTCCAACTTAAGGACTTTAACTAAAAGTGCTAGGTGGGAGACACCCTACCATGGTAAACTCTTTCCACTCCCTTCTAATTTTGTTTAATAAATGATTTGAGTTACCATTGTAGGTAGTTTTTCATTTCATAATTAGCTTGTTTGTGTACATTAGTTGCTAGCATATTAACATGTATGTTGTGCTTAGTAGAAACAGAATAAATCTCAAAACCAACTTGCATTTTAGAAAGTGTGTGGTTTTTGACTAAATAAGGAGTTGTAGGCACCATGGGGAGTCTTTGGGCAATTTAGAGCTTTTAGGCATTTTCTGATTCAAAAAAAAAAAAAGGAGGGTGGACGCGCGCGCACACTGTACGCGCACGCGTCCCTGTGCGGATGCAACATCGCCCACATACCCGAGAGTTGGGCCTCTCTTGGGCAAACATTATGCCCTGAGCCCAACACGACCCACGCCGACGCGCACTACGTGCGTGCGCGCCATTTATGAGAACATGGAAATTCGTGCGGACGCGCACTTAACGCGTCCGCGTCGATGTGCTGTTGCAAATTTTTGAGCCAAACCCCAGAGAGTTGAGCCGGCTCTGGGCCAACCTTAGGCCCCTAGCCCAACTCGATCTGCGCGGACGCGCACTTGCCGCGTGCGCGCCTGTATGTCAATAATGGACAAGACGCGAGCGCACGCATCGCGCTAGCGCGCCATATCACAATTCGTCAATGTACGCGGATCCGCACTTACTGCGCGCGCGTCCTTGCGTGCTGCCACCAATCTAGGCCACGAACCCGAGAGTTGGGCGTGCCTCAAGCACATTCTAAGCCTCAGGCCCAATCTCATGTACGCGTGCGCGCACCGTACGCGCACGCGCCCCTGCCTAATATGCCATCCCACGTTAGCGCGCACTGCACGTTCGCGCATGATTCTCCATTTTCCCCAATGCGCGCGGACGCGTACATGCCGCGTGCGCGCAGGTCTGGTGGCGCAACTTCCAGCCCAGTCTCCAGAGAGTTAGGCCTGAGTTGGGCCAACTCTAAGCCCCTAGCCCAACTCCATGCACGCGTGCGCGCACTGTACGCGCACGCGTCCCTTCCTATTTTGCTCATCCACGCTTAAGCGCGTTGTACGCGCACGCGTAGGTCCCGAGCTTTCTCAATGGACGCGGACGCGCAAGGTGCGCGCGCGCGCCGATTCAAAAATAGGGATAACCCTAATGCGCGACGCACACTGCGCAGTCACGCACTTCCCCCCAACCTCCATTTCCGTTTCTTCTTCTTCTTCCCCCCATAACCACCACCTCTGCTCCGCCGACCACCACCACACGGCCGCCCCTTTTCTCACCGTCACCCCACTCGTCCTCGTCCTCTCTATCTCCTCCACTCACTCTCTCTCCTCCTCCCTTCCATCTCTCAGCCTCACGTTGTCCGCGGCCACCACCGCCGCCGTTCCACCATCACTGCCGGCGGCAACACTCGGCGGCACCCTCCCTCTCTTTCATTGTTACACATCCTCGCTGACCTTCTCTCACTCAGCCCCTCATTCTTCCGATCACCACCGCCGCCACTCATCTTTCTGGCCACCGTCCACGGCGGCGCAGCTCCTGGCCCTATTGCCCCCATTTTCCATTCCATTATTAGTTCCCCTACTCCCAGGTTCCTGCTCCATTTCTGTTTGTTTTTCTATTTTTCCTTTTAATTGTTCATTCATGTTAGTTATTGTAATTGCATGTTAGTTAGTTTAAATTCAAATTTTGTATGTTAGGTTAGATAGATATAATTGCGGTTAGGTAGCTAGGACTGGATAGAGGATTCTAGGCCTGATAATTGCTCCGTATGTGCATATTTGCTGCTTGCTTCCTTAGGTACTGTATGTTGGTTTTGGGCTGTTATTTCATGCGATATGTGTTGCTCAATAATATCTGTTTGCTGCTGTGCGTAATTGATGTTGTTTTCTATGCTAATTGTGCTCTTTTGCTACCCGGGAACGTCCAATTTTAAGCCAGAATGCTGCCCGATTTTCAAGGAAATTAGTTTCATTTTGGTCTTTATTTCAATTTTGGGCAAATTTCCGTTTCCTTTTTGACTTCCCGAATTTGCATCAATCATCGTGAATATGAACCACAACTTCTCTTTTCATTGTGCCAAATATCATCATATCACTAATCCACTTTTCTAACATACTAATTTCTTTAACCGTTTTACTTCCACTCACCTTTAACCCTCTTTAACAATTCTTTCAAAAATATGATGATATTATTGCCTTTTGAATATGAGTTGTTGACCTTAATGAAGCTTGCATTTTTTTTGGTTTACTTGTTCACTTTTGTATATTCATTGCAACATCATGATTGTTCTTTGATAATTGTATCCTGAACATGCCTTCTTTGTTACATGCCAAATGTTTTATATATTCTATCATATTTTTTAGGATGTCGAATAAAGGCAAAGCCATAGCCACTGCTTCTAAGAAGAGAAAACACTATACCCCCTCCATTCCTTCCATCTACAAGCATTATGCCAAGAATCCGTTAAGTGATAAAGAAAAAGAGAATCAGCAGTTGCCTTCTACCAATCTGGACAAATTTTCCAATCTCTACTGTGAGCTTCGGTTTTCTAGATATCGAACAACGAAGCTGAATATTGAGAAGAAGTTGCTCCTACCTAATGATGTGAGACGGTCCATTACCGGTCGGATCCTTGAGTTAGGTATCGACTTTGTTGACTGGGATTTGGGGGATATAAATATATCTTGGGTAAAGGAATTCTACTGCAACTTCTTCCGTCCGACCTTGGATTCGGTTCAGGTGCGGGGTAGAGAGATTATGATTACCGAGAATGCCATTGAGGAGGCATTACATTGCCGACACATTCCGGATGACCTGTGTGCCCATCAGCAGGCAGAGATAGCCATCCACACCATGACCTTTGACTATGAGGCGCTTAGGCGCGTGATTGGGATACCGGATGCTGCATGGGTTATGGATGCGGGCAACACCAAGCCTAAGGGGATGTTGTTTGCTCATTTGACTAGGGAGGCCAGGACTTGGCAGATGATCTTCGCCCACTATATCCTGCCTACTACACACTTCTCTGAGATCCCCATGGAGATGCTCCTGCTGATTGGATGTGTCATGGAGGGAAAGGATGTCTCTTTCCCTAGACTTATCAGACAGTGCATGTGGCGGGCGCATATTCGTGGCCTACTTCCATTTCCTACATTGGTCACGAGTATGGTGGCCCTAGCTGAGGTCCCATGGCTGGACGATGATGTGCGACCACCACCCCCTGATGCAGATGACAGGGAGGTTACTATCCCCTGGGGTGGTTGGGTGCACGAGAGACCACCTGCTAGACGCCGTTCTAGAGCTCGAGCAGTTGTGGGGACACCTTCACCATCAGCCCCTACCGCAGCACCCTCCTCTTCTACTACAGCTGCTCCCTCATCATCCACAGATCCACCAGCAGCACCTGAGCCGACCTATCTCCTGGTCCAGCGTCTTTTCCGGTTTTTAGAGCGCGAGAGACGCCATGTCAGACGCCGTTTAGATCGGATGGACCAGGCACTTATTTCTTTGGGTGCTGAGCTACCTCCGCTTCCCGATTCTCCGGCCTCCGATGAGCAGGATCATCAGGAGGAGGATGCGGAGGCACCAGTTCAGCAGGATGCCCCTGACACTACTGAGCCACCACAGACTCATGAGGAGCCGGTCCCAGAGCCACAGCCACAGCCACAGCCACAGCCAGAGCCTATCGTTGTACCTCCCACTGATCCTCCGGTTTAGCATCGAGGACGATGCTTGATTCTAAGTGTGGGGAGGGCACCGGTAGCATTATTTGGGAACCGGTGAACTTTTCGGCCTAGTTATCTTATTTTGCACATCTTTGTATATATTTTGATGCATTTCTAATTTGCTTTGGATACTTTTATTGCTTATTTTGGATTTTAGATATTTGGATGCTTTTGGATATTTTTAGATGTTTTGGATGATAGATTTCGTACTTTTAGTTGGATTTTTCTTTTCTTTATACATTTTTGTTTATCTTTATTTTTAGTTATGGTTGTGATTAGAAATCATACTTTGAATTGCAAATACTTAGTCACCCTTTTTGCATAATATATTGGTTTTAAGTGAAAAAGGAAAGGGTGAACTAAGAAAAATTTTTGAATTTTTCAATCACAACAATGCTTAGTCAAACATTGAAATTTTCCAAGGAATTTGAACATAGGGCGTCAACCCAATTGATTGAAAGAAAATTTTTGGTAAAACTTGCTTGAATTTCATACTTTGTGAATCATGTATTGAATTAAGGACACAAGCTTGTGAGACTTGAGCCTATTGATGTGGTTACATTTTATAACCACTTATTTTCCATTCTTGTGTGAAATTGCTCTCTTTTTATGATTGTGATCCTTGATTTGCTTGATTCTATATATCCATTTATTTCTTGTATTTATGCATTTATATGATTGAGGCCATTATTTCATTAGCCACTTACCCAAATATCCAACCTTTTACTCTCCATTGTTAGCCAATTTTGAGCCTATGCTCAACCAACTCGTTCTTATTTTAGCACATTACAAGCCCAAGGCGGAAAACCAATGAAAAGTCCTTGTTTGGATTCTTGATTAGCCTAGGCTAGTGAGAGTGTTTACTATTCAAGTTGGTGAGGTTTGGGAACATTGGATGGGATAAAAGGGGTAGTACACTTTTATGTTTAGGAATTGGGTACATATTCATGTATTGATTAAATGTAGAGACCTTAGCATTGATGTTCTTGTATATAGTTTGAAAGAAGAAAAAGAAAAAAATATATAAAGAAAAGAAAAAAAATGAATGAAAAGAAAAAAAAAGAAAAAAAATGATGATGAAAAAGGAAAAAATATATATATAATAAAGAGGGGACAAAATACCCCAAAGTGAAGTCAACAAAAAGGAATCAATGCATAGGTGTTATGGATCAAGAAATAAGAATGCATGAGTATGTGAGAAAAAGTGAAGAATGGGTAGTTAGAATAGTTTGAATTTGTATAGGTCATTGTATAGTTCGGTGGGGAAATCTATGCTAATCAAAGATTCAAATCCTAGCCCACTTAACAATAAATGATCCTACCTTGACCCTAACCCCATTACAACCTAAATGAAAGACCTCATGATGAATGTATGCTTGCATTGAATAAGTGTTGATTGTTAGAAGGAAATCAAATTTTGGAAAACATGAATAGAAGAGAATTGAGTGGATTGACCCTTAAACACTTGAGTGAATAGAGCGGATATACATCCGGTGAGGGTTCAAAAGTTCAATTACATGTATCCACCCATATTATCTATATTCTTGCAAGTTTGAACTCCTTTTTGACAATTCAATACAATTGTAGTTTGAACTTAATTCTTATTGCCTAGCTCTTGTGCTTATGCATGTCTCTTGGGAAGTGATTTGTTTGAACTAAGCATTTCCATTTGCTCTAGATGGTTGCATTTAGATAGGACTCATATAGTTTAGTTACATTCAATAAATGTCATAACCCTTAGTTCCTTCTTATTTTAGCATGAGGACATGCTAAGGCTTAAGTGTAGGGAGGTTGACAAACCCCAATTTGACGGTTTGTTTTGTATTGAATTTAGGGTAATTTGATAACCTTTTGTCACATTTAGCCTATGAATTAGCTTGGTTTTGTTATCTCTCCCATATTTGTGCTTAAGTGTAAAAACATGCTTTTTAAGCCTTATTTTGATGAATTCTAGTTCCTCTTTGATTCCATAAGATGCCTTGATGTGTTTGCTAGTAATTCCAGGATTGAAATAGGCTAGGCATGGATCAAAGAAAGCAAGGAAGGAAGCATGCAAGTGGAGAGAAGCACAAAAAGCCAAAGAATTGATTTCGGCCAAGCACGCGTACGCGCACAAGGCGCTCGCGCGCACATTGCGATACAGGCCAAGGACGCGCACGCGTACCGTGCGCGCACGCGTCGTAGTCCGCACGTGATTCTTTTATTGCAACACGTGCCTGGCGATTTCGGAAGGTTTTAGCAACCAACTTTGGCGCCATAATGCATATAAGAGCCAAGGATTGAAGGGGATTGATACACATTCACTTCCATAGACTTATTTTAGATCCTTAGATAGATATTTTTAGTTAGTTACATTTGTAGAGAGAAAAACTCCAACTTCTCTCTAGGATTCATCTTCATTTTCTCAATTCTCAACCATTCCTTGGTGAGATCTATTACAATACTCAATTTACTTTGTTCATGTTGTAGATCATCTTCTCCAATCTCAATTAGTGTTTGCAATTGTTTAATTCTTATAGATCTTAGATTTAGCTTTGTTGTTTTGGATTCTATTGATTCATTGAAGATCTCATTTTCATTGTTGTTCATTGTTGATTGTTGTTAATCTCTTGTGTTGAATTGCTTTAATTCTAAATCTCTTCTCAATTTTACTATGTCTTTCATTCTTGCTCTCCAAGTGTTTGAGAAAATGCCAACTTTAGATATGGAGTAGCATTCCCTCACTTGGCCTAGTGGTTGAGTCATTGGAGACACTTGAATAATGGATGTCAATTGTTGATTAAGAATTGAGGATTGCTAATTGACTTAGAGTGCACTAAAGCTAGACTTCCCTAGGGTAAGACTAGGACTTGTGACTTGAGTTAATTACTTTTACTTGACTTTCCTCTATAATTAGGGGTTAACTAAGTGAAGCAACACTCCTTTGTTATCACAATTGAGGGAAGCTATAGTGATGGGACTTCCAATGTTCAACCTTGGCCAAGGCTTTTAATATTGATTGATTGTTGTTTTCTTTTATTAGCACTCTTATGCCACACTCTTCAAGCCACAAAAGACCACTTAACCAATAACATGCATCCTTGTAGCATTCCTAGGGAAGAACGACTCGGGACTAATACTCTCGATTATAGATTGTAGATTTGTTTGATGATGGATTTTGCGTCGGTTTAGACTATACTACGATTGATTACTTGATAATTTCTATACCGGCAAAAATCTATTCGTCAGAGCTCGAACGGAAAAGTTATGGAAGTGAGAAAATTTGGTGAGGGTTAGGGAAGTTCCTTCTCCTCCCCTTTCTGTTTGGCGTCAAGTGCATGTAATGGGGAAGAAGAAGCTGCTGCTTCTTTTAAATTATGGGTCCGGTTCGATCCACAGGCCCGGTTTGAGCCCCGTTTCAACCAGTTCGGTCCATCCGGGCTAAATTTGTGCCAAATTTTTAAAATTGATCAAAATTCTCATTTTGACGAGCTCTATCCTATTTTGATATTAGTTTTGTATTTTTAGTTTTTTTAATCAAATTTTAATGTATTAACTAATTATTTACCGATTTTGGCGGGATTTACACAATCCTATCCAATTCATTCAACTATTGATTTATAATAGTGTTAGTTGCAAAGGGATGGATCAAGAAATTCTCAAAATCATATTGTGACTGCTTTTACAAGATCAACTAGTATCACTCTGCAAAAAAAGATATAGAAAAGAAAACTCTATAAAGCTGATATACGATAACAGGAATACTATGATACAGGATAACAGGAATAGAAGGCTAAATCGAATTACAAGTTGAAAATGTCAATAGACCTAATACAAGCTGAAGTAAACTAAATTATTATCTAATAATTATTGCCTTTTTCCCACACCATATATTTCCTTAACAAGACCATGCTCAATCATATTGTACCTGTGACAAGAAAGTGCCTTGTAAATGACAAAGATTAAACAAAAATGTTAGCAAAATATTTGATCAAAAGTTTAGATATGGATAGATATCATAGTGGAACTGCTTTTCCAACTACTATCTCTTAGAATCCAAGTCCAACCAAACCATCAAACTTAGCTGCTACAAATGTAACTCCAGGCTCTTTAGTTGCTTCAATGAATTCCTAAAAGGACGAAAACATGATTTATCTCAATTGATTTATCAATATATCATGAAAGAAGCCAATTTAACTGACACCCTCATTCTTTAAGGTAAAGGAAAAGATTAAATAAAAAGGTATTGACAATCAATTTTACCTAGTTCTTTATAATTATGACACCAACTTTGACATCATCATAGCTAAAGAATCCAGAAATTGATCTAGTACCATATTGAATAGCAGTAGAAGTCCCTAAATAATATATAGAAAGGTAAATTATAAAGGAAAAATGAAAGGACACCATCCTAGTGTAATCTTCATCAACGTTCAATTGTTTGTATTGATCAAGTAAAGTGCAGACAAAGTAAGAAAGGACCCAAACAACTCATAAAAAAATTACGAAGCAACATAAATCATGGAATTTATCATAAAGAAATTTCAAATCTCAGCAAAGTAACAAACTATTTTCCTTATATGTACTTGATTTGCTAGACTTGTACTTATTATGTAGGTAGCAAGCAACCTGCACAATAATTGGAAATGTTTATGAACAAACCAGCATAAGAAACCACATATTATAGGTAACAGTATCAAAAATAACAGTGAACTTCTGGGAAGGGGTACCAATGCTTATTTCACCATAGTATCTAGCATCGAAGTAATTCTTTAACACAACAATATCAGCGTCCCTGGGAGCTTGCCATCTCTATCTTTGTAATAAAACCCTATAGATGTTCTCGAGTTATTTTTCAGAAAAATGAATAATAATAATTATCATTAAGATAAAGTTTGCAGGTTTACGCCACACTATAGAAGACAAAATATTGAACTCCAAAGGCTCTTTCCGATATCCCCTTAAATGAAAATAAATGAAATTCTGATCATAAAACTTACCAATCATGATAAACTCCTATAAGATCTCTGTCAAAGACCAATTTGAAGTAGCTGCAAAACAAAATTGTTTAGAACCAATTGTTTTTTAGGCAGATGTTTAGTGTATAATGATGTGTTTTAAGTTTTAACATCACAAGACTCAATATATAGGTAAAGGCAGAGGAAGTAGGAACTACCCAAGATGACAGCAACAAAGACAGAGAGAATTCAAGGTACTCACATGATTTGCTAAATTCCACTCCTAAGAGGGACATGAGCTTCAAGAATGATTCAACCCCCTTTTCATCTAAAACAATTCTTTTCTTTTCTTTTCTTTTGCTTGAGGACAAACAAAGTATTAAGTTTGGTGTTGTGATGCATTTGCATTTTTAGTATTTTTCTCGTAGAATTCCATTCAATAAACTAAGAATTATTGCAAAATAAGTGATGATTTCATGGTTAATTGAGCAATACTTTGAGTTACTGTGCATTCATTGATTACAGGAGAATTTAGAAAAAAAATTGGTGAAGATTAAAGAAAAAGGAGGCCAGAAATCACTTTGAGCAGGAAAGACCAAGAATAGAAAAACAAACAGAAAGCTCTTTGGACTAAACAGAGAGCTCCCTGTGTTGAAATCAAGCTTCACGTGCAACATGGGAGGGCAAAGTGTACCATGCCAACCAATTATACCCTCCCAGGGGCACTAGGTCCTTCAACGTGCAACGTGGGAGCATTGGCGTCCAATGCCAAAACGGAAGCCATGCGTACGCATGACCCATGCCTACGCACAAGTGGCACAATATGCTCATTCATACGTATGCATGACTCCCATTTCAATGTGGGACGTGAAAGCATCAACATGGGACGTGAAGACATCAACGTGGTATGTGGGCTATCATGTGTACGTATGACTCATGTGTACGCACAATAAGAGAATTTTGAGGCATCATGCGTATGCATGATGCATACATACGCACAACATCTGGTTCATGTCCCATGTGAGATTTTTGACGTGCAACGTGCAGGAGCAAACAGAGGACAGAATTGAAGGAAATTAAAGTCACGTTCAATGTGGGTAAGACAGAGAGTGAATTAAATTGAAATTGAGCTTCACGTTGCACATAGATTCTTCACGTGCGATGTGAAATTATGAACACTCTCTAGGGGACTCAAACTAAGCCAATAAGTCTTCAATTGTTTATCACTTGTGTGGTTAATCAAAGGCTCAACTTAGACCCACCAATCACAGCATTAATTGAGAATTTTCAAGAAGAAAAGATTGAAAGATTGGTTGGAGAAAAATATTAATTAGTTAGATTTGATTATATTTTAGTTTGAATTTGAATTCCTTTTAGAGTTAGTATTTAAGAGAAGAAGTGAGACGTTTTGAGGGTTCTCTCTTCTCTCTTCTTTTTTGGCACTTTTACTTTTCATAATATTAGGTTTTCTCTAAAAACATGAGAAACTAATTCTCTTTGGTTAAGGTTATGAGCTCTTATGATTCCTATGGACTCATATTCTAGCTTTTTCTACCTTTGATTAGTATATTGATATCTTCTTAAGAAAATGTTTTCGTTCTTCATCCAAAAGTATTTGAATGTGTTGGGAAATAACTCTTTTCTGACTTGAATTCTTTTAACTTCTTGGAAAAGTTGATTAATTGAATTAAGCTTGAAAATTAATTCTCACAACTCTTAAATTTTGAGACTAAACTTGATAAGTGACATCGAATCAACTAAGGGAGATTCTTAGGAGTTGTGTGGTTTATAAATCAGTGAACATGCTTAACTCTTTTCTTAAATAATGGACTAAAGGATTAGCAATTATTTAAGCTAAAGAGAAATTAAATCACCAAGGGATTGGGATTTGATTATTGATGATTTGTCATGGATGTATCTTTGCATGATCAAGGTAAAAAGTTAAAAGTATTTGATCCTGAAGTTTCAACATCTCTAAAATTTTAACTCTTTTAATCATATTATCTTTCAACACTTACTGTTAGCCTTCATTTAATTCATTGTTATTGTTAAAGTTTTCTAAAAACCTATTTTTGATTGTCTGACTAGAATAATCGATTGACTATTGCTTGCTTAATCCGTTAATCCTCGTGGGATCAACACTCATTCACCGTGAGTTTATTACTTAATACGACTCGGTGCACTTGCCAGTAGTTTGTGGTTTGAAAATCCGCATCACCGTTCCATATTTACGGGCGTCCTCGCACAATCATTCACATACACAGCCCACGGCTTGTTAACATTTATCCTTTGGCACCATAACCATATTTACCGTCACCCTTTTGTGACCTTCTCATAATTGCACGTATCGATTTATCTTCTCTCTTTTTCTTTAGTATTTTACTTATTTATCTTTAATAGCTCCAACTATCTTCACATTATCCTCTTGCCTTCCACTAAGTATTTTATGGAAAGAAAATCATAAGATTCTTAAATTTATTTTGTATCTCTAAATCTTTTAAGCGAGTACTTCTTTTTATTATATTCTATATTATCATTAATAATATCGATAATAATATCTTTACTAAATAATATTTTTAATAATAATAATTTTTTAATACAAATAAAATAATTTAAGTAATAAATAAATGGTGTTTATAACTTTCTTGAAGACTTAACTCTTTTAAGTTTTATTTCTAAACTTTTATCAATTACGTTTTAAACCTCAAATTTTTAGTTATTTTATTTTTAACTCAATATTTCATAAAATTATATTTAAAACATCATTTATTTAAATATTTCTAAAGAAACCCTAAAATTTTATAAAATGTCCATTTTATCCCTATACTTTATTTATTATCCAAAACACCCGAAAACTTATATAATTACAAATTTTATATCGATCTGTTTATTAAAATACAATTTTACCCTTTAAACTAAAACTCAAACGCTGGTCTCTCTTCTTTCCCAAAATCGAAACCCTTATTCCTTTTCCTTTAAAAATATTTACTTGAAAATTAATCCATTTCTGAGATTTACGGTTATGAATTTTTCACAACTTTTAATTTAATCTCTCGATCCATTAATCATACAAATTTTACTCAATTTTCAACATAATCACAGCCCCAAATTCTTTAAAATAATTCGGTTCTTGACTGCACTAACACTGGCTAAACCATCATCATTATCATTATTATCAAATAATCAATATATCACAAAAATTTTACATAAATTCAACTAAACTCAAACAATAATCAATCACAACATCAATTCACTTATCCAATGCAGATTTAATCAGTAAAAATTTACCAAAATTATATCTCCTTATGAAATTAAAATAACGAACATTCTAAAAAAGCTTTATAACCAAACAACTGAAGAAGAAAACATCAAAAATCGACTACTCTGTCTAGTTACACCTTCGGCCGAACCACAAAGGAGAAAAAATAATTTTATTATCAACTTTTTTCAAACAAAAGTGACGTCAACATATAGAGAAAAAAGATACAAACACTTTAATGAGATTAGTTTTTTATTGGAGTTACAAAACTCAAAAAATTAAACGCCAAAGGTCACGGTTTCATGAAGTTCACGTCTTCTTTCTCTCTCGGTCCTCTCTTTTCTTTTTTCCCAAAATTCAGTTTGGTGGTGATGATGATTCGTGATGGTAAACGGTGATTTAAGTGGGTAATAGACACATAGGGGTTAGGTGTCAAAGGGCGATGGATGTTG
Source organism: Arachis stenosperma (assembly GCF_014773155.1). NCBI lineage: Eukaryota > Viridiplantae > Streptophyta > Magnoliopsida > Fabales > Fabaceae > Arachis > Arachis stenosperma. The sequence continues at coordinate 49,871,976 of NC_080378.1, read as the reverse complement.
CATTTTTAGAGTGCTGAGTCAGTGATTCAAGTTATAAATATATTAAATGAAAATTATGAAAATGGAGTATATTAAAATACAAGTAATAATATATATAGGATTAAATATATATGAGTTACTAATATAAATGGCATTAGTAATTTAATAAAAACAATGTATATGATGAACCATTAGCAACTCTAAACTCATCAAAGAGTATCGAAATTTATTTATATCGGCGAATATCGAACTTGATAAGGATAATAATAAAATAATACTATTATCTAAATCTTATTATAACTATGACATATAAAATAAGTAAATAACATAATAATAAAATTATATTTTTATTTATTTTATTTACAGTGTTCGAAAATGACTAAATAAAATTAATTACTGAAAGATCAAAACATCATTTAATTACAAAAAATCAAGACGTTACACAGTATAACTTAAGAACTTTTGATATTCTATTAGTCTTCTCAAACATGACTCAGAATAGATACCCACCAATATAAGAATATTAAATAGTATTTTCTCAAGCTTTTTTAGAATTATGAATCGAGTCAATTGGATACTTCACCAACTAAGAACCTTAGATATTCAATTGACCTTCTCAAGACAAGACTTAGATTTACCAACTGATGTTAGATTTTATTTTCTTAGGCCTTCTCAGACTAAGAGGTGGCTCCATTGGATATTCCTCCAATTAAGAACCTTTCGATATTTTACTGACTTTTTTAGGCAAGACTCAGATCAAACTACAATTTGACCTAAGAATTCTAAATATTCTTTTTTTAAGCCTTTTTCTAAGAATCACTACTATATCAAGTTTCAATAAGAAATTGTAGAGTTCAAAAAATTGCACTATGAACTTACCGAAAAGACTTTTTCAACTTCTACAATAGAATCGAAGAATTTTTTTCAGATTCCTGAGACTATTTAAAAATGTTTTAAATGAACATAAATAAGTTTAAGAATTACAAAAATATAATTTGGTTTAAGATGTAGAATTTTGATCTGCTAATATTACAACTTAAAGAAATGAGATTTCTTTTAAGATAGAAGAACGAAGAGGAGAATAAATAGGAACAAATAAAATACGAAACAAAAGAGCAGCATTTCATTCTCTATGGTCGTTCTTATTCTTCAAGGGTTTGGATGACGAAAGATGATAAAAATTAACACTTTTAGCTTGTGTCAGCATCTTTTTCCAAAAATGAAACCTTCGTATTGTACTATATATTTCATTAAAAGAGTAGAAAAAGCTTTTTTTCTAATGATTCAACATTTTGAGGCTCATTAATTTAAATATGAAAAACATTTTGGTGAATTGGGAGAAAATGGAGCAACTGGGTGTATTACACAAAGATGGACGTGTCAGATGAAATGCACAACACGCAGGGGGCGTGGTGCATACAACACGTGGGGGGCGTGGAAGCTAGGTGGCATGCTGTGGTTGAGCCACCTAGGCAGCACGCAGGGGGCGTGCTTAGTCAGCACGCAGGGGGTGTGCTGACGTGGTGGAACGTGGTTGGCCAGCAGCTGCACCACGTGGGGGGCGTGCTGCGTCAGCACGCAGGGGGCGTGCTGACGTGGCGAAGGGTGATTGGTCCAGCTGTGCACCACGTGGGGGGCGTGTTAAGTGCACTGCTCTATATAAGGTAGAGCTCGATAGTATTTTTCATACCGAGTGAGTGAGATTTGAGTGTGTTGTGAGGAATCTTTGATGCTCTTCTGGGTGTAATGGAGGACACCGCAAATTTGGTGGTGTATCGTGATGGTGAGATAATACGTAATACTCATGAGGGAGTGAGGTTTGTGTCACAAAATCCGTTTTCGTTTGTGGTTCCATGCACGATGACGTTAATGGAGCTGCAGAACGGCCTATGTCAAAGCATGGAGAATGGTACGTTAATGAGAGTGAGCAGAATTCTGTACCGGAATCCAGTTGTAGTTTTTGGTGGTCTAATACAGTTTGATACCATTCCGATCACGGATGAAGCGAGTATGCAGAATATGTTTCAAATTCATCGGCAGACTTATATGAGACACCCACAGATTGAGTTATACGTTGAGTTTGAAGCTGTAGAGGCAGTAGCGGTCCAAAATGATATAGATGTAAATGATGATATAGCTCGAAGAAATGAATAGTGACAGCGAAGAGGACTTCGAAGCCACTTATGAAGCCGGCGACGAAGATGAGGATGGTGATGTGGGAGTTGAGGCAGCAGTGGAGAATGTAGTGGTTCATCCCTCGAGCAGTCAACCGATGGGCGTTCCACCTTTTATGTGTGAGTTGGATCTCGACGCCATGCATGCCCCCGAGTTTCCGGAATATGCAAACAGAGGTACGTGTTGACTAAATAAGAAGTTTTCGTTACTTTATACCTTGGACTGTGCAATAAACGATGATTTCGGCTTTCTGTAGGTATTGCTGATCCTGAGAACGGAGAGTTCCGAATTGGAATGGAATACAGTTTTAGAAAGTCGGTCGTTGCAGCAATTAGAAGTTTCACTATATCTAGAGGAGTTGACTATGATGTGTATGAGTCTGAGCCACAGACGTTCTATGCAAAATGCAAGATGTACGGGCGTGGATGTGACTGGCTTATCCGAGCCAGCTTGATACGGAGAAAAGGTTGTTGGGAGATACGCAGATACAACAGTAGGCACACGTGCACCATCGGAACGATTTCACAAGATCATTCCAAGTTGGACTCAGATACAGTTGCTGAGGCTATAAGGCCGTTGGTTGAGACGGACCCGTCCATCAAGGTGAAATCTATAATTGCGGAAGTTCAGTCAAGGTTCAACTATACCATCAATTATCGAAAGGCTTGGTTGGCAAAGCAGAAGTCCGTTGCCAACGTTTTTGGTGATTGGGAGGAATCTTACCAAGCATTGCCGTGGTGGCTCTCGGTCATGGTGCAGAAGATTCCTGGTTCAGTTGTCCAAATAGAAACACGACCACTCTACAACGGGAATGAGGAGGAACAAGGTGTAAAAATACTTCATCGTGTATTTTGGAGTTTCAATCCATGCATTAGGGCATTCAGGCATTGCAAGCCCCTGGTTCAAGTTGACGGCACACACCTATACGGAAAATACAAAGGTACAATTCTAGTCGCTGTTGCACAAGATGGGAACCAGAACATTGTGCCTATTGCCTTTGCCTTGGTGGAAGGTGAGACAGCTGATGCGTGGCACTTCTTCCTCAGGAATCTGCGAACGTATGTTGTTAGAAAAGACGGTGTGGGTATGATCTCAGACCGGCATGAGTCAATACGGGCAGCAGTTAATCGTTCCGGTGGTGACTGGCAACCTCCAAGACCATGGTGGATGTTTTGTATAAGACACATCGGCAGTAACTTCTTAAGGGCATTCAAAGTCCCTCACTTGTAGAAGCTTGTTGTCAATATAGGGTATTCAAGAACGGTGGAGGAGTACAATATCAACTATAAGAGGTTGGAAGAGCGAGGCGAGGCATATGCCAGGTGGTGCGATGCCATCGGACTCAGACATTGGGTATTGGCATTCGACGAGGGACATCGATGGGGCCATATGACAACGAACCTTGTCGAGTGTATTAACTCAGTGTTTGATGAGCGGATATTTTATACGCTTTTTAGGGGTAATTTCATGTAGATTTTAGTATGTTTTAATTAGTTTTTAGTTAAATATTATTAGTTTTTAGGCAAAAATCATATTTCTGGACTTTACTATGAGTTTGTGTATTTTTCTGTGATTTCAGGTATTTTCTGGCTGAAATTGAGGGAGCTGAGCAAAAATCTGACTTAGGCTGAAAAAGGACTGCTGATGCTGTTGGATCCTAACCTCCCTGCACTCGAAATGGATTTTCTGGAGTTACAGGAGTCCAATTGACGCGCTCTCAACGGCGTTGGAAAGTAGACATCCAGGGCTTTCCAGCAATATATAATAGTCCATACTTTTAGCGAGGATAAATGACGTAACTTGGCGTTGAACGCCAAGTACATGCTACTGTCTGGAGTTAAACGCCAGAAACACGTCATGATCCGGAGTTGAACGCCCAAAACACGTCATAACTTGGAGTTCAACTCCAAGAAAAGCCTCAACTCGTGGATAGCTTTAGTCTCAGCCCCAGCACACACCAAGTGGGCCCCAGAAGTGGATTTCTGCACCAATTATCTTAGTTTACTCATATTCTGTAAACCTAGGTTACTAGTTTACTATTTAAACAACTTTTAGAGAATTATTTTGTACCGGATGACATTTTCAGATCTGAATTACATACTTTTTGACGGCATGAGTCTCTAAACTCCATTGTTGGGGGTGAGGAGCTCTGCAGCGTCTCGATGAATTAATGCAATTATTTCTATTTCACTCAAACGTGTGTATGGTCCGATCTAAGATGTTTATTCGCGCTTAATTATGAAGGAGGTGATGATCCGTGACACTCATCACCCCCTTTAATCCATGAACGTGTGCCTGACTAACACCTCCGTTCTACATCAGATTGAATGAGCTTCTCTTAGATTCCTTAATCAGAATCTCCGCGGTATAAGCTAGAATTGATGGTGGCCACTCTTGAGAATCCGGAAGGTCTAAACCTTGTCTGTGGTATTCCGAGTAGGATTCAAGGATTGAATGGCTGTGACGCGCTTCAAACTCGCGATTGCTGGGCGTGATGACAAACGCAAAAGGATCAATGGATCCTATTCCAACATGATCGAGAACCAACAGCTGATTAGCCGTGCTGTGACAGAGCATAGGAACATTTTCACTGAGAGGATGGGAGGTAGCCACTGACAATGGTGACACCCTACATACAGCTTGCCGTAGACGTGCTTTACAAACAATTGAGTTGAATATTACATTGCAGAAATTCAGAGGACAAGGCATCTCCAAAACTCCAACATATTTCTCATTACTGCACAACAAGTAACGATTTTATTCCCTCTTCTTTTTCCAATCTAATAATTCCAACTGATAATTTTAATTAATATCCTGACTAAGAATAATAAAATAAACATAGCTCGTTTCAACAAGAATAATCTCCGTGGGATCGATCCTTACTCACGTAAGGTATTACTTGGACGACCCAGTGCACTTGCTGGTTAGTTGTACGGATTGCAAAAGTGTGATTGCAATTTCGTGCACCAAGTTTTTGGCGCCGTTGCCGGGGATTGTTCGAGTTTGAATAACTAAAGGTTTATTTTGTTGCTTAGATTAGGAAGAATTTATCCTCTTTTTTTCACTAGAATTGCATCTTTTATTATCCCTTTTTAAAAAATTTTCAAAAATATTATTTTTCTTTATCAATTTTTAATTTTTTTTTCTCGTCAGTTTAGTGTCCTGTTCAAAGTTTGGTGTTAATTGCATATTTTATATTTTTCTTTAAATTTTCGAAATTGTGTTCTTTGTTCTTCATTGATCTTCAAGTTGTTCTTGTTAATTTTTCTTGTTTGATCTTGAGTTTTTCTTGTTTTGTGTCTTTCCTTGTTTTTCTTGTGCTTTTTCAAAACATTAACTTTCAAAAATTATACTTTTATCCATAAAAATAATATATCTTTAAAATACGTTACATTTTTAGCTCAGTTGGTTATAGCGTTGGTTTATGTTCTTGGCAATTGGGCATCTTCTTTTCAAAATCTTTTTTCAAAAATAATTTTTCTTAAATTAATCTTGTGCCAAACTTTAAGTTTGGTGTTTTCTTCTTGATCTTTCTTTAATTTTCGAAAATTTATCTTGGTTTTCTAAAAATTTTAAGTTTGGTGTTCTTTCTTTTGTTCTTGGTGTTCTTGTGAATCTTCAAGGTGTTCTTGAGTCTTTCTTGTGTTTTGATCTTAAAATTTTTAAGTTTGGTGTTCCTTGGTGTTTTCCCTCCAAAATTTTCGAAAATAAGGAGCATTAGATCTAAAAATTTTAAGTCTTGTGTCTTCTGTGTGTTTTTCTCTTTCATCATAAAATTCAAAATTCAAAAAAATATCTTTTCTAACTAATTTGGAACTATTTTTTCAAAATTTTTATAAAAATTTAAATTTCAATTTCAAAATTTTTCAATTCTTATCTTTTTAAGAATTTAAAAAAAATAAATAAATAAATAAATAAAATATCTTTTTCAAAAATATCCTAACCACCTTCTCTCTCCTCAATTTTTCGAAAATCTTTCAAACTTTTTTTTATAAATTTTAATTTTTAATTTTCTTTCTTTATTTATTTTATTTTTAATTCGGTTTTATTTTATTCTATTATTTTGAAAATTATCTTTATAATAAAATAGACAATATCAACATACATACCATCTCCTTTATTCCATCATGAAATTAAGTGGAAATGAACAGTCCAGGAGGACTCTGGGGTCATATGCTAACCCCACTACTGCTTCATATAGGAGTAGTATCTGTATACCCTCCATTGGAGTTAGTAGCTTTGAGTTGAATCCTCAGCTCATTATCATGGTGCAGCAAAACTGCCAGTATTCCGGTCTTCCACAGGAAGAACCTACAGAGTTTCTGGCACAATTTTTACAAATTGCTGACACAGTACATGATAAAGAAGTGGATTAGGATGTCTACAGATTATTACTGTTTCCATTTGCTGTAAAAGATCAAGCTAAGAGGTGGTTAAATAACCAGCCTAAGAACAGCATAAAAACATGGAAACAGCTGTCAGAAAAATTCCTGAATCACTATTTCCCTCCAAAATGGATGACACAGCTAAGGCTAAGCATCCAAGGCTTCAAACAAGGAGATAATGAATCCCTTTATGATGCCTGGGAAAGATACAGAGAGATGCTAAGAAAATGCCCCTCTGAAATGTTTTCAGAATGGGTGCAATTAGACATCTTCTACTATGGGCTTACAGAAAAAGCTCAGATTTCTCTAGACCACTCAGCTGGTGGATCTATACATATGAGAAAAACAATTGAAGAAGCTCAAGAGCTTATTGATACAGTTGCCAGAAATCAGCATCTGTACCTAAGCAGTGAATCTTCCATGAAAGAAGAAGCTAAAACAGTAACTGCTGAACTCAGTCCGGTGGATCAGGCTAATGAATTCAATCAGCAATTAGACTTTCTAACTCAGCAGCTAGCCGAATTCAAGGAAATATTACAGGAAATAAGAATGGCTAACAGGAATATGGAAGTACAGTTAAAGCAGACAGAAAAACAACTATCAAAACAAATAACAGAAGAATGCCAAGCAGTTCAACTAAGAAGTGGGAAAACATTAAATACCTCACTTCAAAGCAGCAGGAAGCCAAGAAATGAACAAATGGCTACTCAAAATCCCTCTGAGGACAATCAGAGCCCAGAGAGGAATAATGCTGGTGCTGAACGCCCAGCCCATGCTCATTCCTAGCGTTCAACGCCAGAAACAAGCATGAATCCAGCGTTGAACGCCCAAAGGGAGCATAGTTCTGGCGTTCAGACGCCAGTAACAAATGGGGAGGTGGCGTCTAACGCCACTCCAGCTTCCACCCCTGGCATTCAAATGCCAATGGGGGATCAGTCACATACAAGTGCTGATGACAACCCTTCTAAAAAGGCTTCCCAACCCACTTCTGTAGGTAATAAACCTGCAGCAACTAAGGTTGAGGAATACAAAGCCAAAATGCCTTATCCTCAAAAACTCCGCCAAGCAGAACAGGATAAGCAATTTGCCCGCTTTGCAGACTATCTCAGGACTCTTGAAATAAAGATTCCGTTTGCAGAAGCACTTGAGCAAATACCCTCTTATGCTAAGTTCATGAAAGAGATCTTAAGTCATAAGAAGGATTGGAGGGAAACTGAAAAAGTTTACCTCACTGAAGAATGCAGTGCAGTCATTCTGAAAAGCTTACCTGAGAAGCTTAAAGATCCTGGGAGCTTTATGATACCATGCACATTAGAGGGCACTTGTACCAAGCAAGCTTTATGTGATCTTGGGGCAAGTATCAACCTAATACCTGCATCTACTATCAGAAAGCTTGGTTTAACTGAAGAAATCAAACCAACCAGGATATGTCTTCAACTTGCTGATGGCTCCATTAAATACCCATCAGGCGTGATTGAAGACATGATTGTCAAGGTTGGGCCATTCGCCTTTCCTACTGACTTTGTGGTGCTAGAAATGGAGGAGCACAAGAGTGCAACTCTCATTCTAGGAAGACCTTTCCTAGCAACTAGCCGAACCCTCATTGATGTCCAAAAAGGGGAAGTAACCTTGAGAGTCAATGAGGAGGAGTTCAAGTTGAATGTTGTCAAAGCCATGCAACATCCAGACACCCCAAATGACTGCATGAGTGTTGATATTATTGACTCTCTGGTAAGAGAGGTCAATATGGCTGAGAGTCTCGAATCAGAGCTAGAGGACATATTTAAAGATGTTCAGCCTGACCTGGAGGAATCAGAGAGAATAGTAAAACCTCTGAAAATCCCTCAGGAAGAGGAGAAACCTCCTAAACCCGAGCTCAAACCATTACCACCATCCCTGAAATATGCATTTCTGGGAGAAGGTGATACCTTTCCTGTAATTATAAGTTCTACCTTAGAGCCACAGGAAGAGGAAGCACTAATTCAAGTGCTAAGGACACACAAGACAGCTCTTGGGTGGTCCATCAGTGATCTTAAGGGCATTAGTCCAGCTAGATGCATGCACAAGATCCTATTGGAGGGTGACGCCAAGCCTGTGGTCCAACCACAAAGGCGGCTGAACCCAGCCATGAAGGAAGTGGTGCAAAAGGAGGTCACTAAATTACTAGAGGCTGGGATTATTTATCCTATTCCTGACAACCCCTGGGTAAGCCCTGTCCAAGTCGTCCCTAAGAAGGGAGGCATGACAGTGGTTCACAATGAAAAAAATGAACTGGTTCCTACAAGAACAGTTACAGGGTGGCGTATGTGTATTGATTATAGAAGGCTCAATACAGCCACCAGAAAGGATCATTTTCCTTTACCATTCATAGACCAAATGCTAGAAAGACTAGCAGGTCATGAATACTACTGCTTCCTGGATGGATATTCAGGTTATAATCAAATTGCAGTAGATCCCCAGGATCAGGAGAAAACGGCATTCACCTGCCCATCTGGAGTATTTGCATATAGAAGGATGTCATTTGGCCTGTGCAATGCACCTGCAACCTTTCAGAGGTGCATGCTCTCAATTTTCTCTGATATGGTGGAAAAATTCCTGGAAGTCTTCATGGATGACTTTTCAGTATTTGGAGACTCATTCAAGATCTGCCTTAACCATTTAGCACTTGTTCTAAAGAGATGCCAAGAGACTAACCTGGTTTTAAACTGGGAGAAATGTCACTTTATGGTGACTGAAGGAATTGTCCTTGGGCACAAAATCTCGAACAAGGGGATAGAGGTAGATCAAGCTAAGGTAGAGGTAATTGAAAAATTACCACCACCTGCCAATGTTAAGGCAATCAGAAGCTTTCTGGGGCATGCAGGATTCTATAGGAGGTTTATAAAGGATTTTTCAAAAATCGCCAAACCCCTGAGCAACCTGCTAGCTGCTGACACGCCATTTATCTTTGATAAAGAGTGTCTACAGGCATTTGAGACTCTGAAAGCTAAATTGGTTACAGCACCAATCATCTCTACACCAGACTGGACATTACCATTTGAATTGATGTGTGATGCCAGTGACCATGCCATTGGTGCAGTGTTGGGACAAAGGCATGACAAGCTTCTGCACGTCATTTACTATGCCAGCCGTGTTCTAAATGACGCACAGAAGAATTACACAACCACAGAAAAAGAGCTACTTGCAGTGGTTTACGCCATTGACAAATTCAGATCCTATTTAGTAGGGTCAAAAGTGATTGTGTACACTGATCATGATGCTCTTAAATATCTACTCACAAAGCAGGATGCAAAACCCAGACTTATAAGATGGGTGTTGCTTCTGCAAGAGTTTGATATAGAGATAAGAGACAGAAAAGGAACAGAAAACCAAGTAGCAGATCACCTGTCCCGAATAAAACCAGTAGAAGGGACGTCCCTCCCTCTCACTGAGATCTCTGAAACCTTTCCGGATGAACAACTCTTTGCCATCCAGGAAGTGCCATGGTTTGCAGATATCGCAAACTACAAGGCAGTTAGATTCATACCCAAAGAGTACAGTAGGCTGCAATCAAAGAAATTGATCACAGATGCAAAGTACTATCTTTGGGATGAACCATATCTCTTCAAGAGATGTGCAGACGGAGTAATCCGTAGATGTGCCTAAGGAAGAAGCACAGAAGATTCTATGGCACTGCCATGGATCACAATATGGAGGACATTTTGGAGGTGAGCGAACAGCCACAAGAGTCCTCCAATGTGGCTTCTACTGGCCTACTCTCTATAAAGATTCCCGAGCATTTGTACTTAATTGTGACAGTTGTCAAAGATCTGGCAATCTGCTTCACAGTTATGCCATGCCTCAGCAAGGGATCTTGGAGATTGAGTTGTTTGATGTATGGGGTATTGACTTTATGGGACCCTTCCCACCATCATACTCAAACACTTATATTCTGGTGGCAGTGGATTATGTATCCAAATGGGTGGAAGCTATTGCAACACCCACCAATGACACTAAAACAGTGTTAAAATTCCTCCAGAAACACATCTTCAGTAGATTTGGTACCCCTAGAATATTAATCAGTGATGGGGGCAGTCATTTCTGCAATAAACAGCTTTACTCTGCTTTGGTTCGTTATGGAGTTAGCCACAGGGTAGCTACTCAATATCACCCACAGACTAATGGGCAAGCTGAAGTCTCAAATAGAGAACTCAAAAGAATCCTGGAACGGACTGTAATTAACCGTAGAAAGGATTGGGCAAGGAGCTTGGATGATGCTCTGTGGGCATACAGAACAGCATTCAAGACCCCTATAGGGACCTCTCCATACCAGCTTGTCTATGGAAAGGCATGTCACTTGCCAGTGGAACTGGAACATAAGGCCTACTGGGCAACCAGATTCCTAAACCTTGATGCCAAATTAGCTGGAGAAAAACGATTGCTTCAGTTAAATGAGCTAGAGGAATTTAGACTCAATGCTTTCGAGAATGCAAAAATTTACAAAGAGAAAGCAAAAAGATGGCATGATAAGAAATTGTCATCCAGAGTCTTTGAGCCGGGGCAGAAAGTTCTGCTATTTAATTCCAGGCTCAAATTATTCCCCGGAAAATTAAAATCCCGGTGAAGATGTCCATATGTGATTACAAGCGTATCACCATATGGATACGTAGAGCTTCAGGATAATGAATCCAACAAAAAGTTCATTGTTAATGGACAGAGAATTAAACATTATCTTGAAAGTAACTTCGAGCAAGAATGCTCGAAACTGAGACTTGATTAGAGCTCAGTGGTAGTCCAGCTAAAGACAATAAAGAAGCGCTTGCTGGGAGGCAACCCAGCCATTTACAAAGTTTATTTACTAATTAAATAAATTTCCTTTTTTTACAGGTATGTGTCCAAGTATCTTCAAGGTATAATAGCAATTGCTTGAATTCACAGAGTTACAAGGGAATTTGGAAGTTCACTGGCAAAAAAAGGCTAGTAAGAAACATTTTGGGCGTTGAACGCCCAAAAGAAGCACCCACTGGGCGTTCAACGCCAGTAAGGGTAGCCATCTGGGCGTTAAACGCCAGAAAGGAGCATCTTCTGGGCGTTAAACGCCAGAAAGAAGCACCTTCTGGGCGTTTAACGCCAGATTGACAGCATCCTGCGCGTTCAGAAAAACGCCCAGTGACAAAGGACTTCCTGGCGTTCAACGCCAGAAAGATGCATCAGCTGGGCGTTGAACGCCCAGGAGAAGCAACGTTTGGGCGTTAAACGCCCAAAACATGCAGCGTTTGGGCGTTTAACGCCAGAATGGTGGGGAGGAGGTAAAATTCGTTTTTCTTCACAAATTTTCTAATTTTTATGTTTCAATTCATGATTTCTTGCATAAACATGTTTCAATTCCAAAAATTTTTAAATCCTAATTTCTAAAAACCCTAATTTCTAAAATCCCTTTTTCAAAAATATCAAATGTATCTTAATTCATAAACACAAATCTTTTTCCAATCCAATTCTTTTTCAAATCTTTTTAATTTCTTCTCATATCTTTTTCAACTCATCTTATCTTTTTTCCGAAACTGCCTCTCCTTCTACTCCTCTCCTTTCCTTTCTTTTGCTTGAGGACAAGCAAACCTCTAAGTTTGGTGTGATTTGCCATGATCACTGAGCTAAAACTCATTAAGATCATGGCACCTAAGGGAACAGGAAGAGCAAGGATGTGAACTTAAGGGAGCTGAAGCGTCAGAAATTAATTCTTGAAGGCACCCCACAGACTAGAGGAACATCCACTTCCCAAAATACAGGTTGTTAAGTTCTAATTCTAGCTTTAACTCTGTGATAGTATTATTATAGGATTTTACCTTAGAAGTTATATAGGAGTAGTAGTAATTAGCATATCTATTTTGGCTTTATTTCCAATTAAGTTATAACTTATTTTTCTCATCATCATCAAACATGAATAAAATAGTAGATTTATAGAATAAAGAGGCAATTTAATTTTTTCGAGTTTTTAATAAGGAAAATTCTAATTATTTATATGTGGTGGCAATACTTTTTGTCTTCTGAATGAATGCTTGAACAGTGCATAATTTTGATATTAAATTTTATGAATGTTAAAATTGTTGGCTCTTGAAAGAATGATGAACAAGAGAAATGTTATTGATGATCTGAAAAATCATGATATTGATTCTTGAAGCAAGAAAAAGCAGTGAAAAAAAAATTTTTCTTGCGAAAAAAAAAAAGAGAGAAAGAAAAAAGCAAGCAGAAAAAGCCAATAGCCCTTAAAACCAAAAGGCAAGGGTAAAAAGGATCCAAGGCTTTGAGCATTAATGGATAGGAGGGCCCAAGGAAATAAATCCGGGTCTAAGCGGCTAAATCAAGCTGTCCCTAACCATGTGCTTGTGTCATGCAGGTCCAAGTGAAAAGCTTGAGACTGAGTGGTTAAAGTCGTGATCCAAAGCAAAAAGAGTGTGCTTAAGAGCTCTGGACACCTCTAATTGGGGACTCTAGCAAAGCTGAGTCACAATCTGAAAAGGTTCACCCAATTATATGTCTGTGGCATTTATGTATCTGGTGGTAATATTGGAAAACAAAGTGCTTAGGGCCACGGCCAAGACTCATGAAGTAACTGTGTTCAAGAATCAACATACTAAACTAGGAGAATCAATAATACTATCTAAATTCTGAGTTCCTATGGATGCCAATCATTCTGAATTTCAAAGGATAAAGTGAGATGCCAAAACTGTTCAGAAGCAAAAAGCTACTAGTCCCGCTCATTTAATTAGAATCTGAGCTTCACTTGAAACTCTGAGATATTATTGTTCCTTAAATTCTATTCATCCTATTTTATTTATCTAGTTGCTTGAGGACAAGCAACAGTTTAAGTTTGGTGTTGTGATGAGCGGATATTTTATACGCTTTTTGGGGGTAATTTCATGTAGATTTTAGTATGTTTTAATTAGTTTTTAGTTAAATATTATTAGTTTTTAAGCAAAAATCATATTTCTGGACTTTACTATGAGTTTGTGTATTTTTCTGTGATTTCAGGTATTTTCTGGCTGAAATTGAGGGAGCTGAGCAAAAATCTGACTTAGGCTGAAAAAGAACTGCTGATGCTGTTGGATCCTGACCTCCCTGCACTCGAAATGGATTTTCTGGAGTTACAGGAGTCCAATTGACGCGCTCTCAACGGCGTTGGAAAGTAGACATCCAGGGCTTTCCAGCAATATATAATAGTCCATACTTTGCGCGAGGATAGACGACGTAACTTGGCGTTGAACGTCAAGTACATGCTACTGTCTGGAGTTAAACGCCAGAAACACGTCATGATCCGGAGTTGAACGCCCAAAACACGTCATAACTTGGAGTTCAACTCCAAAAAAAGCCTCAACTCGTGGATAGCTTTAGTCTCAGCCCCAGCACACACCAAGTGGGCCCCAAAAGTGGATTTCTGCACCAATTATCTTAGTTTACTCATATTCTGTAAACCTAGGTTACTAGTTTACTATTTAAACAACTTTTAGAGAATTATTTTGTACCGGATGACATTTTCAGATCTGAATTACATACTTTTTGACGGCATGAGTCTCTAAACTCCATTGTTGGGGGTGAGGAGCTCTGCAGCGTCTCGATGAATTAATGCAATTGTTTCTATTTCACTCAAACGTGTGTATGGTCCGATCTAAGATGTTTATTCGCGCTTAATTATGAAGGAGGTGATGATCCGTGACACTCATCACCCCCTTTAATCCATGAACGTGTGCCTGACTAACACCTCCGTTCTACATCAGATTGAATGAGCTTCTCTTAGATTCCTTAATCAGAATCTCCGCGGTATAAGCTAGAATTGATGGTGGCCACTCTTGAGAATCCGGAAGGTCTAAACCTTGTCTGTGGTATTCCGAGTAGGATTCAAAGATTGAATGGCTGTGACGCGCTTCAAACTCGCGATTGCTGGGCGTGATGACAAACGCAAAAGGATCAATGGATCCTATTCCAACATGATCGAGAACCAACAGCTGATTAGCCGTGCTGTGACAGAGCATAGGAACGTTTTCACTGAGAGGATGGGAGGTAGCCACTGACAATGGTGACACCCTACATACAGCTTGCCGTAGATGTGCTTTACAAACAATTGAGTTGAATATTACATTGCAGAAATTCAGAGGACAAGGCATCTCCAAAACTCCAACATATTTCTCATTACTGCACAACAAGTAACGATTTTATTCCCTCTTCTTTTTCCAATCTAATAATTCCAACTGATAATTTTAATTAATATCTTGACTAAGAATAATAAAATAAACATAGCTCGTTTCAACAAGAATAATCTCCGTGGGATCGATCCTTACTCACGTAAGGTATTACTTGGACGACCCAGTGCACTTGCTGGTTAGTTGTACGGATTGCAAAAGTGTGATTGCAATTTCGTGCATCAGTGTTGAAGGGTGCCCGTAATCTACCTGTGTTGGCGCTGGTCCGAGCAACATATTATAGGTTAAATGAACTCTTTACACGGAAGAGTGCCGAGACTCACGAACGCAAGCGTGCTGGATTTACGTACTCCGTATTTGCGCAACAGCGGATAGAAGCAAGTATGCAACAGGCTGGGAATATAGTTGTGTACCGCTTTGATAGACGAAATGAGGTGTTTGAGGTGCGCAAAATGACTACTGGAAAGGTGTTAGTTGTTGATCTAGCGCGACGGACGTGTGACTGTGGGCACTTTCAGGTTGAATGAATACCATGTCGCCATGTTATTGCTTGCTGTGCTAACCAGCGGCTCGATTGGCAGTTGTATGTGCATGATGTGTACAAGATGACGGAAGTTCGTAAGGTATATAGGTTTGAGTTCATACCATTAGGAGATCCCGAGACATGGCCTGCTTATGAGGGACCCACATTGGTCGCTAATCCCGCACTGAGGCGAACATCAAAAGGCAGGCCCAAACTGACCCGATACCTGAATGAAATGGACTCACGTGACATGCGTGGTCCTCGGATATGCCGTCTCTGTGGTGCTCAGGGTCATAGTCGGAGTAGGTGTCCGCAGCGTGCTGGACCGAGTGGTGCTGGTTCATAGTTTAGTATGGTCATGTTTGTACTTTTTAATTTGCATTTCGTCAGTTGATGCTTTTGAAATCAGACGTGTTTGTATTTTTCAAATGAAGTCTATCCATTGATATCTTAATGTCTGCTTAATATTGTCATTAACTGATTTCCTTAAGTTAATATACAAAAAAGGGAACTACAGGTTACATAAGTTAACATACCAGAACATTAAATACGAATTACATTAACCTAACTCTGAAAATAAACTCTAGATAACCTAAACCGAAGCTCACTTCTTTCTACCAAAGTACCTCAGTCCCTTACCCATAATGCCCAGACTAAACCGCGATGGAGTATACCTATCAGGTGGATTTCGCTCCGTCCGTAGGTCATATGGGTGACCTCGAACTGAGTCATCTACCCCCGGAGCTCCCAAACCACCTGCCTCTGTGGGAGTGGCGGAACCACCTGCATCTGTCGGAGCGGCCGACCCGCCTACCTCTGCTGGAGCGGATGATCCGGGGTTGAACGTGTCAACAATTGTGTATGCCCGCTAATGCTGCATAAAACCACTATCACATGATGCACTCGCTGACGTGCGCTCGGAAGTACGACCCTGCAAACCATGAGCCATATCTACTGATGCCCTACGTGGATCAGCTGACACTGACAGTGAAGGGATACCACTAAAATCTGACCAGCCACCCAAACCAGCATCTCCGCCGCTGGAGAAGTCAAACCAATCTGTACCAGAAGGAATGGTAAGTATGGGATCATGATGCTGGCCGGACTGACCGTGGTCACTGTGCTGAGAATGGTGGCTGCTCTGAGCGTGGGGGTTGTGCTGAGAGTGCTGAGAATGGTGGCTACTCTGAGCGTGGTGGCTGTGCTGAGAGTGATGGCTACCATGACTATAGGCCGGTGGCTATGGTATATAATAAGGAATCGGCTCAAACACTGCATGTTGTGGGGCAGGTGGCTGTGGGAGAGGTGGCTGTGGGGCAGGTGGCTGTGGATGATGAGGAACGTAGGCCGTCAATCTCAGCAGATGTCCATAGGAGCGTACGTACCAATCCCGATACTCTACCATCGGGAAAAAATCCCAGGTCGGAAGGGGGTGCCGATCCCTCAATCGACTATGTCGCCTGTTGGCCCACTCCTCTATCCATGGCCCATGCAAAACTGTCCAGTCATGTTGCTGCACTCCACGTAGAACGATGCAATGTTGATCAACTGGAATATCCCTTGCTGCCCGCGGAGGAGGTTGTGCATATCCATACTGACGCATCACTCGGTCCGCAGGGTGCCACTCGACACACTCGAATGACAACAACGGAGCAACGATGTCACACACCTCAAGATGGGGATATAACTCGTCCGGAACGATCAATCCGTGATACGGCCGCCACTCAAACTGCCACAGTATTATTGGCATATTAGAACCCTAACAATAATGGATTGAAAAGCGGAACAGCTAAAATATAACTATTTACCTCTTGCATGTAGTCTATGTCATGCCTGAATGTCTCTACGGTCTTGGATAACCACGCTGTGGTCCGTTTCGAATGACTCCACCTGACACATTATTAATTGAAAAAATTTAAATAAAACACCATAAGTTAAACATGCATCATGAATATAACACACGACTAAAATAAGACTTATTACCTCCTGCCAACTGGTATCTCGGCGGGTGGAAGGGTTTGTCTCGGTACGGGAGCAAGACACGGCATTCGCTCCCATGCCCAAACAAACAACAGATTCAGAGGGCCATCCATCTCCTTTGTATCATATCGTGATGCACGGCATAGTGCTCTGTAAAGATGAGCGAGACAAGCTGACCCCCAACTATAAGTATGGATCTGCTCGAAATCGCGAAGCAATAGTAGATATTTCGCATGGGCATATGCGGTCGACTTGTCCGTGAATAGGGTCGACCCTAACAAACAGAAGATATGACATCTGACGTATCTCCTGATGGACTCCTCAGTATCCAACGGCTCTGCGTCTCTAATACGTCGAACCCAACCCAACTTTATATAGGACTTCGCATTATGACTGACTGATGGCTCACGACCGAATATCGCTATGCCCTAACTTTGAACGAACTCGCTACTACTATCTGTCCATCCACTGACAGGCTATCCATCAATGGGTAGGCCAAATATATGAGCGACATCCTCTAATGTCACTGTAACCTCACCGATCGGCAATACAAAGCTGTGGGTCTCAGGCCTCCACCTTTCAACCAGAGCAGCTAACATGGGGTGAAATCTTCTTATGACTCCAATTCTAGAGACGTGGTAGAATCCCGTGGCGCGTAAGTGGTTCTCCACCATTGGATTCCACGTCTGTGGTGGATCCAGTTTACGCACCAACAAATTCCTGTTAGGCTGCATCAACAAAAATATATGTTACATTAATTAAATAATAATCCTTATAAATATTATAATAAACATTCACTTATTATTTAGGAATTAAATAACAATTCAACCTATCACGTATTATTTAGTAATCTTTATGTATCAATTTATTTATTTTTTTCAATTTTTAATAACGATATAGTATAATATAATATAATATACTATTTTTTTTTACATTTTACATATTTAATTTCTTATAATATTTACTTACTCACGTTGCGTATATTATTACAACATCAGAATATGTTTTTTATTCTTCAACATATTCTTAATAACAAAAATTAGTACAGATTATACATATTATTATTATTATTATTATTATTATTATTATTATTATTATTATTATTATTATTATTATTATTATTAACAACGTTTATTTTACGAAAATTATTGTTATATTCTTAAAATATTTATAAAATACACAGAATAATATTCTCAACACCAAAATATACATGCATAAAAAAAATTCATAAAAAATAAAATAATTTAAATACAGCAAAAAAAAAATTTGTTTACTTACATAAATAGGATGATCCAAATAGTTGATAATATGTTCTTCAGGCGCCAGATAATTACGTACCATTTTTTTTTAATCCTCTAACTAATATTCTTTTTCTTTCCACGTATAAACTTAACTCACCACTATTCACTACTACTCATTATACTCTCCTCACTAATACTACCTACAGATTAACCCACTTCCTTCTCTCCTTCTCCCAACTATTTTGTTGCTTCAGCTCAAACAGCATGAATGGGAGGAGAAGAAGACTCACCAACGCATGCATATATACATGGAGCATCACCGGCGCTTGTTCCCGGGGTGGGGGGGGCTGTCTCCTGCATGCAGGCAGGACTGCAACACGCCCCCCGCGTGGTGCAGCAGGTGCATTGGGACTCCGCGCAGCTCTGCCAAGCCTCACGGGCCTCGACGTACCACGCCCCTTGCGTGGTGACTCACCACGCCCCCGGCGTGCTGCCACCTGGCGTTCCATCTCAGCCACCACGCCCCCGGCGTGCTGCCACATGGCGTTCCATCCCAGCCACCACGCCCCCGGCATGCTGCCACATGGCTCTCCTGCTCAGCCACCACGCCCCCAACGTGTTGATGGTGAGCTCCACCCACCGGTAATTCCCCTCCTTAGCCAATATCCGGCCAATTCACCATCACTACCTCCATAAAGAAAATAATTTCCGACATTTTGAATATGTTTTAAATTTGAATGTTAAAAGCAAAGATACTTTTTTTTTAAATAAGTAATTTTTCGCTTTCAATTAATTATTTTGTAAATGAAAGTAAAATAGTTAAATTTTTTAGGTGTGCAATCTCACTTTAAAGCTAGTTAGTCAATTTTTGAGATAGTCAGATACTCAACTTAGCTTTTGATGAAGTTGTTTTCATTTAAATTTTGGTTTTCTCAAGTTAAGAACACATTTTGTTTATTTTTATTACTTAAGAAAAATTTCTTAATATATCAACACACTTAACTAAATATTAGATATAACATTAATAAAATTATTAAATTATATTTAAATTTGTTAATCGTCAAATATATTCTAAAACATCATAGAACTAATACTTCTTTTGAGCAACATCTTTTTTTCCTTTTTATTCTTCTTCTTAAATTTGGCAAATTGAAAATTAGAAACATTGAGCATTTTGACTTTTGAATTTGAATTGGGTAAAGGTAGCATTGGGTTTGTCGTCATACTCATATTTATAGATCAAGAGAAAGAGAACGGGATGAAGAATTCAGGAGAAAATTTTGAAAAGAAAAAAGGAATGGAGTTTTTTGAGAAAAAAGAAAATAATACCAAAAAAAATGTAGAATTTGTGTGTTGCTGTATCTTTTAACTAAATTTTTTTATGTTGTTTTCGTAGAATTTCTTTTTTATTTTGTCAGAATTTTTGCATTATTTTACTAGAATTTCTATGTTGATTTGAAAATATTTTATATTATTTTAAAAACATATAATATATATATATATATATATATATATATATATATTATTTTTTGTGTTAAAAGAAACAGATGAAAAAAGAAAAAAGAAGAGCTTTTTTCCATCTAGTTAAAAATTTGGTTAAAGATTATTTATACCCCTAATAACCATTCTCTTAAAGAGAATATGCATATGTTAATTTCAAGAATTAATACGAAGATAGTATAATTTTGTCAAATTTATAAATAGATTCTTATATTTTATAAATTTATAATTCAGTTTCATATTTTATAGCGGTTAAAAGGAAGTTAAAAGAAATAAAATATTTCTAGATGTATATTTATAGGGATTAATTTAAAAAAGATTGCAAATAATATTAATGGCTTGATTGTAAACTAGACTATATTGTCATCATATATCAAAGTTTCTTTTTTAAATTAAAGAAAGCTCTAATTGTTTGGTTTTTGTGATAGATTATAAAAAGTATATAAAAGACAATTGCTTTCTTTTTGAGCATAAATTTTTGAAACACATGTTTTCACTTTAAAATATGAATAAAAAATTTTAAAATTTTGAAATTAAGAGGATAGTTTCAAATTTCTAATTATTTTTCTTAAATATATCAATGACCTAAATAAAATTAATGCATCAATTTTAAAACTTTTATAAGATTAAGCATATTATCTTTTATGTATTATGTTATTTATTCGACACTATGAAAAAGGACAAGTAAATGAAAATTTGTTATTTTTTATATAATTGTAATTTGTTTTTATTTGTAATTAAGTCTTTATTATTTATAAGTTTTTTTTAATTAATTCCTTATAAGAATATATCTAAAAATGATATTTTATTTTTTAACATTATTTTTGTTATAGCAAAGACTTAATATGAACATTCAATTATTTTGTTATAGCAAAGACTTAATAATAAATTATTCTTGCAGTGTGAAAATCTATTTTTCGGGCCTACTTCGTAAGTGTTTGGACTGAACTTGAGTAAAGCCACGAGCTAATGCTCCCTTTTAGGCGTCCAACGCCAGCTTTAGACCCCTGAATGGACGTTGGATGCCAGCTACTCCTCTATGGGCATTGAACGCCAGGAATCACTATTACATAATTGACTTTTACTAACATTTAAAAAATGTTACCAAATTATATTAAAATGTTACCTATGTATATTAGTAACATTTTAATAAATGTTAAATATATCCTATGTTACTAAAGAGTTTTACTAACATTTTTTTAAAGATTTAATAACATTTAGTAAAAATGTTACAATAGATAATTTTTGTAACACTTAAAATAATGTTACCATAGATATTTTTTGTAACACTTAAAAAATATTACAATAGATATTTTATGTAACTTTTAGAAAAATGTTACCATAGATATTTTTTGTAACACTTAGAAAAATATTACCGTAAATATTTTTTGTAACACTTAAAAAATGTTATAAAAGATCTTTAGTAATATTTTTTTAGTTATATTATACTATTTTTTATTTTATATTATACACAATATAAATATACTAAAATTAATTACTATAACATAAAATATTTCATTAAATTCACAAATTCACAAAATAAAATTTTTATACTCTTTTATTAATCAATAATCATTGTACAAGTTTACTTCGTGATGCAAATAAGATGAAAAAAAAATACTTATAACACTTAAACTCTATTTCCATTGCGAATATCGCATTTGATAACAACTGACAAGTCTCCTATGCGCTCTTCATGCAGAATTGAACTTGGAGAATTTGATTCGTTCTTTATATTGGATTCCATGACATGCTGTATTGCCTTGATGGCCATGAATATCGAGGTATCAACAAATTGACTGTGCAGTAGGAAAGCTTTTCTATCTCTGACCACTCTCTCCTCTTCAGTTTTGCAGGGAAGAGAAGCCAATATTGCAAAATCTAAAGTCCATTGTCTAAGCTCATATTCACCATTTCTACCTTGGCCACCACCATTACCACCCCAGCTTTCGTCCTCAGCAGGAAGGGCAGAAAAGTTTGAAGGTGACTCGGCAATAGATGGAGGGACAAGCCAGGTATTTGCTTGGAATCCATATGGAAGATTGCCAAACTGAACGAGATAAATTGTTAGGAAAATAAAAACACTTTTTTATTTAAAAAAATAAAATCAGTTGGTATAAATATTACCTTGTTATGTTCAGACTTCAGAAAAAACTTTCATTAAAGATTCATATGCCTGCACCAATCAGAAAATTATTTAAAAGGATTTCATTAAAGATTTTAACCTGTATGCCCCAGCACCATTTTCAGCTTCAAAATTACTATTATTGTATGAAATGACAGTTTAAGTTCTATGCTAATTGCATCTGAGATATCTGAAATATTAAATTATTGTCAATGTCAGACAATCAAGTAGCCTCCTTTTTCAACTTGTTAAGGAAAATGACTACCTGCGATTCCCCTCTAGCAAGAGCTGGTTTTAATATGTTTGCAGCATCAATCGCCCCTTCAGCTGCTCCTGCTCCAATCAGAGTGTAGACTTCATCAATAAATAGTATTATCTCATCACTCTGTTTGATTTCCTCCATTAGTTTCTTCAGCCTCTCTTCAAATTCTCCATGATATTTAGTCCCAGCTACAAGCAGTCCCATATCAAGGGTTATAACCTAAATCATGCAGAATAGAGGGCTGCTCAATAGTGTAAAAATGAAAAGGCATATATGGGTAACTAGCACAAGTGAGAGTATAACATATGATCAATTATAAAACGGATCACCATTTACATTCTAAACAAGGCGGAGGATCTTTATCATATTTTGGAGTCTTCTGGATATTATCTTTTAGTACTCTCACTTTTGTATTTTATTTGCCTTAACTTTGAGAGAAATGATGTATATGCTATTTTAGCTTTCAGAACTCTGTATGTCTTTATATAACTAGTCGACCTAAACTCCACGAGCTGCGGCTAGTACTCTATAACTATTATACTCATATATCTACATATACCTTGCTATTTTGTATCTATATCTTGTGCCTTATTGCTTTTAGCTTCGTGTGAATGATTGCGCTTTTATAACTCTGTTTTTGAGTTTATTTCTTCATCGGACTTCTAGAATTATGGTGCACGAAATTGTGATTCATTCTTTTCACAACTCAACAGTCCCCGATAATGACTCCAAATACTTGGTGCTCAATACCATGGTCTAAACATAATTTCACAACTTCGCACAACTAACCAGTAAGTGCACTGGGTCGTCCAAGTAATAAACCTTACGCGAGTAAGGGTCGATCCCACGGATATTGTTGGTATGAAGCAAGCTATGGTCACCTTGTAAATCTCAGTCAGGCAGATTCAAATGGTCATGAATGATATATGAATAAAGCATAAAGATAGAGATACTTATGTAATTCATTGGTGAGAATTTCAGATAAGCAAATGGAGATGCTTTGTCCCTTCCGTCTCTCTGCTTTCCTACTGTCTTCATCCAATCCTTCTTACTCCTTTCCATGGCAAGCTGTATGTTGGGCATCACCGTTGTCAGTGGCTACAGTCCCGTCCTCTCAGTGAAAATGTTCAACGCACCCTGTCATGGCACGGCTAATCATCTGTCGGTTCTCAATCAGGTTGGAATAGAATCCATTGATTCTTTTGCGTCTGTCACTAACGCCCAGCCTTCAGGAGTTTGAAGCTCGTCATAGTCATTCAATCATTGAATCCTACTCAGAATACCACAGACAAGGTTTAGACCTTCCGGATTCTCTTGAATGCCGCCATCAATTCTAGCTTATACCACGAAGATTCCGATTAAGGAATCCAAGAGATAAACATTCAAGCCTTGTTTACTTGTAGAACAGGAGTGGTTGTCAGGCACGCGTTCATAAGTGAGAATGATGATGAGCATCACATAATCATCACATTCATTAAGTTCTTGAGTGCGAATGAATATCTTGGAATAAGAACAAGCTGAATTGAATAGAAGAACAATAGTAATTGCATTAATACTCGAGGTACAGCAGAGCTCCACACCTTAATCTATGGTGTGTAGAAACTCCACCGTTGAAAATACATAAGAACAAGGTTCAGGCATGGCCGTGAGGCCAGCCCCCAATACGTGATCAAAAGACTCAAAGATCTCAAGATGATCAAAGATCCAAAGATTCAAAGATCTAAAGATGAAAATACAATAGTAAAAGGTCCTATTTGTAGAGTACTAATAGCCTAGGATTTACAGAAATGAGTAAATGACATAAAAATCCACTTCTGGGCCCACTTGGTGTGTGCTTGGGCTGATCATTGAAGCATTTTCGTGTAGAGACTTTTCTTGGAGTTAAACGCCAGCTTTTGTGCCAGTTTGGGCGTTTAACTCCCATTCTTGTGCCAGTTCCGGCGTTTAATGCCGGGCAATTTTAAGCTGATTTGGAACGCCGGTTTGGGCCATCAAATATCGGAAAAAGTATGGACAATTATACATTGCTGGAAAGCCCAGGATGTCTACTTTCCAACGCCATTGAGAGCGCGCCAATTGGGCTTCTGTAGCTCCAGAAAATCAACTTCGAGTGCAAGGAGGTCAGAATCCAACAACATCTGCAGTCCTTTTCAGTCTCTGAATCAGATTTTTGCTCAAGTCCCTCAATTTCAGCCAGAAAATACCTGAAATCACAGAAAAACACACAAACTCATAGTAAAGTCCAGAAAAGTGAATTTTAACTAAAAACTAATAAAAATATAATAAAAACTAACTAAAACATACTAAAAACATACTAAAAACAATGCCAAAAAGCGTATAAATTATCCGCTCATCACAACACCAAACTTAAATTGTTGCTTGTCCCCAAGTAACTGAAAATCAAATAAGATAAAGAGAAGGGAATATGCAATGAATTCCAAAAACATCTATGAAGATCAGTATTAATTAGATGAGCGGGGCTTTTAGCTTTTTGTCTCTGAACAGTTTTGGCATCTCACTCTATCCTTTGAAATTCAGAATGATTGGCTTCTATAGAAACTCAGAATCTAGATAGTGTCATTGATTCTCCTAGTTAAGTATGATGATTCTTGAACACAGTTACTTTATGAGTCTTGGCCGTGGCCCAAAGCACTCTGTCTTCCAGTATTACCACCGGATACATACATGCCACAGACACATAATTGGGTGAACCTTTTCAGATTGTGACTCAGCTTTGCTAGAGTCCCCAATTAGAGGTGTCCAGGGTTCTTAAGCACACTCTTTTTGCCTTGGATCACAACTTTATTTCTTTCTTTTTCTTTCTTTTTCTCTTTCTCCCTTTTTTTCGTTTTTTTTTTGTATTCACTGCTTTTTCTTGCTTCAAGAATCATTTTTATGATTTTTCAGATCCTCAGTAACATGTCTCCTTTTTCATCATTCTTTCAAGAGCCAACCATTCATGAACAACAAATTCAAAAGACATATGCACTGTTTAAGCATACATTCAGAAAACAAAAGTATTGCCACCACATCAAAATAATTAATCTGTTATAAAATTTAAAATCCATGCAATTCTTCTCTTTTTCAATTAAGAACATTTTTCATTTAAGAAAGGTGATGGATTCATAGGACATTCATAACTTTAAGGCATAGACACTAAGACACTAATGATCACAAGACACAAACATAGATAAACATAAGCATGATTTTTCGAAAAACATAAAAATAAAGAACAAGGAAATTAAAGAACGGGTCCACCTTAGTGATGGCGGCTTGTTCTTCCTCTTGAAGATCTTATGGAGTGCTTGAGCTCCTCAATGTCTCTTCCTTGCCTTTGTTGCTCCTCTCTCATGATTCTTTGATCTTCTCTAATTTCATGGAGGAGAATGGAATGTTCTTGGTGCTCCACCCTTAGTTGTCCCATGTTAGAACTCAATTCTCCTAGGGAGGTGTTGATTTGCTCCCAATAGTTTTGTGGAGGAAAGTGCATCCCTTGAGGCATCTCAGGGATTTCATGATGAGTGGGATCTCTTGTTTGCTCCATCCTTTTCTTAGTGATGGGCTTGTCCTTATCAATGGGGATGTCTCCCTTTATGTCAATTCCAACTGAATAACAGAGGTGACAAATGAGATGAGGAAAGGCTAACCTTGCCAAGGTAGAGGACTTGTCCGCCACCTTATAAAGTTCTTGAGCTATAACCTCATGAACTTCTACTTCTTCTCCAATCATGATACTATGGATCATGATAGCCCGGTCTAGAGTAACTTCAGACCGGTTGCTAGTGGGAATGATTGAGCATTGGATAAACTCCAACCATCCCCTAGCTACGGGCTTAAGGTCATGCCTTCTCAATTGAACCGGCTTCCCTCTTGAATCTCTTTTCCATTGGGCGCCCTCTTCACAGATTTCTATGAGGACTTGGTCCAACCTTTGATCAAAGTTGACCCTTCTAGTGTAAGGGTGTTCATCTCCTTGCATCATGGGCAAGTTGAATGCCAACCTTACATTTTCCGGACTAAAATCTAAGTATTTCCCCCGAACCATTGTAAGCCAATTTTTTGGGTCCGGGTTCACACTTTGATCATGGTTCTTGGTGATCCATGCATTGGCATAGAACTCTTGAACCATTAAGATTTCGACTTGTTGAATAGGGTTGGTAAGAACTTCCCAACCTCTTCTTCGAATCTCATGTCGGATCTCCGGATATTCACTCTTTTTGAGTTTAAAAGGGACCTCGGGGATCACCTTCTTCAAGGCCACAACTTCATAGAAGTGGTCTTGATGCACCCTTGAGATGAATCTCTCCATCTCCCATGAGGGGTGAAAGTTGTTTAGGATTGGCCTTGTGATAAATGGTTATGGAAGATGCTTTATATAGTGGAGGGAGGGATAGGGTTCGGTTATGAATGGGTGGGTTTGGGAGGAAAAGTGGTTTGAATTTGAATGGTGAGGTAAGTGGGTTTTATGAAGGATGGATGTGAGTGGTGAAGAGAAAGATGGGATTTGATAGGTGAGGGGTTTTTTGGGGAAGAGTGGTTGAGGTGATTGGTGAATGGGTGAAGAAGAAGAGAGGGTGGTGGGGTAGGTGGGGATCCTGTGGGGTCCACAGATCCTGAGGTGTCAAGGAAAAGTCATCCCTGCACCAAGTGGCAAGCGAAATTGCTCTCTGTGCCAATTCTGGCCTTAAACGCCAGGCTGGTGCCCATTTCTGGCATTTAACGCCAGCTTCTTGCCCTTTCCTGGCGTTTAACGCCAATCTGGTGCCCCTTTCTGGCGTTAAACGCCCAGAATAGTGCTAGACTGGGCGTTAAACGCCCATATGCTGCCCCTTACTGGCGTTTAAACGCCAGCAGGTTCTTCCTCCAGGGTGTGCTGTTTTTCTTTCTATTTTTCATTCTGTTTTTGCTTTTTTTAATTGATTTTGTGACTTTCCATGATCATCAACCTACAGAAAACATAAAATAACAAAGGAAAATAGATAAATATAACATTGGGTTGCCTCCCAATAAGCACTTCTTTAATGTCAGTAGCTTGACAGTGGGCTCTCATGGAGCCTCACAAATGCTCAGAGCAATGTTGGAACCTCCCAACACCAAACTTAGAGTTTGAATGTGGGGGTTCAACACCAAACTTAGAAGTTGGTTGTGGCCTCCCAACACCAAACTTAGAGTTTGACTGTGGGGGCTCTATTTGGCTCTGTTTTGAGAGAAGCTCTTCATGCTTCCTCTCCATGGTGACAGAGGGATATCCTTGAGCCTTAAACACAAAGGATTCTTCATTCATTTGAATGATCAATTCTCCTCTGTCCATATCAATCACAGCCTTTGCTGTGGCTAGGAAGGGTCTGCCAAGGATGATGGATTCATCCATGCACTTCCCAGTCTCTAGGACTATGAAATCAGCAGGGATGTAATGGTCTTCAATCTTTACCAAAACATCCTCTACAAGTCCATAAGCTTGTTTTCTTGAGTTATCTGCCATCTCTAGTGAGATTCTTGCAGCTTGCACCTCAAAGATCCCTAGCTTCTCCATTACAGAGAGAGGCATGAGGTTTATGCTTGACCCTAGGTCACACAGAGCCTTCTTAAAGGTCATGGTGCCTATGGTACAAGGTATTGAAAACTTCCCAGGATCTTGTCTCTTTTGAGGTAATTTCTGCCTAGACAAGTCATCCAGTTCTTTGGTGAGCAAAGGAGGTTCGTTCTCCCAAGTCTCATTACCAAATAACTTGTCGTTTAGCTTCATGATTGCTCCAAGGTATTTAGCAAATTGCTCTTCAGTGACATATTCATCCTCTTCAGAGGAAGAATACTCATCAGAGCTCATGAATGGCAGAAGTAAATCTAATGGAATCTCTATGGTCTCAATGTGAGCCTCAGATTCCCATGGTTCCTCATTAGGGAACTCATTGGAGGCCAGTGGACGTCCATTGAGGTCTTCCTCAGTGGCGCTCACTGCCTCTTCATCCTCTCCAAGTTCGGCCATGTTGATGGCCTTACATTCTCCTTTTGGATTCTCTTCTGTATTGCTTGAAAGAGTACTAGGAGGGAGTTCAGTAATTTTCTTGCTCAACTGTCCCACTTGTGCCTCCAAATTCCTAATGGAGGACCTTGTTTCAGTCATGAAACTTTGAGTGGTTTTGATTAGATCAGAGACCATGGTTGCTAAGTCAGAGTGGCTCTGCTTAGAATTCTCTGTCTGTTGCTGAGAAGATGATGGAAAAGGCTTGCCATTGCTAAACCTGTTTCTTCCACCATTATTATTGTTGAAACCTTGTTGAGGTCTCTGTTGATCCTTCCATGAGAGATTTGGATGATTTCTCCATGAAGAATTATAGGTGTTTCCATAGGGTTCTCCCATGTAATTCACCTTTTCCATTGAAGGGTTCTCAGGATCATAAGCTTCTTCTTCAGATGAAGCATCCTTAGTACTGCCTGGTGCAGCTTGCATTCCAGACAGACTTTGAGAAATCAAATTGACTTGCTGAGTCAATATCTTGTTCTGAGCCAATATGGCATTTAGAGTATCAATCTCAAGAACTCCTTTCTTCTGATTTGTCCCATTGTTCACAGGATTCTTTTCAGAAGTGTACATGAATTGGTTATTTGCAACCATTTCAATTAGTTCTTGAGCTTCTGTAGGCGTCTTCTTCAGATGAAGAGATCCTCCAACAGAGCTATCCAAAGACATCTTGGACAGTTCAGACAGACCATCATAGAAAATACCTATGATGCTCCATTCAGCAAGCATATCAGAGGGACACTTTCTGATCAATTGTTTGTATCTTTCCCAAGCTTCATAGAGGGATTCTCCTTCCTTCTGTCTGAAGGTTTGGACTTCCACTCTAAGCTTACTCAATTTTTGAGGTGGAAAGAACTTTGCCAAGAAGGCATTGACTAGCTTTTCCCAAGAGTTCAGGCTTTCTTTAGGTTGTGAGTCCAACCATATCCTAGCTCTGTCTCTTACAGCAAAAGGGAATAGCATAAGTCTGTAGACCTCAGGGTCAACCCCACTAGTCTTGACAGTGTCACAGATTTGCAAGAATTCAGCTAAAAACTGATGAGGATCTTCCAATGGAAGTCCATGGAACTTGCAATTCTGTTGTATTAGAGAAACTAATTGAGGCTTAAGCTCAAAGTTGTTTGCTCCAATGGCAGGGATAGAGATGCTTCTCCCATAGAAGTCGGGAGTAGGTGCAGTAAAGTCACCCAGCACCTTCCTTGCATTGTTGGCATTGTTGTTGTTTTCGGCTGCCATGGGTTCTTCTTCTTTGAAGATTTCTGTTAGGTCCTCTACAGAGAGTTGTGCCTTAGCTTCTCTTAGCTTTTGCTTCAAGGTCCTTTCAGGTTCAGGGTCAGCCTCAACAAGAATGCTTTTGTCTTTACTCCTGCTCATATGAAAGAGAAGAGAACAAGAAAATATGGAATCCTCTATGTCACAGTATAGAGATTCCTTGAGATGTCAGAGAAAAAGAAAAATAGAAGGAAGAAGTAGAAGAATTCGAACTTATCAAAAGAGATGGAGTTCGAATTGTTCCTTAAGGAATAGTGTTAGTCCATAAATAGAAGGATGTGAGAAGAGGGGAAGAAATTTTTTGAAAATAAATTAAAAAGATTTTAAAAACATTTTGAAAAACACTAATTGATTTTCGAAAACCAAGAGTGGAAAAGAAATCAAGTGATTTTTGAAAAAGATTTTGAAATTAGAAATAAAAAAGATATGATTGAAAACTATTTTGAAAAAGATGTGATTAAAAAGATATGATTGAAAAGTTACGGTTTTAAAAAGATGTGATTGAGAAGATATGATTTGAAAAATAATTTAAAAAGATTTGATTTTAAAAATTAATGACTTGGCTAACAAGAAAATATATGATTCAAACATTAAACCTTTCTCAACAGAAAAGGCAACATACTTGAAACGTTGAATCAAATCATTAATTGATAGCAAGTATTTTTGAAAATGGAAAGAAATTGATTTTGAAAAAGATTTGATTGAAAAGATATGATTTGAAAAAGATTTGATTTTGAAAAATTTTGAAAACTTGAAAAAAATTTGAATTAAAAACAGAATCTTCCCTCTTGTGCCATCCTGGCGTTAAACGCCTAGAATGGTGCACATTCTGGCGTTTAACGCCCAAACCACTACCCTTTTGGGCGTTAAACGCCCAGCCAGGCACCCTGGCTGGCATTTAAACGCCAGTTTGCCTTCCTCACTGGGCGTTTTGAACGCCCAGCTTTTTCTGTGTAATTCCTCTGCTGTATGTTCTGAATCTTCAATTCTCTGTATTATTGACTTGAAAAGGCACAAATTAAAAAAATATTTTTGGATTTTTAATAATGAAGAATAATCAAAATGCAACTAAAATCAAATAACAATGCATGCAAGACACCAAACTTAGCAGTTTGTATACTACTGACACTAACAAAATGAGAATGCATATAACAAAACACTCAAGTCAAGAGAATTCAAAGATCAGAGCAAGGAAATCATCAAGAACATCTTGAACATCACTTAAGACACATGAATGAATGCAAGAAGAACAGAAACATGCAATTGACACCAAACTTAACATGAGACACTAGACTCAACAAGAAACATAAAATATTTTTGGTTTTTATGATTTTGTAATTTTTTTTTGGATTTTTCGAAAATTAAGTGGAAAAGAAAATAAAGGTATCAAAATTCGTAATGAGAATTCCAGGAATCATGCAATGTTAGTCTAAAGCTTCAGTCTAAAGGAATTAGACATGGCTAGCCAAGCTTCAGCAGGACATTGCATTCAAGAGCTAAATTGATGAGAATCAATCAGCTTTGGTGATGATAAGAACATCACCTTGAAACACTAGAATTCATTCTTAAGAACTCTGAAGATAAATATCTAATCTAAGCAACAAGATGAACCGTCAGTTGTCCAAACTCAACAATCCCTGGCAACAGCGCCAAAAACTTGGTGCACGAAATTGTGATTCATTCTTTTCACAACTCAACAGTCCCCGGTAATGACTCCAAATACTTGGTGCTTAATACCATGGTCTAAACATAATTTCACAACTTCGCACAACTAACCAGCAAGTGCACTGGGTCGTCCAAGTAATAAACCTTACGCGAGTAAGGGTCGATCCCACGGAGATTGTTGGTATGAAGCAAGCTATGGTCACCTTGTAAATCTCAGTCAGGCAGATTCAAATGGTCATGAATGATATATGAATAAAGCATAAAGATAGAGATACTTATGTAATTCATTGGTGAGAATTTCAGATAAGCGAATGGAGATGCTTTGTCCCTTCCGTCTCTCTGCTTTCCTATTGTCTTCATCCAATCCTTCTTACTCCTTTCCATGGCAAGCTGTATGTTGGGCATCACCGTTGTCAGTGGCTACAGTCCCGTCCTCTCAGTGAAAATGTTCAACGCACCCTGTCATGGCACGGCTAATCATCTGTCAGTTCTCAATCAGGTTGGAGTAGAATCCATTGATTCTTTTGCGTCTGTCACTAACGCCCAGCCTTCAGGAGTTTGAAGCTCGTCACAGTCATTCAATCATTGAATCCTACTCAGAATACCACAGACAAGGTTTAGACCTTCCGGATTCTCTTGAATGCCGCCATCAATTCTAGCTTATACCACGAAGATTCCGATTAAGGAATCCAAGAGATAAACATTCAAGCCTTGTTTGCTTGTAGAACAGGAGTGGTTGTCAGGCACGCGTTCATAAGTGAGAATGATGATGAGCGTCACATAATCATCACATTCATCAGGTTCTTGAGTGCGAATGAATATCTTGGAATAAGAACAAGCTGAATTGAATAGAAGAACAATAGTAATTGCATTAATACTCGAGGTACAGCAGAGCTCCACACCTTAATCTATGGTGTGTAGAAACTCCACCGTTGAAAATACATAAGAACAAGGTTCAGGCATGGCCGTGAGGCCAGCCCCCAATACGTGATCAAAAGACTCAAAGATCTCAAGATGATCAAAGATCCAAAGATTCAAAGATCTAAAGATGAAAATACAATAGTAAAAGGTCCTATTTGTAGAGTACTAGTAGCCTAGGATTTATAGAAATGAGTAAATGACATAAAAATCTACTTCCGGGCCCACTTGGTGTGTGCTTGGGCTGATCATTGAAGCATTTTCGTGTAGAGACTTTTCTTGGAGTTAAACGCCAGCTTTTGTGCCAGTTTGGGCGTTTAACTCCCATTCTTGTGCCAGTTCCGGCGTTTAACGCCGGGCAGTTTTGAGCTGATTCGGAACGCCGATTTGGGCCATCAAATCTCGGGCAAAGTATGGACTATTATATATTGCTGGAAAGCCCAGGATGTCTACTTTCCAACGCCATTGAGAACGCGCCAATTGGGCTTCTGTAGCTCCAGAAAATCCACTTCGAGTGCAAGGAGATCAGAATCCAACAGCATCTGCAGTCCTTTTCAGTCTTTGAATCAGATTTTTGCTCAAGTCTCTCAATTTCAGCCAGAAAATACCTGAAATCACAGAAAAACACACAAACTCATAGTAAAGTCCAGAAAAGTGAATTTTAACTAAAAACTAATAAAAATATAATAAAAACTAACTAAAACATACTAAAAACATACTAAAAACAATGCCAAAAAGCATATAAATTATCCGCTCATCAAATTACTATCTCTTTCTATATATGTATTATTATATAAGCCTTAGAATCGTCGTGACCTTTAATTATCCTTTGCTTTACGGCATGAGGTAAAATTTAGGGTAATTAGAGTGTTACATAGTGTACTATTGATTGTTTATGATTCCAATTAGAGGAAAGAGTACCACAGTTGCAACAAGCAGAGTGATTGGTAGTTGGAAAATATTTTTTGATAAGGGCTTGCAACTGAATTTCAACTTATGACTGTGACTATGTATAGGGATTGTTTCTTTTTTTTATTTGTGTTTTTTGTTCTGTTTTTATATGGTTATCGTTATTAGTAGTTGCTATATATTAATGACATATGGTTGAAGAAAACTTAGTCTACTTACCAGTTATTTCTTGTATGTATTTTCACTATTAAGAGAACTTTTGAAGTGCTTTCATCCTAAATAGTTATTTGTTCTACCAAGGCTATAACTCTATATAGCATTTTAAGGTATTTGTCAATTTTCAAAACCCTAAAAAAAAGAATGTGGTGGCTTAAGTAGTTACTTTTATATATGTTTCAATTATGTGCTTGCTAAAATATTTTTTTTTCATTATTGCGGGACCTAATTAAAGTGGCCTTGCTATTTTCATTTTTAATGAATTTGGTTTTAGAATTGAATTTTTCGGACTTAATTAAAGTAGCCTTTATAACATGCAGTAACTTCTGATTATTTAAAATTTTGCAGGACAGTGGTAAAAATAATAGAGCTCATAATGAATGATCACACTACTCATGAAATTTGATACTTTGTAACTAAGTATAAGAAAATAGATATGTGACACTTAGAATTGTAATTCTTATTTTCTTGTTATGACTTTGATTTTTGGTACTTTGTGATCAAAGTCTACTTTTATGGGAAAGTTTATATATATGTTGGATTGGTTGATATATACATAATTATTTTGGTCTATGATTTTAAAATTATGTATGAATTTTGCACGAAATATTAGGAAGATTAATAATGAAAAAAAAAAATTCTGACCTAATTTATGACAATGCTTAAAAAGCGTGGCTATATGTTACTATTGTCCTCAATAGGCATGCTTAATAAATGTGGCTATAACCTGGAAATTGGCACGCTTGAAAAGTGTACCCATGTACTCATCTATTGGCACGCTTCATAATCGTATCCGTATCTTTCTGTAGTCATAAATAGCATAGCCATACATGATCCTATTAGAACGTTTAAAAAGTGTAGCCATATCTTACCCTATCGTCACGCTTTAAAAGCGTAACCAAAACAAACAATCTGGGACGCTTTAGAAGCATGGTGATATGTAAACTTTTTCGGTATGCTTTTAAAGCGTAGCTATAGGTTAACTAACACCTATGACCACACTTTTAAACGTGGCCAAAAAGAAAGCGTGCCGATAGATCCACAAAAGTGTGGCGATAGAGCAACTGGCACGCTTGCGGATGTGACCCTTTCAAAAGCATACCGATAATTCAAAAAGCATGGCGAAAAGCTATCGATACGCTTTTTAACACTTTTCGACACGTTTTAAAAGCGTGTTAGAAAGCTTATTTTCATATAGTGTTATAAATAGATTCTTATATTTTATAAATTTATAATTAAGTTTCATATTTTATAGCGGTTAAAAGGAAGTTAAAAGAAATAAAATATTTCTAAATGTATATTTATAGGGATTAATTTAAAAAAAATTGCAAATAATAATGGCTTAATTGTAAACTAGACTATATTGTCATATATCAAAGTTTCTTTTTTAAATTAAAGAAAGCTCTAACTGTTTTAGTTTTTGTGATAGATTATAAAAAGTATATAAAAAACAATTGTGATGGTTATCAGTGGCTAAGAGAAGGGGAATTGAACCTTAGCCCTCTTTTTCTAAATGTTACTTTCTGCTTTTTAGAATAACTCCAGGAGATATTTTTACTTTTTGTCTCATAACTAGTCAAGAGACATTTTCTTTTTGTCTCGTAATCGATTAGGAGATATTTTTCAATTTTGTCTCCCACGAATAGAAATAGTAAAGGAGTACAAGAGAAAGAGAGAATCACACCCAAAAGTATCCTGGTTCAGCTGCTAAGTGCAATGCAGCCTACATCCAGTCTCCATCACAACAGTGACAGAATTTCACTATAATCAACTTGATTACAGACACCAATTCTTCCCTAGGAACTACCCATTACTATCTGGGACAAGTCCAGAATCTATCCCTAAAACTGAACTTGACTTGGTCACCTACCAAGCTTTCGATTACAAAGTGCTAACCCAACTTGCAAGGGAACAAGTCCAGATTCTACCCCAACCCGAACTTGACTAGACCTCAATCTAGCTTTCAACCGCAAAGTGCTAACCTAACTTGTAAGAGAATCCCCTCAGGATCATGACAACAAAACAGAAATACATACAAAGAATTTCTAAGATAATAATGACTTTTTCTTTTAACTCTCTGCCTTTTTTCCACTAATTGGCTTTTTCTTACAAAACTTTACATTTTGACTTTTACCAATGAAACACAAACAGACTCACTGAGAAAAAGAAATATTCAATGAAAGTCATGAAGGAGAAGAATAAACAGCTCAAAGAGCTATAGGAACCCAAATGTGTGCTCTCACTCCTTGTCTCAAGTCTTGGCTGTTCACCCTTATTATAGAAGGGGAAGCTTCCAAGGTTGAAACGGTTCAATTGAGCCAACTTCTTCTTCTTCGATACCAAAACCGGTTCGGACAGAGAGAGGAGAGAGAGAAACCGAAAGCAAAACCAACATGCATGTACCTCTCTTTCATCCCTTCTAATCAAGCTTCATCAATCTGAGTCTTCTATTTTGACTTTGTCCCCAAGCAAGAATTCTGATTCTTGATGAACCCTTGATCCTTGACAACTTCATCTGTTCTCTTTTTGCTTCTTCCTCCATGTAGCTACAGTAGCTACCTTCTGTGATGGATGAACAAAAAGTAAAAACGAGCTTCACCTAAGGGATCTTCTTCTCTGACCGAAATGGATTGCTACCATTTTTAGCATGGTGATCTTGAAGCTTCTTCTTCATATCTTGTCTTTAATGGAAAAGAACTCAGCCATGCCATGCCTTGGATCTTCTTTTTGCTGCAAAGGCCATTACCCTAGCCTTTTGCTTTTTCCTAGCTTCTCTGCAATTTCTCTGATAACTTCTTCTTCTTCTTTCTTTCATATTCTTTTCTAATGGATATGACAAACAAAATAAGAGAGAGAAGAGAAAGTAGAAACAAAGCATTGTTAGATTAAATGAAATTGAAATTCCACTAACAATCTCCAATGCATAAAGTAACGTGTGGAGCAATTAATGCCATCAAATCAATTTTAATTTTTCTTTTCCGTTACCAATGTATAAATTTAATTCAAGTAAAATTTGAATTCTCCTTCTCAATTGGGAGTAGGTAACTGAACCATGCTTCAACAAAATTTGACCCATTTGTTTGTAATTGCCATATGGTTTCCTTCATTATTTGTTTTATCAACATGGGTATGATATTTGGGCTTTTTTTCATTTCAAATTTCAGCCCCTAATATTTGAATTAATTTTATCCAAGACTGAATTTGTTCAATGATCAAATTGGACTTGTTTAATTTTTGGCTCAATATAAAATTAAATTGCTTGCGTGCAAACTTGAACAAAAATCATCAAACAACCTATTAAAAATTATTAAATAAAATACTTAATAATAATTTAAATAATTTTTTAATTTATATTTTAATAATATTTGATCATCATTATATTTTTCCAAACTCAACAAATTTTTTTTAACATAAATTTTTGAAACAGATGTTTTCACTTAAAAATATGAATAAAAAATATTAAAATTTTGAAATTAAAAGAATAATTTTGAATTTCTAATTATTTTTCTTAAATATATAAATGACCTCAACAAAATTAATGCATCAATTTTAAAACTTTTATATGATTAAACATAAGTCTTTATATTTATAAGTTTTTTAATAAATTCTTTATAATAATATATCTAGAAATAATATTTATTTTTTAACATTATTTTTATTATAGCAAAGACTTAATATGAAAATTCAATTATTACAAAATATTAAAATATAAAAATTTAGTTACAAATCCAATAAAATTATAGAAACTTGATGTTAGCTAAACTTTTTAAGGAATATATAATTGATGATGGGAGCAAACATAGGGATGGCAAAAATGGGCTAGTCAGTTAGTCCTACTTTATATTATTCTGTATTATGTCTCATTTCGCTTAGTAAAGCAGTTCCAAATTTTTATTCCATTTTATTTAATAGCGAGTTGTTAGGTTGGTATGCTAATCCCGCTATTTTCTCTCTTAAATTATTAAATCATTAAATATTTAAAATAATATAATTCGTAAATATTTTAATAAACTTATAATTTCTAAAAGTATAAAAAAATTACAATTTCTAAATCCTAAATACTAAAGTTTTTATAATTCTAAATATCTAATAAATATAATTATCAACTAAGTTTTTTGAAATAAAATAATAAAATCAATATTGTCCAAAATATATAATTAAATATTATTCAAGTCTTTAAATAATCGAACATAGTCTAAATTATAACTTAAAGTAAAACGAACAAATATTCTAAATTCAAGTACAAAAGTAATGTTCTAAATTCAATTATTACCATCTTAAAGCTAAAAGCTCACTAGACAAACCCGTCCTATGTCGTTAAAATCCGCTAAAACTCATAGACTAAATAGTGTGAGTTAAAAAGATATTTAATTATAACAGTCTCAAATTTCTAACTCAATCGACTTAAATATACAAAATAAATTTAAACTTTTTGAAAAAAATTATTAATAAAAAATTAACCATTATTAAATTTATAATTTTTATTATATGTAAATTTTATTATTTTAATTTAAAAATAATTAATCTTTAACTTTATTATTTTATCAAGTGCCTCACTTTAAAAGAGATTGATTCATATTAGCCATTATTTGAATATTAAATATTAAATTTCATCTCTTTGTAGAACACATCAAGGATTAAGTGAGCGCTAGGTTATCTTTATCCATTTTTCCGCGAGACACCGAACTAATAGTCAATGGCAATATTTCTTGTGCAAATAAACTAGCCAATAAGAAATACAATGTAAAACGCCAACCAAAATTGCGGTAAAGAACTTGCATAATGCTGAAAACAGGCATTCTTAAATTTTTTATTGTTAACGTAAAGTGTGATTTTATATTATACGCGTTAAAAATAATTATTTTAGTTTAATGTTTTTTTATAGTTATTCATTAATCCTTAAAGAAAGCGTTAGTGATATGTTTAACGGTGAATAATTGTACCAAAATTGTGTTAAAAAAATTGTTTCAAAATGCTTGTTAAGGCCAAAATGAATTTCTTCATATTATTTTTATTATTGTCATTTATTTTTAAAGGTCAATAAATACTAAGTATTGATAAAAACATTAAAGAGAAATATAATTATTAGCTGCCAAAAAGTGCGCTATAATATAGAGATATTGAAATAGCTAGTAGAAATAAAAAAGAAAAAAAAAAGTACTAAGAACTGTTTATGTACCTATCTTATTATAGCTCTACAATCAAATTCATATTACTCAATCTTATCTTCTTTAACAGTGTTTTAACACAGACTTAGTTACTACCTACTACACTTGAGGTATACGCTTTGGAAAAAAAAAAATCTTAGGAATTGGTCCGACTTATCACCTTCTGACCTTCATATGATTGAGTGTAATATTCATTAATCAATAATAACCATATCTTATAAATTGATAGTCAAACAAGTAGCTAATAAAACCTTGATCTACACCTTAACCAGCTGACCTTGATTAATTCACATTACCAACCATGGATAAAAAAAAGATGACACGTGTAATTACAGGATTGGTTCATAAATACTATAAAGAGGAAGGACATTATTGCTCATTTTATTTGCACCACCATACAAACAAACACACACAACAATCTAAGAGCAAAATCAAACATGTCTCCTAAAGTGTCACTCTATCTTGTAGTATTAGGCTTGGTGCTTCTAGTAGCATCAGCTACTACCATGGCTGATCATTATCATGATCATGATCATGATCACTACCATCACCACTATCCACCAAAGAAACACTGGCCTCCACCCACCACACATGTGACGGACCAGGAAACACCACAAAGCAGTGAAGCACAGGAGGATACCTACTACCATCACAACCCTCCTTATCATCACAAACCACCTTACCATCACAAGCCTCCAACCAAAAATTAATAATATTTATGTGAAGCTACTTATTCCGTGCACTCTGTGGAGCATGGACTATATGATATGATATGATATGATCATATGATAAGACTTGAAGTCGTGAAAATAATAGCTTCATTATTCGTTCTACGTTATTCATGTTTATCTTTTGCTGTTGTGTGTATCTGAACTTTGGTTATATATGTATGTCCAAAAGAAATAAAGCTGTAGCATGTGCTACTTGTATGCATGTGATATGATTGGATCGGATTTCGAATTTCCATTTCTTTCCATTTATGTAAACTTCTTCTGTAATCCTTGATATTATTTATGAAATATAATAATAAATAGTGTTTTCATTGTTGTTGTTCTGGATATGATCAATCTTGTGCATACAAAATATTACCAATACGGTAATATTAATATGGACTATGGTATGTGTGCTACTAAAATTAACTAGTAATATAAAATACATATATATTAAAATATAAATTTATATTAAAAATAAATTAAATTATATATATATATATATATATATATTTATATATAAATACATTAATTACTGATTTTTATAATTAATTTTGGTTTACGAATAATATTTTTATAACAATATATGTTAAAATGATATACAAGAAAATTAGGTCCATATATCCCATCCCATATGCGGATAACGCGGTTAAGATTATTAATGTATTTACAAGAAGGGGCTTGCTACACATACAAGTCTTTTTGACTTACAAGTTTTACAAGTTGCTACACATTAGAGTCTTTTAATGCGTTATTTAATTTCCAAAGCGCTACACTCACCGTGAATTATGAACGACTCCTCTTCCTCTTCCTCTTCTTCTTCTTCACTCACCGTGAATTATGAACAACTCATCTTCATCTTCCTTTTCCTCTTCCTCTTCCTCCTCCTCCTCTTCTTCTTCTTCTTCTTCTTCACTCACCGTGGATTATGAACAACTCATCTTCCTCTTCCTCTTCCTCTTCCTCTTCTTCTCCTTCTTCTTCTTCTTCCTCCTCCTCCATGTATTTCTTCGTTATTCTCTTTGCCTTTTCATTAGTTGTTTTATTTGCGTTTATTACTGGTATTCTTGCTTCGTTTTTTTTTCGATTTTCATGGTTTCTGAAATCAAGCTTTGAAATCGTTTTGAAGAT
This sequence comes from Arachis stenosperma, assembly GCF_014773155.1. Taxonomy (NCBI): domain Eukaryota; kingdom Viridiplantae; phylum Streptophyta; class Magnoliopsida; order Fabales; family Fabaceae; genus Arachis; species Arachis stenosperma. Next base: position 49,831,621 of record NC_080378.1, on the reverse strand, counting down.
AATGAAACTTCAGAAATACACCCAAACGATTATAGAAAATACACCCAAACGATATTTCTTCGTTATTCTCTTTGCCTTTTCATTAGTTGTTTTACTTGCATTTATTACTGGTATTCTTGCTTCTTTTTTTTCGATTTTCATGGTTTCTGAAATCAAACTTTGAAATCGTTTTGAAAATAATAGAACTTCAGAAATACACCCAAACGATTATAGAAAATACACCCAAACGATATTTCTTCGTTATTCTCTTTGCCTTTTCATTAGTTGTTTTACTCGTTTATTACTGGTATTCTTACTTCTTTTTTTTCGATTTTCATGGTTTCTGAAATCAAGCTTTGAAATCGTTTTGAAAATAATGAAACTTCAGAAATACACCCAAACGATTACAGAAAATACACCTAAACGATTATAGAAAATACACCCAAAGGACACTTTATGCATAATTCAGAACTCTTTCTCTTTCTCCTCCTCATATTCTGCTGCTTCTTCTTCTTCAAAAATGATTTCAGAGCTTGATATCAAAAAATAATGGAAATCAAGAATAACGAAAAAAGAAAACAAAGAGAAAAGCACGTAAATGAAGAAGGAGAAAGAGAAGGCAAAAAACGAAAGAAAAGAAGAAGAAGAAGAGGAGGAAGAGGAAGAAGAATGTGCAGCAAGAAGAAGAAGACGATGCAGTGAAATTGTGCAGTAACGGTTGAAGAAGGAGAAAGAGAAAGTAAGAAACGAAAGAAAAAAAGAAGAAGAGGAAGAGGAAGAAGAACGTGCAGTAACGTTCAAGCGCGTTAATATAATAACTTGTAAAGACTTGTATAAAAAAATGCTTGTATATGGAGAATTTCTCTTACAAGAATGTCATCAATATGAAAAAGTTTTTATACGAGCAACATCGTCTTTAAAAATGTTTCCAATGGAACTGTGACGATGTTATTAGCAGCAGATATCAAGTATCAACATAGCTTTAGAAGATTAAATCATGTGGCTAAGCCAAGTGTATCATCTTTTAATATGAACTTATAAATTATAATGATTAAGTCATAAGTTCATACTAATTCAAATATCATATTGATCTAAAGAATCAAACTCCTACATATTATTATAACCAAGTTGGTTTGATTTAGTGATTAGCTTACTAGTTCGTTTAAGTAAATGTCAATATTTAAATATCGTCTTATGCATGGAGTAACTATTGATCAATAACAAACTTTTAAATAGAGTTTAAATTCAAGATAGATTAATTTTTTGACTTGTTCTGAATGCCATAAAAACCAAATTTCTATATATTATATATTTTTATTTATTGATTTAACAATTATATATAAAACTTTGTCGAAGTTAAGTTCATCCAACTCAAAATTAAATTTGGTACAAATTTAAAACATATTTTGTCATCATCTTTGAATTTGTCATTTTTAATTGATATAATTTTCGAATAGAATTTAGGTCATGTTTCGAATAGACCTACTCTAGTGCGAAATTGTATTTTATATTTAAATATAATAAATTATTATATTTTTATTTCAATCAATATATGTTATTGTTTTTGTTTTAAAATAATTTATTTTATTATAAATATTAGATAACATTTATTGTATTTAATCTTTAAAACTTAAATTATATTAATTTATTAGATAATATTTATAAAATTATATACATTAATATATATCAGATGAATCCTCTTTAATTTATTTTATTTCGAATTAATTTTAAATTGAATTAAAGTTTTTAAAATAAATCTAATAAAATATTACCAATTTACCACTGAGTCTGATAAACCCTTTCGGTCCAATCCATGTGCATCCTACTTGATATCTTCATCTTTTTCTTTTTGGTTGTTTGACAGAATTGGTATATATGAACTTATGAATAGGCCTTAGAGAGAACCCTATAGTAGGCCAGTCCCTCAATTTAGGAAAAGAGTCCGGTCCACGAAAGAGTATTATGGCCCATAGATTATCCCACTAGATTTTACTATTATCGACTCTCACCGAAAATAAAAAATAAAAAATAAAGAAAATGCAAATCCCAATTTTTTATTTTTATGTGAAATAAGCGAAATCTTACGATACCCTAGTTTATCCAGGAAATTCCTAATACGCTTCACACTATCGCTCATTCGCTCTTTGCATCTGAAGAGCGAGGAGCTCTTGAATCCCAAGGTTCGCTTCTCCTAACTAACACCGCCTCCCTTCTGGTTTCCATAGCGGTAGCGATTCTGAATTTTGCCGTTCAGGATATTCCTCTTTCTGATCTTGCGTTCCGCTCTTAAACTCTTTTGTTGGCATCTGTTTATGTGGTTATGTGGATTTGCATTGTTATTTGGTTTAAATTTCTGCTTTACATTTCACTCTTTAATCAATGTTGTATTTTGATATGTCCATTTAACTAAACTGAATGTGTTATAGTGATTCTGTGGTTTTACTATGCCCCCTTCTCCCATAGAGAATATTGACACATAAATAACTTACCATCATCAATAGCATCACTACTGTTGTATGAGTTTTGCCATGAGTAGAACATGGATACACATAAAAGAGCAATCTAAATAATTGGATTTTAGAGTAGGAAGAAACTTTAAACAGGGTGTTAGCAGTTGCTTATGAAGGTATAATAATAAATGTATGAAAGGGGTGTCTTTACTACGATTATGCATAAATAAGAAGGTTTGTGTTTCTGCTATTGTTTGTGTAAGTTTATTATTAAACATTTTATTTCATTGTTTCTTTTTCGTTTTGCTTGGTTACGTAAACCCTAATCGAAATGAATACAAAGCCTCTCATTTGATCATCGTAGGGATTTACTTCTTTTCCCGTGGACCATTCTATCTATTAATTGCTACGCTGCATAAGATTCCTTTTATTGTTGATTGTATGATATTGGATCCTCAATTTGTATACCATATCATATGTGTCTAGTTATATACAAGGTTTCTTTTCTGCCTTTCTCAATTCCCCAGAGTTATTTGTTTAAGATTTTCGGTTTCTGATTATTTTCTTTCCAAATCTAGGATTTTGAAGCGAAGCTGAAGATTTGATATGGAGGAGGTTGAAGTTTTCCAGGAGGCAATGGAGCCAAAAGATCATTTGGATGATCAGGAAGTAAAGGACAATCATGGAGATGCTGTTGTTGATAAAGGAGATGATGCTGCCACAGTTAATGCTTCCCCTTTAACTGTGCTTGATGAAGCTCCTAGTGCTGCACAGAATACGGATAAATTTGAGGAGTCTATTGGGGTTGCTGAGGAATCTGCCCAAGACAATGAGAAGGTTGAACTAGTTGCTAGCGATGAGGTGGGCAAAGTTGGGCAGGAACCACCTGATAGTGTTCATCTAGATGGAGTTGATTCTGGAGGAACTGGAAGAGAAGTATCTTGTGATGAATCTTCCAATATCATTGATGATGGTTTACAAAGGAGTGAGTTAAATGGCGTACAGGAGCAGTCTGACTTAAATACTGACGAAGAGACAGTTGCTCAGGAGAATGGTGCCATGGTGGATGTAGACTCTGGTTTAGTCAGTGAGAAGTCTGAAGATGAGGATTCTGGATTTGTGACCCCAAGAGAAAATGGTGGTGTAATCTGGGAAAACAGGAGCACAGAGAAGGTAGATGATGTTGTTCCTGAGCCCAATACAGAATCTGAATTCAATAAGATGTCAAACCAGGATTTTGATGCTGGGGATTTGAAGGAGAGTAACTTTGATCCTGAATTCAGAGGCAACAACACAAAAGAACAGTTGAATGCTTCAGCTATGCCTTATAGCGAATCTCAAGATAATGCAGGTGAAGAAGTACATGAAAATTCAGCACTTAGAAATTCTGAACTTCCAGAGGAAGTGATTACAGATTTGAAGGATAATACCCTTGACATCGATATAAACAATGAGGGTACAGCTGGTGATGAAATTAGTTCATCTTTTGGTCAGAGTACCAAATGCAAAGATTACAACAATGTTGATGCTAATGATAGTAAAGCTGGATCAGATTCAGAGGACCAGGAAGCAGTTGGTGAAATAGGAGGAACTTCTCCCGACATACATGACGCCATGGAGGATAGGGAACTGATACAAGCTACTGGAAGCTCATCCTCATTGCAAAATTCTACTGCTGATGAGATACCAGTTCAGATTACTGCAGCTGATTTAAAAGGTCTTAAGGATGACCGATCTCAGGTTTCTGCTGTAGATAATCATGGAGATCAAGGATTATCATCTGTGGCCGGGGAGCATGAAAAGATACAGGAGATCAATGCAAAAGAGAAGGAAACCACTCAGGCCACTAGAGACCAAAACAGTGAGGTTGCCTCCTCATCTGGAAAGCCTGTTGCTGCTAGCAACCCTCCAGTTCGTCCAGCTGGCCTTGGTCGTACAGCACCATTATTGGAACCTACCCCAAGGACAGTGCCACAGCCTCGTACAAATGGCACTGTATCTAATACACAGTCCCGACAAACGGAAGATTCCTCAAACGGTGAGACTGAGGAGTATGACGAGACTCGTGAGAAGCTTCAGATGATTAGGGTAAAATTTTTACGGTTGGCTCATAGGCTTGGGCAGACACCCCATAATGTTGTTGTAGCACAGGTTTTATATAGACTGGGCCTGGCTGAGCAACTCAGGGGGCGGAATGGTGGTCGAGTTGGTGCATTTAGTTTTGATCGTGCAAGTGCAATGGCTGAGCAACTTGAAGCAGCAGGTCAGGAGCCACTTGATTTCTCTTGTACAATAATGGTTCTTGGAAAGACAGGAGTTGGTAAGAGTGCAACAATCAATTCTATATTTGATGAGGTTAAATTTAATACTGATGCTTTTCAAACTGGAACAAAAAAGGTTCAGGATGTTGTGGGAACAGTGCAGGGCATTAAGGTACGTGTGATAGATACACCAGGACTTTTACCTTCCTGGTCTGACCAACGACATAATGAGAAGATTCTGCACTCTGTCAAGCGCTTTATTAATAAAACACCACCAGATATTGTGCTCTATCTTGATAGGTTAGACATGCAGAGCCGTGATTTTAGTGATATGCCACTATTGCGCACAATTACTGAGATGTTTGGACCTTCAATATGGTTCAATGCTATTGTTGTTCTGACTCATGCAGCATCTGCTCCTCCTGATGGCCCAAATGGTACTGCTTCCAGTTATGACATGTTTGTCACACAGCGCTCTCATGTTGTGCAGCAAGCCATTCGTCAAGCAGCTGGAGATATGCGTCTAATGAATCCTGTAGCATTGGTGGAGAACCACTCTGCATGCAGAATAAATAGGGCTGGCCAGAGAGTGTTGCCTAATGGCCAGATTTGGAAGCCTCATCTGTTACTCTTGTCTTTTGCCTCAAAAATTCTGGCTGAAGCAAATGCCCTTCTAAAGTTACAAGATAGTCCACCTGGAAAGCCTTACACTGCTCGAGCAAGAGCACCACCTTTACCATTTCTTTTGTCATCCCTTCTTCAGTCAAGGCCACAATTAAAGTTGCCAGAGGAGCAGTTTGGTGATGAGGACAGTCTTGATGACGACCTTGATGAGTCATCTGATTCTGATGATGAAACAGAACCTGATGACTTGCCACCATTTAAACGTTTGACGAAGGCCCAGGTGGGACAATTGTCTAGAGCTCAGAAAAAGGCATATTTTGATGAGTTGGAGTACCGAGAAAAAATTTTTATGAAGAAACAATTGAAGGAAGAGAAAAAGCAACGGAGGATGTTGAAGAAAATGGCAGAATCAACAAAGGAGCTGCCAAGTGATCCTAACGAAAATGTTGAAGATGAAAGTGGTGGTGCAGCTTCTGTTCCTGTTCCCATGCCAGATTTGGCCTTGCCGGCTTCTTTCGATTCTGATAATCCCACTCATCGGTATCGGTATCTTGATTCATCCAATCAGTGGCTTGTAAGACCTGTCCTAGAAACTCATGGATGGGATCATGATGTGGGTTATGAAGGATTAAATGTAGAAAGATTGTTTGTTCTTAAAGAGAAGATGCCATTATCTTTCAGTGGTCAGGTTACCAAGGATAAAAAGGATGCTAATGTTCAAATGGAAGTTGCCACTTCTCTTAAGTATGGAGAAGGGAAAGCAACTTCGTTAGGCTTTGATATGCAGACTGTTGGGAAGGACTTAGCTTATACATTGCGAAGTGAGACAAAATTTAGTAACTTCAGGAGAAATATGGCTACTGCTGGTCTCTCATTTTCTCTCCTGGGTGATGCCCTGTCAGCTGGAGTTAAAGTTGAAGACAAATTTGTTGCCAGTAAACGATTCAAGGTGGTTATTGCTGGTGGTGCAATGGCAGGGCGTGGTGATGTTGCCTATGGTGGCAGTTTGGAGGCCCATTTGAGAGATAAAGATTATCCTCTTGGGAGGTCTTTGTCAACACTGGGGCTTTCTGTTATGGACTGGCATGGTGATCTTGCTGTTGGTTGCAATTTACAATCACAAATCCCAGTTGGTCGGTATACAAACCTTGTTGCCAGGGCCAATTTGAACAACCGAGGTGCAGGACAAGTCAGCATTAGGTTAAATAGTTCAGAGCAGCTTCAAATTGCTTTGATTGGTCTCATCCCTCTACTTAAGAAGATGGTTGGTTATCCTCAACAATTGCAGTTTGGACAATGATGATGATGATGATAATGTTAGGGTTCTCAAGCTGCACGACTTGCAGGTAATGAGTAGCTGCTTTAAGATGCATTCCCTGCTACTGCCACGAGATGAGACTGATACTAAATGTGTTTTTCATGTTATGTTTGCTGTTTTCTATACCTGAAAGTATCTATCATTTGCTTGCAGTAATTGTAGTTTACCATGTTAGATATTCTCTTGGTATTATTTGCTATATTATGCTGCTGTACTCCAAATAATTTATGCCTACTTTTTCCTACTCTCTCTCTCTCTCTCTCCCTCTCTCTCTCTCTATTTTAATTTAATTTTTTATGTAAGGCCATGTAGGCGTGTCAATTCTTGGAATGTTATGTCTTGCCCTTTTCAACCTTTAGTAATCATTTCCTCTCTTTTCCTTTGTCAATTTGGCAAATTTTACTCCTGATTTAAATTGAATGACGGACCTCCAAGAAGCAATTACACTTTGTTTAGAGATTATACATTGATTTGCTAGTAATGTCTACACTCTATTTGTTTACATGTCCCATAGGTGTGTTAAGGGTTCCCCATTTTTCTTTATGTTTGCCAATTGTAGATTGAAAGTGTTTGTTTGTTCTGTTTATGATGGGATGATGTTTTGCAATTGAATTGTTTGAGTATATCTGGCATTTACACCCAAAACATGTTGACTAGATTAGTAGATTATGCTGCATTGATGCCGTGCTGATGCTTGGGAATATGTTTTGGTCGTTTAGTTTTCAACCACAAGTATGTTGAGGTAGTGTTGGTTGCAATGGATTTGGTTGCAATGGAATATGTTTTGGTCGTTTAGTTTTCAACCATAAAATATCATCCTTGTGGTGGTGTCTAAGGTACCTTGCTAGCGTATAGTGCATGAGTCAATTACATGGAGAGATGTCTACATGGGGTGGTTCTTTAATATAACATTTGGTGATTTGAAATAGTGTTCTTGTTGAAGTTGCCTACATGGGTTTAGGGTTTAGGGTCATGGTGTGCTGGCACCCGTTGGGGATATACTTCAGGGTGATCTTGATGCTAATATGATAAAGGTTTAGATGGCATTGATAGTACCCTTGCGGTGCTGTTTTAATTCGTATGTTATTTGTTGTTCACAACAGTTTTTCTTTGGGGTTAGGCATGGTAATAATCTGTTTGTTGTCGTCGTTGGTACTTGTTTTTATGCTTCATGCTCGCTGTTTTTCTCATTCTTCCTGTTTTGATAAAGCTGAATTGGTGGTTGTTACGGTTAATGTTTCATGGGATGCAGGATAACATCAACTCTTCTGTGGTGGCTTGTGTTTCACGCGGTTGTTGCAGTCTTACAATATATCTCTTCCTAGTGAAGATTTTAATTTTTAAATATTGCTGGGCAGAGGATTATGCAAGAAGTACTGGGTGTGATGGATTGTGCTCATGTTAAGGTTGTTGGTGCAAGCGATATCGCACATTAGAGTTAGCTGTGTTCCTTATAGCTCTATGATGTATTAAGCAAATATGTTTTGATCGTATCTTAAATCAGAAGTCGCTGGTTTTGTAAGATTTTTTGCTCGTGTTTATAGCTATGCAGGAAGTATGTTGTCGATGCAAAGATTCGCTATATAAATTATGCTTTGATCGAATGGCATATGTGCAAATCCATGATAATAAATGAGATGTTCAGAGTATGGTTGTGTTATGCTTGTTTGGTGATTTGTCTTTATTCATGGTGGTGTTGACCATTTTATAATGTTCAGAGATGTACATTAGCCACGTAATTTTCGTTCACTTTAGTATTTCCCTACTAATATTGAGCTTCTAATGTTTTTTATTTAAAAAAAATAAATAAAAAAATAAATTATCATTTCTATCCATAAAAGTTGAAAATGCTAACATTTATTTATAGCAAATGGAAATTATCATTTATATTCATAAAAAATGATTTTTGTAAGTAAAATTATAACCTTAAAAAATTAAATAAAATTCTTACACTATCTTTTTTTCCACTACTGCCATTATTGTTTCCTTCCTCCTTCTCCCATCTTTCTCTCAATGTTCTCCCTCGTTTTTGCGAAATTGGTTAAAAGGTGAATGGAGTAGAGCGAAATGGCACTTTGGATCTAACTCCGAGAAAATTGATGAGGCAGTTGGATTTCATAGCACGCCTGAAACTGCCGTTGACTCTGCTGTCGTAGTCGCTGGCATAGGCGATTCCGCGAACGCCATAACAATCATCGTTGCAATTGCAATTAACTCTACATTTGCTAAGGCAACAACAACAATAATAACAACAGCAGCAGCAACAACCGTAGCCGTGGTTGTTTTCGCAGGGACAGCAGCTGAGAGCGCCGTCGCAGTCGCTACGGTGCGGCAGCAAAAGCTTTTACCGTTTTCTCGAATTTTGTTATACTGTACAGAAGCTTTCGGTAAAGGTGTTCAAAGTGTCGTAGATCTGAAATTCTGTGAGAAAATACTCAAAAAAGCCTTCAAGAGAACCTTCATTGACAATCCTCTCTTCTTTTTCACATCGTAGATCTGAAATTCACAATTTGAATGGAATTGAAGAAGGACTCAACCGGTTTGTTCTCAGACACCATTTTTCGATCAACCCTTGAAAAAGTTACAACTTTTGAGTGTGTGCAGAGAAAATCCAATACGATTCTCCAGAACCCGATTCGACGCCTATGGAGGAGTATGCGGCAAAGGGGTTAGGGTGACAGTTGAGGAGGAGGGTGAGGCGGTGGTACTAAGCGGCGATGTGGTTGATGTTGGGATTGGATCACTGAGAACATTGAGAGAGCGAGGGGGCAGGGAGGAGACGATAGTGGTAGTGGTAGAATGAAGGGTAGTTTAAAATTTTTATTTAATTTTTTAGGGTTTGGATAATTTTGCTTGCAAAAGCTATTTTTTATGAGTATAAATGATAATTTTCGTCTGCTATGGATAAATATGTCAGCATTTTCACTTTTATGAGTAAAAACGATAATTTACTCAAAATAAAATAATATTTTTGAATCCAAAAAGCATTTCTTTTACTCTATTTTAGTGCAGAAGTCTCAATTGTTTTGAAGAAACAACACTTAGCCTTCGTTTGGATCAATAAAAAATGGATGAAAGGAAAAAAATGGATAGAATATGTTATTTTTCTCGGGTTGGTTGACGTAAAAAATTGAAGAAAAATTTTTGAGGTAGGATTCATATAAAAAGTTCTTTTCTCTCCTTAGCCGAGAAAACCACTTTTTCAAGCTTCTCTTCAAATCTTAAAAGTAGAATTTGCGAAATTTTTTTCTTATTTTCTTTTTTTTCTAACTAAATAAAAATATATATATTTTTTTATTCATTTTTCTCTTCTTATTTTTTCTTTACACCCAAACAAAAAGTTAGAGAATTTTTACAAGGTCACTGTATAAAATTGTTAGTAATAATTTATTTGATCTTTTTAATTATTTATTTTTAAAATTATTATACTTTCATAGCATCATTTTCATTGCCTTTTCCAATATTCTTTCATATGTCTTTTTCAATATTTAGTAAAATTAATTTGATTTTAAAATTTTATTAAAAATTTAAAAATATTTTAAATTAATCTAAAATATATTTTTAAATAATAAAATTCATATTAGTTTGATAAGAACATAATTAAATTTTGGGTTAAGTATGATTTTAGTTTCTAAGGTATAGACTGAAATTTTTTTCATCCCCAATCTTTTTTTGCATACAAAATCGTCTCTAAGATTCAATATCTTTTTAAAATCGTCCTTAGAACCAAAATACACTTTTCTTCTTCATCATCACAACATCTCTTCTTCTTCATCAGAAGCAAAAACATAAGCAGAAAGAAACGCAGAAATAGAAGCAGAGAGCCAATGATTCCTCTTATCCCATATCCAAAAAATAGAAGCAGAAACAAACGCAGAAACTAAAATAGAAACAAATGCCTCATCATACTCATAGTTTCTTCCATGGTCCTCATCGTTGTCATCAGTGCCGCTATCCTAGGCACCGTCTTACATAGCCGTCGTTCCTCCTCCTCTTCATTTGGCCCCTCAAAGGAGCTATCCTCGCAAAAACAAACGCAGAAATAGCCACTCATGGACGTGCAATAAGATCAAAGAAATAGAATCCGAATCAGAAGCACGAGAACAATGAAATCAAAATCAGAATCAAAATCATAAGAATAATAAAATCAGAATCAAAAGCAGAAGATCGAATCAGAAGCAGAAGAAATTAAAAGAAGAAGCAGAACGAATTAGAAACAGAACCCTGGAGAAGACCAGCGGCGAGGACCAGAAGCACTAGTGGCAGTGGAGGCAGTGGAGGATGCGAAGCAGCGGAGGAGCTTCGGCGACGACATTGGGTTCAACGGACGGCAGCGGTGGCAGCTGGCACAATAGCGGTAACACTCTTCCTCTCTCTTTAGCTCGCGCATCCCCTCTCTCTCTTCGCGGTCAGTAATGGTGGCGAATCTAGCGATGACAGAGCAGCTCAGAACGGCGATGACGACGTGGCTCAACGGCAGCGACGAGCCCAGTACAATGACGGCGGCCTCCCTTCCCTCCGTGTGATTGCCTTCTCCCCACCTTCCCTTCCCCTTTCCTCTTCCCTCCCCCGCACGATCCCTTCCCCATTTAACCCGTTTTCTTTCTTTTTTTATTTTATAATTTTTTTAGTTAGGAATAATTTAGTAATAAAAATTAAAATTTTAGTAAAAAGGATGATTTTAAAACTAAGTTAAACTTTAGAAATGATTTTGTATACAAAAAAAAGGTTAAGAACGAAAAAAATTTTCGACTTATATTTTAGAAACTAAAATCGTACTTAACCTTTAAATTTTGAAAACATGTTTTTAGACTTATTTTAAAAAAAAATTAGAGTTCATAGCTTTGAATTAAATCAATTTTATATTGTCAAAGTTTGAAAACCGAATAATTTTTTAGAAGCAGTGTTATGACGTGACAAAGTAGATTTTGTAACCAAATCCAAATAAATTATCTAAAATTAAAAGCATCATTTTTCTTTTCATCATTTCTCTTATCTTATTTTCTAACATGCTGGTTTTTTTTTTCTTCTCTTCTATTTCTTTCTTTTCTTCTTATAAGGTCATTATTTTTTTCATTCTCTTTTCTTTCATCTTTTCTTTTCCTTAGTTCTTTTATTTAGTTGATTTTCTTCTCTTTTTTTCCTTTTTATTTCTTATTCTCAAGTACTTTCTCCCTTTCAAATATTCATATCATTCAATTATTTTGGTTCAGTTTAAATTCGCCGTTAATGGAAGATTAGATTTCATTCAAACAAATCAATTTTCAGGTGAATTGTATAGAAATATAATATATAAAAAAAATACATAAATTTTAGTCAAAAATAAAAAATAGTTCAAAAACACCGCTTGTTATTTTTTATGTGGGAGAGAGAGAAGTGTATAACAAAAAGCTGTGAACAGAAGTGTGTTTCACATTGGTATGGGATGTACAAATTGGATGCACCGATTTGTTTGTTTTATTTTTTTTTTCAAACAAACAATCACAAATCGGACGGTCCGATTTGTGAATTCGAAAAAAAAAATTTTAATGTTGAAATCGGACCGTCCGATTTTTATTTTAAAAAATAAAAAAAAATAAAAAATACAAAACGGACCCTCCGATTTGTAGTTTATTTTTTTCTCCAAACAAATCGGACCCTCCTATTTGTAATTTATTTTTCTCTTCAAACAAATCGGACCGTCTGATTTAAATAAAACACCATATAAAAAAAAAACACCCAATCTTCCAATAATAATGTATTACACATATATTTAAACAATATAAAAAAAATTAGCCCAAAAACACCTATATTGTTTTCTGAAGTAGGTTCACACTCACATACAGATTCAAAAGGTACATAGCATACATAGTAAGTACAAAAAAAAGAAAAAAGAAAAAAGAGAAGGGGTTCAATATAATATTTACTCTCTCTCTCTCACAAAAATGTAAGTTGAATAACACAAGAAAAGTACAAAATTTTTTTATTAATAATACAAATATAACTTGAATATTGAATTTTAGTGTTTATCGTTGTAAATTTATGAGTTTATTATAAAAATTCTTGTGTTTATTTCCTATGCTTCTCTTCAAAAGTTTATATGTTTATCTTTAAAAATTTACTATGTTTATGGTAAAAAAATTCCAATATTTGCTTCCTGTGTTTTTTCTTTAAAAGTTTGTGTATTTACCTTTCGAAAAATTCATGTATTTATCGTTATAAAATTTATGTGTTTATCATAAAAGTGTTTGTTTTCCTCTTATGTTTCTCTTAAACATTTAGTATATAAAAGGTGTAATGAAGTATACGTAGCGATTTATCAAGCACCTATTGATGCTTATTATATAGTGAAAAATTTGACACCTTTGTGAAAAAGATTAGATATGGTAAAGTGGTTATAATGAACTAGAATAAAATCCAAGTTTAAAATCTCTCTTTTTTAAATTCTTTAAAATTCATTGCAAATAATATATTATGAAAAATACAATTTCAATGTGTTTTGTAGAACTGACCTTTTTGAGGATTTGAAGTTGAATAGATATTAGTAAAGATTCCATTGGTGAATCAAATGCTCGTTGCTGTAGTAGTTTGTAATGGTTTAATTTTTAGTTTGGATACCTTTTTTCTTTATAAATGCAGATAAAATTTTGTTCACAAATTCACGTTTATAAGAGGCAAAGATTATTAGTTTTTGTTTTTACTAACGAGTGATCAGTCATTAACTCCAAAACCTTTAATTTCTTCTTACCAATCCTACTCATCATATATGTAAAATGTTATTATTTTATTTATAAATTTTTTATTATTTTTCTTTATATAAATTCTCTTTTTTTATTATTTATTATTTTTATTTTTTGTTAATTTTGATTTGGTTTGATATTGTATATTTTTATAATTGTGATTTTTGTGTAATGAAAACAAGAAATTAAACTTAAATCTAAGAAGAAATTAACTTAACAACCCTAATTCTAGAGAGAAGAGGGAGCTTCTCTCTCTAGAAAACTATCTACAACATGATTCCTATCCTAATCTAATTGCTCCTCCATTGACCCATCTTAAATTCTGCATGAAATAACATCAGAAATGAATTGGATTTGAGCATGGAAAGCTCAGAAATCACCCTCAGCGTTATGCCTTTAATGAGGTCACGTGATCAGCGTCACGCGTGCGCGTAGACGACGTGTGCGCGTCACTGGCAAATTTCCTCCTCACGCGTACGCATGGGTGACGCGTGCGCGTGGCTTGAATGTCCTCTTCACGCGTACGCGTGGGTGACGCATGTGCATGGCCTTCAATTCTCCAAATGCTCATTTCTTCATGAATTCTCCACTTTGCATGCTTTTCTCTTCACCTCTTCCATCCAATACTTGCCTTATAAATCTGAAATCACTCAACAAACATATCAAGGCATCGAATGGAATTAAAGTGAATTAAATTTAGCTATTTTAAGGTTCAAAAAGCATGTTTTCACTTTTAAGCACAAAATCAGGGAGAATTATAAAACCATGCTATTTCATTGAATAAATATGAGACAAGTTGATAAAACCCTCTAAATTAAGCACAAGATAAACCACAAAATTGGAGTTTATCACCAGGCTGGCATATCCAAACCTCATCTTTCGCCTATGTCAAGAGGCTAAAGTCCTGCTTCACATAGACACATTTATCCCAGTGGAAAGCCCAATCACCAAACTTGTTATTGAAAGCGCTAGGGTACCAGAGGATCATCCCAAAAGGAAGGCATCTGAGCCTCCACAAGAGATCCCTCCAATTGAATATTGGACTCAGTTGGAAGCATATGTGATTCAACTGCAAACCACCTTGGATCAACTAAGAGAGGAGCAGAAGGATCAAACTAGCATGATTTGCAAACTGGTCAAGGAGCAAGAGAAGCAAAGGCGTGAATTAGAAGCTTTGAAGCGCCAGAAACTCTCCCATGAAGAATCCAGCGCTTCCCATGATTAAGGTGGTTGAGTTCCACCTCCCCTATTTTTGTTATTCTAATTTCTGTTTCTATATTTAGGTTTACATAATCACTAGTAGTGTTTAAGTTTCTATTTTATTTTTCTGTCTTTTAATTTAAAGAATTGCATAAGCATTAATAATAATTTAGTTTTTATTTTCGTCAATTAGTTATAAAATATTCCTCTTATCATCATCAAACTTGAATAAAATAGTGATTTTTTTAGAAGAATTAAAGATGCATGAATTTTCGAGTTTTATCTTAAGAATAGTCCAATTATCTTGATGTAGTGGCATTATTTTTGTTTTCTGAATGTATAAATGATCTGTGCATATTTGAAATTGGAGATTAAGAATGTTGGCTCTTGAAAGAATAATGAAAAAGGAAAAGTATGATTGATAATTTGAAAAATAAAAAAATTGATTTTTGAAGTAAGAAAAAGCAGCAAAAAGTAAAGATGCAACAAAACGAAAAACAATTGTATGCGAAAAAAAAAAAGAAAAAAGCCAATAGCTCTTTAAACCAAAAGGCAAGAACATGGGTCTAAGACTTTGAGTATCAATGGTTAGGAGGGTCTAAAAGAAACAAAATCTTGGCCTAAGCACTCCAAAGAAACAGTGTCTCTAACTATATGCTTGTGGTGTGAAGGTGACAAGTAAAAAGTTTGAGACTGAGCAGTTAAAGTCGTGATCCAAAGAAAAAAAGAGTGTGCTTAAAAATTTTGAACACCTCTATCTGGCGATTCTAGCAAAGCTGAATCACAATCCGAAAGGGTTCACCCAGTTAAGTGTTCGTGGGTGGTAATACTAGAAAACAAAGCGCTTAGGGTCACGACCAAGACTCTAAAGAAGCTGTGTTCAAGAATAAAAAAGAAATAGATTAGGAGAGTCAATAATATCATCTGGATTCTAAGTTCCTAAAGAGACCAACATTTCTGAGTTTCAATGGATAATGAGATGCGAAAACTATTCAGAAGCAAAAAGCTACTAAAAAAATTAGGGTAGGGTGCAGGTAGGGTTCTCGTGCGGGTAGGGTAGGGTGCGGGTTGAGCCTCAACCCTACCCGACTAAACTGCACTCTATATATTATATACTTATATAAAAATATGTTTTAAGTGGATATTAAATCAAAGACCTCTCACTAAATGCGAAAGATCCTTAGCCACTAAAAAAAAATATTAATTGCTAATTTAATATTTTTTTTACATAAAAGTCAGTTCAATTTTGAATTATCATCAAGTTATATAATAATAGTGTATCTTTTCTATAACTCGCGAGTAGGGTCGGGTACTCGCGGGTTAAGAATGGGTAGGGATAGGGTTAGGGCTGAGATATTCTCAACCCGCGGGTAGGGTATGGTTGAGTTCATATAAAAATCTCAACCCGCGGGTAGGGTTAGGGTTGAATCCAAACCCTACCCTACCCTACCCATTGTCACCCCTATATATGCTTAAATTATGTGACTTATTTTTTAAAATAAAGATGATTCTATTGATAAATATTAGTTTGAATAATTTTGTTAAAGTTAAAAATAAAAAAATTAGTAAAAAAATTTATATTATAATTTGACTATTTTTATTTGTATTTAATTTTTTAATTATTATTTTTTGTTTAACTTTAATGAATTTTATTTTTTTTTTTAAAAAAGAGTCAAGCGGGTTAGTCCATCGTCCTGCTAATTCGCCATAAAGTGGGGCGGGCTAGCTTTTTAAACCCACTTTAATTGGTGGGGCGGGCTGGTCCGCCCCGTTTATGGTACGAGCCTAGGCGGGCCAGGGTAGGTTGGAGCGGGCTGGCCCACTTTGCCACCCCTATGGAGGAGCATTTGCGGTTCATTGGTTTTTATCACGTTTTCGAGATTGAAATAGTTCAATGGCAGAAATAACTGGTAAATGCTCTAGTTGAGAGGTGGCACCCAAACACACACACATTTCACCTTTCGGTTGGTGAGTGTGCTGTGACACTAGAAGATGTGGCTTTGATTTTTGGTCTTCTGACAAACGGTCTTCCAGTGACTAGAGTGACTATAAGTAGTCACAAAACTTTAGAGGCTGAGTGTTTGCACCATTTTGGGATTATACCTAGAAAGCATGACCGTAGAGGAAGTTGCATTAAATTGACGTGGCTTCAGAATTTAAAAGAACGTTTACAGTGCGATGACGAAAATAGTATTAAGAGGTATGTGAAGTGCCACACAGCTATATATTTACATATAAACATAACAAATCGTACCAATCGATTTCTATTTGTCCGTTGAAATAATATATTTTATTATCAAATCGGATAGTTCGATTTAAATTTCTCAAAACAAAAAAAAATTAATCCCTACTAAAATCGGATGGTCCGATTACTGTTGCCAAATTTTAAAATTTTTCCCCACACAAATCAGACCGTCTAATTTATGACCTTAATTTCCTTAACAAAGAAATTGGACAGTCCGATTTCATCATACTACTGTTTAGATAAAGCTGCCCTACACATAGCATCCTATAGCTCCATAACTAGGCACATCACACACAGTTTTAATATAAAAAAAATGAGCCAACAAGAACAATAAAAAAAGTTATATTTTTTTATAAAATGATAAATTCTTTTTAAAGTTGAAGGTTTTAGTCTCTAAATTTTAAAATACATATAACAATTTTTAATATTTATTTTCATTAGATAATATAAATTTTTTTTAATTTAATTTAAAAAATAAAGTATAAAATAGTCTTTAGAAAAGTATAAAAAATTTCAAAACACACTGAAAATTTTTAAAAATTTCAAATAATTATTTGAATTAAAGAGATTAGATTGGGGATTTTAAACGTTAGAACTGTTTCGGTAATTTGCCCTACTATAAATTTCTTCTATCAATTAACTTGGAAATATCATCCAAAACCCCATCAGAAAAATTGAGCCGATAGGTTTACAGCTGTAAAAGCGTAAAACCACCCTCACCCCACCGACCTTGGTCCTGCTTTCCTCCCGTTTGCTTGTGTTGTCTTCCAGCACTCCGTCAGGAGTCCGGCGCATTTTTACTGTAACTGAAGAGAAGAGAGTTGTGTCCCTCAGATAGCAAAATGGGAACCGAAATCACTGCTCTTAAACGAATTTACGTTTACCGCTGCATGAAGGGCTCTCTCCTCAACCTCCTCATAGAGGAGTTGCGTCACACTGCTCTCATTCATGAAGACATGCTCCATAAACTCGAAGTTCTCGAAGAACTCGATTATCGCTTAGGCTCTCCCGTTTCCGCTTCCTTCTCCGCTGCCTATTGTGCCGTCGCTGTGGAATGCACGCTCAAGTACCTTGGCACGTGCTCTTCACGTGACGTCATCTCCAACAAATCTGCATATGTAAACGCCATAAACGGGATCTGGCGTGGTCACATTCCGTGTATGGAATCCTCCTCCTCCTCCGGCGTCGGGTGCCGACTGTACACGGCGGAGCTGAAGCGGTGGAGGGATGACATTGAGGCTTCGCTTTCGGATCCCATGGTTTTGAAGAGGTTGGAAAGCTATAATGGTAGGGAAGATGCCATTTGGAAGCTTAAGCTTTATTTGCTTGAAGCCTCAGCAAACTTGGCTCCTTATTTTGATGAAATAGCATTATTCGCTGCTTTATACTGTAACAACTGTCAAACCCATGAGCTTGATGGCGATAAGCAGGAACCTAGTGCGCTTGCTTTCCTCCAAAGAGGTTTTAATTTGAACATTGCTCCTTTGCTGTTTGCACTTGCTTTGGTTTCTTCTTTAAATCGTGATATCTTTGTATTTTTGGCATGTTAAGTATTACTTGCTTCCTCGCTTCGGTTTGAATCCTGAAACCGTTTTTGCAACTTATAAGAAGATGAATGTATCCTTTATCTAATGCATTGCATTTGCATATTGAGATTTGCAGTGAACAATAGGAATGTGGGGGAGCTTCCTATTGAAAAACAAACTACAGAAGCACCGAAAGAAAATTTGGATACAGAAGCAACTTTTGGTAATCAGAGCACAGAACCACCAAATGAAGAAAATGAGATCACAGAAGAAGCACGAAATGAAAATCAAACTAAGGAAGCTCCATCAGAAATTCAGACTACTGAATCACGGGTCGAAAATATGATCACTGAAGAAGCACCAAGTGAAATTCAGACTGAGGAAGCCCTAATTGAAAATCAGACTTCTGAAGCACTGATTGAAAATCAGATAACAAAAGAAGCATCGAATGAAAATCAAACTAAGGAAGCCCTAATTGAAAACCAGATTTCTGAAGCACTGATTGAAAATATGATCACTGAAGAAACACCAAGTGAAATTCAGACTGAGGAAGCCCTAATTGAAAATCAGACTTCTGAAGCACTGATTGAAGATATGATCACTGAAGAAGCACCAAGTGAAATTCAGACTGAGGAAGCTTTGATTGAAAATCAGACTACTGAAGCACTGATTGAAAATCAGATAACAAAAGAAGCATCGGATGAAAATCAAACTAAGGAAACCCTAATTGAAAACCAGACTACTGAACTGATTGAAAATCAGGTTACAGAAGAAGTGCCAAATGAAAATCGGACTGAGGAATCCCCAATTGAAAATCAGATCATAGAAGAGGCATTGGATGAAAATCAAACTAAAGAATCCCCAAGTGAAAATCAGACTACTGAAGCACTGATTGAAAATCAGATAACAATAGAAGCATCGGATGAAAATCAAACTAAGGAAGCCCTAATTGAAAACCAGACTACTGAACTGATTGAAAATCAGGTTACAGAAGAAGTGCCAAATGAAAATCCGACTGAGGAATCCCCAATTGAAAATCTGATCATAGAAGAAACATTGGATGAAAATCAAACTAAAGAATCCCCAAGTGAAAATCAGACTACTGAAGCACTGATTGTAAACCAGATCACAGAAGAAGCACCAAATGAAAATCAGACTAAGGAGGTGCCAATTCATAAGATTGCAGATGCACTTAATGAAAATCAGATTGCAGGTGCACCAACTGGAAATGTGGGTGCAGATACAGATTTATGTGATCAACATGGTTTTGCAACTGCTTCTGCTGAAGAGGTACTCATTCTGCAATTATTATTATTTTGTAGTGGTTGTTCTTTATTTGATTTATGATGAACCTTGCCATAGTTGCATTCTTGTATCATTTATTGATTCTTCCATGCAGTGTAATGAATCAGAACAGAGTTTGGATGAAGGAGCATCAGATCATGTCACCAAGTTTCATTTGCCTAGCCCCAAGAAATGGAAAATCTCTCCATTGAGAAAATATGAACCACGAGACATAATAATAAGGAGGAAAAAGAAAAGATGGAGTGAGTTCGAAGAAATAACACTGAGGGCTGCTGTGAATCAGTAAGTGCTTGTTTGAAACTAGTAAAACCATAAGTTTTCATTTCGTTTTTCATTACAATAGTTAGACAGATATAGTTCATAGGGTAAACATTCTTGAATTTATCAAACTATTCTCAAGAATAATAGAATCATTTGTAATATATTACTGTAATATGATAATATGACTTGCAATGATACTGCTGTACAACTAGAGTGCTTTTGGATAAACTTCTGAAAATAGTAATTAAAAAAATTCATTTTAAGTTTTGGAGATTGTTTTTGGAAAGAGAGAGAGGGGGGAGGGGGGAGGGGGATTATGTTTGGATGTAACTAATTATGAAGAAAAGTATGGATAGAGAATAACTAATGGGGAGAACATAATTGACCGAGTGAGCGGAGCTACAGCAGTGGGTCTTGCTCATGAGGAACTTTCATTTCTACTTGTCCAGCCTAGGCTACCGGCAACAAGTCCTCACTGCTGTCCTTTCTGCCTGAAAAAAAAGAGAATCGGAAACAAGCGATCACTTAGATTTCAAAATAGGTATCACACTTAATAATTTTCCAGGTATTAGAAATTCATATTCTCATTCACCCTGTTTTTCTCCTATGCAGGTATGGTGAAGGAAACTGGAAGTTAATCCTTAGTACTCATATGGATGTATTTGAAGAGAGAACTGATGTGAGTACTGAGTACCCTTTAAGCACTTGAAAACTCTGGATATTTTCTTCTGTTAATCTTAGGCTTTCTGAATTGTGGCTATTTTGAAGGTTGATTTGAAGGATAAATGGAGAAACCTCAAGCATCATCGAGCTAATTAGGGAAGGCAATTTGGTGCACTAAGATAAAAGTATTTTGATATGGAGCTGAATAGGATGCTAAATTTACTGCTCTAGATAAAATTGTTTTGACGGATCAAAATAGGGATGATCTTTTTGCTGGTATGATGGATAAAACTTTACATGTCCTGTAGATAATGTGCTGTGTTAAACTTTTAGAAAGAAAGCTATGTGCATCATTTTGGAGTTAACTTTATAGTTCCTTTATTGTCATAGTATCAAATTATTAGAAAAATATCACTTGACATTGTTCCCTCCCTTATTAGAGCTATTGGTTTGATGAGATGAAAAGTTTATGCCTTTAATAGGATGGACGGAAAATTCTTCCTAATTTAACAATTTCTGATCCTTGTAATAGAATGACACAATGAAATGATTAGGTGGAAAATTAGTGACTTCTGTCATCTCCTATCTTCTTTTGATACTTATCATTATTATTGCCAAATTCTAAATATTTGCATAGAAGTGTAAAATTGTGGTATTTCTTTTTTCAACTCTTCTATACGTTGTCACCAAACATGAGTGTGCGCGCTCGTGCGCACGCACAGAATGCAGGAAATAGAAGTTTTGTGCACACGCACATATCCCTGTTTTTCCAGATTTTTTTTTTCTCAATTCTGAGGGACAACTTTAGCTCTATCAAAATCTTAATCCCAAACAGACAAACATTCAAATATTCATGACCCACAAGCAAATTAACCTATCTAACTAAAAAATTAAACCAATCCTAAGTGAATCAACATATCCAAAAGAAAGCAATTAAGTCTAAGAATTATAAATAAAAGGAGAAGGGTTAGAATAATGTTAATTGCACTTTGGTTTAAAGTCCTAAGTTGCACTTGAATGAGTTAATTGATTATTTGGAACCTCTCCAAGGAGAAAAATCTCCAACTCCTTGGCATGCTTGGGTTGTGCGTGGTAAGGTTTCACCCTATGATAGTTGATTTTGAATGTAGTTCCATTGATAGGTTGCACCACTTCAACCACCCCATAAGCCTTGACATCCACCACCTTGAATGGACCATCCCATCTAAATCTCAACTTTTCGGGCATCAACCGCAACCTTGAGTTGTATAGAAGCACCTCATCACCTATCTTAAAGCTCTTCCTCCTAATATTTTGGTCATGGAATGTCTTGGCCTTTTCTTTATAAAACTTAGAATTTTCATATGCTTCTAGCCTAAGACATTCTAACTCCTCCATTTGGAGCTTGCATTCCATTCCCGCTCCCTTTAAATCCGGATTGCAATGTTTCACCGCCCAATACGCCTTGTGTTGGATTTCAACTGGAAGATGACAAGGCTTCCCAAAGACAATGCGGAAGGAGCTCATTCTAATTGGGGTCTTGTAGGCAGTCCTATATGCCCACAATGCATCTCCCAATCTGGAACTCCAATTCTTTCTTTGTGGGTTGACTACTTTCTCCAAGATTCTTTTGATCTCCATGTTGGAGACTTCCGCTTGCCCATTAGTTTGGGGGTGATAGGCTGTGGAAACTTTGTGAAGAACCTCATACTTTTTCATCAACATCTCAATTTTTCTATTGCAAAATTGGATTCCTTGGTTGCTCACGATTGCTCGTGGTGACCCAAATTTACAAATGATATTGTTTCTTAAAAATGGAGCAACGGTATTGGCGTCATCACAACGGGTAGGAATTGCTTCCATCCATTTTGAGACGTAATCCACAGCTAGAAAAATGTAGACAAACCCATTGGAATTTGAAAATGGTCCCATGAAATCTATGCCCCAAACATAAAAAATTTCACAAAAAATCATCGGTTGTTGGGGCATTTCATCTCTTTGTGGTGTATTTTCAGATTTCTGGCATTTATGACAAGGTTTGCAAAATTGGTTGGCATCCCTAAATAAAGCGGGGCACCAGAATCCACAGTCTAGCACCTTCCTTGCCACTCGCTGCGGGCCAAAGTGACCCCCACTCTCAGATGAGTGACAAAATTGAAGGATAGACTGAAACTTGGATTTCGGCACACACTTCTTAATTACTTGGTCCGTCCCACACCTCCACAGATGTGGATCATCCCAAAGGTAATACTTAGCATCACTCTTTAATTTATCCTTTTTGACGCTTCAAAAATTGTGGGGAAAAAACGCGAGCGACCAAATAATTAGCAATCGGGGCAAACCAAGGAGCACTTTGGGATATTGCTTGCAAGGTGTCTAAGGGGAATGAGTCGTTGATAGGAGTAGGGTCCAAGGTTAAATGTTCAAGCCGACTCAAATGGTCCGCTACTAAATTTTGGGACCCACTTCCATCCTTGATCTTCAAGTCAAATTCTTGCAAAAGCAATATCCACCTAATTAGCCTAGGCTTTGACTCATTTTTCTCAGCAAATATTTCAAAGTGGCATAGTCTGAATCATAGTTGTAAGAACCGGACCGGTGATCGAACCGGTCAGGTTACTGGTTCACTGGTTTATTGGTTCAACCGATAAACCGCTGATTGAACCAATAAAACCGGTTTCACATGAATAAAAAATATAAAATAGTAAAAAATTTAGTAAAGTGATAATTAGGTTCTTGAAATTTTTGACTTCGGATTAATTAGCCCTTGAAAAAAATAAAGTATCAATTTGGTCCTTCACGACAGTAAACCATGGATACGTTATGTCCCTCTATCAATTTATTATGTGAAATTTAATAGTAATGCTTATATATTTCTACTAATTAGTCCTAAGTCAAAATCTTCGAAGACATACTACTTAACTTAATATTTTCAAAAATTTAAAATAAATATATTAACTAACATTTTAATAATGGTATAAATCCTAAAGAATTATATATTAAAAAAAGGTGAGTATAAAACTAAAATTAAATTAAATAAATATAAAACAATTCAATTATATATATATATATATATATATATAAGTACAACAAGAGAGACATGAGTTCGAGTCCTACAGCATGCATTTTTTATTATTGAAATCAATATTCCAATGCTGGAGCACAGGAGTAAGTAATGTTCGAGCCTACCATGAGGCGCTGGACGACTGGCCAGCACCTGGAGCACCGTAGACCTGTGAAATGCTGGGAGCACCATAGGACCGGCCAGTTTGCGCATTTGTATCGAACCGGCCGGTTTTAGCCAGTTTCTGACGAATCGTCCGGTTCTTGCCGGTTTAATTGCGTGTTCGGTCCAAACTATAAATCGAATCAGCCAGACCACCGGTTTATCGGTTTTTCGGTCGAACCGGCCGGTCAGGTCCGGTTCTTACAACTATGGTCTGAATACACCACTACTTTAGTGCCTAGCAAATAAGGTCAAAACTTATCTAGTGCAAAAATAATGGCTAGTAAAACCATAAGTTTTCATTTCATTTTTTATTACACTAGTTAGACAGATATAGTTCATAGGGTAAACATTCTTAAATGGGTTAACCACCAAAAACACCCCCGAATTATTTAAACGCTGACAAAAATGTACTCAAATTTTACTATCGACAAAAATAACTTTAAATAATTTAAAAATACCACAATACCCAACAGTAAATATATATTTTCAAAAAATACCTTAGAAATTGAATTTTGATATACTTTTTTACAAGCATGATTATAAAAATAAGATATTATTATACATAAAAATTGGTGATTTTTCGTTAAGTATATATTTTTTAATAAATTTTTTGTTAACAATCAATAATACATTTAAAAAATCACAAAACAATATATACATAACAAAAAATCACCAAATTTTAAGAATAATAATATCTCATTTTTATAATCATACTTGCAAAAAATTACATCAAAATTCAATCTCTACTGTATTTTTCGAGAAATACATATTTAATGTTAGTTTTTTTGCAAGATTATCTAACATTAAATATGTATTTCTCAAAAAATACATTAGAGATTGAATTTTGATACAATTTTTTACAAGAATTATTAAAAAAATAAGATATTGATATCCTTAAAATTTGGTAATTTTTCGTTGAGTATATATTTGTTTTGTAATTTTTTTGTTAACAACTAATAATATTTTAAAAACTCACAAAAAATATATACACATAAAAAAATTACCAAATTTTAAGAATAATAATATATCATTTTTTTTAATTATGCTTGTAAAAAATCACATCAAAATTCAATCTTTAAGACTTTTTTAAAAATATATATTTACCAATGCGTATTGTTGTTGTGTTTTTAAATTATTTAAGGGCATTTTTGTCGATAGTAAAATTCGAGTACTTTTTTGTCCGCATTTGAATAATTCGGGAGTGTTTTTGGTAGTTAACCCTTCTTAAATTTATCAAACTATTCTCAAGAATAATAGAATCATTTGTAATATATTACTGTAATATGATAATATGGCTTGCAATGATACTGCTGTACAACTAGAGTTCTTTTGGATAAACTTTTGAAAATAGTAATTAAAAAAAATTCAATTTAAGTTTTGGAGATTTTTTTTTGGTAAGATAGAAGGGGGGAGGGGGATTATGTTTGGATGTAACTAATTATGAAGAAAAGTATGGATAGAGAATAACTAATGGGAGAACATAATTGACCGAGTGAGCGGAGCTACAGCAGTGGGTCTTGCTCATGAGGAACTTTCATTTCTACTTGTCCAGCCTAGGCTACCGGCAACAAGTCCTCACTGCTGTCCTTTCTGCCTGAAAAAAAAAGAGAATCGAAAACAAGCGATCACTTAGATTTCAAAATAGGTATCACACTTAATAATTTTTCAGGTATTAGAAATTCATATTCTCATTCACCCTGTTTTTCTCCTATGCAGGTATGGTGAAGGAAACTGGAAGTTAATCCTTAGTACTCACATGGATGTATTTGAAGAGAGAACTGATGTGAGTACTGAGTACCCTTTAAGCACTTGAAAACTGTGGATATTTTCTTCTGTTAATCTTATGCTTTCTGAATTTTGGCTATTTTAAAGATTGATTTGAATGATAAATGTAGAAACCTCAAGCACCATCGAGCTAATTAGGGAAGGCAATTTGGTGCAGTAAGATAAAAGTATTTTGATATGGAGTTGAATAGGATGCTAAATTTACTGCTCTAGATAAAATTGTTTTGATGGGTCAAAATAGGGATGATCTTTTTGCTGGTATGATGGATAAAACTTTACATGTCCTGTAGATAATGTGCTGTGTTAAACTTTTAGAAAGAAAGCTATGTGCATAATTTTGGAGTTAAGTTTATAGTTCCTTTATTGTCATAGTATCAAATTATTAGAAAAATATCACTTGACATTGTTTCCTCCCTTATTAGAGCTATTGGTTTGATGAGATGAAAAGTTTATGCCTTTAATAGGATGGACGGAAAATTCTTCCTAATTTAACAATTTCTGATCCTTTTAATAGAATGACACAATGAAATGATTAGATGGAAAATTAGTGACTTCTGTCATCTCCTTGTCCCTCTCTTCTTTTGATACTTATCACTATTATTGCCAAATTCTAAATATTTGTAGAGAAGTGTAAATTGTGGTATTTCTTCTTTCAACTCTCCTATACATTGTCACGAAAAAATTGTGAAAATGAAGATTTATTAACATTTTTTCTTGGGTGAATTCATTGAGATCCCACCTGCAACATTTTTCTCTTTTCAGTCCATCCATCCATTCCAATCCCGTATTTCTTCGCATTCTTCATTTCCGAAATACCAGTTTTCTTTATTTCTGCCTAATCCATGTTTTGTTGTTCCTTTAATTCTTTATTTTACATTTTGTTTTTGTAAAAAATTCCTTCTTTCAAGGAGGATTAACTTTTTTTTCCGATTCAATGGGTTTGCAATTATACACATTATTTGAATTTGAATTTAACTGTTGTGATACAATAAAACCATATATCACATTTTATCATTTGTTTCATGTTCTTTTGCAGAGTTAGGGTTTATATTTATACATAACTTTTTTATGGTAGACTTAGGGTTTATATCCTATTACAGGGTTTCAAATAATTGTGATTGTTAATTTGCTTGCTCCAATATTAATTGTAAAAATTATTCTGATTATCTTTACATCAAGGTTGCGAGAACCGGACCGGTCAATAAACCGGTAAGGCCACTGGTTCAATGGTTCAATGGTTCGACTGGAGTTCAACCGGAATTTAACCAGTTTAATTTAATATTAAATAAAATTATTAAAAAACTTATATATAATTTTGAATATATAAATTTAATAATTTCTAGTTTAATAAAATTTAAAATTTTACAATTTCATACCATAAATTATCCATAATTTAATATTAAAAGTTCACAAATGACTTCAAACATTGAAGTTCATAATGAAAAACAACCAAAACGCATAAACACATAATGTTCTATCACAAGAAACAATAACAAACAAGTTTTCAACTAATCAAGGTATCTTATAAAAAATTATAATTATCATTTATTTGTTATTTCTGATATATATAATGATTGATGTTGCAATAAAAGGTAAATTGAATCAAAGCACGAAATGACATATGCAAAGAAAAGAAACAATGACAGAGAAAAAGAAAAAGACACCAAATGGTGAAATTGAGTAATAGAAACAGGTTTGTGTTGGGGATTGGTCGACGAAATTGTGATTCATTCTTTTCACTTCAACAATTCTAGGTAATGGCTCCAAAAACTTGGTGTCAATGCCATGGTTCACAACTTCGCACAACTAACCAGCAAGTGCACTGGGTCGTCCAAGTAATACCTTACGTGAGTAAGGGTCGATCCCACGGAGATTATTGGTATGAAGCAAGCTATGGTCATCTTGTAAATCTCAGTCAGGCTTATCCATGTGGTTATGGGAGATTAGATAATTAAAAGATAAATAAAATAGGATAGAAATACTTATGTAATTCAATGGTGGGAATTTCAGATAGGCGTATGAAGATGTTGTGCTCCTCTTGAATCTCTGATTTCCTGCTGCTTTCATCCAATTCTTCTTACTCCTTTCCATGGCAAGCTGTAAGTAGGGCATCACCGTTGTCAATGGCTACATCCCATCCTCTCAGTGAAAATGGTCCTATGCTCTGTCACGGCACGGCTAATCATCTGTCGGTTCTCAATCAGGTTGGAATAGAATCCCTTGATTCTTTTGCGTTTGTCATCACGCCCAGCCTTCAGGAGTTTGAAGCTCGTCACAGTCATTCAATCCCAGAATCCTACTCGGAATACCATAGACAAGGTTTAGACTTTCCGGATCCTCATGAATGCCGCCATCTATCTAGCTTATACCACGAAGATTCTGTTGGGAAATCTAAGAGATATGCGCCCGGCCTAAGGTAGAACGGAAGTGGTTGTCAGTCACGTGCGTTCATAGGTGAGAATGATGATGAGTGTCATGGATCATCACATTCATCAAGTTGAAGTGCAACGTATATCTTGGATTAAGAATAAAATTGATTTGGATAGAAAATACTAGTAATTGCATTGAAACTTGAGGTACAGCAGAGCTCCACACCCTTAATCTATGGTGTGTAGAAACTCCACCGTTGAAAATACATAAGTGAGAGAGGTTCAGGCATGGCCGAATGGCCAGCCCCCAAAACGTGGTCACTGGATCAAAATACAATCCAGGGATCAAAAACCCAGATGATAATATGATAGTAAAGAGTTCTATTTATAATAAACTAGCTACTAGGGTTTACAGAAGTAAGTAATTGATGCATAAATCCACTTCCGGGGCCCACTTGGTGTATGTTTGGGCTTAGCTTGGTCTATCCACGAGCTGAGGCTTTTCTTGGAGTTGAACTCCAAGTTATAACGTGTTTTGGGCGTTCAACTCCGGATCATGACGTGTTTCTGGCGTTTAACTCCAGACAGCAGCATGTACTTGGCGTTCAACGCCAAGTTACGTCATCAATTTCCGAATAAAGTATGGACTATTATATATTGCTGGAAAGCTCTGGATGTCTACTTTCCAACGACGTTGAGAGCGTGCCATTTGGAGTTCTGTAGCTCCAGAAAATCCATTTCGAGTGCAGGGAGGTCAGATTCCAACAGCATCAGCAGTCCTTTTGTCAGCCTTTTTTAGAGTTTTGCTCAAGTCCCTCAATTTCAGCCAGAAATTACCTGAAATCACAGAAAAACACACAAACTCCTAGTAAAGTCCAGAAATATGAATTTAACATAAAAACTAATGAAAAGATCCCTAAAAGTAACTAGATCATACTAAAAACTACCTAAAAACAATGCCAAAAAGCGTATAAATTATCCGCTCATCAGGGATGAAAGGAAAATACCACAAAACATGGATAAATGAATGAAATGAACTAGAATACAGACTGACAACAACACCAACAACAAATTTGGACAGCTAAAACACTAAAATTAAGAATAATTAAGGTTCAACACAATGGTCCCAGAAGCCATATCTCCCCCAAACCAAATCACTATTCAACACACAGAAAATCATAAATAACAAATAAATGATAAATCAACAGACAATAACTTCAAAAAATCCAATTAATCGTGCTAAATGCCTAAACACTAAACCAGCAAGCAGACGTCGAGGGGATGGCTAATCAGGGCTTACCGGTTAACACAGAGAAGGCGAGGTCGGCGAGGAGGAACGCGAGCGATAGAGGACGCGACACCGGCGAATAGCCGAACACAGAGAAGGCGAGGTCGGCGATTACAGAGACACGGTGGGGCCTGTTGGGCTGCAGTGCTCAAAACTGTCGCTGCGGTGGCTTCTATGATTCACTTTCAGTCTGCAAAGAAGAGAGGAGAGATGGGTTTACCGTTTACGCTTATGGGAGGATAACATGAAAGGCAAGCAACGGCGACGACAGAGGACGCGACATCGGCGAACACACAGAAGGGGAGCTTGGCGATGTGCGACGCGGTGGGGGCTGCGGGGGCGGCGGGATACTGTGGCAGCGAGATGCAGTGGCGTACTTCTGGGTGGCTTTTATGGTTCTCAGAGAAGAGAAGAGAGATGAGTTTGGGAAAAGATGGGTTACGGGGATTGATTTAGGGAATTAGGGTTCAGCTTCGTTTAGTTTAGCCTTTCTTTTTTTTAAAGAGACAAAATGACGCCGTTTAGGGGTATTACTTTCAAACGAAAAACCCGCTAAAAAACCGGACTGTTCTACCGGTTCACCGGTTAATCGCCGGTTCGACCAGTTTTTGCCCAATTTTTTGCCAAGCGGTTTCTGGCCTTACCCGGACCGGCTAAGTGTCCGGTTCCCAGTTATTTTGGTTGAACTGGCCGGTCTGATTCGACTTTCAGAACCATGCTTTACATACTTTTAAATTACAGAATGGGTGCAAGCTGGTGTGCGGTCGCACAAGCCTGTGCGCTCACATAGAGAGTGCGAAAAGAGTGGTGTGTGCGTACGCACATGCAGATGCACACGCACAGATCACAGGAAACAGGGGAGCGCCCACACTCAAGCCGTGCGAGCACTGCGAACAGAGGGCACAAACATGAGTGTGCGGGCGCACAGCTCGGTGCGCACGCACAGCATGCAGGAAATAGAAGTTTGCTGCGCACGCACAGATCCCTGTTTTTCCAATTTTTTTTCTCAATTCTAAAGTAGAACCTTAGCTCTATCAAAATCTCAACCCCAAATAGACAAACATTCAAATATTCATGACCCACAAGCAAATTAACCTATCTAACTCAAAAATTAAACCAATCCTAAGTGAATCAACGTATCCAAAAGAAAGCAATTAAGTCTAAGAATTATAAACAAAAGGAGAAGGGTTAGAATAATGTTACTATCGTGGAGTGTCTCCTACCTAACACTTTGGTTTAAAGTCCCAGGTTGCACTTGCATGAGTTAATTGATTATTTGGAACCTCTCTAAGGAGGAAAATCTCAAACTCCTTGGCATGCTTGGGTTGTGCGTGGTAAGGTTTCACCCTATGATCGTTGATTTGGAATGTAGTTCCATTGATAGGGTGCACCACTTCAACCACCCCATAAGGCTTGACATCCACCACCTTGAATGGACCATCCCATCTAGATCTCAACTTTCCGGGCATCAACCGCAACCTTGAGTTGTATAGAAGCACCTCATCACCTATCTTAAAGCTCTTCCTCCTAATATTTTGGTCATGGAATGTCTTGGCCTTTTCCTTATAAAACTTAGAATTCTCATATGCTTCTAGCCTAAGACATTCTAACTCCTCCAAATGGAGCTTGCGTTCCATTCCCGCTCCCTCTAAATCCGGATTGCAATGCTTCACCGCCCAATACGCCTTGTGTTGGATTTCAACTGGAAGATGACAAGGCTTCCCAAAGACAATGCGAAAGGGGCTCATTCTAATTGGGGTCTTGTAGGCAGTCCTATAAGCCCATAATGCATCTCCCAATCTGGAACTCCAACCGTTTCTTTGTGGGTTGACCACTTTCTCTAAGATTCTTTTGATCTCTCTGCTGGAGACTTCCGCTTGCCCATTGGTTTGGGGTGATAGGCTGTGGTAACTTTGTGAAGAACGTCATACTTTTTCATCAACACCTCAATTTTCCTATTGCAAAAATGGTTTCCTTGGTCGCTCACGATTGCTCGTGGCGACCCAAATTTACAAATGATATTGTTTCTTAGAAATGAAGCAACGATATTAGCGTCCTCACAACGGGTAGGAATTGCTTCTACCCATTTTGAGACGTAATCCACATCTAGAAAAATGTAGACAAACCTATTGGAATTTGAAAATGGCCCAATGAAATCTATGCCCCAAACATAAAAAATTTTACAAAAAATTATAGGTTGTTGGGACATTTAATCTCTTTGTAGTGTATTTTTAGATTTCTGGCATTGATGACAAGATTTGCAAAATTAGTTGGCATCCCTAAATAAAGTGGGGCACCTAAATCTACAGTCTAGCACCTTTCTTGCCGTTCGCTGCGGGCCAAAATGACCCCCACTCTCAGATGAGTGGCAAAATTGAAGGATAGACCGAAACTTGGATTCCGGCACACACTTCCTAATTACTTGGTCCGCCCCACACCTCCACAGATGTGGATCATCCCAAAGGTAATACTTAGCATCACTCTTTAATTTATCCTTTTTGATGCTTCGAAAATTGTGGGGGGAAAATGCGAGCGACCAAATAATTAGCAATCGGGGCAAACCAAGGAGCACTTTGGGATATTGCTTGCAAGGTGTCTTAGGGGAATGAGTCATTGATAGGAGTAGGGACCAAGGTTAAATGTTCAACCCGACTCAAATGGTCCGCTACTAAATTTTGGGACCCACTTCCATCCTTGATCTTCAAGTCAAATTCTTGCAAAAGCAATATCCACCTAATTAGCCTAGGCTTTGACTTTTTTTTCTCAGCAAATATTTCAAAGTGGCATAGTCTGAATACACCACTACTTTAGTGCCTAGCAAATAAGGTCAAAACTTATCTAGTGCAAAAATAATGGCTAGTAAAACCATAAGCTTTCATTTCGTTTTTCATTACAATAGTTAGACAGATATAGTTGATAGGGTAAACATTCTTAAATTTATCAAACTATTCTCAAGAATAATAGAATCATTTGTAGTATATTACTGTAATATGATAATATGACTTGCAATGATTCTACTGTACAACTAGAGTGATTTTGGATAAACTTCTAAAAATAGTAATTAAAAAAATTCATTTTAAGTTTTGGAAATTATTTTTGGAAAGAGAGAGGGGGGGGGGGATTATGTTTGGATGTAACCAATTATGAAGAAAAGTATGGATAGGGAATAACTAATAGGAGAACATAATTGACCGAGTGAGCGGAGCTACAGCAGTGGGTCTTGCTCATGAGGAACTTTCATTTCTACTTGTCCAGCCTAGGCTACCGGCAACAAGTCCGCACTACTGTCCTTTCTGCCTGAAAAAAAAAAGAGAATCAGAAACAATCGATCACTTAGATTTCAAAATAGGTATCAGACTTAATAATTTTCCAGGTATTAAAAATTCATATTCTCATTCACCCTGTTTTTCTCCTATGCAGGTATGGTGAAGGAAACTGGAAGTTAATCCTTAGTACTCACATGAATGTATTTGAAGAGAGAATTGATGTGAGTACTGAGTACCCTTTAAACACTTGAAAACTGTGCATATTTTCTTCTGTTAATCTTATGCTTTCTGAATTTTGGCTATTTTGAAGGTTGATTTGAAGGATAAATGGAGAAACCTCAAGCATCATCGAGCTAATTAGGGAAGGCAATTTGGTGCACTAAGATAAAAGTATTTTGATATGGAGCTGAATAGGATGCTAAATTTATTGCTCTAGATAAAATTATTTTGACGGATCAAAATAGGGATGATCTTTTTGCTGGTATAATGGATAAAACTTTACATGTCCTGTAGATAATGTGCTGTGTTAAACTTTTAGAAAGAAAGCTATGTGCATCATTTTGGAGTTAACTTTATAGTTCCTTTATTGTCATAGTATCAAATTATTAGAAAAATATCACTTGACATTGTTCCCTCCCTTATTAGAGCTATTGGTTTGATGAGATGAAAAGTTTATGCCTTTAATAGGATGGACGGAAAATTCTTCCTAATTTAACAATTTCTGATCCTTGTAATAGAATGACACAATGAAATGATTAGATGGAAAATTAGTGACTTCTGTCATCTCTTTGTCCCTCTCTTCTTTTAATACTTTTCACTATTATTGCCAAATTCTAAATATTTGCAGAGAAGTGTAAAATTGTGGTATTTCTTCTTTCAACTCTCCTATACGTTGTCACCAAAAAATTGTGAAAATGAAGATTTATTAACATTTTTTCTTGGGTGAATTCATTGAGATCCCACTCGCAAGATTTTTCTCTTTTCAGTCTATCCATCCATTCCAATCACGTATTTCTTCGCATTCTTCATTTTCGAAATTCCAGTTTTCTTTATTTCTGCCTAATCCATGTTTTGTTGCGCCTTTAATTCTTTATTTTACATTTTATTTCTGTAAAAAATTCCTTCTTTTAAAGAGGATTAACTTTTTTTCCGATTCAATGGGTTTGCAATTATGCACATTATTTGAATTTGAATTTTACTGTTATGATACAATAAAACCATATATCACATTTTATCATTTGTTTCATGCTCTTTTGCAGTGTTAGGGTTTATATTTATACATAACTTTTTTGGGGGTAGACTTAGGTTTTATATCCTATTACATGGTTTCAAATAATTGTGATTGTTAATTTGCTTGCTCCAATATTAATTGTAAAAATTATTCTGATTAACTTTACATCAAGGTTGTGAGAATCGGACCGGTCAATAAACCGATAAGGCCACTGGTTCAATGGTTCAATGGTTTGACTGGAGTTCAACCGGGGTTTAACCGATTTAATTAAATATTAAATAAAATTATTAAAAAACTTATATATAAATTTGAATATATAAATTTAATAATTTCTAGCTTAATAAAATTTAAAATTTTACAATTTCATACCATAAATTATCCATAATTTAATATTAAAAGTTCACAAATGACTTCAAATATCGAAGTTCATAACGAAAAACAACCAAAACGCAAATAATAACAAACACATAATGTTTAATCACAAGAAACATTAACAAACAAGTTTTCAACTAATCAAGGTATCCTATCAAAATCATAATTATCATTTATTTGTTATTTCTGATGTATGTAATGATTGATGTTACAATAAAAGGTAAATTGAATCAAAGTACGAAATGACATATGCAAAGAAAAGAAACAATGACAAGGAAAAAGAAAAAGACACCAAATGGTGAAATTGAGTAATAGAAAAAGGTCTGTGTTGGGATGAAAGGGAAATACCACAAAACATGGATAAGTGAATGAAATGAACTAGAATACAGACTGACAACAACACCAACAACAAATTTGGACAGCTAAAACACTAACATTAAGAATAATTAATGTTCAACACAATGGCCCCAGAAGCCATATCTCCCCCCAAAACAAATCACTATTCAACACACAGAAAATCAGAAATAACAAATAAATGATAAATCAGCAAACAATAACCTTAGAAAATCCAATTAATCGTGCTAAATGCATAAACACTAAACCAGTAAACAGACGCTGAGGAGATGGCTAATCAGTGCTTACTAGTTAACACAGAGAAGGCGAGTTCGGCGAGGAGGAATGCGAGCGACGGAGGACGCGACACCGGCGAATAGCCGAACATAGAGAAGGCGAGGTCGGCAATTACAGAGACACGGTGGGGGCTGTTGGGCTGCAGTGCTCAAAACTGTCGCTGCGGTGGCTTCTATGGTTCACTTTCAGTCTTCAGAGAAGAGAGGAGAGGAGAGATGGGTTTACCGTTTTCGCTTACGGGGAGGATAACATGAAA
Source organism: Arachis stenosperma (assembly GCF_014773155.1). Taxonomy (NCBI): domain Eukaryota; kingdom Viridiplantae; phylum Streptophyta; class Magnoliopsida; order Fabales; family Fabaceae; genus Arachis; species Arachis stenosperma. The sequence continues at coordinate 49,796,665 of NC_080378.1, read as the reverse complement.
GGCGAGCAACGGCGATGACAGAGGACGCGTCATCGGCGAACACACGGAAGGGGAGCTTGGCGCTGTGCGACGCGGTGGGGGATGCAGTGGTGGCGGGATACTGTGGCAACGAGATGCAGTGGCGTACTTCTGGGTGGCTTTTATGGTTCTCAGAGAAGAGAGATGAGTTTGGGAAGAAGATAGGTTGGGGATTGATTTAGGGAATTAGGGTTCATCTTTGTTTAGTTTAGCCTTTCTTTTTTTTTTAAAGAGACAAAACGACACCGTTTAGGGGTATTACTTTCAAACCAAAAACCTACTAAAAAACCGGACGGTTCTGCCAGTTCACCGGTTAATCGCCGATTCGACCGGTTTTTCACTAGTTTTTTGCCAAGCAGTTTCTGGCCTTACCCGGACCGGCTAAGTGACCGGTTCACGGTTATTCCGATTGAACTGGCCGGTCCGGTTTGGTTTTTAGAACCATGCTTTACATACTTTTAAATTACAGAATGGGTGCAAGCTGGTGTGCAGACGCACAAGCCTGTGCGCTCACATAGAGAGTGCGAAAAGAGTGGTGTGTGCGTACGCACAAGCAGATGCACATGCACAGATCACAGGAAATAGGGTAGCGCCCACACACAAGCCGTGCGAGCGCTGCGAACAGAGGGCACAACTCGGTGAATGCGCGCGCACAGCTCGGTGAGTGCGCGCGCACAGCTCGGTGCGCATGCACAGCATGCAGGAAATATAAGTTTTGTGTGCACGCACAGATCCCTGTTTTTCCAAAATTTTTTATTCTCAATTCTAAGGTACACCCTTAAATCTATCAAAACCTCAACCCCAAACAGACAAATATTCAAATATTCATGACCCACAAGCAAATTAACCTATCTAACTCAAAAATTAAACTAATCCTAAGTGAATCAACATATCCAAAAGAAAGTAATTAAGTCTAAGAATTATAAACAAAAGGAGAAGGGTTAGAATAATGTTACTATGGTGGAATGTCTCCTACCTAACACTTTGGTTTAAAGTCCTAAGTTCCACTTGCATGAGTTAATTGATTATTTGGATCCTCTCCAAGGAGGAAAATCTCCAACTCCTTTGCATGCTTGGGTTGTGCGTGGTAAGGTTTCACCCTATGATCGTTGATTTTGAATGTAGTTCCATTGATAGGGTGCACCACTTCAACCACCCTATAAGGCTTGACATCCACCACCTTGAATGGTCCATCCCATCTAGATCTCAACTTTTCGGGCATCAACCACAACCTTGAGTTGTATAGAAGCACCTCATCACCTATCTTAATGCTCTTCCTCCAAATATTTTGGTCATGGAATGTCTTGGCCTTTTCCTTATAAAACTTAGAATTCTCATATGCTTCTAGCCTAAGACATTCTAACTCCTCCAATTGGAGCTTGCATTCTATTCCCGCTCCCTTTAAATCCGGATTGCAAAGCTTCACCGCCCAATATGCCTTGTGTTGGATTTCAACTGGAAGATGACAAGGCTTCCCAAAGACAATGCGGAAGGGGCTTATTCTAATTGGGTTCTTGTAGGCAGTCCTAAATGCCCATAATGCATCTCCCAATCTGGAACTCCAACCCTTTTTATGTGGGTTGACCACTTTCTCCAAGATTCTTTTGATCTCCCTGTTGGAGACTTCCACTTGCCTATTAGTTTGGGGGTGATAGGCTGTGAAAACTTTGTGAAGAACCTCATACTTTTTCATCAACACCTCAATTTTCCTGTTGCAAAAATGGATTCCTTTGTCGCTCACGATCGCTCGTGGCGACCCAAATTTACAAATGATATTGTTTCTTAAAAATGAAGCAACAATATTAGCATCATCACAACGGGTAGGAATTGCTTCCACCCATTTTGAGACGTAATCCACATCTAGAAAAATGTATACAAACCCATTAGATTTTGAGAATGGCCCCATAAAATCTATGCCGCAAACATAAAAAATTTCACAAAAAATCATCGGTTGTTAGGGCATTTTATCTATTTGTGGTGTATTTTCAAATTTCTGGCATTGATGACAAGATTTGCAAAATTAGTTGGCATCCCTAAATAAAGTGGGGCACCAGAATCCACAGTCTAGCATATTCCTTGCCGTTCGCTGCGGGCCAAAGTGACCGCCACTCTCAGATGAATGGCAAAATTGAAGGATAGATTGAAACTTGGATTCCAACATATACTTCCTAATTACTTGATCCGCCCCACACCTCCACAGATGTGGATCATCCCAAAGGTAATACTTAGCATCACTCTTTAATTTATCCTTTTTGATGCTTCGAAAATTGTGGGGGAAAAACACGAGCGACCAAATAATTAGCAATCGGGGCAAACCAAGGTGCACTTTGGGATATTGCTTGCAAGGTGTCTAAGGGGAATGAGTCATTGATAGAGTAGGGCCCAAGGTTAAATGTTCAAGCCGACTCAAATGGTCCGCTACTAAATTTTGGGACCCACTTCCATCCTTGATTTTCAAGTCAAATTCTTGCAAAAGCAATATCCACCTAATTAGCCTAGGCTTTGACTCTTTTTTCTCAGCAAATATTTCAAAGTGGCATAGTCTGAATGCACCACTACTTTAGTGCCTAGCAAATAAGGTCAAAACTTATCTAGTGTAAAAATAATGGCTAAAAGCTCTTTTTCAGTTGTGGTGTAATTCGACTGGGCCGAATCTAAGGATTTTGAAGCATATGCTATAGTGTAAGGAGCGTTACCATCGCGCTGTGCTAGCGCGGCACCTACGGCGTGTTTCGAGGCATGTCACATGATCTCAAAAGGTTGGTTCCAATTTGGTCCTCACACAATAGGGGTTGTGGTCAACGCGTCCTTCAATTTGTCAGAAGCCATTTTACAATCCTCATCGAAATGGAATTCCTCGCCCTTTTGAAGTAGGCGGGAGAGGGGTAAGGCAACTTGGCAAAAATTCTTGATGAACCGGCGGTAAAAACATGCATGACCAAGATAGGAATGGATCTCCCTCACCAAGAAGGGGTAAGGTAAACTCGAAATGACATCAATCTTAGATGGGTCTACGGAAATTCAGTCCCTTGATACAATATGACCCAATACTATGCCTTGCTTCACCATAAAGTGACATTTTTCAAAGTTCAATACAAGGTTGGTATTGGGTCATCGTTCTAGTATCCTAGTTAAGTTTCCTAAGCAATCATCAAAGGAGCTACCATAAACATTGAAATCGTAAATGAATACTTCCATGCAATTCTCTAAAAGATCCGAGAAAACACTTGTCATGTACCTTTGGAACGTTGTTGGTGCATTGCATAAGCTAAATGGCATTCTTTTATATACAAATGTTCCAAAGAGACAAGTGAAGGTAGTTTTCTCTTGATCTTCAGGAGCTACATGAATTTGGAAGTATCCAGTATATCTATCCAAGAATCAGTAATGGGATTTACCTGCCAAGCGATCCAACATTTGATCAATAAACGAAAACAGGTAATGGTCCTTCTGCGTTGCTTGATTCAGCCGGTGGTAATCAATGCACACCCGCTAGGCATTGTGAATTCAGGTTGCAACAAGCTCTCCACTTTCCGTCTTCACCATGGTTACCCCCGGATTTCTTCGGCACCACTTGGACTGGGCTCACCCACTCACTGTCTGAGATGGGATAGATGATGTCCGCTTCCAAGAGGCGAGTTACTTCTTTCTTGACTACATCAAGGATTGTGGGGTTTAACCGTCTTTGTGGTTGACGGATTGGCTTAGTACCCTCTTCCAAGAAAATTTTATGAAGGCACACTTGAGGGCTTATCCCCACAATGTCACTTAGGCTCCATCCAATCACCTTCTTGTACTTTCAGATGATCTTAAGGAGTTGTTGTTTCTCTTGATTGGAAAGATCGGTTGCAACTATCACTGAGAATTTATGTTTTTTATCAAGGAATGCATATTTAACATGAGGTGGAAGATGTTTCAAATCTTCCCTTACTTCTTGGTATGGTAATCTATCCTCTTGGTCATGAGGGATTGATGAGGTACTTTCATCATCATCATCAAATTCTCTCACTCTTGAGCTCCCTTCAACAATTAAACCTTCTTGGAGCTCATGTTGGGTGCCTACCATGAGTTTTCCCTTTTCTCAATCTTCAACGGAGTTCTCATCCCCATCAATCAATTCATCATTAGGCTCCTCCTTGGTAAGAGTGGATGAAGGGTCTAGCTTCTAAAGTAGCTCGCCTCCTTTTGGAATTATAGCATTAATGCTAGACTTAAGGGTTGATGGAGGCAGCAAGGGTTGATCACTAGGTGTCACAAGTTGTGGAGGAGTAAGGTTGTTAGAGGTAGAGGGAAGTGTTAAACAGGACAAGACCTCGGCAAGAATTGCCATGCAATTGTCTTGTTTCCTTTGAAATTTTCGTTGTTCTTGAATGAAGGCTTGAAGATTATTCTCCTCATGAGGAAGGTTGAATTGAGTGGGATGATGGTGAAGGTTAGGTTGCTTCAAGTATGGTGATCGGTAAGGTAAATGAGGAGGAGTTGGCGGTGGTAATGGCAAAGGGACTTGAGAGTATAGTGGTTATGTCTCATGTAGAGGATATGGAGCATGAACATATGAAGGAGAAAAATTGTAATGATGGTATGTTCCACTATGTATGAGAGGTTGATAGGCATTAGGATCATAGGGTCCATGCGAAGGTCCTTGTTGCCAAGAAGTGCTTGCTTGCGACCCTACCTCAATTTGGCCTCCCATACTTTGATGCGACCCGAAGTTGGCATTGTCATCCCCTACAACATGATAACAACCAAACTCCAAGTCAAAAGGGTGATAGCTCATGGTGAAAAAAAAAGAAAAGACTCAATAATATTAACAAGAGCAATGAACAAATGAATATATATATATATATATATATATATATATATATATCCTAATTATCTCTATTTACCTAGGATTAAACAAATAAAAATGTTAGTTACTGCTACTAGTTAGATAGAGGCGCCATCTAATAATTAGTGTCAAGTAAGAAAACAAAATCAAGTATTCACACTATTTACATATTCACAACAACCAAAACTATAGCACTCATTGCACTTAGTGTCCCCGGCAACGGCGCAAAAAACTTGGTAGGAATAGATTATTCGTCGATTAAGAACTTTCACAAAATAATTACGTTGATAGCATAGTTCCCAACCGACAAACAATCCTCCACCAAAGTTTGGAAGGTCAAATCATCACTATTCAAAACAAATATAAACCAGGAATTTTAATTCCCGGGTCATCTCCCAAGGACCAGTGATCAAGGAGTGCACAATTTTGGTTGTGAAGGTGATAAACCCATTTTTAGGGTTTATCTTGTATTAAATTTAGAGTATTTTGATGACCTTTTCTCGCATGTAGCCTATGAATTAGCATGGTTTTGTTATCTTTCCCGTATTTGTGCTTAAGTGTAAAAACATGCTTTTTAAGCCTTTAATTTGATAATTTTAATTCATCCTTGATTCCATAAGATGCCTTGATGTATTTGCTAGTAATCTCAGGTTGAAATAGGCTAGGCATGGATCAAAGGAGCAAGGAAGGAAGCATGCAAGTGGAGAGAAGCACAAAAAGCCAAAGAATTGATCTCGGCCATGTATGCGCACGCGCACAATGCGCTCGCGCCCACATTGCGGAATCAGCCAGGGATGCGCACGCGTACCATGCGCGCACGCGTCGTAGTCCACACGTGATTCTGTTATTGCAACACGTGGCTGGCGATTTTGGAGGGTTTCAGCAACCAACTTTGGCGCCAAACTGCATATAAGAACCAAGGATTGAAGGGGATTGACACACATTCACATCCACACACTCATTCCACAAGTTTTCTTAGATATTTTTAGTTAGTTACATTGGTAGGGAAAGAGACTCCAATCTCTCTCTAGGGTTCATCTTCATTTCCTCAATTCTCAACCATTCCTTGGTGAATCCATTGCAACTCTCAATTTACTTTGTTCATGTTGTAGATCTTCTTCTCTAATCTCTGTTAGTGCTTGTAATTGTTCAATTCTCATAGATCTTAGATTTAACTTTGTTGTTTTGGATTCTATTAATGCATTGGAAATCTCATTTTCATTGTTGTTCATTATTAATTGTTGTTAATCTCTTGTATTGAATTACTTTGATTCTAAGTCTCTTCTCAATTCTACCATGTCTTTTATTCTTGCTCTCCAAGTGTTTGAGAAAATGCCAACTTTAGATATGGAGTAGCATTCCCTCACTTGGCCTAGTGGTTGAGTCATTGGAGATACTTGAATAATGGACGTCAATTGTTGATTGAGGATTGAGGATTGCTAATTGACTTGGAGTGCACTAAAGCTAGACTTCCCTAGAGTAAGACTAGGACTTGTGACTCAAGTTAGTTACTTTTACTTGACTTTCCTCTATGATTAGGGGTTAACTAAGTGAAGCAACACTCCATTGTTATCACAATTAAAGGAAGCTATAGTGATGGAACTTCCAATGTTCAACCTTGGCCAAGGCTTTTAATATTGATTGATTGTTGTTCTCCTTTATTAGCACTTTTATGCCACACTCTTTAAACCACAAAAGACCACTTAACCAATAACATGCATCCTTGTAGCATTCCTAGGGAAGAACGACTCGGGAGATTAATACTATCGATTGTAGATTGTAGAATTGTTTGATGCGAGGTTTAAATGTTGATTAGACTATACTCATGATTGTACTCTCTATTCTCTATTGAATTCTATATCAACATGCAAAAATCACGTTTATCAAAATGGCGCCGTTGCTGGGGAATGCACTTGAGTGCCATGTTTTTGGTTAATGTAAATATGTGAATATTGTGAATATGTTTGTCTTTTGTTTGTTTGTTAGTTTTCATTAGTTTTAGATCTCTATTAGTTTTATTCCTAGTTGCCACTATGGATTCTCGTCCTTGTGGTTTCGGATATGACTATTACTATGTTGTAGGCGATGAAAACTTGAATGATGGCTCACATTATGAGAGAGATGAATTCTTAGGAAGGGAGCCATATCCATATGAGCAATCATCATGGCAACCTTCCCCTTCAAGTTACTATAATGGTAACCCTTCCTATAATGCATATCATTCTTATGGATATGATGATTCTTATTATGGTTATACCACTCAACCACCATCATTCTATGCACCATATTCTCAACCCACATCTTATTTCCACCAATTGCCTACATATGATCCAAATCTATATTCCCCCTATGCATACCCTTGTGACGATTATGAACAAGCAACCCTTGAATCACCACCACTCCAACATCTTTACCCTCCAAACCAAGTCCCCATGAATGATACACTTGGTATCATTCTTCAAGAGCAAGAAGAGCTCCAAACCGCACTCACTAGTTTCACCTCTACCCTCCAAGAATCTATGTCCCGTATAATTCCACCTTCTACCAATAACTAAAATAACTTCCCACCTCAAAGCTTTGATGAACCTCCTTTCCAACTATATCATGATTGCCCCTCTCCGCCACAAACCTCCATGGAAGCATATCATTGTCCATCAATCCAAGAGCAACACGATCCTACTTATGTTAGCAAGGCGGATCAAGAATCAAGGGATCGTTTCAAGGAAGAAATGGATCGACTTCAAGCAACCATCCGTCAAAAGATGGACTCTTGGGATTCATACAACAAGCAAAGCATCTCCACGGATGAATGTGAAAAATCAACCGACGAAATGAGCATGAAGGATATTCTAGGATCCCAACATGAGGACAAGGAGATGGGATACGTCTTGCAACAAGTGAAGGAGGAAGAGATCATTGAAGAAGAAGAAATGGTTGAAGAGTTAAAGGAAGTTAAACAAGAGGTGGATTTCAAGCTTGAGAATACTTCCACACCAAGTGATATTGTTGATGATCTTGTGGAAGTTGTTGAAGTCTCTCCCATTAAACTTGAAAATGATGTTGAAGAGGATAATTCGCAACCTCCAAAGCATAGTATGAGTAATGAAAGATTGGAAGAGGTTGATCAAGAGATGGATTCAATCATTGAGAATTTCTTATCTACAATTGAATGCCCTCCCATTGGGCTTGAAATTGAGATCAAGGAAGAAGATGCACAACCTCCCATGCCGTTGGTAAGCAATGAAGAAGAGAATAAATTGGAAGGAAGCTACCAAGAGGATGAGGTTGAAATTGAAGAAGCTTGTGAAGAGGTGAAGGTAATCAATGAAGAGTACAGGGGAGTGGAGCTTGTAAGATCATTGGGACCACCCCTTCCTAAGTCATCATCCAACATAATATTCAAGTGGATAAAATTCTTATCTCTAATCTTTACTTTCCCACATGAATATGGTTTACTTAAGACGGATGGGCAACTTAGATCTCTTTGTGGATTGAGGAGTAAGAAAGAGTTATGTAGTGGTTGGAAACATCACTCTAAGTTCATGATGGGTGCTTGCTCAAGGTTGAATGGCAATGGGTGGGGTAGAACCAAATTGCATAGGTCTAGGAGAATGTTTGGAGGCCTAATTGAGAATTCAATGAGTTTGCCACCCAAATGGAAGCATGAAGATCAAGAAGAAAGGGGGTTGGCAAACAAAGTATGGGACCCCGGAACATACATAGAGCACTATCAACTTAGGAGCCTTGTCACTTGCTTGGGCCCCCTTAAAGGCCTTGTACGTTTAAATTGGGATCCCGGAGGCTATTGGAAGAGCAAACACTGGTGGGGATTCGAAGAAGAGTTCAAGCATAAGCCACCCTAGCAAGGACTCCACCAATTGTCCAACTTAAGGACTTAAACTAAAAGTGCTAGGTGGGAGACACCCCACCATGGATGTCGGACAAAAGAAAGAGGAAGAGAACACCAGAACCTACTCTTGCCTCACTTCAAGCATATGCTCCACAAACCTTTAGATCTCGCCCTGACCTTCCGGATTAGCATCGGGGACGATGCTTAATCTTAAGTGTGGGGAGGTCGCCGTTGGCACCACATTTTGGGCGCATTTCCTAGTTATATTTTCCTAACATTGTGTTAGATATTTTGGACACATTTTGGTTGTTGCATACTCTTTTATTTTGGATGTTAGATATTAGTAGATTTTTCTCTATATAGTTATCTTCTTAGTAGCTTGTAGTTGTGATTAGAAAATATTTTGGAATTATTAAGACGTAGTCAACCCTTTTACATATAAAATTTGTTTTAATTGGAAATAGAAAGGGAAAACTAAGAAATTTTGGAATTTTTCAATCACAACAATGCTTAGTCAATATAATGGAACTTTTCAAGGAACCCATCTAGAGAGCACAACCCAATTGATTGAAAAAATATTTTTATGTAAATTGCTTGAATTCATACTTTGTGAAGCATGTATTGAGCTAAGAACACAAGCTTGTAAGACTTGAGCCTATTGATGTGGTTACATTTTATAACCACTTATTTTCCATTCTTGTGTGCAATTGTTCTCTTTCTATGATTGTGATCCTTGATTTGCTTGATTCTATATGTCCATTTATTTTTTGTATCCATGCATTTGTATGATTGAGGCCATTACTTCATTAGCCCACTTACCCCAAATAGCCTACCTTTTACTCTCCATTGTTAGCCAATTTTGAGCCTACGCTTAACCAACTTATTCTCATTTTAGCTCACTACAAGCCCAAGGCGGAAAACTAATGAAAGTCCCTTGCTTGGATCTTTGATTAGCCTAGGCTAATGAGAGTGTTTATTATTCAAAGTTGGTGAGGCTTGGGAATATTGGATGGGATAAAAAAGGGTAGTACACTTCCATATTTAGGAATTGGGAACATATTCATGTATTGATTGAATGTATAAGACTTTATGCAATTGATGTCCTTGTACAAAGTATAAAAAGAAAAGAAAAAAAGAAAAGAAAAATAAAATGAAAAAAAAAAGAAAATATAAAAAAAAGAGAAGAAAAAGAAAGAAGAAAATGAAAAGAAAGCAACCAAAGGGGACAAAACGCCCTGAAGTGAAGCACAATAAAAGGGAATCAATGCATAAGTGTTATGAATCAAGGAATAGAATGCATGAATATGTAAGAAAAAGTGAAGAATGGGTAGTTAGAATAGTTTGAACTTATATAGGTCATTATATAGGTTAGGTGGGAAAGTCTATGCTAATCAAAGGTCTAAACTTTAGTCCACTTAACCATAAATAATCCTACCTTGACCCTAACTCCATTACAACCTAAATGAAAGACCTCATGATGAACGTATGCATGCATTGAATAGGTGTTGATTGTTAGAAGAAAATCAAATTTTGGAAAGCATGATTAGAAGGGAGTTGAGTGAATTAACCCTTAAACACTTGAGTGAATAGAGCGGATACATATCCGGTGAGGGTTCAAAAGTTCAAATACATGTCTTCACCATATTATCTGTATTCTTGCAAGCTTGGATTTCTTTTGATAATTCAATACAATTGTGGTTTGGACTTGATCCCTATTGCTCTAGCTCTTATGCTTATATATGTTCTCTTGGAAGTTGAGTTATGTTGACCAAAGCATTTGCACTCACTTTAGGTAGTTGCATTTAGATAGGACTCATATAGTTTAGTTGCATCAAATAAAGATCATACCCCTTGTTTCCTTCTTATTTTAGCATGAGGAAATGCTAAGGTTTAAGTGTGGGGAGGTTGATAAACCCCATTTTTAGGGTTTATCTTGTATTGAATTTAGAGTATTTTGATGACCTTTTCTTGCATTTAGCCTATGAATTAGCATGGTTTTGTTATCTCTCCCGTATTTGTGCTTAAGTGTAAAAACATGCTTTTTAAGCCTTTAATTTGATAATTTTAATTCATCCTTGATTCCATAAGATGCCTTGATGTATTTGCTAGTAATCTCAGGTTGAAATAGGCTAGGCATGGATCAAAGGAGCAAGGAAGGAAGCATGCAAGTGGAGAGAAGCACAAAAAGCCAAAGAATTGATCTCGGCCATGCATGCGCACACGCACTGCGGAATCAGCCAGGGACGCGCACGCGTACCGTGCGCGCACGCGTCGTAGTCCGTACGTGATTCTGTTATTGCAACACGTGCCTGGCAATTTTGGAGGGTTTCAGCAACCAACTTTGGCGCCAAACTGCATATAAGAACCAATGATTGAAGGGGATTGACACACATTCACATCCACACACTCATTCCACAAGTTTTCTTAGATATTTTTAGTTAGTTACATTGGTAGGGAGAGAGACTCCAACCTCTCTCTAGGGTTCATCTTCATTTCCTCAATTCTCAACCATTCCTTGGTGAGATCCATTGCAACTCTCAATTTACTTTGTTCATGTTGTACATCTTCTTCTCTAATCTCAGTTAGTGCTTGTAATTGTTCAATTCTCATAGATCTTAGATTTAATTTTGTTGTTTTGGATTCTATTAATGCATTGGAAATCTCATTTTCATTGTTGTTCATTATTAATTGTTGTTAATCTCTTGTATTGAATTACTTTGATTCTAAGTCTCTTCTCATTTCTACCATGTCTTTTATTCTTGCTCTCCAAGTGTTTGAGAAAATGCCAACTTTAGATATGGAGTAGCATTCCCTCACTTGGCCTAATGGTTGAGTCATTGGAGATACTTGAATAATGGATGTCAATTGTTGATTGAGGATTGAGGATTGCTAATTGACTTGGAGTGCACTAAAGCTAGACTTCCCTAGGGTAAGACTAGGACTTGTGACTCAAGTTAGTTACTTTTACTTGACTTTCCTCTATGAATAAGGGTTAACTAAGTGAAGCAACACTCCATTGTTATCACAATTGAAGGAAGCTATAGTGATGGAACTTCCAATGTTCAACCTTGGCCAAGGCTGTTAATATTGATTGATTGTTGTTCTCCTTTATTAGCACTTTTATGCCACACTCTTTAAACCACAAAAGACCACTTAACCAATAACATGCATCCTTGTAGCATTCCTAGGGAAGAATAACTCGGGAGATTAATACTATTGATTGTAGATTGAAGAATTGTTTGATGCGAGGTTTAAGTGTTGATTAGACTATACTCACGATTGTACTCTCTATTCTCTATTGAATTCTATATCAACATGCAAAAATCACATTTATCAGAAGGCAAAAGGGATTTTCAATGAAGAGATAAACAATTAAAGGAATAAAAGAACATTCAAAATTGCAAGTAATGAACTAATAAAGGAATTAAAGAACTAGCTATGTAATATGAACAAGAAAGATATAAAAGTAATTGATGTATGTGTGTGTGTGCGTAATTCAAAGCATAATTGGAATCTTGGTTTGGGATGAGCTAGAGATCCTTTCCTTGTTGCAACTACAACTATGAAAATTGTAATGGATTAATTTCACTTAGTTAACCCTTACATCGGAGAGTAAATTAAGTAAGCATAGTTGTTCTTAATCCACAAATCTTAACTCACTTGCTAATTACCTTAGCAACAAGTTAGCTTTAGTGGAAACAAGAACAATTAACAATTCAAGAATTATCACTAAATGTTGGACATTCCAACTCTAGGAACCCATATGCCCATTTTCCCCAAGCCAAGAGGTGGAAATTTAGCCCATTATCAAAATTGACATTTTCACAAACACTTGGTGGGCATAAACACAATTCATGACAAAATTGAGAAAATGCTTGAAATTATGAGCAACAATTAATCAAAAGAAACAATAGCAACTCAACCAAGCATGTAATAATCATCAATCATTAAAATCATTAACAAGAGATCAAAATTGCAAAAAGTATATATATTAAACACTATGACTTTAACTACAAGAAAGAGTATCAAAATTGTAACTATAAAGAGTAGTAATTAAGAGATACTTACAATGGAGACTAGCAAAATCCAAGATCATAAATGGAAAATGGCATTTGAAATGTAAAACCCTGATATAAATCCTAATGGTGTTGAGAGAAAACTTAAAGAAAACTAAACCTAAAGCCTCCTACTACTCCTAATGATATGGTATCATTCTTTAATGTTTGTCCCCTCCAATATGAGCTATGGCCATCAGAATTGGACCTCCAATCCCTCAAAAATATGAGTCACGTGCATTTTTAATTAAGGCATGCGTGGGTACCTGTGCGTATGCACAGACGTGTGTGCACGCACACTTGGCCGAAATCTCAGGTTTTGCATACGTACAAGAGGTGGTGCGCACGCACACTTCGCGATACTTTGGATGATCGTGTGACGCGCAAGATGCTGTGCGCTCGCACACTTTGCTCTGCTTTGCTGCCTGTGCGTACGCACAAGTGGCTGTCACACGCACACATCGCTGTGCTCTTCTCCTTTGTTTCTTCATGCTTCCTCGTCCTTGCATGCTCCTCTTCCGTTCTCACCAAGCCATTCCTACCTTATACATCTGAAATCACTCACAAACAACATCAAGGTATCAAATGGAAGGCAAATGGAATAGAATTGACTAAATTAAGCACAAAAGAGCATGCTTTCACAGTCAAGCATAATTTAGGAGGAAAGCTCATAAGCATGCTATTTAAGGGAATAAGTGTAGGTTTGCATGATGAAATCCACTCAATTCTAACAAAAAATTATCGTAAAATATGGATTCATCAGTCTACTAGAATAATCAATCAACTATTGTTTGCTTAATCCGTTAATCCTCGTGGGAACGACACTCACTCACTGTGAGTTTATTACTTGGTACGACCAGGTGCACTTGCCGGTAATTATGTGAGATTGAAAAATCCTATATCAAGTTTTTGCCACCGTTGCCAATGATTAATTGTGATTAACAAACTACCGGTTAATTGATTACTTAGATTAGACACTTTTTCTTTTTATTCTAGTAATTTATTTGTTTTTAATTCTTTCTTTTCTTTTTGTCGCTTAACTGTTTGTGTTATTATCTCACTAAGAATTCCTTACTTGTGACATAAGAAATTTCAATTTCTCTTGGTAATTGTGTTTGTTACAGAGCAATCAAGGAAGAATGGAGTATACATGACCCTTTTGTCAAGCAAATTGCATAGAATACTCCAACCAATACACAATACCAAAGTTCTAAAATTAAAGAGGTGAAGGTAATCAAGAAAAGCACTCAAAAAAGGATCGTGACCAATAAACCAAAGACAACATTTATGAAAAAGATAAGGTCAACAAAAAGCAATCCAACCCTCACCACAACAAGCAAGTTGAATCAAGCTAATAATAATGAAAGCAAGCTTGTTAAGAGGAAATCAAATCTGGGGGCATCAATTTTCTTTTATTCTCCCTTGAAGTCCTTCCTTTTAACCAACTAGAAGAAGAGGAAAAAGAAAACCCAAGAACTACATGTCAAGCTAATGACATTAAAAGAGCGCCTGTTGGGAGACAAACCAACCATAGTATCCTTTGATTTCTAGTTAATTCTTAGTTTTCATTAATTTTCTGTTTCAACTACTAAAATAATGTATATGTTTTGTTTTGGACTGAAAGCTTCTTGGCCTAAAAAGGAGACAAGTTTGGTATTTTAGCTAACCATGCATTCAATACAACAGAGGATAAGTTTTGGTTGTTGTAGCAATTATGATTCTAGCATGACATTTGAAATTGTATTTTGCATAATTCCAACATTCTGTATTTCATGCATACATCAATTGCTACAATTCATTTGACATGTATTTCAGATTGTATTTTTTGCACACTACATGCATCCATAATTCAACATTGAACCATACTTTGCATGGAACTAAGTTTGGTGTTGCAATCAATATTACAATGAGCCATAATAATTGAACCATAATAAACCATGCATTATTTGGTATCCTCAGCATGCATTAAAAGAACCAAAATAACCATATAGCTTTGTGACATGAGGAACAAAGAGAGTGGCATGCCACAAGATAATTTTGGTGTCCAACGGCACCAAATGACATGATTTTGTGCTTGCCATGGCACAACATTTCGATGACGTTCCACGCCTGGTCCTTACATGGTATACATTCTCATTCTTAACATATTTTGATGCTTGTTGTGGCAGGCCAAACTTGGAGTGTTGGACGGCTGAATGGGGATTCAAGTGTACGCATGGCATGTGTGTACAGATGACTGGCCAGAATCATATATTTGCGCATACGCAGGATATGCTCGTACGTACAAGTCTACCATCCCACAGCAATGCCTTGGCATCCAACGCCGAGACTAATAGTCTATCATCTAAAAAAAGAAAAAGAAAAAGGGATTTTGTGCATACGCATGACATATGCGTACGCACAAGTTTGGTTTCAGGAAAAAACATGTGTACGCATGGCACATGCGTATGAACAACTTCACTTTGGCGTCCTACGCTAGTACCTTGGCGCTCCATGCTTGGTGCATGAATTTTAGTTCAATTGGAGAAGCTTCATTCCTTATGCCATCCCACGACATTATTTGGGCGTGCCACACCTATTAGTCTTGAAATAGGAATTTGGGGATTTTGCCCTCTTTTCCTGTGGCACTGCATTGTTCTGCCATTGGACACTAACACCAAAGGTAAACAATTATTTGATTCAAATCCATTTCGTTCTTAATTAATTATACATGATTTTTGCATGGTTCATCTCTTTCATTGCATGTCACCTTTTGAGCTTGATTTATGCTTAATTTTCACCCATCTCCTTGCTTATAGTTGTCATTGAATGTATGCATCATTTTAGTCTGTTGAGTTATCTTTATTAGTTTTGTTTCATTGTTTTGAAGTAGGTGTTTCATCCTATTTGCTAATAAATTTGTTAGTTTATTGAATAGTAGTTTCTTTTGTTTGTTTAGTTCTGATTAGTATACATGCTATTATTCAATTTAATTTGAAAAAGTTTGTTTGCTTGAATTTTTGTTTAAATTTTGTAGGTACTTGTGTCACATCTAGCGACTCTCTGGAGCATTCCTTTCACTCTGCTTGTTTGATTTGAATAAAGTACTGCATCACTTATTTGCTTTCACTAGAGAATCATGATTTAATTCCGTCACCACAATTGTTCCTTGTTGCTTGAGGACAAGCAACCATTCTAAGTTTGGTGTCGAGACTATGTAGAACATAGCCTAGAAAGATAAAAAGAGGGTAACTCTATTTTGAGCTTTAATTCTTTATATATGTTTTTGTCCTTAATTAACGATCATGATTCATTTCTTTTCATGACACCTTACTCTTGAAATTGCTTGCACCCAATATCTTTAAGTATGCAACAAAGAGTCGTTTCTTTTGAAAGAAAAAAGTTGAAGAAGTTTTTAAAATTTGGGGCAAGAAAAGATTAAAAAAAGTGGAGGTTCTGACTGTGTGATTGTGTAATGAGGTTTCATGTTTGTGAAAACTTGCATGGGAGCTCATAGACATGGAATAAAGTTTAGAGAAGTGTTATGAATGTTCTCAAAAATATATAAAACCAAGAAGCAGCAACAAAAAAGCAAAAATAAAAAGAAAAACAAAGAATAAGGCCCAAGGCTCTGAGCATCAATTACTAAGAAGATTAAGAAAGAAACGAGAACTCAAAGAGTTAGTATCCTTGTTAAATGCTTGTGGTGTAATTATATCAAAGAGAGAGGCTTGATCAAGTAAATCCTAAGGGGTGCTTCAACACCTAATACCTTAAACCAAATGGTTTGAGAGTGTTGATTGAAAGCTTATCTTAAAATCCGCTTTGAGACAGAATATTTAGAGTCGAGGCCAAAATGTATAAAGAATTGAGAAAAGAAAACAATGATGCAAGAAAATGAAAGCTGCTTCAAGGTGACAATCTATAAAGAGAACTCTATAATATCATCTGAATGAAATTTCTAAGTCCTAAGACTTCCAAATATGGGGACTAATAAGCACTGGAAACCTTGCATGATCATACCATTTGGAGTTTACCCCATTGTCACTTAGTCACTTCACCTACTAAAGCATCACAAGCAATTCTTCAACCCACTCTAATCAAGAGAATCTTTTGTGCATAGTTCTTTTCTTGCTTGGGGACAAGCAAGATCTTAAATTTAGTGTTGTGATGCATGCACATATTTAGTAGTTTCTAGTTGTTATTTCTTTAAATAAAAGTAGTGATCTATTATTTTTATTAGGAGTTTCATGCTTTTAATCAATATTTTTAGAATTTTTTTTCTTGAATTAAGTTAGAGATTTTTCTTGCATTTATTGAGATTTTTTGTGCTTTGATCAATGCTTTTTGAACTTTCTTTGTGATTTCAAGTGTAAAAAATGATTTTAAGATTTTAGACAAGAATAAAGGAGGAGACGGACAATCAAAGAGGCCTTTGGAGAAGCAAGGAGTATAGCAAATGCTGGAAACAAGCCCAAGAGAAGTTCAAAAAGAATGTGCAACCCTGATCTCTTTGATAAACCGCTATTTTACGGTTTATTTTATCTTGAATTGAGCGGATTTTATCAATTATTCTCTCACTTATGCATATAATTTGCATGTTTTACATTTTCCTTCCTAATTTTGTGCTATGATTGAAAACATGCTTCTTTGCCATTAAATTTGCTAATTTTAATCCTCTTTTATTACCATTCGATGTCGTGATATGTGTGTTAAGTGTTTTCAGAGTTTATAGGGCAGGAATGGCTTAGAGTATGGAAAGGAAGTTTGCAAAAGTGGAAGGAACACAAGAAAATGAAGATTTAAGAAGCTGATGCCGACACGGATGCGTGGACGACGTGTGCACATGATCATGCCATACTTCAAGCGATGTGTACGCGTGACATGACGCGTACACGTGACCTTGCGCATATTCCAGCGACGTGTACGCGTGATACAACGTCACGTATTGCAATTTGTAGAAAACGCTGGGGGCGATTTCTGGGCTGCTTTGGACCCAATTTCAGGCCCAAAAACATTGATTAGAGTCTGTAGAGTGGAGCTGGAAGGGAATCAATCATTCACACAATCATTCACAAAACATTAGGTTTTAGATGTAGTTTTGTAGAGAGAGAGGCTCTCTCATCTCTCTAGATTTTAGGGTTTTTAGGTTTAGCTTTTCTCAAATTCAGATTTTTACTTTATTTTAATTCAGTTCAACTTTTAATTGTTCTAATACCTTAGTTATCTATTTCTCTTGTGGATTACTTTATGTTGCCAATTTAGTTTATGAACTCTTATTTTTCCTTTGATTTATATTAATGCAATTTATGTTTCCATATTTATGATTGCTTTCTTTAATTTGTGTTATTGATGCTTGCAATTGGTTGTTTAGATTTAATATTCGATATTACTTTTCTATACTTTTATTTTGTGCCTACCAAGTGTTTGATAAAATACTTGGTTAGATTTTAATTTAGAATTTTTCATTCTTAGTTTGGATTAAGTAATGTGGAGACTCTGGAATTGTCAAAGTCTCTTGTTGGTTGGCGATTGAAAGTTGCTAGTTGGCTTGAGCTTCACTAACTTTTGTCTTTGATTAGGACTTGTGAACTCAAGTTGAATTGCTCACTTAACTTACCTTCAGTTGTTAGATGTTAACTAAGTGAGAGCAATTTGCAATTAGCATTACAAATGAAAATGATAATGAGGATAGGAATTCCGATTCTCAAACTATGCTAGGACTTTTCTTAGTTATTAGTTTATTTTTCTCGCAATCTATATTTTCTTGTTCCTCATTTTAAAAACCCAAAAATATATTTTTCCTATAACCAATAGTAAGTACACTTCCCTGCAATTCCTTGAGAGATGACCCGAGGTTTAATACTCTGGTTAATTTTATTGGGTTTTTTTAAGTGAAAACCATTTAAATATTGATTGAGGTTTAATTGTCGGTTTAGACTATACTTGCAATGCGAAATTTTTATGAAAATCTTTACCGACAATTTTCCTCTGTCACTCTTCATACTCCAACAAGAATAACTTGAGCTACAAATCTCTAAATGAAGTTATTTAAGTGCCATTTGAAAGTAGACATCCAGAGCTTTCCAACGATATATAATAGTATATAGTGAACACTGAATCTGAGGCCGCAAATCATCATTCTAAGCCAAGTACAAAAAGGAGCAAAAAGGGATGTCATGCGTATGCACAACTAGTTCCATAAGGGAATCATGTGTACGCATTCTTCATGCATACATATGAGCCCAGTTTTTGTAAAGTGGCATCTAAGGGAAAGTGCTTGGCAGCCTGACCTAGTCACCTTTAAATGAGCATAACTTGAGTTACAGAGGTCCAGATGACTTTCTTATAGTGGCGTTAGAAAGATAACTTTAATATCTTTTCAATGATATATAATACGTCATTGCTTACATGAGCTTCACACAGCTTTCTCATGTAACAAAAGCACACCACAAACAAGCTTCAAAGCCCAAATTGAAACCAACAAGTCTTGGCGTCCCACAACTGTGCTTTCATGCACTTAATTTTTAGGCCATCCAAGGACAAAATTGCTTGGTATCCCACGGCATTATTTGGGCGTGCCATTCCTGGTACATCATATATTGAATTTGGGCTATTATTTGAGAAAGAATGTTGGCGTCCAACATGGGTTTGCATGGTTCTCCACATCCAACTTCCAATACTCCAAATTCCTCATTCATTCTTCAATTTTCCAAGTCTCCAAAGAGTGGATCAAGCCCAATAAATCAATTTCAATTTAGATTGAATTGTAATTTGAATTGAATTTGAATTTGTATTTGAAATAGATTATAAATAGGGCAGAGAAGAATCACAAACATACACACCCCTGGAAAGAGAGGTCTTTGGATGCTCTTTCTCTCTTTCTCTCTTCCTCTCTCCCATCTTCTCTCTTACCCATTTCGTAATTCTTAGTTATGAATTTTTAACTCTTTTTAGTTGAGAAAGAGAGCTCTGTTGCAATTCAATAGATTAATTTGTTTTATTCTTCATATTCAATTCTTCTTTTATTTGCTTCTTTAGAAAGAATCTTCATTCTTCATTCTAAGGATTCAAATCTATTGAAAGATAGTTTGAATCTCACTTGAATTCTATGAGAACTTAAGAGAGGGATCATGGAATTGAGCTTGAAGATCTTTCTCCCAATTCTTGTGAATTTGGGTTTGGGATTGATATGTGACATATAATGAACCCATAACTTGATTCATGAAATTGTATGGCTTTAAATTAGAGAACATGCTTCATCTCTTCTCATGAGCAATTAGATCAAGACATTGGCAATCGATCAAGTTAAGAGAGATTGAATTACCAAGACATTGGAATTTAATCAATTATGATTTCCCAAAAGATCAATGATTGCGTGATTGAAGTTGAGATGAGAGCTATTGATCCTGAGAATGCAACATGTCTTGATCCTAATGTTCTTTCCATTCTTAATTCTTGTGATTTACTTTTTAGTAATCTACATTCCAACAATTTAAATTCCAAGCTATCTACATTCCTGTCATTTTACTTTCTTGTCATTTTATTGATTTCATTTACTTTATTGTCAAGGCATTTAAATTTTAGTTTACATTTCTTATTTGCTCATCATTCAAAAGTGAACTGTCTAACTAGAATAATCAATCAAATATTGTTTGCTTAATTCGTTAATCCTCGTGGAATCGATACTCACTCACCGTGAGTTTATTACTTGGTACGATACGGTGCACTTGTCGATAGTTATGCGAGATTGAAAAATCCCTTATCCCCTATCATCCTTAGGTCATATCTTATGAACGATGAAATCATTGACTATAGGATTGATGATGACATTCATCTGCCAAAAAAAGAGGACAAGAAGAAAAGGAATTCAAAGATCAGAAAGTAACTTCGTAGAGGATGATGAACAAGGGGTTGATGGGGACGAAGAAAAAGAAGAGAAATTCGATTGATGGTAAACTTATGTTCAATTGTGTTATGTTATATATTCATTTTAGTTCAAATATTATATTGCATGTTATACGGTAAACTTATATGCATGGTAATTGTCCCGAGGGTTACCTGAAATGGATGGATTGAGCCTGAATGTGAGGTCCAAACTCCTGTGGGAATTGTGTCCGATGTCTTCTGCTGGTAGAGTGTTGTCGTCTGATGTCTTTGTGATGGGGTGGGGGTGGTACCTACAAAGGACTCTGATGCTTAAGTTAGTAAGAGTTTTAGGTAGGTTTTTAGTAGATTGGATTTGAAGTATATTTAAGGGGTATTAGGGTATTTATAACTATAGATGTATAGTCAATAACCACCTTTTAGAGTAGTTCCACCTTTGATGGTGGATAACTGTTTCTTTTTGTTAGGAAAGTTGCTGAGATCTTTTTTCTAGATGAATAGGTGAGATTGTAGAAGTTAGTTACTGATTCAGACAAGTAGGGCTAGGATAAAGTCATCACGTCTGATGGTGCACGAAATTGTTATCACCAGGCATGGCTCCAAAAACTTGGTGCACAATACCATGATTCACACGTCTCTTCACAACTTCGCATAGCTGACCAGCAAGTGCACTGGGTCATCCAAGTAATACCTTACGTGAGTAAGGGTCGATCTCATGGAGATTAGCGGCTTGAAGCAAGCTATGGTCATCTTGTAAATATCGGTTAGGTGGATTCAAATGGTTATAGAGTTTTGATAATTAAAAGATAAATAAATCATAAAATAAAGATAGAAATACTTATGTAATTCATTGGTGAGAATTTTAGATAAGCGTATGGAGATGCGTTATTCCTTCTGAATCTCTGCTTTCCTACTGTCTTCATTCAATCATTCTTACTCCTTTACATGGCAAGCTGTATCTTGGGGATCACCATTGTCAATGGCTACCTCTCGTCCTCTCAGTGAAAATGGTCCTCTACGGTTTCTGTACGGCTAATCAACTGTCAAATTTCTCGTCTTGGATGAAAAATACCAGGCACAGCTACCGCATGGCTAATCATCTGTCGATTCTCGATTGTGTCGGAATAAGATCCAATGATCCTTTTGTGTCTGTCACTATGCCCCACAGTCGCGAGTTTGAAGCTCGTCACAGTCTTCTCTTCCCAGATCCTACTCGGAATACCACAGACAAGGTTTAGACTTTTCGGATCTCAGGAATGCTGCCAAATGTTTCTAGCCTATACCACGAAGGTTCTAATCTCAGATTCAGATGCCCCATTTTTAGAGGGGAGACGATGTGAATCGTTGATTAGAAACCCAAGAGATACACACTCTAGCTTTTGTAGGTAGAACGGAAGTGGTTGTCAGGCACGCGTTCATAAATTGAAAATGGTGATGAGTGTCACGGATCATCACATTCATCATGTTGAAGTGCGAGTGAACATCTTAAAATAAGAATAAGATTGAATTGAATAGAAGAACAATAGTATTTTGCATTAATACTCGAGGAACAGCAGAGCTCCACACCTTAATCTATGGTGTGCAGAAACTCTACCGTTGAAAATACATAAGTGATGAAGGTCCAGGCATGGCCGAATGGCCAGCCCCCAAGTCTAAGGAAAAACATCCAAAGATGATCTAAGGATAATCCCCCGATGTGAGTACAATAGTAAAAGGTCCTATTTATACTAGACTAGTTACTAGGGTTTACAAAAATAGGTAAATGATGCAGAAATCCACTTTCGGGCCCACTTGGTGTGTGCTTGGGCTGAGCATTGAAGCTTTCATGTGTAGAGACTTTTCTTGGAGTTAAACGCCAGCTTTTATGCCAGTTTGGGCGTTTAACTCCAGCTTTTATCCTGTTTTTGGTGTTTAACGCCAAAATAGGGCAGGAAGTTAGCGTTTGAACGCCAGTTTGCATCGTCAAAACTCGGGCAAAGTATGAACTATTATATATTGCTGGAAAGCTCAGGATGTCTACTTTCCGATGCAATTGAGAGCGCACCAATTGGGCTTCTGTAACTCCATAAAATCCATTTTGAGTGTAGGGAGGTCAGAATCCAATAGCATCTGCAGTCCTTTTTCAGCCTCTGAATCATATTTTTGCTCAGGCCCCTCAATTTCAGCCAGAAAATACCTGAAATTACAGAAAAACACAAAAACTCATAGTAAAGTCCAGAAATGTGAATTTTGCTTAAAAACTAATAAAAATCTACTAAAAACTAACTAAATCATACTAAAATCTACCTAAAAACAATGCCAAAAAGCGTATAAATTATCCGCTCATCATCCGATCTCTATAAGGTTGGATAGGTGTCAATCCAGCCAATATCTGTTGATTGGTTTTACTTATTTTGGACTTGGCTAAGTTGTGGGTCAGGGTATGGATAGTGCCCTTGTTAGAGACCGAGGTTTTAATTAGGTCGGACTTAAGCATTTGTAAGTCTTGTTGATCCTTTCATAGTGCCGGCTTATCACATCAGGTAAACCGCCTTTCAAGGGGTTAGGTCAGGTACTCAACGTGATTTAAAGAATCAGAAATGTTATATCTTTTCATAATCATTTGCACATTTTTTTACTTGATAACCGTGCACGTTATAAATGAAGGGGGTGAATTTACCATCCCCTTGGGTCTTATACATTCTTAATCCCTTTTCTTTTTCTTCTTTTTGCTTCTTCTGAAATGTTTTACTTTATTCTTGCTCAAAGCTTTTTTCTCTCTTTGTTGTAACCTTTTCAAGATTTCTCTGTCTTGAAGTTTTGTTTCAAATTTTCACTCGTGTTTTCTTGAAAAGTTTGGAACGTTCGTGTATTTGCAGTTACGTGCGCTCCTTCATCATTCAATCAAGGTTGGTTTTACTTTTCTTATTTTATTTTCTGCACCCCTGTATGTTTGCTAGATAATGTGCTTCTGGTACTATAATTTTTGACGTTTATATGAAGAGATGGCAATGGTTTCTTATTAATGTTCCTTCGTGGTTGTTTGGTGATTCTGTATTCTTTTTCTATCCTTAAGTTTTGGAAAAATTTGTTCCTTTGCTTGAAATTTTTTGCTGTAAATTTGTGTGTTAAATGTGGGGTTTTACTCTATGTTGCCCCCAAATGGTGCCGTTTTGTTTCTTGAGAATAGCGCCATTTCAATCTTTTGTAATGTGGTTTTGCTTGTTGTTGTTTGCAAGAGGGGTTTAGAATTGTGAAGCTCTTTTATTGAAGATGACCCGACCTCTTACAGACTTGTTTGAATGTATGTTGATTAGTCAGACTTGTTGTGATGATTTCCTTTATTGTGTTGTAGGTATAGTTTTATGTCTCATTCAGTAATACTCAGCATGTCTTTTAAAGTTTCATCCGACCTAGACTGGGTAGATATTTCCGTTCTTTCTACTTTTCCTGTAGTTGATAACAAGTACGCCGAAACCTTTCGTAGATAACATAGGCTGTGTAGAGATCGAAAAGATGAGGATAAGTATGAGATTGTGGTTGCTAATCCCGAGGAGAAAATTTGTTTTCCCCGACTTGACAAGATAGACGTCGTTTCATTTACACATATAAATGATTTTTTACTAGGCTGAGGGTGACTATCCCTTTTTTTTATTTTAAATATGAAATTCTCCATCTTTGTAATGTTGCCTGATGCATGTGCATCATGATGTGTTTTCTATATTTTTTATATAAGAAATCAATTTATAATGCTTAATTATAGAGTGTTTTGGTGCTTAAGTTGGATATTGCTTTGATCCCTTTGATTTGATGAATTTTGTAGAAAATAAGAGAAAAAGAAGCAAAAAGCACAAAATAAGCTCAAAAGAAGAAAAGAGGAAGTTTTGGAAATGCTTTGAAATTTTGGACAGGCTTTGGAACCTTAGGTCACGCTATTGAAAGCGTGGCCCTTGAAGAAAGCGTGGTCCATGAAGCCTTCTCAAGAGGCGTTGGTGATATGAACCAATTATGATTGGATGTGGCGTTAATCAAAGAGCGTGTTAGTGGCTTTTCTTGAGCGTGAAAAACCTTTCCTTCATGGGCGTGTGACGGGCATGCCAGTGGGCGTGGCACGCAGGGCCAAGATTCCAGAATCTCTCCCAGAATCCTCCAACAAGGGCATGCCATCCGGCGTGTAATATGGCATGGAACGCCAACTATCCAACCTAAGCGTGTCAATGGGCGTGCTCGAAGGCGTGGCATGCCAACCTTTCAATAAGGGTGTGTGGAGAGCATGCATGGGAAGTGACACGCTGGGTCAACTTCCCAGAGAGCAAAACTTCATCATGGCTCGCATTCTGGGTGTGTACTATGAAGTGGTACACTGGGTCACACGCCAGCCTGACTTCTTCACCTTCAAAGGAACATAACTTGAGCTACAAAGCTCCAAATAAGATGATTTTAGTGCCATTAGAAAGTAGATTTCTAGATCTTTCCAACCATATATAACTTTATATTGGACACTGGATTTGAGGTTCGAATTTACTCCGAAAACGCAAGGTGAGCACAATATACCCCTACAGAGACACCAACTGATCTCTCCTCATTCTATCAAGAATAACTTGAGATACAAAGCTTCAATTGAGGTGATTCTAGTGCCATTGGAAAGTAGACTTCAAGGTATTTTTGATGACATGTTATCATGTCATATTTTTCTATACTTTTTCATACAAGAAATTGATAATTAGTGCTTAAATATTGCATTCTTTTGTGCTTAAATGGTATATTTCCTTGATCTTTTGATTTTATAAATTTTGTAGGAAATAATAGAAGAAGAAGCAATAAAAGCACCAAAAAGAAGAATCATACTCCCATGGTGGCAAAAGAGTTGGAAACAAACTCAAAGAGGCCTATGAGTTAAGCAAAGAGGATTTGCAACCCTGACCTCTTCACATTCCAACAAGAATAACTTGAGCTCCAAAACTCCAAATGAGGTGATTCTAGTGGCATTGGAAAGTAGACATCTAGAGCTTTCCAAGTATATATGTCACTGCATGGTGGACACTAAATCTGAAGGAGAAAACTGCCCCAAAAGTGCATAGATGAACATGGTATCAACTTGCAGTAAGGCCAGCTGACCTCTTCACCTTCCAAGGAGAATAACTTGTGCTGTAGAGCTTGAAATGATGCGCTCTCAATTGCATTAAAAATTATACATCCAGAGCTTTCCAAGCATATATAATAGTATGGAGTGAACTTCAAGGATGGGCCTCAGAAGCTGACACAAAGTTTGGCCTCCAACCAGCGCCCATAGCGCTGCATTAACTTAGTGAGCGCAGCGCTCCTTCTCTAAGCGCTACGTTTTTTTTACAAGAGCTATGCTTTGAGCGCTACGCTTTCAGCGGCCTCCAAATAGCACGACCATGCCTCCTTCAAAGGGCCATAACTTGAGCTACAGATGTCCGATTGATGCGTTCATGCGCTTCCAGTTGTGTTGGAAAGCTGACATTCAAAGCTTTCCAATAATATATAGCAATCCATATTTGGTACAAAACTAAAGCATAAGTGAGAGGCATCTTTAAGGCCCAAAAATCAACCAAAGTGAAGTCACCAAGGCTCGAAGAGGGAACTTCACTCCAAAGCAAAGGGGCGCTTCTAATAGTGCTCACTTAGTAAGCGCAGTGCTCACTTTGTTAACTTTATCGGGCTCCCTTCATGAAGAAAAATGAGGTTGGCAAGGAAAAGTGGCCAAAAGAGTGCAACCACCAAGACTCGAACATGGGAGCTCCACCAACACAAAGGGATGTTGCGCTCTTTCAATTCACCGAGCGCTACCCTTTTGTTTTGCCAAGGAAATGAGCACCAATTTGGCAAGGCCAAGGCTTCCTCACTAGGCAAAGGGAGCGCTGCGCTCTCTCTTTTAACCGAGCATTCCCCTGGAAGGTGGTCTTGGTCCAATTTCCATTTTTTCACTCAAAAACCAATTTGGATCCAATTCTTCACCAACTTAAAAAACCCATTGACATCACTTCAAGGCACAAGAACAAGCTAGATTAGGAATTTTATTTAAATTGTAATTTGTTTTCAATTTTAATTTTATTTTTTATTTTTATTTTGTAAAGCCTATATAAGGCATCATTTTCATTTTTGTAGAAGGCTGGCTCCACAAGGGAGCAGTAGAAGTAGAGAGCTCTCTCTTTTAGTTTTCCTTTTTGAATTTGAAGAATTGAAGATCAAATCTAAGTTTTGCTTTCTGTTTCATTTCCACTCTTCTTCAATTTCAACTTCTTCTTCTGCAATCTCTTCTTTTCTGTTTTGTTAAGAGAACAATTGAGATTTAAGCTTTCATTCCATCTTGATTCTTCTGCAATTCTACACTTCTATTTTGGTATTAAATTGATCTGCTGCTGAATTTCCTCATTTGAGAGTTCCTTAATTCACTGCACTTCACATTTTCAATTCTGTTTTAATTCCCAGCATCCTATTTCCTTTATTCTTCCTACAATTTAAATTTCCAGTTGCTTGATCTATCGCTTTCTTAAATTTCCAGCACCCACTCCCCTTTACATTCACTACAATTTACATTTCTTATCATTTAAGTTTCTGTAATTTACATTTCTTACTCTTTAAGTTTCTGTCCAATTTACTTTCTGCGCTTTAAATTTTCGTGTCATTTACTTTCTACTGCATCAATTATCACTCACCAATGTTAGCTTGACTAAACTAATCACCCACTAAAGTTGCTTGATCTATCAATCCCTGTGGGATCGACCTCACTCTAAGTGAGTAATTACTACTTGATGCGACCCGGTACACTTGCCAGTGAGTTTGGTGTTAGAATCCGATTCCAACACATCAATTTTCAACCATATATAACACTTTATAATGGACGCTGGATTTAAGGTTGAAATTCACCTTGAAAACACAAGAAGCACAACATGTCCTTGCAGAGACGCCAACCTAACCTCTTCATCTATAAAAGAATATAACTTGAGATATAGAGGTCCAAATGGTATGCTTTTAGCGGTCTTAGAAAGCTGATATCTAAGGCTTTCCAAAAATATATAACACTCTGCAGTGAAAGTTGAATATGAGGGTGCAAATTGCTATTCTTTCAGCGTCACAAACTCGGCGTGCACTATGGCGTGGCAGTGGGCGTGGCACGCTGAGTCTTGCAAGCTGGGGCATGTAGAGGGCATGCCAGTGGATGTGGCACGCTGGGCCAACTTTCTAGAGGACAAAGTCTTGCATCTGGGCGTGTAATATGGTGTGCTCAAAGGCATGGCACGCCGGGGCATTTTGACAGACTGACCTCTTCATTTTTGAAAGAGCATAAATTGAGCTGCAGAGGTTCAAATGAGGCGCTTTTTACGGCGTTAGAAAGCTGATATCTAGGCATTTCAAACGATATATAATACTCTATAGTGGACATTCAATTTTGGATCCAAATGACTCCATCCTTTTAGTGCTACAAAATGGGTCACAACTCTAGAGAGTAATTTCTATTGGGTGTGCCAATCCAAGTGGCACTTGAACCACACGCCAACTTCTTCTTGCAGCCTCCAACCTTCAACCACGTCCACTCCCACCCTCATTCAAGTCACAATTACTAACCAATCAAGGCCACAAGAATCATCTAGAAGTAGTTAGTTAATTTACATTTAATTATAATATTCTATAAATAGGACTCTCTCACACAGATAAAGACCATCCTGGAGGAGGTCTTCGGACTCCTATCTCTTCTCACCTTCATTATCTTCCTCTCTTCCACCTTCTTTCACCCACTTTTGTAAATATTTAGTTATGAGTTTCTAATTTTCATAATTGGGAAACAGAGCTCTATTACAATTTAATTGATTTATTTGTTTTCATTCTTCTTCTTCTCTTCATCTTTCATTTGATTTGCTAGAAATAATCTTCATTTTTCAATTCAAGGATTCAATTATCTTGGGAAAGAAATTGAGTTCACATGGATTCTATGTGAGCCTTGGAAAAAGAATCATAGAATCATTCTTGAAGTTCTTTCTCACAATTGAGTAAGGTTTAGGTTTGATATAGTGACATGTAATCATCCCAAAACTTGGGTTTATGAGATTGTGTGGCTTTAAATCAGGGACCAATCTTCATCTTTTCTCATGAGCAATTAGATCAAGGAATTGGCAATTGATAAAGTTAAGAGAGATTGATTCACCAAGGGATTGGGTTTCAATCACTCATGATTTCCCAAGAGATCAATGAGTTGCATGATTTATTGCACTTTACTTTCCCGTACTTTACTTTTTATTATTTACTTCTTGCACTTTAATTTGTTGTACTTTATTTTCCCGTACTTTACTTTTCTTGCAATTTAAATTCCTAGTACTTTACTTTTATGTGCTTTACTTTCTAGTCACTTTATTACTTTTAATTTTATGTCATTTACATTTCTTATTTGCTCATCATCTCAATTATGATTGTCTAACTAGAATAATTAATTAACTATTGCTTGCTTAATCCTTTTGATGATGGGGACATTAGATTTCCACACAATCTAACCGGCAAGTGTACCGGATCGCATCAAGTAATAATAACTCACAAGAGTGAGGTCGATCCCACAGGGATTGATAGATCAAGCAGCTTTAGTTAGGTGATCAATTTAGTTAAGCTAATATTGATGAATCGGATTGACAAAAAGTAAATTGCAATAATTCTAAAGTGCAAAATGTAAATTGACAGGAAAGTAAATGGCAGAAAACTAAATTGACTAAAACTTAAAGTGCAAGAAATTAAAAAAATTGAATCTTAAGTTGCAAGAAGAGTAAATAACTGAATCTTAAAGTGCAGGAGTTAAAAGTGCAGAAATATTAAATAGCAAGGAAACTTAAATTGTATGAATAATAAAGGGATTTGGGTTTTGGGAATCAAAATAGCACTAGAAAATGTAAATTGCAGCAAGTGCAGAAAAATCACAGTGAAAGAAATTCAAAGAAAGTGATTCATCAGGGATTGGAGATACTATAATCCTTCATGAATCAATTGAGTCTCAACTTCTTTCTCAATCATATGTATAGATCTATGGCGGATTGAAATTGACTGGATCCCAATTCCTTGGCAATCCAATCTCTCTAATCACAATCAATCTTGCCAATTCCTTGATCTAATTGTCATAAGAAGAGTTAGAGTATATTTCTCTCATCTATAAGCTACACTAACTCTCAAGATCTCAATTCCTCCCGAATAGTGTTGATCTAGAGAGTACTGAAGGATAGAGCTTCAGTTCTAATGAAGGTGAATTCCCTTTCTGAGGCTCACACCCACATTCAATTGAATTAAACCTCCTTCCGGAGTGAATAATTCACAATCAAAGTAGGAGATACCCAATAGCTACACAATTGAATTAAGAAGAAGAAAAATTTCATTGATTCATTGGAATTACAATAGAGCTCGTCCCCCTAATGAAAGTGGGGTTTAGTTCGTCATTTCTCTAGTACAAAAACTGAAAAGAAAAACGCCGAAGGAAAAATGAAGAACAGAAAGAAAATAAAACTCAGATCTAAAATTCTAAAGAAAACTAAAAGAAAAGGTGTAAAAGAAGATATGCCGAAGAGATCCTTATGAAATCAAATCTTCCACTATTTATTCACTCTCTAATTCAGTCATTCAGTCCTTGGAGTGGGCTTTTTGGCCTTCTGATAAAGTGGGTCAGAAATGGTACTTCTATGTAGCATCAGGTGAACGTAGCGTTCTTTCACCGATGCGTGCGCGTAACACATGCGTGCCTGTCGATACTATCTTCTGCCTCAACCATGCTCGCGCGTACCATGCATGCGTCTGCGTCCTTTGGCAGTGTTCATTGACTGAATGCTCCGTTCGCGCCATGAACACTCTTCACGCGTACGCGTCCTTTGCGCATGCGCGTGGATGATAAAACATCACTTCTGCGTCCCAGCATCATGTACGAATCTGCGCCAATCACCAATGGTATCACATTGACCCGTGTGTGTCATGCACGCGTGAGCGTCAGTGCCCATCTTCAAATTCAAATTTTGAAAGTATCGCAGGCGTTCACTCAAAGTGAACGTAGCATTCGTTGTTGGTGACCGCTGATCCTTAATCCACGCGTGCGCGCCATGCGTGCATTCGCATGGATCTCCAAAATTGCTTCCCCACGCGTAGGCGTCTTGTACGCGTGCGCGTCACTTGTGAACGTTGCGTTCTTCAAATGAACGCAGCGTTCATTTGCACCTTGTGTTTCTTTCTTCATCTTTTTACCTGCCATCAATCAAATATGCCATCAAAGTCTCACCAAAATCATAAGAGGCTGAATGCCTTTTCTGCATAATTATTGGAAATTGCTTGTTCCCCAAGCACTTGAAATATGGTTAGCATGCATGAGTAACTGTAGGCTCTTGAACTTACTTTGGTGTGTGAACACCAAACTTAGCTCCTAGCCACTGTCTATGATGCATCAAGTTGCTATACATGAAACTTTGTGCTTTTAAAGAAAATAGATTATGAACTAGAACTTAAGCAAGTGTTAAGTAGTTTCTCTGATCGTTTGGAGTTGGTAATTGATCTTACAGAGGGATGTAATGTGTTCTTGATGAAATTTGTGGTGGGACACCAAACTTAGAATCACACATTCACCCTTAAATTGTTTTGGTGTGCAACATGATGCATGGAAACTTGTCTCTCAATAAATTTTCCTTCGGCAAGTATACCGAATTATCGTCAAGTAAAACTCACTATAGAGTGAGGTCGAATCCCACAAGGATTGATTGGTGAAGCAACTTTAGTTAGAAGAATCTGCTAGTTGAGCTAAACAGAATTAAGATTGAGATGCAGAAATTTAAATGACTAGAAATTAAATAGCAGAAATTAAAGTGCGTAATCTTAAATGGGGAATTGGGGTAATGCTCATAAAAGTAAATGGCAGAAATTAAAGAGAATGGGTAAGATCAGAAATGGGGAGATCATTGGGTTTAGGAGATGTTGCAATTCTCCGGATCAAATTCATTCTCTTCTCTTCCTTAATCAATGCATTCATTGATCTCCTTGGCAATCTTAAGTGATTGGATTCCAATTCCTTGGTAATCCAATCTCTCAAATCTTGATCAATAGCCAATTCCATGGTCAATTGCTCATGAGAAGAGATGAAGTATGGTCACTGATTATACCATATACATTTCCCAAATCAAGTATTGGTAGGATTATAGTCACATATCCATCCAAACCCAAATTGGTCCAGCATGAGAAAGTATTTCTAGCATGATCTCTTCATTCCTCTTCCAAGGTTCCGAAGAGATCCAATTATGGAGAGTTTCTTTTCCAAGACAACTAACCAATTGAATTAAGATTGAAAGCTTTCTAGTAAAATCAAGAGAAAAGATAGAAGAAGAAGAATGAAAACTAATATTGATCCATCAATTACAGCAAGCTCCCTAACCCAATGAAAGGGGTTTAGTTGTTCATAGCTCTAGGAATTAAAATTGGCAGAAAAGAAGAATCTATGCTAGAAGTACAGAAAAGTAAAATATGCAGAGAGTAGTTCCCAAAAGTCCCCAAAAGCCCCTAGCTAGTTCAAAACTACTCCTATATATATACTACTCTTCATGATCTTCTAGTGAGTTCTTCATGTCTTGGATGGGGCTTTGGACCTTGAGTGAAGCATTCTCATCTTTAGTGGGCCCAGCGCAAATGAAATATGAATTAGGCTTGGGCATTTAGTGAGATTATCGTGGAATACATTTTTGGGTGTGAGAACGTTAATGGCTTCACCTTTTCCACTAACGTTCCACCCTTATGCCCACGTTATCTCACGTTAGAAGTCTTAACGTGACTCTAACGTTCCTTCTCAATTCTTGGCCAACGTTAATGGGACTCACTTTTCCCATTAACGTTGGCTTGTGCCCCTTTTTCGCAAACGTTAATGGGAATTACTTTCCCATTAACGTTGCTTGCCTCTTGCCCCCTACGTTAGGTCTCACGTTAGCTTAGCTAACGTAGCTCTTAACGTGGGCATCTACCACCTTCGAGAGCATTAGTAACACTCACATTTGTCACTAACGCTCCAATTGCCTTAAGCCCCTACGTTAGAACCCATGTTAACTAAGTTAACGTGGCTCTTAACGTAGTAATGAAGCCCTCTCCCAACGTTAGTGACAAAAGTGAGTGTCACTAACGTTGGCTCTTTGAACCCCACTCCACGTTAACTTCCACGTTAACAATCTTAACATGAGAGTTAACGCAGGCAATGCTAATGATCCAATGTTAGTGACAAAAGTGAATGTCACTAACGTTGGCATTATTGATCCTCTTCCACGTTAGAGTTCACGTTAACTTAGTTAACGTGACTCTTAACGTGGGGCATTGCCTAGTTTCCCAACGTTAGTGGTGTTCACTTTTACCACTAACATTGAGGAGAAACGTTATTGGAGTTCACGTTTCTCATTAACGTGGAGTCCTCTTTTTCTTCTACGTTAAGTACCACGTTAACTTAGTTAACGTGGCTCTTAACGTAGGCTATGAATGGCTTCGCAGGCGTTATTGGTGATCACTTTTCTCATTAACGTTGCAAGCTATTTGCCATCCCACATTAGTTGTCACGTTAACTAAGTTAACGTGAATGCTAACGTGATTCTTCCATGCTTCATTTGTCCTAAAATCAAGCAATTAAAGTGCATCAAAGCTCTAGCCAGAGTCATGAGATTATGCATCATTAAATTATCATGCAATTCTGGCAAAAATCTCATGAAATCATGCAAAATTCACAATAGTTTCTTAAATGAAGGTGTAAGTGTGTTTTCACCCAAAACTTGCCTTGTTTACTAGGAAAATGCATGAAACTACCCTAAAACAGTAAAGAAAAGGTCAGTAAAACTGGCCTAGATGCCCTGGCATCACAACACCAAACTTAAAGCTTGCTTGTCCCTAAGCAAGTACTGAAGCATAAGAAAAATGTAATGAAAGAACAAGAAGATAAGATGGAAGTAGCATTCATGGTTCATGGAGTTTCATGCATAGGAACTTAGGTTCTTTCCTTTTAGGTTTCAAGCCTTTATCAAATCCCTAGTCACTCTCTTGATTGCATCCCTTGAGGCTTCTTTCTTATTGATCCTTCTCTTTTTTTTTTCAAAGTTTATTTTTCTTTTTGCTAGGTGTTTTGTAAGAAGGCGACTTTTTATGATAAGCTTTCAGCCAACACTCCCAAACCAGTTGGTTTTAAGGTACTAGGTGTTAAGACACCCCTAAGGACTTACTCCCTCAAGTCTCTTTCCCTCATACCTACACACCATAGGCACATGGTTTGTTATTCTTTCTTTCTTGAGACCTTGGTGTCCAGCACCTCTTTGGGTTACTAAGTACTCTGTAACAAGGGTTACTCTTGATAGTGGACTTTCAGCTGATAATCCCGGATTAGTTAATCCAAGTTACCAAGTGATAAGGCACCCCTAAGAGCTTATTCATCCAAGTATATCCCTTGTACATAAACACCTCAGACACATGCCTCAGTTCCGAAACCCTTGGTGCCTAGCATTGTTTCTTATTGTGTTCCCTTTCTTATTTTCACTTGTATTGCTCTTCTCTTTTTTTTTTCTTTTTCTTGCTGGGATCTTATTGTTTAGCTACCCTCAAAGAATGTGTCTCAAACATAGGACTTAGGATGGATAGTTGCTTTCTTTCCTTTCTTGGTGAACCAACTTAGCTTACTAATCATCCTACCACAAACATTCAGAATGCACTTTACAAAATAACTCCACTCTCATTCTTTTCATAACATTTTCTTTTTGATTAACTTAAAGAGACAAGAATACACGTAAGAAAGGTGCAAGTGAACATTCAAGACATTAGGCTCAATAACATAGACTTAAATAAAGAGAATTAAATGCAAAATTGAAAAGGTTCCAACTAACGAGCAACTATTAATCAAATGTGCATTTGGACTTCCAATTTTAACATTCTCAGCACATGGAATTAAGTAATAATACAACCTTCGGGTGATGGGTTCTAGTTGTCCTCCTCTTTGTCATTATCCATAATCTTTACTACTTTACTTCCTTGGATGAAGGTGTACCATTTCCTCATAAGGTTCCTGCAAAGTTCTTGGAAGTTGCTTGTTCCCGAAGCACTTGAGAAATAGTTAGCTTGCATGTATACTTGTGAACTTCTGAACTGAATTTGGTGTGTGAACACCAAACTTAGTTCCTTGCCCAGTACAAAAGTTTGCATACATGCAGAGAACCTCATATCATGTTATTAACAAAACAATTCTTAACTGGAGACTAAACTAC
Source organism: Arachis stenosperma (assembly GCF_014773155.1). Lineage (NCBI taxonomy): Eukaryota > Viridiplantae > Streptophyta > Magnoliopsida > Fabales > Fabaceae > Arachis > Arachis stenosperma. The sequence continues at coordinate 49,761,820 of NC_080378.1, read as the reverse complement.
AGCTAAGTGGTTCCCTTGATTGGTTGGAGCTAGCAATGTGTTTTGGGGGTGTAGTGTGATTCTAACTAATATCTTTGGTGGGACACCAAACTTAGAATTACACTTTCACTCTTGGATTGTTTTGGTGTGAAACACCAAACTTAGCTCCTTGCAATACAGAGGAAACAACTTGTGATCTTTATTGAAATGAAGATGAAAAGGAAACTACCTCAGGTTGGGTTACCTCCCAACAAAGTGCTCTTTTAGCGTCGCTAGCTCGACGATTCCTCCATTACTTGAGATGATACTTTACTCTGGGGTTTTCCCCCATGTTGCCCATATAATGCTTCAGCCTTTGTCCGTTCACAGTGAAAGTCCTCTCTGAACTTTCATCCATGATTTCTATGTGTCCATATGGCGAGACTTTTGTGACAAGAAAAGGTCCGGACCACCTTGATTTGAGTTTTCCTGGGAACAGTCTCAATTTGGAATTGTAAAGGAGTACTTGTTGCCCCTTTTCGAAACTCCTGGGTGCAATATGCAGATCATGTCTTCTCTTCGCCTTTTCTTTATAAATCTTGGCATTTTCATAGGCTTGCGATCTAAATTCCTCCATCTCTTGCAGCTGCAAGATCCTCTTTGCACCAGCAGCAATGCTGTCAAAATTTAGTATCTTGAGAGCCCAGAGAGCTTTGTGTTCCAGTTCCAGTGGTAAATGACAAGCTTTTCCATACACCAGTTGATATGGGGACATTCCAAGTGGTGTTTTGAATGCTGTTCGGTATGCCCAAAGAGCATCATCCAGCTTCTTCGACCAATCCTTTCTTGATGCACCCACAGTCTTTTCCAAAATCCTTTTTAGCTCTTTGTTGGATATCTCAGTTTGCCCACTTGTTTGGGGATGATAAGGTGTGGCAACCTTGTGTTTTACCCCGTATCGTAGGAGGAGCGCTACTAGTGGTCTGTTACAAAAATGGCTCCCTCCATCACTAATGAGTGCTCAGGAGACTCCAAAATGGCTAAAGATATTCTTCCTGAGGAAGTTCATGACTATCTTGTTATCATTCGTTGGAGTTGCAATAGCCTCTACCCACTTGGAAACGTAGTCCACTGCTACCAAGATGTACTTGTTTGAATATGAGGTTGGGAATGGTCCCATGAAATCGATTCCCCACACATCAAACAGTTCCAGTTCCAAGATGAAATTTTGTGGCATCTCATTTCTTTTGGGCAAGTTTCCAGATCTTTGGCATTCATTGCAGCTCTTTACTAGTTCTTTGGCATCCTTAAAAAGGGTAGGCCAAAAGAATCCGCTTTATAACACTTTTGCTGCAGTTTTGTCCCCTCCAAAATGGCCTCCATAGCATGAGCTGTGGCAATTCCATAAGACCTCTCGTCCTTCTTCATCCGAGACACATCTTCTAAGAATTCCATCTGAACACTTCTTGAAGAGATATGGCTTATCCCAGACAAAATATTTTGCATCATTTATGAGCTTTCTTTTTGATGTTTATTGATCCCTGGAGGTAGGGCTCTGGTTGCCTTGAAGTTAGCAATGTCTGCAAACCATGGTGCTTTGTGAATTGTCATCAATTGCTCATCAGGGAAGAGCTCGTTCACACTTGTATCATGTGTTCCACCTTCCTCATGACAGATTCTGGATAAGTGATCTGCTACCTTGTTCTCCACTCCTTTCTTGTCTTTGATTTCAATATTGAATTCCTGCAACAATAAGATCCATCTTATTAGTCTTGGTTTTGATTCTTGCTTGGCAAACAAATATTTAAGTGCTGTGTGATCTGTGAAAACAATCACTTTAGCACCAATGAGATATGATCTGAACTTATCACATGCAAAAACTGTTGCTAGCAACTCCTTTTCAGTAGTGGTATAGTTTCTTTGAGCATCATTGAGGACTTTGCTAGCATAGTATATCACATGGACTAAGTTATCTTTCCTCTGCCCTAACACGGCCCCAAGTGCAAAATCAGATGCATCACACATCAATTCAAAGGGTAAGTTCCAATCAGGTGGGGAAATGATAGGAGCAGAGGACAATTTCTTTTTCAAGTATTCAAATGCTAGCATGCATTTCTCATCAAAATTAAATGGTGTATCAGACATTAGGAGATTGCTTAAGGGCTTGGCTATCTTTGAAAAATCTTTAATAAACCTTCTATAAAAGCCAGCATGCCACAAAAAGCTCCTAATTGCCTTGACATCACTGGGTGGAGGTAACTTTTCAATTAGCTCCACCTTAGCTCTGTCTACCTCAATGCCTTGATTAGAAACTTTATGGCCAAGAACTATTCCCTCTGTCACCATGAAGTGACATTTTTCCCAGTTCAAGACTAAGTTAGTTTCTTGACATCTTTTCAATACCAAGGCAAGATGGGTTAGGCAATTTGGGAAGGAATCTCCAAATACTGAGAAGTCATTCATGAAAACTTTAATGAACTTCTCTATCATATCTGAAAAGATGGAGAGCATGCAGCGTTGGAAAGTTGTGGGTGCATTACATAGCCCGAATGGCATGCGCCTATAGGCAAACATTCCATATGGGCAAGTGAATGATGTCTTCTCTTGGTCTCTTGGATCAACCACTATTTGGTTATATCCTGAATAACCATCTAGAAAACAATAATATGCATGTCCCGCAAGTCTTTCCAACATTTGATCCATGAAGGGAAGTGGGAAATGATCTTTTCTTGTGGCCTCATTAAGCTTCCTGTAGTCAATACACATTCTCCATCCTGTAATGGTTATTGTAGGGATTAGCTCATTCCTTTCATTGGGCACCACAGTGATTCGTCCCTTCTTGGGAACCACCTGAACTGGACTGACCCATTGGCTGTCTGAGATTGGATAGATTACTCCTCCCTGCCACAACTTCATGACTTCTTTCTGTACTACTTCTTTCATTGCTGGATTTAATATTCTTTGGGGCTGAATGGAAGGTTTGGCACCTTCTTCTAGGAGTATCTTATGCATGCATATGGCTGAACTGATTCCCTTCAAGTCAGCAAGTGTCCATCCAATGGCATCCTTATGCCGTCGTAAGACTTGAAGCAACTCTTCCTCTTGTTCTTGGCTGAGAGCTGAATTTATGATTACTGGATAGCTTTTATTTTCTCCCAAGTATGCATACTTGAGAGTGGTTGGCAGTGCTTTAAGCTCCAGTTTGGGTGCTTCTTTTCTTTCTTCCTTCTCTTCTAGCCCACCTTGAACATGTATTTCAGCGGCTGCAGCTTCTTCGCTTGTTGCTAACTCCTCTTCTGTTGATGCTTTAAGCTCTTCTTCAAGAGTTTCTTGTACCAAAGCTTCTACTGAGTCCAACTTCATACATTCTCCCAATGAGTCATGTGGGTATCTCATGGCCTTAAACACATTGAATGTCATTTTCTCCTTGTGTAATCTGAGGACAAGTTCACCCTTTTGGACATCAATAATGGCTCCGGCAGTGGCTAAAAATGGCCTCCCCAGGATGATGGAGGTCTTAGCTCCTTCTTCCATGTCTAGTACTACGAAATCTGCTGGGAAAATGAAGTCTCCCACCTTCACCAACAAGTCTTCTACTACCCCATGGGGAAATTTGAATGACCTGTCTGCTAGTTGCAGGGCCATTCTTGTTGGTTTGGCTTCTTCAATCTTCATCTTTTTCATCATTGCTAGAGACATTAGATTTATGCTGGCTCCTAGATCACATAAAGCCTTTTCCACAGTGATTTCTCCAATGATACAAGGGATTTGAAAGCTTCCAGGATCATTCAATTTTTGAGGCAATTTGTGTTGGATGATGGCGTTGCATTCTTCTGTAAGTACCACAGTCTCATTGTTCTTCCAGCTTCTCTTTTTGGTCATCAACTCCTTCAAGAACTTGGCATAGAGTGGCATTTGCTCGATTAGCAAAGGGTATGTTTATTTGTAATTTCTTAAAGATCTCCAAGAATCTTGAGAATTGGTTGTCCTCTCCCTTCTTCTTTAATTGCAGCTGCTGTGGGTATGGGGCCTTTGAGAGGTATGGATTGAGCGCCTCTCTTTCTTGATGTGACTTGGGAATTGAGGTGTGAGCTTCCTCATGTCCCTTGTTTTCTTCATCCAGTTCCTTCTCTGGTGGTTTCTTGTGGGTCTCCTTCAATTCCTTCCCACACCTGAGGGTGATGGCCTGACATTCTTCCCTTGGTATTGAGTTAATATTGCTGCAATTGTTGTGTCCAGGGGTTTGCTTGAATAAAAATTCAATCTGTGTTTCCAGTTTCTTGATGGCAGCATCTTGATTCTGCATGTTAGATTGCACTTCTTCCCGGAAAGCTTTACTATCTTGAATTTCTTTGCATAGAATTTTGAGTAGAGCCTCAATCTTTGAAAGCCTATCATCTGTGGATGATGGTGGGTTGAGATTAGGTGGTTGAGAAGATTGGTTAGATGGATATTGGTAATATCTCTGTGAAGTGTTTTGATGAGTGGCATTGTTGTTGGAGTTGAAGTTGGAACGTCTCTGATCTTGTCCTTGGTCTTGTTGGTTTCCCCATCCAAAGTTTGGGTGATTTCTCCATCCAGAGTTGTAGGTTTTAGAGTATGGATCATGGACTTGTCTAGGTGAATTTCCCACATAGTTGGCTTGCTCCCAGTCACCTTCTTCTCCCATGTTTACTCCTTCATGAGTTGGTGATGAGGTGATGGCTGCTGCAACTTGGTTCTCTTCCACCTTCTTGGTAAGATCTGCTAGCTGCTTGGTGATCATCTTGTTTTGGGCTAACAGTGCATCCATGTGGTTCAGCTCCATTACTCCTCTAGTGTTACTTCTTTCAGAGGAATAGAAGTAATCATTCTCAGCAACTGTTTCAATGACATCTATGGCTTCTTCAACGGTTTTCTTCTTGTTTAAAGAACCTCCTGATGAATGATCTACAGCCTTCTTTGACTCATAGGAAAGACCTTCATAGAAGATGTGAAGTTGAACCCACTCATTAAACATCTCTGGTGGACATCTCCTTGTCAAGTCTTTGAATCTCTCCCATGCTTCATAAAGTGTCTCACCATCTTGTTGCCTGAAAGTCTGCACCTCAGTTCTTAGCCTATTGATCCTTTGAGGAGGATAAAATCTTGCTAAAAACTTGTTCACTACCTCTTCCCAATTTGTCATGCTTTCTTTTGGGAAGGATTCAAGCCACTTTGTTGCCTTGTCCCTGAGTGAAAAGGGGAACAAGAGCAACCTATAGACATCGGGGTGGACTCCATTGGACTTCACCGTGTCACAAATACTCAAGAAGGTGGTCAAGTGTTGCTTAGGGTTTTCTTGAGTACCTCCTCCAAATGAGCAATTATTTTGCACCAAAGTGATGAGCTGAGGTTTTAGCTCGAAATTGTTGGCATGTATGGTGGGTTTCTGAATGCTGCTTCCACAGTTTCCTGGATTAGGATTGATATAGGATCCTAAGACCCTCCTTTCGCACCCAGTCCGGTTTGCATGGCCTTCTCTGGCATGATTATGAGCTTCTTCTTCATGATTGTTCTCCAAATTTTCTTCCATGTTGGGTTCAAAATACTCTTCCTCTTCCTCAGCGCCAATAATTCTTTTTCCTCTTGCCTCCCTTTTTCGTCTCCAAAGGGTTCTCTCAGGTTCTGAATCAAAGGATGTTGAGATTTCTTCTCTTCTCCCTGTCATACAACAAACAGAATGCACAACAGGAGATATAGTGAAGACTTTTTTTTGTTAGAATGATTGTTAGTGTGAGTGATGCAATTTATCAAACAGTTAGTGGGTTAGTGAGCCGAATTATGATAAACTAAGAAAAAGAGAACAGAAAATAGAGAGGGTAAAGGGGATGAGGAAGAAATTAAAAATAAACTAAGGTAAATTACTGAATACAGAAAAGAATAACAAAAAATAATAAAAAAAGGCTCAATCTAGTGATCTTCTAGCTTAATCATTGTTGATTCAAAATCAATCCCCAACAACGGCGCCATAAACTTGATGCATGGAAACTTGTCTCTCAACAAATTTTCCTTCGGCAAGTATGCCGAATTATCGTCAAGTAAAACTCACTATAGAGTGAGGTCGAATCCCACAATGATTGATTGGTCAAGCAACTTTAGTTAGAAGAATATGCTAGTTGAGCTAAACAGAATTGAGATTGAGATGCAGAAATTTAAATGACTAGAAATTAAATAGCAAAAATTAAAGTGCAGAATCTTAAATGGGAAATTGGGGTAATGCTCATAAAAGTAAATGGCAGAAATTAAAGAGAATGGGTAAGATCAGAAATGGGGAGATCATTGGGTTTAGGAGATGTTGCAATTCTCTGGATCAAATTCATTCTCATCTCTTCCTCAATCAATGCATTCATTGATATCCTTGGCAATCTTAAGTGATTGGATTCCAATTCCTTGGTAATCAAATCTCTCAAATCTTGATCAATAGCCAATTCCTTTGTCAATTGCTCATGAGAAGAGATGAAGTATGGTCACTGATTATACCACATACATTTCCCAAATCAAGTATTGGTAGGATTATAGTCACATATCCATCCAAACCCAAATTAGTCCAGCATGAGAAAGCATTTCTAGCATGATCTCTTCATTCCTCTTCCAAGGTTCCGAAGAGATCCAATTATGGAGAGTTTCTTTTCCAAGACAACTAACCAATTGAATTAAGATTGAAAGCTTTCTAGTAAAATCAAGAGAAAAGATAGAAGAAGAAGAATGAAAACTAATATTGATCCATCAAATTACAGCAGAGCTCCCTAACCCAATGAAAGGGGTTTAGTTGTTCATAGCTCTAGGAATCAAAATTGGCAGAAAAGAAGAATCCATGCTAGAAGTACAGAAAAGTAAAATATGCAGAGAGTAGTTCCCAAAAGTCCCCAAAAGCCCCTAGCTAGTTCAAAACTACTCCTATATATACTACTCTTCATGATCTTCTAGTGAGTTCTTCAAGTCTTGGATGTGGGCTTTGGACCTTGAGTTGAAGCAATTCTCATCTTTAGTGGGCCCAGCTTACAGAGAAATATGAATTAGGCTTGGGCATTTAGTGAGATTATCGTGGAATACATTTCTGGGTGCGAGAACGTTAGTGGCATTCACCTTTTCCACTAACGTTCCACCCTTATATGCCCACGTTATTCTCAACGTTAGAAGTCTTAACGTGACTTCTAACGTTCCTTCTCAATTCTTGGCCTACGTTAATGGAACTCACTTTTCCCATTAACGTTGGCTTGTGCCCCTTTTTCGCAAACGTTAATGGGAATCACTTTTTCCATTAACGTTGCTTGCCTCTTGCCCCCTACGTTAGGTCTCACGTTAGCTTAGCTAACGTAGCTCTTAACGTGGGCATCTACCACCTTCGAGAGCGTTAGTGACACTCACCTTTGTCACTATCCAATTACCTTAAGCCCCTACGTTAGAACCCACGTTAACTAAGTTAACGTGGCTCTTAACGTAGTAATGAAGCCCTCTCCCAACGTTAGTGACAAAAGTGAGTGTCACTAACGTTGGCTCTTTGAACCCCACTCCACGTTAACTTCCACGTTAACAATCTTAACGTGAGAGTTAACGCAGGCAATGCTAATGATCCAACGTTAGTGACAAAAGTGAATGTCACTAACGTTGGCATTGTTGATCCTCTTCCACGTTAGAGTTCACGTTAAGTTAGTTAACGTGACTCTTAACGTGGGGCATTACCTAGTTTCCTAATGTTAGTGGTGTTCACTTTTACCACTAACGTTGAGGAGAAACGTTATTGGAGTTCACGTTTTTCATTAACGTGGAGTCCTCTTTTTCTTCTACGTTAAGTACCACGTTAAATTAGTTAACATGGCTCTTAACGTAGGCTATGAATGGCTTCACAGGCGTTATTAGTGATCACTTTTCTCATTAACATTGCAAGCTATTTGCCATCCCACGTTAGTAGTCACGTTAACTAAGTTAACGTGAATGCTAACGTGATTCTTCCATGCTTCATTTGTCCTGAAATCAAGCAATTAAAGTGCATCAAAGCTCTAGCCAGAGTCATGAGATTATGCATCATTAAATTATCATGCAATTCTGGCAAAAATCTCATGAAATCATGCAAAATTCACATTAGTTGCTTAAATGAAGGTGTAAGTGTGTTTTCACCCAAAACTTGCCTTGTTTACTAGGAAAATGCATGAAACTACCTTAAAACAGTAAAGAAAAGGTCAGTGAAACTGGCCTAGATGCCCTGGTATCACAACACCAAACTTAGTTCCTTACAATGCAGATAAATCTACTTCACTCTTTATTGAAATAGCTAGAAAAAGAAAACTACCTTCGGTTGGGTTGCCTCCCAACAAGCGCTTCTTTATTGTCACTAGCTTGACATCTTGTCCTTTCTTGTTCAGCTCAGTTCATGCATACTCTCCTCCTTGTTCCAAGATCCTCCAAGGTAGTGCTTGGCTCTGTGACCATTTGCTGTGAATGTGTCCTTTGTAGCTTCATTTAGAAGTTCAAGGTTTCCATATGGAGAAACCTTGGTCACCAGATAAGGTCCAGTCCATTTAGATTTCAGTTTCCTAGGAAAAATCTTGAGCCTGGAGTTGTATAACAGCACTTGTTGCTCTGGTTCAAACTCTTTTCTTGTGATCTTTTTGTTGTGCCATCTTTTAGCTCTCTCTTTTTGTATATCTTAGTGATAAACCACTATTCTATGGTTTATCTTATGCTTAATTGAGTGATTTTTATCAATTCTTTACACACTTATTCATATAATTTGCATGAGTTTACATTTTTCCTTCCTGATTTTGTGCTATGATTGAAATCATGCTTCTTTGGCCTTATATTTGCTAATATTAATCCTCTCTTATTACCATTAGATACCATGATATGTGTGTTAAGTATTTTCAGAGATTACAGGGCAGGAATGGCTTAGAGGATGGAAAGGAAGCATGCAAAAGTGGAAGGAATACAAGAAACTAAAGGAATTGCCAAAGCTGTCAGCCTGACCTCTTCACACTCAAACGGTCATAACTTGAGCTACAGAGGTCCAAATGAAGCGGTTTTAGTTGCGTTGGAAAGATAACGTCCGCGGCTTCGATTTGATATATAATTTGCTATAGTGGCTGTACAGCTAGACAACACGAACGCGTGCTCCATGCGGACGCGTTGTAGTGACGAAAATCAGCATGGCAGATTTCGCCCTCCGGCCCAATTTCAAGCCCAGAAAACACAGATTAAAGGCTGCAAAGTGGAGGAATGAAGGGAGACGACTCATAATTCACTTTTCATAATTTAGATGTAGTTTTTAGAGAGAGATGTCCTCTCCTCTCTCTTAGGATTTAGGATTAGGATTCCTCTTAAAGGATTTAGGATTTCAACTTCTTCTCAGGTTCAATGTTCCTCTTATTTATTTTATCAATTTAGTTCATGAACTCTTTATGTTTAGATTGATTTTCTTTACTGAATGCAATTTGAGGTATTTCAGATTTATGATTGCTCTCTTTTATTTATGACATAAATAATCTGGATTTTTCCCTTTTGGCTTTGGTTGAGTCATTGGAGACACTTGAGTTATCAAACTCATTGTTGATTGAAAATTGGAATTCTTCAAGAATTAATTCGAGTTCCAATAACTCTAGCCTTTCCCAAGGAAAGGACCTGAGGAATCAAAACTAATTTATCCACTTAACTTACCTTTATAGTTAGAGGTTAACAAAGTGGGAGAAAAATCCAATTCTCATCACAATTGATAAGGATAACTAGGATATGACTTCTAATTTTCATACCTTGCCAAGAGTTTTATTAATTATTAATTTATTTTTCTTGCCAATTAAATTACTTGTTCAACCCTTTTTCAAACCCCAAAATATACCTTTACATAACCAATATTAAGAACACCTCCCTGCAATTCCTTGAGAAGATGACCCGAGGTTTGAATACTTCGGTTATTTATTTTTATTGGGTTTGCTTAAGTGACAAACAAAACTTTTGTACGAAAGAATTCTCTGTTGGTTTAGAAACTATACTTACAACGCGATTATATTTGTGAATTTCTTTACCGATAGAAATCCGATCGTCACTTAGTATTCTCATAAGCTTCCAATCTGAACTCATCTAGCTCACTGAGTTGCAATAACCTTTTCTCTCCTGCTGCTTGAGAGTCAAGATTGAGGAACTTAGCGGCCCAGTATGCTTTGTGTTCTAGCTCTACAGGAAGGTGACACGATTTTCCATAGATTAGCTGAAAGGGTGACTTTCCAATTGGGGTTGTGAATTTGGTTCTATACGCCCACAGGGCATCATCCAATTTTCTTGCCCAGTCTTTCCTTGTAACCCCAACTGTCTTCTCCAAGATTCTTTTCAGCTCCCTATTAGCCAATTCAGCCTGGCCATTAGTTTGAGGGTGATATGGTGTGGCTACTTTGTGAATTACTCCATATTTGTGGAGCAATTTTTTCATTTGTCTGTTGCAAAAATGGCCACCACCATCACTAATAAGACCCTTAGGTACCCCATTTCTGATGAATATGTGTCTCTTGAGGAATTGAAGAACAATTGGTGCATCACAGGTAGTTGTTGCCATGGCCTCCACCTATTTTGAGACATACTCTACTGCTACCAGAATGTATTTGAAGGAAAAGGATGGAGGAAAGGGGCCCATAAAGTCTATACCCCAGAGATCGAAAAGTTCTACTTCCAAAATGAAGTTTTGAGGCATTTCGTTCCTCTTTGTTAACCCTCCAGCTCATTGACATTCATTGTATTGGTGCACAAATTCTCTGGCATCTTTGAATATAGTTGGCCAATAAAATCCACTTTGAAGCACTTTAGCTGCTGTTCTTTCTGGCCCAAAATGCCCACCATAAGCTGAACTATGACAGTGCCACAATATATCTCCTCTCATTTTTAGGGATGTACCTTCTAGTCATCCCATCTAAACACCTTCTGAGCACCTTCTAGTGCCACACGAACTTTCTAGCCTCATTGAGTAGCTTCTTCACTTGTTGTTTGGTGAATCCTTGAGGAATCTTCCTTCCAACCTTGTAATTTGCAACATCAGCAAACCAAGGGGCTTGTTAAATTTGCAAGAGGTGTTCATCTGGGAAGCTTTCATTCACTCGTTGAGTAACCTCTTGATTTCTTCCTTGTGGCAGCCTTGATAAGTGATCAGCAACTTGATTTTCACTCCCTTTTCTATCCTTTATCTCAATGTCAAACTCTTGTAGAAGTAATATCCATATAATGAGCCTTGGTTTGGCATCCTGTTTTGACATCAAATACTTAAGGACAGCATGATCAGTATAAACCACAATTTTAGATCCAATCAAGTATGATCTGAACTTATCAAAAGCATAGACTACAGCTAATAATTCCTTCTCTGTTGTGGTGTAATTTTTCTGTGCTTCATTCAATACTTTGCTTGCATAGTAGATGACATGGTGCAGGTTGCCCTTTCTTTGTCCTAACACAGCACCAATTGCAAGGTCACTTGCATCACACATGAGTTCAAAAGGTAATTTCTAATCAGGGGGTGTGATGATTGGTGCTGTTGTGAGTTTGGTTCTCAAAGTTTCAAAGGCATGCTTACAGCTTTCATAAAAAACAAAAGGATTATCAACCATCAGCAAATTGCTTAGTGGTTTAGCTATTTTGGAAAAATCTTTGATGAATCTTCTATAGAATCCAGCATTCCCTAGGAAACTTCTAACAACTCTCACATTGGTTGGTAAAGGAAGTTTCTCTATGATTTCTACTTTTGCATTGTCAACCTCTATACCCTTTTTTGAAACTTTGTGACCAAGAACAATTCCTTCGGCACCATAAAATGGTATTTCTCCCAATTTAAAACTAAATTAGTCTCTTGGCACCTTTTCAAGACTAGGGTAAGATGGTGCAAGCAAGCATTTAAAGAATCACCAAAAACAGAGAAATCGTCCATAAAGACTTCAATAAATTTTTCTACCATATCTGAGAAGATTGATAGCATGCATCTCTGAAAGGTAACTGGGGCATTACACAACCCGAATTGCATCCTTCTATATGCAAAGACTCCAAAGGGACAAGTGAACAAGGTTTTCTCTTGATCCATGTGGTTAACCACTATTTGATTGTAGCCAGAATATCCATCCAGGAAGGAATAATAAGCATGGTCGGCCAACCTTTCAAGCATTTGGTCAATGAAGGGGAGATGGAAGTGATCTTTTCTTGTGGTATCATTTAGCCTTCTATAATCAATACACATCCTCTACCCTATCACTGATCTTGTAGGAATGAGCTCATTCTTCTCATTAACAATGACAGTCATCCCTCCTTTCTTTGGCACCACTTGAACTGGGCTTACCCATGAGCTGTCAGAAATTGGAGAGATAATTCCAACATTCCATAACTTCATTACTTCTTTCTGGATAAATTCTTTCATTGTGGGGTTTAGCCTTCTCTGAGGTTGCACTATTGGCTTAGAATTGTCTTCCAAAAGTATCTTGTGCATGCATATGGCAGGGCTTATGCCTTTCAAGTCATCAATAGTCCACCCCAATGCATCTTTATGAGCTTTTAATACAACAAGGAGTTTCCCTTCTTCTTCTTCACTCAAAGCAGAGTTAATGATCACTGGAAAGCTATCCTCTTCACCAAACAATGCATATTTAAGATGTGGAGGCAGAGGCTTCAATTCTTATTTTGGCTTTTCCTCTGTCTTGCCTTTAGAGGAAATTTTAATCACTTGTTCCTCTAAGACATCTTGAACTGCTTCTATCTCTTCTTCTTGTTCTTCTTGACAGTTGGCTTCAAACACTTTCTCCACCAGATCTTCTATCATTTCCACTCTCATGTGCTATGTTTTCTCAGGGGGATATTGCATGGCTTTTAAAACATTGATGATCATTTGCTCATCATGCACCCTGAGAATCATTTCACCTTTCTCTACATCGATAATAGCCCTTGCTGTGGCCAAGAAAGGTCTCCCTAAAATAATTGAGTTATGTCCCTCTTCTTCCATGTCTAAAATAACAAAGTCAGCAGGAAAGATGAATTTTCCAACTTTTACCAACAAGTTTTCTACAACTCCATTGGGTATCTTAAGTGATCTATCAGCCATTTGAAGTGACATCCTTGTGGGCTTAACTTCTTCTATTGCAAGCTTTTTCATTAATGAGAGAGGCATCAAGTTGATGCTGGCACCTAAATCACAGAGAGCTTTCTCCAAGGTCATATTGCCTATGGTATAGGATATGATGAAACTCCCAGGATTTTTGAGCTTTGGTGGTAGGCCTTTCTGAATCACTGCACTGCATTCTTGGGTCAAGATCACTGTCTCTTTTTCATTCCAGCTTCTCTTATTGATAATGAGCTCCTTGAGAAATTTTGCATATAGAGGCATCTGCTCCAATGCTTCAGCAAGTGGAAGATTGATTTCCAGTTTCTTGAAAACCTCTAGGAATTTGGGAAATTATTGATCCTTGAGCTCCCTTTTGAACCTTTGAGGGTATGGCAAAGGAGGTGTGTATGGCTTAACCACATTCTTCTCCAATTGTGGTTGCTCTTCCATGACTTGTTTTCCCTTCTTTGAAGTTTGTAGTTCTTCCTCCTTTTTATTGGATATCTCTTGTTCATGTTTGTCTTCTTCTACTTGCTTCTTGCTGCCAATGTCATTCTCCATTGTTCTTCCACTCCTGAGTTGAATTGCTTTACACTCTTCCTTGCGGTTAGAAATGGTGTCACTTGGTAATGCATTGGTTGGTCTTTCAGCCACTGTTTGCTTGGACAATTGTCCAATTTGCCTCTCCAAATTTCTCAATGAGGCTTCATGGTTCTTGTTGGCCAATTCTTGATGCTTGATCATTTTCTCCATCATCATCTCCAAATTTGAGATTCTTTGTGATCCTTGGGGTGGTTGTGGTTGAGTGTGAGATGTTGAGGGTGGATGAAAGTTATTTTGGTTAGCTGAGGAATTATTGTGTGGATAGTAGTTGGATGGGAGATGATTATTTTGTGGTTTTCTGTATTGGTTTTGGTTAGTATTTTAATGGTTTTGATGGTTTTGGTGGTTTGCGTTTCTAGAATTATTTTGGCTTGAGTTTCTTTGCCAATATTGCTGGTTTCGGTTCTCTTCCCACCTTAAATTGGGGTGGTTCCTCCAAGATGAGTTATAAGTGTCTCTATGGAACTAATTCTGTCCAGCACCTTGGTTATGCATGTATTGCACTTGTTTTGGCTGTTACTCCTCATAGCTCTTTTCTTGTTGTCCCCACACCATTGGCGGTTGAGTGGTTGTGCTCACTGCTGTAAGTTGTAAGCCATCCATCCTCTTTGACATCATTTCAATTTGTTGTTGAAGTTGCCGGTGCATAATCTTATTTTGAGCTAAGATGGTATCAACTCCATCAAGCTCAAATACACCTTTCTTGGGGGCTGCTGCTTGTCTTTCAGAGGAGTAGAAATACTCATTGTTGGCCACCATGTCTATGAGATCATGTGCTTCTTGAGCAGTCTTTATCATTTGTAGAGATCCTCCTGAAGAATAGTCCAAGGCTTTCCTTGAACTCATGGTCAAGCCTTCATAAAAATTTTGCAGCTCCGCCCATTCACTGAACATTCCTTCTGGACATCTTCTAATCAAAGCTTTATACTTCTCCCAAGCTTCATACAATGATTTTCCTTCTAACTGCCTGAAGGTTTGCACATCAGTTTTCAGCTTAATGACTCTTTGAGGGGGGTAGAATTTGGCTAGGAATTTACTGACTAGATCATCCCAATTGGTGATGCTTTCTTTTAGGAATGTCTCTAACCAGTGTGTGGCTTTGTCTCTCAGTGAAAATGGGAATAACAAGTGTTTATAGATGTCAGGATGGACTCCATTGGTTTTAACAGTGTCACAAATTCTCAAGAACACAGAGAGATGTTGGTTAGGGTCCTCAGCAGCACTTCCTTCATATTGACAATTATTTTGAACTAGAGTGATAAGTTGGGGTTTGAGTTCAAAATTATTGGCATGGACATTGGGTGTTAAGATGCTACTACCACAGTTTCTTGGGTTAGGGATAGTGTAGGAGGCTAAAACTCTTCTCTGAGGTTGGCCATTGTTGTTAGCCATGTCCTCAGGTGGATTGGGGAGATTACCTTCCATCTCTTGATCTTCTTCTTCTGATTCTTCTCCAACAACTCCCTTCCCTCTTGCTTCTCTGCTTAATCTTAAGAATGTTATCTCTGGTTCAGAATCAAAAGAGGTGGAATCACCTCTTCTTCTGACTGGCATGCAACCAAAATAACACAAAACACAAATAGAGCACTGATGAGCAGATAATTTATACGCTTTTTGACATTATTTTTAGTATGTTTTTAGTGTATTTTAGTTAGTTTTTATTACATTTTTATTAGTTTTTAGTTAAAATTCACTTTTCTGGCCTTTACTATGAGTTTGTGTATTTTTCTGTGATTTCAAGTATTTTCTGGCTGAAATTGAGGGACCTGAGCAAAAATCTGATTCAGAGGCTGAAAAGGACTGCAGATGCTATTGGATTCTGACCTCCCTGCACTCGAAGTGGATTTTCTGGAGCTACAGAAGCCCAATTGGAACGATCTCAATTGCGTTAAAAAGTAGACATTTTGGGCTTTCCAGCAATGTTTAATAGTCTATACTTTGCCTGAGATTTGATGGCCCAAACCGGCGTTGCAAATCAGCTTCAGAATTCCCGGCATTTAACGCCGGAACTGGCACAAAAATTGGAGTTAAACGCCCTAACTGGCATAAAAGCTGGCGTTTAACTCCAGAAAAAGTCTCTACACATGAAAGTTTCAATGCTCAGCCCAAGCACACACCAAGTGGACCCTGGAAGTGGATTTTTACGTCATTTACTCATTTCTATATACCCTAGGTTACTAGTCCACTATTAATAGGACCTTTTGATATTGTATCTCGACCTCATGACACATTACACGTTTCTTATTGTATCTTCTACGGAATGAGTCTCTAAACCCCATGGTTGGGGGTGAGGAGCTCTGCTGTGTCTTGATGAATTAATGCAATTACTACTGTTTTTCATTCAATCACGCTTATTTCTATTCTAAGATATCACTTGTTCCTAAACTTGATGAATGTGATGATCCGTGACACTCATCATCATTCTCACCTATGAACGTGTGCCTGACAACCACCTCCGTTCTACCTTAGATTGAGTAGATATCTCTTGAATTCCTTAATCAGAATCTTCGTGGTATAAGCTAGAATTTATGGCGGCATTCAAGAGAATCCGGAAGGTCTAAACCTTGTCTGTGGTATTTTGAGTAGGATTCAATGATTGAATGACTGTGACGAACTTCAAACTCCTGAAGGCTGGGCGTTAGTGACAGACGCAAAAGAATCACTGGATTATATTCCGACCTGATTGAGAACCGACAGATGAATAGCCATGCTGTGACAGAGCGCGTTGAACATTTTTACTGAGAGGATGGGAGGTAGCCATTGACAACGGTGAAACCCTACATACAGCTTGCCATGGAAGGAGCCTTGCGTGCTTGAAGAAGAAGACAGTAGGAAAGCAGAGATTCAGAAGATAGAGTATCTCCAAAACGTCAACCTGTTCTCCATTACTGCAAAACAAGTATTTATTTCATGTTTTTCTACTTTTCAGAATTAAACCTGAGAATTATTGATATCCTGACTAAGAGTTACAAGATAACCATAGCTTGCTTCAAGCCGACAATCTCCGTGGGATCGACCCTTACTCACGTAAGGTATTACTTAGGCGATGATGATTGGATTTTTGACGGTTTAGAATTTCACTAATAAAATCTCGTTGTAAAGTATAGTTTCTAAACCAAACAATAATCCTTTCATACAAAAAGTTGTTTGTCACTAGTACAAACCCCCTAAAATTTATAAACCGAAGTATTCAAACCTCGGGTCGTTCTCCCTAGGAATTACAATAAAGTGTCTTGTTATTGATTATGAGTTATTTTGGGGTTTTGGATAAGAGGCATGAAAGTAAATGACAATGAAAATAAACTAACAACTAACAAAGCTCTTGGCAAGATGTGAGAACTAGAAATCCTATCCTAGTTACCTTTCTCAATTGTGATGAGAATTGTTCATTGCTACCACTTAGTTAACCTCTAACTATGGAGGGAAGTCAAGTGGATGAATCAATTTGATTCCTCAAGCCCTAATCATCTCCTAAAGGAATGACTAGCTTTAGAGATATTCAAATTAATTAGCAACTTCTAATTATCAATCAACAAAGGAATTAGATAACTCAAGAGTCACTAATTACTCTCCCTAGGCCAAGAGGAACAAAACCTACACTATATCTAGAAGAGACATTTCATCAAACACATAGAGTGCAATACAAGTAAACATTATTAAATGCAAGAATTAAAGGAATCTACAACTACAAAAACAAGAGATCAACAATAGAAAAGCAATGAAGAACAATTATTATGAATTACCTCTTATTGAATTGAAAGAAAATGGAAGTAGCAATAGTAGATCTACAACAAAGTATAAGAGCAATATAAAGGAAATTACAACAAAGGAGTAGAAGAATGATGAATGTAACAACAATGAATTGGGAAGTAGAAGTAGAAGGAAACTAAGATAAAAACCTAGATCTAAGAACTAAACCTAATCCTAATTCTAGAGAGAAGTGAGAGCTTCTCTCTCTAAAACTCTAAACTAATTCTAAGTATATTCTATATTAGACTTAGATGATTGATTCCTTCATTGATTAATGCCTTCCCCTTAATCCTTCATCCTTTTATTCCTTTCCCTTAGCAATTGGCGCCAAAAATGGGTTCAGAAACCCTCTCAAATCGCCAGGCACGTGTTGCATTAATGAGGTCATGTGCTGTCATCGACGCGTGCGCGCACGGTACGCGTGTGCGTCCCTGGCTTATTTCGCAATGTGCGCGCGAGCGCCTTGTGCGCGTGCGCGTGCATGGCCTAGATCAATTCTTTGGCTTTTCGTGCTTCTCTCCACTTGCATGCTTTCTTCCTTGCTCCCTTGATCCATGCCTAACCTATTTCATCCTGAGATTACTAGCAAACACATCAAGGCATCTTATGGAATCAAAGAGGAACTAGAATTCATCAAAATAAGGCTTAAAAAGCATGTTTTTACAATTAAGCACAAATACGGGAGAGATTACAAAACCATGCCAATTCATAGGTTAAATGCGAGAAAAGGTTATCAAAATACTCTAAATTCAATGCAAGATGAACCCTAAAAATGGGGTTTATCAGACGACCCAGTGCACTTGCTGGTTAGTTGTGCGGGATTGCAAAAGTGTGATTGCAATTTCGTGCACCAAGTTTTTAGCGCCGTTGCCGGGGATTGTTCGAGTTTGGACAACTGACGATTTATCTTGTTGCTTAGATTAGGACTATTTTATTTTTGTTGGTTTAGAGTCTTTTATTTGATTTTAGTTTCATATCATAAGTTTGGTGTCAATTGCATGTCCTTAGTCCTTTCTTGATCTTTAAAAATTCTAAGTTTGGTGTCTTCTTTGTGTTTTCCTTTAAAATTTTCGAAAATTTGTGCTTGATTTTCTAAAAATTTTAAGTTTGGTGTCATTTTGTTGTTTTTCTCTTTCCTCATTTCAAAAATCAAATCTTTTTTTCAAAATAATTTTCAATCATATCTTTTCAGTTGCTAATTCCAAAATCTTTTTAATTAATTAATTGATTTAGTTTTCAATTTGCTTTGATCTTATTTTCTTTTAGTTTTCGAAATTTTATTTTATTTTATTATTTTCGGTCAAATAAAAAAAATTAATAATATATTTTATACTTCACTTGTGAATCCATATCATTTCCCTTTCTCTATCATGGACCTAAGTGGAATTGAGTAGTCCAGAAGGACTCTGGGGTCATATGTTAACCCCATTACAGCTGCATATTGGAGTAGCATCTGTATACCTCCCATTAAAGCAAGCAGCTTTGAGCTAAACTCTCAACTCATTATCATGGTGCAGCAAAATTGCCAGTATTCAGGTCTTCCACAGGAAGAACCTACTGAGTTTCTGGCACAGTTCTTACAAATTGCTGACACAGTACGTGATAAAGAGGTGGATCAGGATGTCTACAGATTATTACTGTTTCCATTTGCTGTAAAAGATCAAGCTAAGAGGTGGTTGAATAACCAACCCACAGCAAGCATAAAAACATGGAGACAGTTATCAGACAAATTCCTGAATCAATTTTGCCCTCCAAAAAGGATGACACAGCTAAGGCTGGACATCCAAGGCTTTAAACAAAAGGATAAGGAATCCCTTTATAATGCCTGGGAGAGGTATAGAGGTATGCTAAGAAAATGCCCCTCTGAAATGTTTTCAGAGTGGGTACAGTTAGACATCTTCTACTATGGGCTTACTGAAAAAGCTCAGATGTCTCTAGACCACTCAGCTGGTGGATCTATACACATGAGGAAGACGATTGAAGAGGCTCAAGAACTCATAGATACTGTTGCTAGAAATCAACATTTGTACTCTAGTAGTGAGCCCTCTACAAAAGAAGAAGTTATAGCAGTAGCTACTGATCCTAATCCTCAAGAACAGATTGTTGAGCTTAATCAGCAATTACTCCTGATGACAAAACAGTTGGCAGAATTTAAAGAGATGCTCCAAGAAACTAAAATTGCCAACAAGAATATAGAATCACAGTTGAATCAGACAAAACAGCAGTTATCTAAACAGATAAAAGAAGAATGCCAAGCAGTTCAACTAAGGAGTGGGAAGACATTGAATAACACTGCTCAAAGTAGCAAAAAGCCAAGAAAGGAACAATTGACAGAGGATAACCAAACCACTGCCCTAAATCCCTCTGAGGATAGTAAGAGCCCAGAGAGGAATGTTCATGGCGTTCAAACACCAGAAAGGGGGGAAAAGCTGGTGTTAAACGCCCATTCCTTGCCCAGTTATAGCGCTCAAACGCCAGAAAAGGGGGAAAAGTTGGCGTTAAACGCCCATTCCTCACCCAATCCTGGCGTTTAAACGCCAATGAGGAATCAGACACCTGAGAGTGCTGATAGTAACCCCTCTAAAAAGGCTTCTCCAACCACCTCTGTAAGGAATAAACCTACAGCAACTAAGGTTGAAGAATATAAAGCCAAGATGCCTTATCCTCAGAAACTCCGCCAAGCGAAACAGGATAAGCAATTTGCCCGCTTTGCAGACTATCTAAGGATTCTTGAAATAAAGATTCCGTTTGAAGAGGCACTTGAGCAAATACTTTCTTATGCTAAGTTCATGAAAGAGATCTTAAGTCATAAGAAGGATTGGAGAGAAACTGAAAAATTTTTTCTCATTGAAGAATGCAGTGCAGTCATTCTGAAAAGCTTACCAGAAAAGCTTCAAGATCCAGGAAGCTTTATGATACCATGCACATTAGAAGGTGCTTGCACCAAGATAGCCCTGTGTGACTTTGAAGCAAGTATCAATCTAATACCTGCATCCACTATCAGAAAGCTTGGGTTGACTGAAGAAGTCAAACCAACCAGGATATGTCTCCAACTTGCTGATGGCTCCATTAAATATCCATCAGGCATAATTGAGGACATGATTGTTAAGGTTGGGCCATTCGCCTTTCCAACTAACTTTGTAGTGCTGGAAATGGAGGAGCACAAGAGTGCAACTCTCATTCTAGGAAGACCTTTCCTAGCAACTGGATGAACTCTTATTGATGTACAAAAAGGGGAAGTAACCCTGAGAGTTAATGAGGATGAGTTCAAGTTGAATGCTATCAAAGCTATGCAGCATCCAGACACATCAAATGACTGCGTGAACACTGATATTATTGACTCTTTGGTGGAAGAGATCAATATGACTGAAAGTCTAGAATCAGAGCTAGAGGACATCTTCAAGGATGTTCAGCTTGATCAGGAGGAACCAGAGGAAATAAAAGAATTTTTGAAAATTCCTCAGGAAAAGGATAAGCCTCCCAAACCTGAGCTCAAACCACTACCACTATTCCTGAAATATGCATTTCTGAGAGAAGGTGACATTTTCCAGTGATCATAAGTTCTGCTTTAAATTCATAGGAAGAGGAAGCACTAATTCAAGTGATAAGGACACACAAGACAGCTCTTGGATGGTCTATAAGTGATCTTAAGGGTATTAGCCCAGCAAGATGCATGCACAAGATCCTATTGGAGGATAATGCCAAACCAGTGGTTCAACCACAAAGGCGGCTAAATCCAGCCATAAAGGAGGTGGTGCAGAAAGAGGTCACTAAATTACTAGAGGCTGGGATTATTTATCCTATTTCTGATAACCCCTGGGTGAGCCTTGTCCAAGGTGTCCCCAAAAAGGGAGGCATGACAGTGGTTCATAATGAAAAGAATGAACTGGTTCCTACAAGAACAGTTACAGGGTGGCGTATGTGTATTGATTACAGAAGGCTCAACACAGCCACCAGAAAGCATCATTTTCCTTTACCATTCATAGACCAAATGCTAGAAAGACTAGCTGGTCATGATTATTACTGCTTTTTGGATGGCTATTCAGGTTATAACCAAATTGCAGTAGATCCTCAGGACCAAGAGAAAACAGCATTCACATGTCCTTCTGGAGTATTTGCCTACAGAAGGATGCCTTTTGGTTTGTGCAATGCACCTGCAACCTTTCAGAGGTGCATGCTTTCTATCTTCTCTGATATGGTAGAGAAGTTCCTGGAAGTCTTCATGGATGACTTCTCAGTATATGGAGACTCATTCAGCTCTTGTCTTAACCATCTAACACTTGTCCTGAAAAGGTGCCAAGAGGCTAACCTGGTCTTAAACAAGGAGAAATGTCACTTTATGGTGACTGAAGGAATTGTCCTTGGGCACAAAATTTTAAGTAAGGGAATAGAGGTGGATCAGGAAAAGGTAGAGGTAATTGAAAAATTACCACCACCTGCCAATGTTAAGGCAATCAGAAGCTTTCCGGGGCATGCTGGATTCTACAGAAGGTTTATAAAGGATTTTTCAAAAATTGCAAAACCTCTAAGCAACCTGCTAGCTGCTGACACACCATTTGTGTTTACACAGTGTCTGCAGGCATTTGAGACCCTGAAAGCCAAGCTGGTCACATCACCAGTCATCTCTGTACCAGACTAGACATTGCCATTCGAACTAATGTGTGATGCCAGTGACCATGCCATTGGTACAGTGTTGGGACAGAGGCATAACAAACTTCTGCACGTCATTTATTATGCTAGCCATGTTCTAAATGACGCACAGAAGAATTACACAACCACAGAAAAAGAGTTACTTGCAGTGGTCTATGCCATTGACAAGTTTAGATCCTATTTGGTAGGGTCAAAAGTGATTGTGTACACTGACCATGCTGCTCTTAAATACTTACTCACAAAGCAGGATTCAAAACCCAGGCTCATAAGGTGGGTGCTGCTTCTGCAAGAGTTTGATATAGAAATAAGAGACAGAAAAGGGACAGAGAACCAAGTGGCTGATCATCTGTCCCAAATAGAACCAATAGCTGGGGCGTCCCTCCCTTCTACTGAGATCTCTGAGACCTTCCCAGATGAGCAACTCTTTGCCATTCAGGAAGCTCCATGGTTTGCAGATATTGCAAATTATAAAGCTGTGAGGTTCATACCCCAGGAGTACAACAGGGTGCAAAGAAAGAAATTAATTTCAGATGCCAAGTACTACCTTTGGGATGAGCCATATCACTTTAAGAGATGTGCAGACGGAATGATCCACAGATATGTACCTAGAGAGGAAGCACAAAGGATCCTGTGGCATTGCCATGGATCACAGTATGGGGGACATTTCGAAAGTGAGCGAACAGCCACTAAGGTCCTCCAATGTGGCTTCTACTGGCCTACTCTCTATAGAGATGCCCGACAGTTTGTGCGTAACTGTGACAGTTGCCAAAGAGCTGGTAACTTGCCTCATGGATACGCCATGCCTCAACAAGGGATCCTAGAGATTGAATTGTTTGATGTATGGGGTATTGACTTCATGGGTCCGTTCCCACCATCATACTCAAACACTTACATTCTGGTGGCAGTGGACTATGTATCTAAATGGGTAGAAGCAATTGCTACACCCACTAATGATACTAAGACCGTGCTGAAATTTCTCCAGAAATACATCTTCAGCAGGTTTGGTGTTTCCAGAGTACTAATCAGTGATGGGGGCACTCATTTCTGCAATAAACAGCTGTACTCTACTATGGTCCGATATGGAATTAGCCACAAAGTAACAACTCCGTATCATCCACAGACAAATGGGCAAGCTGAAGTCTCTAACAGAGAGCTAAAAAGAATCCTAGAACGGACTGTAATTGCCCATAGAAAGGATTGGGCAAAGAGCTTGGATGATGCTTTGTGGGCATACAGAACAGCATTCAAAACTCCTATAGGAACCTTTCCATACCAACTTGTGTATGGCAAGGCCTGTCATCTGCCCGTGGAACTGGAACATAAAGCCTACTGGGCAACCAGATTCCTAAACCTGGATGCTAAGTTAGCTGGTGAAAAACGATTACTCCAGCTAAGTGAGCTAGATGAATTTAGACTCAGTGCCTTTGAAAATGCAAAATTTTATAAGGAAAAGGCAAAGAAGTGGCATGACAAGAAGTTGTTATCCAGAGTCTTTGAGCCAAGACAAAAAGTTCTGCTCTTCAACTCTAGGCTCAGACTATTCCCAGGAAAACTTAAATCCTGGTGGAGGGGTCCGTATGTGATTACAGGAGTGTCACCATATGGATATGTTGAGCTTCAGGATATTGATTCTGACAAAAAGTTCTTTGTTAATGGACAGAGGATCAAACATTATCTTGAAAACAATTTTGAGCAAGAATGCTCAAAACTGAGGCTTGAATGAATCTCAGTAAAGGTCTAGCTAAAGACAATAAAGAAGCGCTTGTTGGGCGGCAACCCAGTCATTAGCAGGTTATCTATTTTATTTAATAAAAGTTTGATGCATATTCTCAAAGGGCGATCATCAAAATTTAAGGAATTCACAGAGTTACAGAAGGATTCAGTGCAAAAAGCAGAGAAAAGGAGCTTGCTGGTGAAAAATACGCCAGTAAGGGGTACTCTGGGCGTTAAACGCCAGAATGGGTACCATTCTGGGCATTTAACGCCAGTAAAGGTACCATTTTGGGCGTTAAACGCTAGAATGGGCACCATTCTGGGCGTTTAACGCCAGGTGTGCAGCATCCTGGGCGTTTAGCAAAACGCCCATTGATGAAGGGGTTTCTGGCGTTTAACGCCAGCCATGATACCTGCCTGGGCGTTAAACGCCCATAATGGCCAACATTTGGGCGTTAAACGCCAGAATGGATACCATTATGGGCATTTAACGCCAGATAGGTGGGGGACAGAGATTTCGTTTTCCACTTCAATTTTTTTCAAACTTTCCTGTTTTGATCCATAATTTTCTACATAAACACATTTCAAACTTTCATCATTCACCTTCAAATTTTCAAAATTAAAATCATTCTTCAAATCTCTTTCAAATCCTTTCCAAATCTTCTTCAAAAAACTCAAATATCTCTCAAATTCTTTCCATATCTTCTCAAATCCCTTTCAAAATTTTCGAAATCTCTCCTCCTCCCTTATAAATATACGTTCGGCCATTCCCCCTTCCCTACCATTCGAATTTGCTCTCCTCCTCTCTCTCATCTTTCTTTTCTTTTGCTTGAGGACAAGCAACCCTCTAAGTTTGGTGTGTTTTTCCGTGATCACTAAGCTAAGGCTCATCAAGATCATGGCTCCCAAAGGAAAACAAACCAATTCTAGAGGTAAGAAAGAGAATGCTCTAAAGGATCTTTGGAGTCAAGAGAGGTTCTTAACCAAAGAACATGCAGACCATTACCACAAAATAATGGGTCTAAGGTCAGTGATCCCGGAAGTTAAATTTGATATGAAAGAAGATGAATATCCGGAGATCCAAGAGCAAATTCAAAACAGAGGATGGGAAGTTCTAACCAACCCCGAGACAAAGGTTGGAAGAAACATGGTTCAGGAATTCTACTCAAATCTGTGGCTGACAGATAAGCAGAGAATGACTAGAACTGCTTTCCATACCTACAGAACCATGGTCAGAGGGAGAATTATTTACTTCCATCTGGACAAAATAAGAGAGGTCTTCAAATTGCCTAAACTACAAGATGATCCTGAATCCTTTAATAGGAGAATGGTGAGAGTAGATAAGGGGTTGGATCAAGTTCTAGAGGACATATGCCTCCCTAGAACCAAGTGGATGACCAATTCAAAAGGTATCCCAAACCAACTCAAGAGGGGAGATCTCAAACCAGTTGCAAGAGGCTGGTTGGACTTCATAGGGCGTTCTATCTTGCCCTCTAGTAACCGTTCTGAGGTTACTAGCAAGAGAGCAGTGATGATTCATTGCATTATGCTGGAAAAAGAAGTGGAGATTCATCATCTGATTGCTTGTGAGATTTACACAATTGCAAACAAGAACTCCACTGAAGCCAAACTGGCTTACCCAAGCTTAATCTCTTTGCTATGTAAAGATGCTGGGGTGAGGATGGGAGTAGATGAATTCATCCCAATTGAGCATCCAATCACCAAGAGGTCAATGGAAGGACAAATGCAAGATAACTCTATCAAAAGGAGCGTGCAGGAGTTCCTCCCTGAACTTCCTGAAATTGACTACTGGACTCGTCTAGAAGCATCTGTTGCCAAGCTGCAAGAAGCTATGGAACAAATTAAGGAAGAACAACAGAATCAAAACTGCATGCTCTGCAAATTGCTGAAGGAACAAGAGAAGCAGGGGCGTGAGCTACAGGAGCTGAAGCGCCAGAAGCTCTCCCTTGAAGGGTCAAATACCCCACAAGTTGAGGGAGCATCCACTTCTCAAGATCAAGGTTGTTGAGTTCTAACTCTGTGATAATCTCTATCATTAGGAGCCTATTTGAGAGTCTTTTTTGAATTTGTTTTCTACTACTATTAGTCTTATCTTATATCTATTTTTGAGTCTTGTTCTGAATTCATGAGTAATAAAATCTAAGGTTCATGTCTTAAAGCTATAAACGTCCTATGAATCCATCACCTCTCTTAAATGAAAAATGCTTTAATCACAAAAGAACAAGAAGTACAGGATTTCGAATTCATCTCTGAAACTAGTTGAATTAGTTTGATGTGGTGACAATAATTTTTGTTTTCTGAATGAATGCTTGAACAGTGCATATGTCTTTTGAATTTGTTGATTAAAGAATGTTAAACTTGTTGGCTCTTGAAAGAATGATGGAAAAGGAGAAATGTTATTGAGGATCTGAAAAATCATCAAATTGATTCTTGAAGCAAGAAAAAGAAGTCAAAAAAAATATATTTTAAAGTGATCCAAGGCAAAAAGAGTGTGCTTAAGAACCCCTGGACACCTCTGATTGGGGACTCTAGCAAAGCTGAATCACAATCTGAAAAGGTTCACCCAGTCATGTGTCTGTGGCATGTATGTATCCGGTGGTAATACTAAAAGACAGAGTGCTTTGGGCCACAACCAAGACTCATAAAGTAGCTATGTTCAAGAATCATTATACTTAACTAGGAGAATCAATAACACTATCTGAGTTCTGAGTTCCTATAGATGCCAATCATTCTAAACTTCAAAGGATAATGTGAGATGCCAAAACTGTTCAGAAGCAAAAAGCTACTAGTCCCGCTCATCTAATTGGAGCTAAGTTTCTTTGATATTTTGGAGTCTATAGTATATTCTCTTCTTTTTATTCTATTTTGATTTTCAGTTGCTTGGGGACAAGCAACAATTTAAGTTTGGTGTTGTGATAAGTGGATAATTTATACGCTTTTTGGCATTATTTTTAGTATGTTTTTAGTGTCTTTTAGTTAGTTTTTATTAAATTTTTATTAGTTTTTAGTTAAAATTCACTTTTCTGGGCTTTACTATGAGTTTGTGTGTTTTTCTGTGATTTCAGGTATTTTCTGGCTGAAATTGAGGGACCTGAGCAAAAATCTGATTCAGAGGCTGAAAAGGACTGTAAATGTTGTTGGATTCTGACCTCCCTGCACTTGAAGTGGATTTTCTGGAGCTACAGAAGCCCAATTGGCACGCTCTCAATTGCGTTGGAAAGTAGACATCCTGGGCTTTCCAGAAATTTTTAATAGTCCATACTTTGTCCGAGATTTGATGGCCCAAACGGGTGTTGCAAATCAGCTCAGAATTCCCGGTGTTTAACGCCGGAACTGGCACAAAAATTGGAGTTAAACGCCCAAACTGGCATAAAAGCTGGCGTTTAACTCCAGAAAAAGTCTCTGCACATGAAAGTTTCAATGCTCAGCCCAAGCACACACCAAGTGGACCCCGGAAGTGGATTTTTACGTCATTTACTCATTTCTATATACCCTAGGTTACTAGTCCACTATTAATAGGACCTTTTGATATTGTATCTTGACCTCATGACACATTACACGTTTCTTATTGTATCTTCTATGGCATGAGTCTCTAAACCCCATGGTTGGGGGTGAGGAGCTCTGCTGTGTCTTGATGGATTAGTGCAATTACTTCTGTTTTTCATTCAATCACGCTTGTTTCTATTCTAAGATATCACTTGTTCCTAAACTTAATGAATGTGATGATCCGTGACACTCATCATCATTCTCACCTATGAACGTGTGCCTGACAACCACCTCCGTTCTACCTTAGATTGAGTAGATATCTCTTGGATTCCTTAATCAGAATCTTCGTGGTATAAGCTAGAATTGATGGCGGCATTCAAGAGAATCCGGAAGGTCTAAACCTTGTCTGTGGTATTCTGAGTAGGATTCAATGATTGAATGACTGTGATGAGCTTCAAACTCCTGAAGGCTGGGCGTTAGTGACAGACGCAAAAGAATCACTGGATTCTATTCCGACCTGATTGAGAACCGACAGATGAATAGCCGTGCTGTGACAGAGCGCGTTGAATATTTTCACTGAGAGGATGGGAGGTAGCCATTGACAACGGTGAAACCCTACATACAGCTTGCCATGGAAGGAGCCTTGCATACTTGAAGAAGAAGACAGTAGGAAAGCAGAGATTCAGAAGATAGAGTATCTCCAAAACCTCAACCTGTTCTCCATTACTGCAAAACAAGTATTTATTTCATGTTTTTCTACTTTTCACAATTAAACCTGAGAATTATTGATATCCTGACTAAGAGTTACAAGATAACCATATCTTGCTTCAAGCCGACAATCTCCGTGGGATCGACCCTTACTCACGTAAGGTATTACTTGGACGACCCAGTCCACTTGCTGGTTAGTTGTGCGGGATTGGAAAAGTGTGATTGCAATTTCGTGCACTAAGCACTCTGTTGCTTGAGTGCAGTTAAGATTAGTAGAAACAAAATCTCAAATACTTAGTGTGCTTAGCAAAAACAACAGAAAAAATGCTTAATCTAGATTGTCACCTAACTTAATCATTGTCAATCTAATCAATCCCCGGCAACGGCGCCAAAAACTTAATGATGGGGAAATTAGATTTCCACACAATCTAACCGGCAAGTGTACCGGGTCGTATCAAGTAATAATAACTCACAAGAGTGGGATCGATCCCACAGGGATTGATGGATCAGGTAACTTTAGTTAGGTGATGAATTTAGTTAAGCTAATTCCTGATGAATCGGATTGACAGAAAGTAAATTGCAATAATTCTAAAGTGCAGAATGTAAATTAACAGGAAAGTAAATGGTAGAAAACTAAATTGACTGAAACTTAAAGTGCAAGAAATTAAAAAGAACTGAATCTTAAAGTGCATGAGTTAAAAGTGCAGAAATATTAAATAGCAAGGAAACTTAAATTGCATGAATAATAAAGGGATTTGGGTTTTGGGAATCAAAATAGCACTAGACAATCTAAATTGCAGCAAGTGCAGAAAAATCACAGTGAAAGAAATTCAAAGAAAGTGATTCTTCAGGGATTAGAGATACTATAATCCTTCATGAATCAATTGAGTCTCAACTCCTTTCTCAATCATATGTATAGATCTGTGGCGGATTGAAATTGATTGGATCCCAATTCCTTGTCAATCCAATCTCTCTAATCACAATCAATCTTGCTAATTCCTTGATCTAATTGTCATGAGAAGAGCTAGAGCACATTTCTCTCATCCATAAGCCACACTAACTCTCAAGATCTCAATTCCTCCCGAATAGTGTTGATCTAGAGAGTAGTGAAGGATAGAGCTTCAGTTCTAATGAAGGTGATTCCCCTTCCGAGGCTCACACCCACATTCAATTGAATTAAACCTCCTTCTGGAGTGAATAATTCACAATCAAAGTAGGAGATATCCAATAGCTACACAATTAAATTGAGAAGAAGAAGAATTTCATTGATTCATTGGAATTACAATAGAGCTCCTCTCCCTAATGAAAGTGGGGTTTAGTTCATCATTGCTTTAGTACCAAAACGGAAAAGAAAAATGTCGAAGGAAAAATGAAGAACAGAAAGAAAATAAAACTCAGATCTAAAATTCTAAAGAAAACTAAAAGAAAAGGTGTAAAAGAAGATATGCCGAAGAGATCCTTATGAAATCAAATATTCCTCTATTTATACACTTTCTAATTCAGTCATTTAGTCCTTGGAGTGGGCTTTTTGGCCTTCTGATGAAGTGGGTCAGAAATGGTACTTCCATGCAGCATCAGGTGAACGTAGCATTCTCAAATTGAACGTAGCGTTCTTTCACCAATGCGTGCGCGTCCTATGTGCGTGCGCGTACCACATGCGTGCACGTCGATACTGTCTTCTACCTCAACCATGCTCGCGCATACCATGCATGCGTTCGCGTTCTTTGGCAGCGTTCATTGACTGAACGCTTCGTTCGCGCCATGAACGCTCTTCACGCGTATGCGTCCTTTGTACGTGCGCGTGGATGATAAAATATCACTTATGTGTCCTAGCATCATGTACGCGTCTGCGTCAATCACCAATGGTATCACATCGACGCGTGCGCGTCTTGCACGCGTGCGTGTCATTGCCCATCTTCAAATTCAAATTCTGAAAGTATCGCAGGCGTTCACTCAAAGTGAACGTAGCGTTCGTTGTTGCTGAACACTGATCCTCAATCCACGCGTGCGCGCCATGCATGCGTCTGCGTGGATCTCCAAAATTGCTTCCCCATGCGTAGGCGTCTTGTACACGTGCGCGTCACTTGTGAACGTTACGTTCTTCAAATGAACGCAGTGTTCATCTGCACCTTGTATTTCTTTCTTCATTTTTTTACATGCCATCAATCAAACATGCCATCAAAGTCTCACCAAAATCATAAGGTTCATAATAATCAACTAAATTGTGCATAAATCTCATGATTTTGTATAAAATTAACCATGTTTGATTGAGCCAAGATAAACATGAAATTCTACTCCAATCACTAAATTATTGTGCAAGAAAGTGTAATAATCCTAATAAAAGCAAGGAAAAATGCTAGTAAAACTAGCATAAGATGACTTGTCATCACCTTTAATCCTCGTGGGATCAACCTCACTCTTGTGAGATTTATTACTTGATACGATCCGGTGCACTTGCCGGTAGTTTTATGGAATATTGTTATATAATTTCCTTATCAAGTTTTTGGTGCCGATGTCAATTACGATTAACAAAATCTGGTAATTGATTATCTAGATTAGACATTTTTCTTTCTTTGTTGCCCCCTCCCAACTCCACCACCAATTCTTAGAGTTTTATGAAAATCTATCAACTGATAAGTCAAGAACTTGACCTACCGTTGTCTTCAAAAAATTTCTTTTGTCTTTTTGAACTCACCAAACCATTCAGTTCTAAAAAATAGAGCTGAATTTCCTTCTGGGTTGTTCAAGGATGGAAGGTCTTCTCGATTTTTGACAATTCTTTCCATAATTTCAAAAATTATTTTTTCAAGATCCGATCCGTTTAGAGTGTCTGACCTTTCTTTTTAAATGAGAGAGATGAAGTCCGTTTAAGCCTATATTAGGAGGAGTTTTCCACAATTATAAAATACAATCTTGAGGATTTAAATGAGATAGAGAAGTGTGTAGTTGCCCTGTTCCAAGAGTGTTGGGGCTGAGCGCCTAACCTTGATACCAAGAAATTTTTTGTAGGAAAGCTGAGCTACATTCGTATCGAACTAGGTAGTACTTTCTTTGCATTTTGTAGATTTCTCTTTATTGGTGTTTACCATGCTTATATAATCCAACTTTGATGTTTGGTTTTGCAGCAAGGATAACTAGTGGGTCGAACGCTATGAAGACTTTCCATCAAGCGAAAAAAATGCTACTACCCAAGTTATTCAATTAAAAGAGGCCAGTAAATCGAATGACCTCTCATCCCCTTCCAAGTCGGATTTGGGTCCTCTATCCTTGATTAAGACTCTTCCTTACCCTACTCCTCCACCTCTTACTCCTCCTGGTGGATCCAATCTTCAGACCATTCCCCCTGTTAGCCGAAATCAAAGAAACAAAACACTTCTGAGTTGGGCAGTGTGTACGAAAAGGGTTTCCATTTTGTGGCTTTTTGTAAGAAACATGTCCTTTTCCAGAGTTTTATCAGTATGGATGATGTTTCTATAAAAAATTATCTTCAAGTTTTAGCCCGAGGTGGGATTAGGAAGGTCAAGGTTTGTTCTGCTTTACTGAATCAACTTGCAGAGACTCCCCTTGGTGTCACTCAGTGAACTCTAACAGACTTGTAGGCCAAGGTGGCATCTTTGCAGGAGTCTAAACTGGAGTTGGAGAAGGAGAAGGAAGCTTTCATTTTTGATCTTTCAAAACTTCGAGAGAGGGTAAAGCAGGCTGAAGCTTCATGTGTCATGGCAGGGGGTTTAAAGAAGAAGGCTAAGGAGAGTTATACCCGAGTTTTTGGGGAGAAATTGGATTTGGTGGATGAGGTCGCCGGGTTGAAGGAAGGGTATGCTGATCTGGAGGAGTCAATTGCCCAAGGTATGGATGATATAATCGAGAACTTGAAAGCTCAGTTCTGGGTTATTGCTCCTGAGGGAGATCTCTCCCTGATTAATCCCGACATAGTTGTGGTTGACGGGAAAATTGTTCCTCCTCCTGATGACAATGCTCGTTTTGAAAATCTTAAGACATCAGGTGCCCAGGTTGAGGAAGCTTCCCAAAGCTTCCCAACTAGGATGGACAAGGAACCCTCCTTCTCCCCATCTAATATTGAAGAAACTCTTCCTACCTCCTCGGTTCAACCTCAAGAAACTTCCAACATGACTTCTGGCGAACAGATCCTACTTCTTAATTTCATTTCTTGATATCTAACGACCCAATATGTGGATCTTGAGAACAATTTTATTTTGTAATAGCTTAGTTTGGATGCTTTTTTGAACATTTCTTTGATGGATACTGCCCTTTTAAGGCTTTTTGAGATGTTGTAACTTTTGCTACACTTATTAATATAAGTTTTTTTACAGTTTTGACTTACATTTTTGACAAAAATGCTTTGCAAACAACTTTCATCTTCGAATTTTTGCGAATAGTTTCCTACGTTATTGATCCCGTTTTAAATAGTGTGAGTTTTCATAAGGTCAAATAGCTCTTAGAAGGTTATGATAATTCTTTTTCCATTTTTGAAGACTTTGTACCCACCTTTCAAGTTTGGTCATAATAAGTTACTTTTCAATTTATATTGTGGCTATTTCTTTCACCGACTTGTTTCGTATGAGTGGTTTCTCGAAATTTGGCCACAATTTGCATATATAACTTCTTAGACTAATTTGGACCTCGTCTCATTATTTTGCAGACCATCTTAGGTCGGACAATGATTTTTGCGCTTTTCAAGTTTAAATTAGTGCATGTTAGTAGAATAGTCAATGGAATAAATAATGAAATGTCATTAGTGAAAGAATGATTTACAAATGTTGTTTGACTACTAAGAACTTTGTTATTTGTAACTTTTAGTCCTTGTTATGATACCTCGTTAAAACCCTCCTTGAAGAAAAATCCTTGTCAGAAAAAAACCGTGAAGTCGAAGAAAAGAGTACATCAGGGAACAAAGTTCTCTTTCTAGTTGTAGTATCTCTTTATGTTGCATGCATGCCACGACCTTGGGACTTCATCTCCTTTGAGGTCAGAAACTTTGAAGTAACCTTTCCCCAAGACTTTCATGATCTTGTAAGGACCTTTCCAATTTGTAGCTAACTTTTCTTTGCCTAACTTCTGCATGCCGATGTCATTTTGGATGAGTATGAGGTCGTTTGCGATGAAGTTTCTTCTGATGACTTTCTTGTTGAACCTTATGGTCATTCTTTACTTTAATGCTTCCTCCCTTACCTGATCTTGTTCTTAGACTTCTGGAAGGAATTTGAGTTCTTCCTTAAGAGCTTGGACGTTTTCCACTTCATTGTAGAGTCTAACCCTTAGACTTTCTTTGTTGACCTCTATTGGAATCATGGCTTCTACGCCATAAGCAAGTCGGAATGGAGATTCTCCGGTTCTTGAGTGGAGAGTTGTTCGATATGTCCACAGGATTTGGGGGAGCTTTTTGGCCCATGCACCCTTTACATCTTGTAATCGATGCTTGAGCCCAACCAATATGACTTTGTTCGTGGATTCCTCTTGTCCATTGGTTTGAGGGTGTTCTACCGACATAAATTTATGCCTAATCTTGAGGCACGCCACCAAACTTTTGAGTATTGAGTCGGTAAATTGAGTTCCATCGTCCATGGTAATGGAGTATGCGACTCCAAACCGGATAACAATTCTTGAGGAGGAATTTTTGACTTCTTTGGGCCATGATAGTTGCCAAAGGTTCTGCTTCGATCCATTTAGTGAAGTAATCATCCCGACTATGATGTATTTCACCTATTCGGGTTCTTGACGAAATGGTCTGAGGAGGTCCAAGCCCCATTTTGCGAATGGCCAAGGTGAGGTGATGCTAATAAGCTATTTTGGTGGTGCTACATAGAAATTAGCATGCTTTTAGCAAGGCTGGAATTTTTTAACAAAGTTAGTTGCTTCTTTTCGCAAGGTCGGCTAATAGAAGCCTGCTCGCAAGAATTTTTTAGCTAGTGATCTAGCTTCCAAGTTATTTTCACAGATGTCGCTATGGACTTCTTGATAAACCCTAATTTTGTGGTTTATCTTCGGTTGAATTTTGATGAAGAATTTATGTCGGTAAAGAATATCTCAAAAAATTCTCGCTGCAAGTATAGTTCTAAACTGACAATTAATCCTCAGTCAACGTTTAATTTGTTTATCACTTGTACACACCCAATAAAAATAAACCGAAGTATTCAAATCTCAGGTCATCTCTCAAGAAATTACAGGAAAGTGTACTTATTATTGGTTGTGGGAAACTATTTTTGGGTTTTTTTGAATGATGAACAAGGAATATAAATAGCAAGAAAATAAACTAACAACTAAAAAAAGTCCTAGCAAGGGTTGAGAATTAGAATTTCTATCCTCATTATCATCATCAATTATGATGGTAATTGCCTTTTGCTCTCACTTAGTTATCCTCTAACAATTGAAGGAAAGTCAAGTGAGCAAAATCAACTTAAGTTCACAAGTCCTAATCAAAGACTAGACTTGGTGAAGCTCAAGCCAACTAGCAACTTTCAATCACCAATCAACAAGAGACTTTGACAATTCAAGAGTCTCCAAATTACTCAATCCAAGCCAAGAACACAAAAATCTAGTTTAAAATCCAACCAAACATTTTATCAAACACTTGGAAGGCACACATTAGAAACATAAAAAAACTAACAAGAAATAGTAAAATCTAAGATTAGCAATCGCAAGAAAATAATAAGCACAAATTAAAGAAAACGACAATGAACATAAAATACCTCAAAGTGCATTAAAAGGAAATTGGAATCAACAAAGAGTCATGAACAATAAAGCAACAAGGTAAAGGAAACAACATATAAAACTAAGAAAGCAAAGGAGTAATAATAAGAAATTAAGGAACTTGAATCAAGATAAGAAGTAGAATCTAAACCTAGATGAAACTTAAAATAAAAGAATAAACCCTAAAACCTAGAGAGATGAGAGAGCCTTTCTCTCTAGAATTCTACATCTATCTAAAACTAAAGTGTATCATTGAATGAATAGAATGATTTGAATTGATGCCCTCTTCCTTCACTCCCAGCCTCTAATATGCATACTGGGCTCAAAACTGGGCCAGAAATGAGCTCTGAAATTGCCCTCAGTATTTTTACTTTATTGCAGCACGTGACGCTTGTCACGCGTACGTGTCAGCCATGCGTACGCGTCATTTGAACTCTGCACCGGCCACGCGTACACGTTAGTGGACGACGCTCCTGGTCACGCCTACGCATTAGTCACGCGTACGCGTCGCTTGGAAGATGGCTTCATCACACGTACGCTTCAGCCATGCACGCGCGTCGGTTCCATCTTCTCAAATCTTCAAATTCTTGTGTTCCTTCCACTTTAGCATGCTTCTTCTTCATCCTCTATGCCATTCCTGCTCTATAAATCCTGTAATCACTTAACGCACATATCACGACATCAAATGGTAATAAAAGAGGATTAAAATTTAGCGATTTTAAGGCCTAGGAAGCATGTTTTCAATCATAGCACAAAATCAGGAAGGAAACTTAAAAACATGCAATTTACATGAATAAGTGTGAGAATAATTGACAAAATCCACTTAATTCAATGCAAAATAAGTATAAAATAGTGATTCATCAAATCTCCCCACACTTAAACATTAGCATGTCCTCATGCTAAACCAAGAAGAACAAGAAAAAGGGTATGAACATTTGGGTAAGTGAGCTATTTGAAACGATGGCATCAATCATATAAATGCCTGTATACACAAAATAATGGACATATAGAATCAAACAAATCAAAGATTACAATCATAGAAAGAGAATAATCACACACAAGAATGAAAATAAGTGGTTATGAGATGTAACCGCACAATTGGGCTCAAAACTCACATGCTTGTGTTCTTAGCTCAAAAACCATGTTCTAAGATAAATTCTTCAAGCAAGTTCAATTTTTTTTTCAATTTGGTAGAGTGCTCTAAAAACAGTTTCTTGGAAAATCAATTATCACCCTTACCAAGTAGTCCTAATATAAAAAGAAGTGGTGAAATATGTATAAATTCTAACTAACATGCACCCTATCATGCAATGCAATAACTAGCTAACAAAGAAGATTAAGAATTGGTGTTGAAAAAGGAAATTATTACCCATGGAGATCGGTCGGACGACCTCCCCACACTTGAAGATTGCACCGTCCTCGGTGCATGCAAAGAAGAGCAAGGTGGACGTGTTGAAACAACTGATGAGCTTCTTCAAAAGGTTGTGCGGATGACTTGTTTGTTGCCCCATTTAGAAGCTTTTCCCTTCCTTCTTGGTGGCCAGCCTAAAAGGAGAGAAAAAGAAAGAAAATTAAGCCTACAACAAAGATATCAAAGAAAATAGAACATAGGCGGGGGGCTATTGCCAAATAAGAGTAAGGTTCTCAACTCCATGGTAGCTACAACATGTGAGTGAGAAAACAATATAAGCTAAGGCATATCGACTAATACTTGATACAAGAGTAGAGTCAAAGCATGAAGAGCATATTGAGCATCAAGTTCAATCAAGAAAGAGTGGGTCATGAAATACAATATGAGTTCATATCAATGCACCAAGGATGCAAGAGTCATCAAAGATTAAGCATTGACCTAAAAATTTCATCACCCAACAATACCAAACAAGTCAAGAAGCATTAATATAAGCAAGAAATTCTCAACAGTTGAGTAAGAGAATTCAACACCATTATTGAAATAAGAAACTTAGAAATGAACATAAGAACAAGCTATAAAAAAAAATTAAAATGCAATGAATAAAAGTATGCAAATGCAATAAATAAAAGAAAATGAAAGATGAGAAAAATAAAAAGTGAATTTTTTTTGAAGATAAGAAAAAAAAGAAAGTAAAAAAGGAAGAAGAGAGAAGAAGAAAGGTAGAAAGAAAGAAGAAGGAAAGAAGAAAGAGAGAAGAAGAAAGTAGAAGAAAGGAGAAAAACAGCGCTCAAGGCGACGCTTACGCGTGGAATGCAGCAGGGACAAGCAACACATAAGCATCACCCATGCTTACGCCTGGAATATAGATTGTGCTATAGGCACAATTCCAGCATAATTCTCGCACAACTCTCGGGTTTTTGTACCAGGAGTTGCGGAAGTGCAATCGACGCATAAGCGTGGCCCACGCTTAAGCATGGGATGACCCTTTTTTTATTTAGACATAGAAAAAAGAAACAGGGCACTCTCCTAACCTATAAACACTCTAAATCAACCAAAATTCAAATTTAACAAAAATATTTTAGTTTTTTTTTTGAAAAACTTTCAAAGGTAAAACAAACAGAACTTGCACTTCAAGTAAAATGCAATTCAAAAACAACTATTCTAATCAAAACATAAATCTAATAAGCAACTAGCAACCAAAGCAAATATGAAAAAGTATGAAAAGAAGAAAACTACCTAACAATCGCAACTCAATTCATTCATTGATTATATATACATGAGAATGGAAAGAGTTTACCATGGTGGGGTGTCTCCCACCTAGCACTTTTATTTATTGTCCTTAAGCTGGACATTTGGTGAGCTCCTTGTCATGGTGGCTTGCGCTTGAATCCATCCTTGAACATCTACCAATGCTTGGACTTCCAAGAAGCTCCATCATTCATAATTGATAACTGATGAGCGGATAATTTATACGCTTTTTGGCATTGTTTTTACTATGTTTTTTGTACATTTTAGTTAGTTTTTATTATATTTTTATTAGTTTTTATTTAAAATTCACTTTTCTGGACTTTATTATGAGTTTGTGTATTTTTCTGTGATTTCAGGTATTTTCTGGCTGAAATTGAGGGACCTGAGCAAAAATCTGATTCAGAGGCTGAAAAGGACTGCAGATGCTGTGGGATTCTGACCTCTCTGCACTCGAAGTGGATTTTCTGGCGCTATAGAAGCCTAATTGGTGTGTTCTTAATTGCGTTGGAAAGTAGACATCCTGGGATTTCCAGCAACATATAATAGTCCATACTTTGCCCGAGATTTGATGGCCCAAACAGGCGTTTCAAATCAGCTCAAGAATTCTGGCGTTTAACGCCAGAACTGGCACAAGAATGGGAGTTAAACGCCCAAACTGGCACAAAAGCTGGTGTTTAACTCCAAGAAAAGTCTCTACACATGAAAGCTTCAATGCTCAGCCCAAGCACATACCAAGTGGGCCCGGAAGTGGATTTTTATGTCATTTACTCATCTTTTGTAAACCC
This sequence comes from Arachis stenosperma, assembly GCF_014773155.1. NCBI lineage: Eukaryota > Viridiplantae > Streptophyta > Magnoliopsida > Fabales > Fabaceae > Arachis > Arachis stenosperma. The sequence continues at coordinate 49,723,704 of NC_080378.1, read as the reverse complement.
TAAGCTACTAGTTCTCTACAAATAGGACCTTTTTGCTATTGTATTAAAAATCTTTTGATCACTTTAGATCTTAGGGTCATCTTTGGACGTCTAGTTCTTAGATCATTGGGGGCTGGCCTCTCGGCCATACCTAGACCTTGTTCTTATGTATTTTCAACGGTGGAGTTTCTACACACCATAGATTAAGGTGTGGAGCTCTGCTGTACCTCGAGTATTAATGCAATTACTACTGTTCTTCTATTCAATTCAGCTTATTCTTATTCCAAGATATTCATTCGCACCCAAGAACATGATGAATGTGATAATTATGTGACGCCCATCATCATTCTCACTTATGAACGCGTGCCTGACAACCACTTCCGTTCTACAAGCAAACAAGGCTTGAATGTTTATCTCTTGGATTCCTTAATCGGAATCTTCGTGGTATAAGCTAGAATTGATGGCGGCATTCAAGAGAATTTGGAAGGTCTAAACCTTGTCTGTGGTATTCTGAGTAGGATTCAAGGATTGAATGACTGTGACGAGCTTCAAACTCCTGAAGGCTGGGCGTTAGTGACAGACGCAAAAGAATCACTGGATTCTATTCCAACCTGATTGAGAACCGACAGATGATTAGCCGTGCTGTGACAGAGCGCGTTGAACATTTTCACTAAGAGGACGGGACCGTAGCCATTGACAACGGTGATGCCCAACATACAGCTTTCCATGGAAAGAAGTAAGAAGGATTGGATGAAGACAGTAGAAAAGCAGAGAGACGGAAGGGATAAAGCATCTCCATGCGCTTATCTGAAATTCTCACCAATGAATTACATAAGTATCTCTATCTTTATTTTATGTTTTATTTATCATTTATCCTCCATAACCATTTGAATCCGCCTGATTGAGATTTACAAGATGACCATAGCTTGCTTCATACCAACAATCTCCGTGGGATCGACCCTTACTCGCGTAAGGTTTATTACTTGGACGACCCAGTGCACTTGCTGGTTAGTTGTGCAAAGTTGTGATAAAGAGTTGAGATTGCAATTGAGCACACCATGTTGATGGCGCCATTGATGATCACAATTTCGTGCACCAATAACTCCAAGCTTTGATGGAGTTCTGCACAAGCTAAGGGCTCCCAAAATTGCTCCTCATGTATTCCCGGATCCCAAATCTTGTTTCTACACCTATCTTCAAGTTGATCATCATTAATCCATCTAGGTGGCAAGCAAGATGAATTCTCAATGAAGTGCCTAACTCTCCTCCTAGACCCATCTAATTGAGCTCTAGTCCAACCTTTGTATCTCATCTTTGATGTGTCAACCAAAATGAGCCTTGATTTGCAACGCCAACCACGAAACATCCTCCTCTTACGCTTCATCTCGCAAAGCATCCTAAGTTGACCATTGATACGTGAAAATTAGATTTCACGTACAACCGGCAAGTATACCGGGTCGTATCAAGTAATAAAACTCACAAAGAGTGAGGTCGATCCCACGGAGATTGGTAGATTAAGCAACTTTAGTTAAATGGTAGATTTAGTCAAGCAAACATAGTTTTGATTTCATGAGCATTTTGATTTTTGAACATAATTGCAAGAATGTAAATGACACAAAATGTAAAGAACTAGAATAGAGAATTAAAATGAAAGTAAATGACGGAAACTTAAAGTGCAAGAAACTTAAATGACATCAAAGATAAATTGCAAGGAATTAAAGGTTGCAGAAATTTAAAGAACATAAGAGTAAATGACAAGAAATAAGGGAACAGAATGTAATAACAAGAATAGTAAATTGACAGAATGTAGAAGGGAGTTGGGCAATGGGTTTTCAAACACTAAGAACAAAAGAAATGAGAATTAATGATAGAGAAGATCATTAGGGATCAGAGATGTTAGTTTCCATGAATTGATGTTTGTCAAATCCTCCTCAATCATGGGTATAGATCTATGGCAAGTGGGTGATTGAACCCCAATCTCTTGGTGATTCAATCTCTCTCAACATAACCAATTGCCACTCTCGTGATCTAATTGTTCATGAGAAGAGATGAAGCTCATATATTATCCAGCCACACAATTTCTATAATCTCAACCTAGGAGAGTTACATCTCACATACTAACCAAGGTATATTGATTAAAGAAATCATGAAAGGATGAACTCTAAACTGAATTATGTGGCTCATTCCTCAAACTCACCACATAATTCATATAGATTAACCCCTCTCTCGATGGTGGTTGAATCTGTGAAGATCAAGAGTTCCCTCTTTAAATCAACCACTAGAATTGAGGAGGAAAGATGGGTTCATCAATCCATTCCAACAAACAGAGCTCCTCCCCCTAATGAAAGTGGGGTTTAGTGAGTCATTGCTCTAATTTCAACAACAATTGCCATAAATCAAAATTAAACTAAATGTAAAAGAAGAAGAAGAAGAAGAATGAAGTGCTTCAAGATTAAGAAAAATGAAGAAGAAGAGTTCCAAGATGAACCAAAATTAGCTCTCTGGCTCTCCTCTCGGAAGTACCAAAAGTGTTCTCAAATACAAGTGCTAGAAAGTGAAAAAATGTCTAAGTGTCAAAAAGTATTCAAAAGTGTAAAAAAGTCCTCTACAAGTACATCAATCTCCTCTATTTATACTACTCTAAAACTCTTCAGAGATCTTCAATTTGGGTTAGCAATGTGGGCTTTCTCATTGTTGAATTCTTGGCTCAATTTGAGGTGTTGCTAGGCTTGGAAAGGAATAAGGGAAGCAAAGCAAGTTGGCACCAATTCTGGCCCATTGAGGGGCGTTGTTGGCAATAACTCAGGCCTTAGTGCACGTTGGCAACGTGCATGCCAATTTCCTGGAAGTGAGTTTGAGACTTGGGCGTTGCTAGCCCAAGTTGTTGCAAACAACTTGCTCTTTCTCTTCTTGGCCTTACTTTCATGCTAAATGTAGCCCAGAATTTGAGTGTCAACCTTCAGCTTCAATATGGACTATTATACATCATTGGAAAGCTCTTGATGTCTATTTTCTAATGCCATTGGAATCACCTCAATTGGACTTTCCTAGCTCAAGTTATGGTTCCTCAAAGAAGGTAAGGTCAAGCTGCCAAGTTGTTGCCAAGTTGTTGTGAATAACGCACCCTCAACCCCAAGTTAGCAACGTGCTCGAGCATCACTCTCCCAAGGCAAGGACTTGAGGCTGGCGTTGTTGCAAAACATGCCCCCTTTGTGCACGTTGGCAACGTGCTCGATCCCACATCCAAGGATCATCTCTAGCTCCCTTGAATTTCATTTCATGTTCTTGTTTTTAGGGCCTAAAGATGACTCTGGTTTGGCTTCAATTTTGTGCTCCATCATAGACTATTATATATGGTTGGAAAGCTCTGAATGTCAGCTTTCCAATGCAACTGGAAGCACTCAATTTGGATCTCTGTAGCTCAAGATATCTTCCATTGAAGAGGACATGGTCAGGCTGCCTTGTTGGAGTTGTTGTGAATAACGCCCATACCTTTCAAGTTAGCAACGTGCACCATAATTTCCTGGCGTTGGCAACGTGCATGGCAAGGCCATTGGGCGTTGGCAACGTGCATGGCAAGCTTGTGGGCGTTAGCAACTTGGATGATGCCTTGATTGGCGTTGGCAACGCGGATGGTGGGCTGATGGGCGTTTGGCAACCTGGTTGGTGCGCCATTGGGCGTTTGGCAACCTGGTTGGTGCGCCAAGACTTGGTGCCTAGCCAAGCACTCTTGTGTGGCGTTGGCAACGCCCATTTTGAGTTGGCAACGCCAGCTCCTTTTGTTCCATGGCTCCATTTGTTGCTTGGTTGTGTGGCGTTGTTAGCCTGCGTTGCCAAGGATAACGCCAATGCTTCCTAGCTTCAATAACGTGCTCGAGCTCTTCTTTAGTGCCAAAGTTGCTTGTGTGTGGCGTTGGCAACGCCAGTTTCAAGTTGGCAACACCAACTTTGCTTCCAGGGCTGCCAAGCTTGCTTGGTGTTGTTGTGTGTGGCGTTGGCAACGCCAGTTTCAAGTTGGCAACGCCAACTTTGCTTCCTCCAGGGCCAAGTTCCTTGCTTGTGTCTTGTGTGTGGCGTTGGCAACTTGGTTCTAGAGTTGGCAACGCCAACCTTGCTTCCAGGGCCAAGTTCCTTGTGTGTGAGCGTTGGCAACTTGGTTCTAGAGTTGGCAACGCCAACTTTGCTTCCAGGGTTGCCAAGCTTGCTTGGTGTGGTTGTGTGTGGCGTTGGCAACGCCAATCTCAAGTTGGCAACGCCAACTTCTTGCCTTGGTTGCCTCCAGGACCAAGCTTGCCTTGTGTTGTGGAGTTGGCAACGCCAATCCCAAGTTGGCAACGCCAACTTCTTGCCTTGGTTGCCTCCAGGACCAAGCTTGCCTTGTGTTGTGGAGTTGGCAACGCCAATCCCAAGTTGGCAACGCCAACTTCTTGCCTTGGTTGCCTCCTTCTTGCTTCCATGCTTCCTTGTTTCATCACCTATCATCAACCAAGGAAATAGCTTCAAAGTCTTACCAATTCATGCACAAATTCCATGAGATTCATTCATACTCATTCATATATGCATTCCTTAAAGCACTTGCATGAATTTGGCTAAAATTAACATGTTCCTTGATATCATCATGCATGGAAGCAAAACTCATAAAAGGACTTGTTTATTTAGAGAAAATGAGTGAAATTAAGCTAAAACTAACTAAACTAACTAACTAATAGTGCAAATATGCATTTGCATCACAACACCAAACTTAAAGTATTGCTTGTCCTCAAGCAAAATATAAAGGACTTTGTCACAAGAATTTAAGATGTAAGACTAGAAAGTTCTCCCAGAGAGTAATTTCTCATTGAGCATGTCATCCTCACTTGTGTGGTCATTCATTTATTGTAATTGAACACAACTATTCAACGTTTTCAATTAAAATGCTTGCTTCACTACTAAATTGGTTAGCTTCACTAGACTTCTTTCATACCTTAGCACATGATCCTTGAACCAATTTTTTTCTGCTTATTTCTTTTTCCTTCTTTTTTTCTTTCCCTTTTTTCAATTAAGCTCGAAATCTTGTCTTAAGGCGGCTCTTTAGCATAAGCTTTCAATCAACAATCCCGAACCAGTTGGTTCAAGTTGTTAAGTGTTGAGACACTCTTAAAGATTTACTCACTCAAGCCTCTTTCCTTAACACATTCAGTCACAGGCATATAACATTGAAATTTTGTTTGGATAGTGGTGTCCAGCACCTCTTTGGGTTGCTAAATGTTCTGTTATAGAGCTACTCTTGATCGTGGGTTTTCAATCGATAATCCCGAGTTAGTTAACTCAAGTTACCGGGTGATGAAGCACCCCTCGGATCTACTAGCCCAAGTATGTCTCTTAACATCAATCACCACAGACACATATCCAACTTTTGTCATTGATGCCTAGCCTTTCATTCTTTGTATTCTATTTTCTTTATTGTCAAGGTTATTTGTGCTTTTACTGATAAAGTCCTTGTGCATCCTTAACCAAACTAGTCTTGTATAAGCAAGCATTCTTTTGAGTTCATTGAACCTTGATTCTTTCACAATAAAAGTATGTACGCTAGCACTTTTCTTATGGGACAACATGATTCTTTTTGAGCTAGAATTCTCTCTGTTCTTACATCAAACTACACCTTTTATTCCAATGGCAAGTAAAAATACTAAAGACAAGCAACCTTTCCAAATTTGTGAGTGGTGATGCATGGAATGGGCAACATAAAAGATAATGCTTCAAAGAAAAAGAAAAAAAAATGCATCCTAGAAGGTATACCATATTTCAGACATACATCTTCTTTATTTAAAACATAAAGAAACATAAAGAAAAAATAAAGGAACTTCACCACCTTTAGTCTTCATGTCCCTTTTCCTTTGCTTGATTCTCCTTGCTTTCCTTTGCCCTTTGGATCTTGTTTCTTTTTGCTTCTTAGCTCTCCTTGTTGCTTTGTTGTTGAATCTCCCTTTGGATCTTCTTTCTTTTTGCTCCTCCTTTCCCCTTGTTGTTGTGTCGTTGCATCCCTCTCTTCTCTTTGCCAAATTCCTGAGCTTATCATTGTCTCCTGTAGCCTCTGTTGATTGAATCTCACCCTTGCTAGTTCTTGCTGTTCAAATATCTTCCGAGCCTCATTAAAACATTTGATTTGTGGGTTGATCAATGGGGGTGTGGAACAGAGATAACTAAGCTTTTCTTGGGTGCATATGTCATAGTCAAGTCTGTCCTTGTGCCTGGCTTCCTTGAACATTCTGTTTTCATTGAAATCTCTGTAGAGTGTTTCATGTCTAGCATCCAACCTATGGAGAAGTTCTCTTTGCTGAGCTTGCTCTATCCTTAGTTGAGCTTGTTCTTGTATCACTTTCTCCATGGCTTTTTCATGTTCCGTAGCTGAATTGTTGATGGCTTCTTGCATCTTGGCATATTGTTCTTGTTGCAACTCCATCATGTGTGTTTGGTACTCATTTTGTTGGTTCATCCATTGAACTTGAACCTCTCTTTGTTGATCCATCAATTGCCAAAGGTCCCTTTGTTGTTGTGCTTGTTCCTCTTGGCTTCTTTGAATTTGTGAATATTGCCCAGAAATCCCTTCCAAGGCGGCTTGGAGTTGGTTCATGTTCAAGGTGTGGGATTCATCCATTTCTTGAAGCTCCTCCTCTTGTCTTACTTCTTTCCTTTTCTTCCTTCTTGCTAAAGGTTGCCTTTCCAATTGGGTTGTGGTGATGAACTCCAACCTTTCTTTGGTAAGAGGTTTTCCAATAGAGACCAAATCAGTTTCTTCAAATTCTCCCAGAGGCACTCCACTTCTTCACATAGGCGCAGAATAGTACTAGGGTATCCTAGCCAGCTGTCCTGTTTGACCTTTTGAGCTATTTCAATGATGTTCTTGGCTATAATATCTCCAACATTGATTTCCCCTCCTTTCATTATGCAATGGATCATTATAGCTCTATTCACCGTTACCTCAGAGTTATTTGAAGTAGAGATCAATGACCTCCTCACTATGTCATGCCATCCTTTTGCTTGAGGTATGAGATCACCTCTCCGAAGTTTGAGTGGTCGGCCATGTGAATCCAATACCCAATCAGTGCCTATTCTGCACAAGTCACTCACCACATCCACATATCTTGGGTCATTTTCAACCCTTTCTTCATAGCTAGGTCGTTTGAACTGTTTGTGCTTGACCTTAGCACCCTATTGATGGTGTCCGGCTAAAATCAACATCCACACCTCTTACATAGCTCATGTATGGTTCTTCATCATCATATTCTCTTATCACATTAGTGAAGAACTCATGGATGAGAAGCATGCTTATTTCTTGAGGTTGGTCACAGAGAAGCTCCCATCCCTTTTCTGATTATTTTTGTATCTCAGGGTATTCATCTTTTTTAAGCTTGAATGGTAGCTCTGGAACAACATCTTTGCTTGACATCCAACTAAAAATTCGCTCATTGTGTTTGGATTTGAATCTTCTTTGATCAAATCATCTTCTCTCCTATCCCTTGATGATGAGGCCATTGAGATTCACTTGCAAGATTGAATCTCCCCAACACCAAACTTAGATGAATGCTTGTCCTCAAGCATAAGGAAAATGATTGTGAATGAGAGAGATATGGGATAAGCACGGTGACTTAGAGAAGGTAGAAAATGATGGTGAAGGAGATTGAGTGTTTCGGTTATGTGAGAGATGTGATGCTTCAAGAGTTTTTGTTGGGTAAAGATGAGGTTCAAGGTTAGAATTTGTGAAACATGGAGTAGTTGGAGGTTGAGTATGAGTTCGGCTAGTGAAGTGAAAGTTGGTGGGTAGAAGAATGAATGATGAATGAATATGGTTGAAGTATTTAAAGTGAAAGTTGGTGGGAAGGCATTTAAGGCTCGGTCATGGCATGCTTCCTTGTGCACAATGCATGTTGATTTCTTTTTCCCCATGCACAAAGTTTAAAATTCATGTGACTACCCTTCCTTATGTATCCGTGATCTTTCTTCAAGATTCCCCATCATTTCTTTCCTTCTTTCATTATATGCTTCCAAGATTCCCCATCACTTCCTTCTTTCTTTCCTGCAACAAAATGCCAAAGACTTGAGATTCTTAAAGTGACATTAATGGCTTAAAACTTATGATTATGTTCCTATACAAAATTGACTAAATTAGATTCCCTAACCTATTTTTTTAGCATTAATAATGCAAGTAAAGACACCAAACTTAGTTTGTGACTAAGTGTTCTATGGAATTAATTCCAAAGATAGCCACATCAAACTTAGTAATTTACCTACATTAAATGCTTTTTTTTTCACGTTTTTTTTATTTTATTTTATACTAAGTAGATGACAAAACTTTCATAGCTTAGCATTTTCGTGTATGTATGGACACCAAACTTAGTTTGTGGCTAAGTGTTATAGAACACACATTTGCCATTACTTCAAGATTGGCCACACCAAACTTAGTGCCTTGCATACACCTGTACTAGTCTACTTGATCATTATTGGTTACTACTTGATCATTATTGGTTACTAAAACATGAAATTAAAAGACTCCCTGTGCATGGGTTGCCTCCCATGAAGCGCTTTGTTTATTGTCCTTAGCTCGACATTGCAGCTTCTTTGCTCATGTTAAGAGTTGCACACTCTCTTCCTTGCTCCAAGGGCCACCAAAATAGTGCTTCACCCTATGTCCATTGGCTGTGAAGGTTTGTTTGAGGCTTCATCAAGCAATTCAACATAGCCATGAGGTGATACTTTGGTGATGGTGTATGGACCAGTCCATCTAGACCTCAGCTTCCCAGGGAAAACTTCAATCTTGATTGAATAACAACACCTTTTGGCCCGGTTCGAATGTTCTTTGAGAAATCCTCTTATCATGCCATCTCTTTGCCCTTTCCTTGTATATTTTGGCATTGTCATATGCCTCCAATCTAAACTCCTCAAGTTCATTGAGTTGTAGCAACCTCTTCTCTCCTGCTGCTTGAGCATCTAGATTCAGAAGTTTGGTGGCCCAAAAGGCCTTATGTTCAAGCTCCACAGGGAGGTGGCATGCCTTTCCATACACCAACTGAAATGGAGATTTTCCTATGGGTGTTTTGAAGGCTGTCCTATATGCCCAAAGTGCATCATCCAGCTTCCTAACCCAGTCCTTTCTTGTTCCCACAGTCTTCTCCAAGATCCTTTTTAGCTCTCTGTTGGCCAGTTCAGCTTGTCCATTGGTTTGTGGGTGGTATGGTGTAGCCACTTTGTGAGTAACACCATATTTGTGGAGTAGGGAGTTTAGTTGCTTGTTGCAAAAGTGGCTTCCCCCATCACTTATAAGTCCTTTGGGCACTCCAAATCTAGTGAAGATGTTCTTCTTGAGAAATTGCAAGACCACGTTGGTATCACATGTGGTGGTGGCTATTGCTTCAACCCATTTGGAGACATACTCTACTGCTACCAGGATGTATTTGAACGTGTAGGATGGAGGAAAAGGTCCCATGAAATCTATTCCCCACAAATCAAAGAGTTCCACTTCCAAAATGAACTTTTGAGGCATCTCATTTTTCTTTGACAAACCCCCTGTCTTTGACATTCATTGCATTGGCTCACAAACTCCCTAGCATCCTTGAAGATTGAGGGCCAATAGAAACCACTTTGTAGAACCTTTGCAGCCGTTCTCTCAGCCCCAAAATGACCACCATAATTGGAGTTGTGACAATGCCATAGTATGTCCTCATCTCATCCTCTGACACACATCTTCTTATCATTCCATCTGGGCATCTTTGAACAAGAATGGGTCATCCCAGAAGAAGAACTTAGCCTCATGCAACAGCTTCTTGACTTGTTGTTTTGTGTACTCTTGTGGAATGATTCTTCCTGCCTTGTAGTTGGCCATGTCCGCAAACCAAGGGACATGTTGAATGTGCAAAAGATGTTCATCTGGAAATTCTTCATTTATTGATGGAAAGTTGTCTAGGCATGCATCTTGTGGCACCCTTGATAAGTGGTCAGCAACTTGATTTTCATTGCCCTTTCTATCTTTGATCTCAATGTCAAACTCTTGTAGGAGTAGCACCCATGATTAACCTTGGTTTGGCATCCTGTTTTGACATAAGATACTTAAGAGCAGCATGGTCAGTATACACTAAGACTTTAGATCCAATCAAATATTGTCTAAACTTATCAAAAGCATACCACAGCTAGTAGCTCTTTTCTGTTGTGGTGTAGTTCTTTGAGCTTCATTCAACACCTTACTTGCATAGTAGATAACATGAAGCTTCTTTTCCTTCCTTTGCCCCAACACAGCGCCAATTGCAAGGTTGCTTGCACACACATGAGTTCAAAAGGTAGTCCCCAAATTGGGGGTGTGATGATTGGTGCTGTGGTAAGCTTAGCCTTAGAGTTTCAAAAGCATGCTTGCATTCATCATCAAAGATAAAAGGATTGTCTACCACCAGCAAATTGCTTAGTGGCTTTGCTATTTTGAAAAATCTTGATGAATCTCCTATAAAATCCAGCATGCCCAAGAAACTCCTAACGGCTTCACACTAGTTGGCAAAGGAAGTTTTTCTATAATTTCTACTTTTGCCTTGTCAACCTCTATACCTTTCTTGAAATTTATGACCAAGAACAATGCCTTCGGGTACCATGAAATGGCATTTTTCCCAATTCAAAAACTAAGTTTGTTTCTTGGCATCTTTTCAAGACTAAGGTAAGATGGTGCAAGCAAGTATTGAATGAATCACCAAAAACAGAGAAATCATCCATAAAGACTTCAATGAATTTTTCTACCATGTCTGAGAAGATTGAAAGCATGCATCTTTGAAAGGTAGCTGGGGCATTGCAAAGTCCAAATGGCATCTCCTATGCAAAAACTCCAAAGGGCAAGTGAAGGAGTCTTCTCTTGATCCATGGGGTCAAACTACTATCTGGTTATATCCAGAATATCCATCAAGAAAACAGTAGTAGCATGGCCAGCCAACCTTTCAAGCATCTGGTCAATGAAAGGGAGAGGAAAGTGGTCTTTTGTGTAGCATCATTCACCTCCTATAGTCTATGCACATTCTCCACCCTGTCACTGTTCGTGTTGGGATAAGCTCATCCTTCTCATTAACAATAACGGTCATCCCCCTTTCTTAGGAACCACTGCACTGGACTGACCCAAGGGCTGTCAGATATAGGGTAGATGATCCCAGCTTTACAAACTTAAGGATTTCCTTTTGAACAACCTCCTTCATTGTAGGATTCAATCTTCTTTGGGGTTGTACCACGGTTTGGAACCCTCCTCTAAGAGTATCTTGTGCATGCATACAGCAGGGCTTATGCCTTTCAAGTCATCAATGGTCCACCCCAAAGCCTCTTTGTGAGCTCTCAAAACCACTAGGAGCTTTTCTTCTTCTTCTGCATTCAATGTGGAATTGATGATCACTGGGAAGCTATCCTTCTCACCAAGAAATGCATATTTAAGATGAGGGGGTAGTGGTTTCAACTCTTGTTGTGGTGCCTTTCTTTGGTAGCTTCACTTGGTTCTCTTGATGCTTCCAACGTGTTTTCTTCTTGCCCTTGATGTTATGGACTTCCTCTTGTTTCATTTGATGGTTTGTGTCAAGCACTTCTTCAACCAAAGAGTCTACTACATCGATCCTCATGCAATTTTCTTTCTCAACAGGGTGTTGCATTGCTTTGAAGACATTTATGGTCATTTGCTCATCATGCACCCTGAAGATCATCTCTCCCTTTCCACAAAATTGTTCTAGCTGTAGCCAAAAAGGGTCTACCAAGAATGACTGAATTGTTTCCCTCTTCATCCATGTCTAGGACCACAAAATCAGCTGGGAATATGAAGTTTCCCACTTCACCAAGAGGTTCTCAACTACTCCATTTGGCACTTTGATGGATCTGTCAGCAAGTTGGAGTGACATCCTTGTGGGTTTGAGCTCTTCAATCATCATTTCTTCATCATGGTAAGGGGCATTAAGTTAATGCTTGCTCCCAGGTCACAAAGTGATTTGTCAACAGCCATGCTCCCATCGTGCAAGGTATGAGAAAGCTGCCAGGGTCTTTGAGTTTTGGGGTAACCCTTGTTGAATGATGGCACTACACTCTTGATTGAGAACCACGGTTTCTTTTTCTTGCCAAATCCTCTTCTTGGTGATCAACTCCTTAAGAAACTTTGCATACAATGGCATCTGTTCTAGAGCCTCTGCCAAGGGATGTTGATTTCAAGTTTCTTGAAGATCTCTAAGAAACCTTGGGAATTGTTGGTCCTTGCTCCTTTGTGATCCTAGTTGGGTATGGAAGCGGGTACATAAGCTTTCACTCCTTCATTTTTTTCTTTTGTGGATTCATACTCTCCTTGCCATCACGGTTGCCTCCTTGACTTGGTGGATTGCCTTGTGGCTTGACAACCCTTGCCTTTGTTAGATGTTGAAGCCTTTTCTCATCTTGCTCTCCACTGTCTTGCTCTTTGGGTTTTGTTGCTTCTTTATTGAACTTTCACCAACTACCTTGCCACTCCTTAACTGCAAAGCCTTACATTCTTCTCTTGGGTTGGGTATTGTGTCACTTGGGAGGACATGGGTTGGTTCTCGGCTTGTTTGGCTAGTTGTCCACTTGTCTCTCAATGTTCTTCATAGTGACCGCTGTTCTTGTTGTCCCTTAGCTAAAGCTGAGTGGTTTGAGCAAGTGCTTGCAAGGTTGCTTCCAGACTTGAGATTCTGGCCTCATGATGGTCAATTGGAGGTGATGGGGGTTGATTGTTGTTGGAAGTTGTTGGGTGGATTAGTGTGGTAATTTTGTGAGTTGGATGTGGTGCAGAGAAGTTATTTTGGTGGTTTGTGAGTTATGATGGGGGTTGATATGTGTTTTGTGTTTTATATTGGTTAGTGTTTGTTAGGGGTGATTTGGTTGTTGTTCTTTTGCCAATGGTTTTCTCCCCTTTAAATTGGGATTCTTCCAAGAGTTGTATGTATCACCATGGAATTCATCCTGAGAGTTTGAGGTATTCTGCATGTATTGAACTTGTTCTTGTGGTTGTTCAACCGTGATCCCTTCACCTTGGTTCCATTCAAGTGATGGTTGATTTGTTGTGTTCACTGATGCAAGTTGCATACCATCCATTCTCTTTGTTATCATCTCCATTTGTTGTTGGATTTGTGGTGCATTAACTTGTTTTGTGCCAAGATAGCATCAACACCTTCAAGCTCCATTACACCTTTCTTTGGGGGTGGATTGTGTTGCCTCTCTGATGAGTAATAATATTGATTGTTTGCCACAATCTCAATGAGGTTTTGAGCCTCCTCAGCAGTTTTCATCATGTTGATCCTCCTGATGAGTAGTCTAGTCCCTTCCTTGCTTCTAAGCTTAAGCCTTCATAGAAGTTTTGGAGCTTAACCCAATCACTAAACATGTCTGGGGGACATCTTCTCATTAGTGCCTTATATCTTTCCCAGGCTTCGTACAATGACTCCCCTTCCATTTGCCTAAAAGTCTGAACCTCTGTCTTCAACTTGATGACCTTTTGAGGTGGGTAGAATTTTGCTAGAAATTTGCCCATCACTTCATTCCAATCATTGAGGCTTTCCTTGGGGAATGATTCTAGCCATGAGTGGCTTTATCCCTCAAGAGAATGGAAATAGCAACAACTTGTAGACATCTGGATGCACTCCATTTGTCTTCACTGTATTGCATATCCTCAGAAAAACAGAGAGATGTTGATTTGGGTCTTCAAGAGGTCCCCCTCCATAAGAGCAATTGTTCTGTACCAAAGTGATGAGCTGAGGTTTTAGCTCAAAGTTATTGGCCTGAACATTTGGTGTAGCAATGCTGCTCCCACAATGTCTTGGATCAGGGATAGTATATGAGGATAACACCCTTCTAGCGTGTCCACCATTATTGTTGACCCCTCCAGGAGGGTTGTCTCATCTCTCCATGACTTGATCTTCTCCCTGATTCCTCTGACCCTTCTTCACCAACTATGAACTTTCCTCTTTCTGCTCTCCTTAACCTTCGGCGGGTTCTCTCGTCCTCAATATCACGTCTACTTGTTCCTGACATACACAAACAGAACAAAATCACAAGTGAAATATTCTAGAACTAGAGTGGAATTGGAGTTAGTGAAACAAAGTATCAAACAGTTAGTGGGCTTAACAAAAATAAAAAAAAATGCTTAATCTAAACCACCTTTCACTTAATCATTGTCAATCTTTCCAAGGCAACGGCGCCAAAACTTGATACGTAAAATTAGATTTCACGTACAACCGGCAAGTATACCGGGTCGTATCAAGTAATAAACTCACAAGTGAGGTCGATCCCACGGAGATTGGTAGATTAGCAACTTTAGTTAAATGGTAGATTTAGTCAAGCAAAATAGTTTTGATTTTGATTTTGATTTTTGAACATAATTGCAGAATGTAAATGACAAAAATGTAAAACTAGAAATAGAAATAATGGAAGTAAATGACGGAAACTTAAAGTGCAAGAACTTAAATGACATCAAAGATAAATTGCAGGAATTAAAGGTTGCAGAAATTTAAAGAGCATAAGAGTAAACAAGAAATAAGACAGAATGTAGATACAAGAATAAATTGCAAGAATGTAAAGGGAGTTGGGATGGGTTTCAAACAACTAAGAACAAAAGAATGAGAATAGATAGAGAGATCATTAGGGATCAGAGATGTTAGTTTCATGAATTGATGTAGTCAAATCCTCTCAATCATGGGTATAGATCTATGGCAAGTGGGTGATTGAACCCAATCTCTTGGTGATTCAATCTCTCAACATAACCAATTGCCACTCTCGTGATCTAATTGTTCATGAGAAGAGATGAAGCTCATATATTATCCAGCCACACAATTTCATAATCTCAACCAAGGAGAGTTACATCTCACTACTAACCAAGGTATATTGATTAAAGAAATCATGAAAGGATGAACTCTAAACTGAATTATGTGGCTCATTCCTCAAATCACCACATAATTCATAGATTAACCCCTCTCTCGATGGTGGTGAATCTGAAGAGCAAGAGTTCCCTCTTTAGATCAACCACTAGAATTGAGGAGGAAAGATGGGTTCATCAATCCATTCCAACAACAGAGCTCCTCCCCCTAATGAAAGTGGGGTTTAGTGAGTCATTGCTCCAATTCAACAACAATTGCCATAAACAAAATTAAACTAATGTAAAGAAGAAGAAGAAGAAGAATGAAGTGCTTAAGATTGAAATGAAGAAGAAATTCCAAGAGACCAAAATAGCTCTCTGGCGGAAGTACCAAAAGTGTTCTCAAATACAAGTGCTAAAAGTGAAAAAATTCTAAGTGTCAAAAAGTATTCAAAAGTGTAAAAGTCCCTACAAGTACATCAATCCTATTTATACTACTCTAAAACTCTTCAGAGATCTTCAATTGGGTTAGCAATGTGGGCTTTCTCATTGTTGAATTCTTGGCTCAATTGAGGTGTTGCCTTTGGAAAGGAATAGGGGAAGCAAAGCAAGTTGGCACCAATTCTGGCCCATTGAGGGCGTTGTTGGCAATAACTCAGGCCTTAGTGCACGTTGGCAACGTGCATGCCAATTTCCTGGAAGTGAGTTTGAGACTTGGGCGTTGCTAGCCCAAGTTGTTGCAAACAACTTGCTCTTTTCTTCTTGGCCTTACTTTCATGCTAAATGTAGCCCAGAATTTGAGTGTCAACCTTCAGCTTCAATATGGACTATTATACATCATTGGAAAGCTCTTGATGTCTATTTCTAATGCCATTGGAATCACCTCAATTGGACTTTCCTAGCTCAAGTTATGGTTCCTCAAAGAAGGTAAGGTCAAGCTGCCAAGTTGTTGCCAAGTTGTTGTGAATAACGCACCTCAACCCCAAGTAGCAACGTGCTCGAGCATCACTCTCCCAAGGCAAGGACTTGAGGCTGGCGTTGTTGCAAAACACCCCCTTTGTGCACGTTGGCAACGTGCTCGATCCCACATCCAAGGATCATCTCTACTCCCTTGAATTTCATTTCATGTTCTTGTTTTAGGGCCTAAAGATGACTCTGGTTTGGCTTCAATTTGTGCTCCATCATGACTATATATATGGTTGGAAAGCTCTGAATGTAGCTTTCCAACAACTGGAAGCACTCAATTTGGATCTCTGTAGCTCAAGATATCTTCCATTGAAGAGGACATGTCAGGCGCCTTGTTGGAGTTGTTGTGCGCCCATACCTTTCGTTGCAACGTGACCATAATTTCCTGCGTTGGCAACGTGCATGGCAAGGCCATTGGGCGTTGGCAACGTGCATGGCAACTTGTGGGCGGCAACTTGGATGATGCCATTGGCGTTGGAACGCGGATGGTGGGTGATGGGTTTGGCAACCTGGTTGGTGCGCCATTGGGCGTTTGGCAACCTGGTTGGTGCGCCATTGGGCGTTTGGCAACCTGGTTGGTGCGCCATTGGGCGTTGGCAACTGCTGCGCCAAGACTTGGTGCTAGCCAAGCTCTTGTGTGGCGTTGGCAACGCCCATTTTGAGTTGGCAACGCCAGCTCCTTTTGTTCCAGGCTCCATTTGTTGCTTGGTTGTGTGGCGTTGTTAGCCGCGTTGCAAGCCCAACTTTAGCTCAACGTGCCGAGCTCTTCTTTAGGCCAAGTTGCTTGTGTTGGCGTTGGCACGCCAGTTTCAAGTTGGCAACGCCAACTTTGCTTCCAGGGCTGCCAAGCTTGCTTGGTGTTGGGGTGGCGTTGGCAACGCCAGTTCAAGTTGGCAACGCCAACTTTGCTTCCTCCAGGGCCAAGTTCCTTGCTTGTGTCTTGTGTGTGCGTGGCAACTTGGTTCTAGAGTTGGCAACGCCAACCTTGCTTCCAGGCCAAGTTGTGTGTGAGCGTTGGCAACTTGGTTCTAGAGTTGGCAACGCCAACTTTGCTCCAGGGTTGCCAAGCTTGCTTGGTGTGGTTGTGTGTGGCGTGGCAACGCCAATCTCAAGTTGGCAACGCCAACTTCTTGCCTTGGTTGCCTCCAGGACCAAGCTTGCTTGTGTTGGAGTTGGCAACGCCAATCCCAAGTTGGCAACGCCAACTTCTTACGCCAGTTTCAAGTTGGCAACGCCAACTTTGCTTCCTCCAGGGCCAAGTTCCTTGCTTGTGTCTTGTGTGTGGCGTTGGCAACTTGGTTCTAGAGTTGGCAACGCCAACCTTGCTTCCAGGGCCAAGTTCCTTGTGTGTGAGCGTTGGCAACTTGGTTCTAGAGTTGGCAACGCCAACTTTGCTTCCAGGGTTGCCAAGCTTGCTTGGTGTGGTTGTGTGGCGTTGGCAACGCCAATCTCAAGTTGGCAACGCCAACTTCTTGCCTTGGTTGCCTCCAGGACCAAGCTTGCCTTGTGTTGTGGAGTTGGCAACGCCAATCCCAAGTTGGCAACGCCAACTTCTTGCCTTGGTTGCCTCCAGGACCAAGCTTGCCTTGTGTTGTGGAGTTGGCAACGCCAATCCCAAGTTGGCAACGCCAACTTCTTGCCTTGGTTGCCTCCTTCTTGCTTCCATGCTTCCTTGTTTCATCACCTATCATCAACCAAGGAAATAGCTTCAAAGTCTTACCAATTCATGCACAAATTCCATGAGATTCATTCATACTCATTCATATATGCATTCCTTAAAGCACTTGCATGAATTTGGCTAAAATTAACATGTTCCTTGATATCATCATGCATGGAAGCAAAACTCATAAAAGGACTTGTTTATTTAGAGAAAATGAGTGAAATTAAGCTAAAACTAACTAAACTAACTAACTAATAGTGCAAATATGCATTTGCATCAACCATTCATTTGAAGCAAGCCATACTCGAGTGGGACAATAAAGCTAATAGATATGAGTTTTACCCATTCTAATGAAGGAGTAGACGATAACCTAGGTAAAGAAGCTTCCAAGGATCTTGACCAAGCATGTTCAACTCCCGTCCTTCTTTTTCTAAGGACTTCCACCTCTTCACAAGATTTCTCAAATTCAATCATTGGTTCATCAATTTTATCCAATTTTTTTCCCTTACTAAAACCATAATTGGGAGGGTGAGAGAATTCTACCTCCACAACACTTTCAAATTCACCAGGAGAAGGTTCTTCAAGTTCAAAGGATTCTTCACCAAGAAGATTTGATGCTTGATCTTCATTGCCAAGGGAACTCAATTCTTGCTCTATCCCGTCCAATTCTTCATATGTAATATGCTTTGGAGGTTGTGCACTTTCCTCCTCAACATCAAATTCAATATTCTTGGAGGGGTTTTCTTTCACTCTAAGTTCCCATGGAGGTTCCGCATCTCCTAAGTCTTCAACCACTTCTTCCTCTTCTTCAAGAATTATAGCTTCCTCCAATTGTTCTAACACAAAGCAATATTCCTCATTTTCACCGGAGTTTTCAATCTCTCCTTCATGCTATGCTCTTCATTTGATTCTCCACATGTGGCCATGGGAGTACTTTGTGTGTTCAAGCATTGGGAGGCTAATCGGTTTACTACCTTGGTCAAGGCGACCGTGAATTCTAGTACCTCCCTTTTCATCTCTTTTTGCCCTTGAAGAATAGGACCAAGGGTTTTATCTATTGGAGATTGGGGTGGATAGGAGAGTTCATTGTTTTGAAGGAAGGGTTCATAATAGGAAGGTAGTTTTACTTGGTAAGAGTGTGGCAGTTCAACACTCTCCATTTTTTTCACTTGTTACACAATACACTCCAATACCTTGCTCTCAAGTTGAGATTCTACGATTCCCTTCATACTCCTCTCTTCGGTTGTTCCTCCACAATCATTCGTGGACATGTTTTGCTTGTGGTATGACTCCCACGAGTCCAACTTTTGATGGATGGTTGCTTGAAGTTGATCCATTGATTCCCTGAGATGATCCTTTGATTCTTGTTCTGCTTTGCTAACATAAGTAGGATCATATTGCTCTTGGATTGATGGACATGGATATTCTTCCATGGAGGGTTGTGGTGGAAAGTAGAATTCATCTTGTGGTTGAAAATTCATATACATTGGAGGTGGTTCATCTTGGTAATAGTATGGAGGTGGTGGTTCTTGGAGGTATTGAGGTTAGAATGGTGGTGGTTCTATGTGTGGTTCATATGGCTCATATGGTTGTTGGTATGGTGGATAAGGATTAGGGTCATATGGAGGTGTTTAATAAAAAGGGGCTTGTGAGTATGGTTGAGGGCTATGTTGAGGATGAGGTTCATAGGCATATGGTGGTGGTTGTTGATAGTCACAAGGATGTCCACCATAACTATTGGATTGACATGCATTAGGAGTTGGATTATACCTATGAGAAACCGGAGGAGGTTGTTGCCAAGAAGGTTGATCAATCCCTTGAGGCTCCTCCCATCTTTGATCATTCCACCCTTGATGCACATCTTCATTGAAGCTTCCATTTCCTACAACATAATTGTAGCCACACTCATAGCCAAAGTAGAATTCATAGTGAAAAGACAAAATAAAATCAAAAGCTAATAGGAAATAATGAAAGAAAACTCCTAAAACTACCAAAAACTAGCAATCAAAACAAAAAATGAAGCTATTCACACTATTCATATATGAACAATAACCATTAACAAGGCACACATTTACAATTCCCCGGCAACGGTGCCATTTGATGAAGAGAAAATTTGTCGGTATAGAATTTCTCAATGAAATCTCGTTACAAGTATAGTTCTAAACCGATAAACAATCCTCAATCAAAATTTGTTTGTCACAAGTACAAACCCTAATAAAAATAACCGAAGTATTAAAATCTCGGGTCATCTCTCAAGGAATTGCAGGGAATTGTGCTCAATTATTGGTTATAGATTGTATATTTTTGGGTTTTGTGGTAAGGGACAAGAAACATTAATGACAAGGAGGTAAAGGAACTAAAATTGTAAAAGGTCTTGGCAAGGGTTGATGGTTAAGGATCTTTATCCTTGTCACTAACCACAACATGATAATTGCAAGGATCAATCCCATTAAGTCATCCTCTAATAAATGAAGGAAAGACAATTGAGCTTTATCAATCCCAATCCATAAGTCCTAGCCACACACTAATTGAATTAGAGAAAGCTAGTGTCAATGGACGCCAATTATCAATCACTTAGACATTAGTAACTCAAGGTCACCCAAGTAACCATCCCAAGCCAAGAATAGAAAATCTACACTAAAATCCAACCAAGCATTTTATCAAACACTTGGAAGGCATAAAAGGAAAGCATAATAAAATGACAAGAAATATAAAATCTAACACTACCAAATGCAAAGAAATAACAATAACAAGGCAATTAAACAATAAGAAACATAAAACATAAATTGCTTTAAAGGAAATGAAAGGAAACAATAGTGCTCATAAAAATAACAAAATAAAGGAAATAAAAAATAAAACTAAGAGAGCAAAGATGTAGGAATAAGAAATGGTAAAGGAAACTAAATCAAAGCAAGAATTAAACGCTAGATCTAAGAGAAATTAACCTAAGAACCCTAACCTAATTCTAGAGAGAATAGAGAGCTTCTCTCTCTTGAATTCTAACCTAAAACATGATGAAAACTCAAACTAACACTACTTGGTTCATTTTCCTTCAATCCTTGGGTTCAATAACATCAAAAATGAGTTGGATTGAAAAATGAGCTAGAAATTGCTGACCACGAGTTGCTAAAAATGGCCCACGCTGATCCTGCGACACGCACGCATTGACGACGTGTGCGCGTCACCTAAATGCCAGGCAACTATGGCAAATTTTATATCATTTTGAAGCCCCAGATGTTAGCTTTCCAATGCTACTAAAATCGCCTCATTTGGACCTCTACAGCTCAAGTTATGATCGATTTAGTACCAAGAAGTTAGGATTGACAACTTAGCAATTCCTTCATTTCTTCATGAGTTCTCCATTTTTACATGCTTTTTCTTCATTCCCTTAATCCAATCTTTGCCTTCTAAACCTGAAATCACTTAACAAATATATCAAGGTATCGAATGGAATCAAGATGAATTAAATTTAGCTATTTTAAGACCTAAAAAGCATGTCTTCACACTTAAGCACAAATAAAGGAGAATTTACAAAACCATGCTATTTTAGTGAATAAATATGGGAAATGTTGATAAAATCCTCTAAATTCAACACAAGATAAGCCCTAAAACTGGGTTTTATCAATTTTCACACTTTCATACAGCTGTACCAGCAAGTGCACTGGGTCGTCCAAGTAATACCTGAGCGAGTCAGGGTCGATCCCACGAGAATTATGGTTTGAAGCAAGCTACGGTTATCTTGCAGGTCTTAGTCAGGAAAAATCAGAAGGTTGTTGGATTGATAGAGTGAAAAAGGTCTAATATAACAGGGTGCTAATACTTTGTAAATTGGAATCAGTAATAGGAATATAGTTGAATATTGGAGTTGCTTTGTCTTTTTGAATTAACTCTGGTATCACTGTCTTCTTTGTTTGTGAATGATCTCTTCTATGGCAGGATGTATGTGATCAAAGCCATCACCTGTGGTCATTGATCTCCTCTGCTCTAGATCAAACGCTATTGCTCGTGGTCATCCAATCTGATAGAGGGTGAAGCTCTAGCAGTTCATTCTCTTGGCGATCATACTCAAAATGCCACAGACAAGGTTGAATCTTCCAGATTAGAGAATGCTTCTTCTGTGAATTCTAGCCTATACAATGGAGACCCTAATCTCCCTGGAAATTGGCTGAATTGGTGTCTCGAGAAGTCACCAATGATGTCGTGGATTAGCCGTCTGAGAGATGTATAAACATAGCTATTGGTTTGCGCTTTTCGGCAACGTATTCACACGAACCCAACTAGATGCAGGTGTTTGTCAGGCACGTTTGTCTTAGTATGATGAACAGAGCTGATTGTTGATAAATCCCAGTTTTAGGGTTTATCTTGTGCTAAAGTTAGTGGATTTTGTCAACTATTGTCACACTTATTCACACAATTTGCATGGTTTTAAGATTCTTTCCTGATTTTGTGTTATGAATGAAAACATGCTTCCAAGGCCTTAAAATCACTAATTTTTAATCCTCTCTTATTATCATTCAATGTTGTGATATGTTTGTTAAGTGATTTCAAGATATATATGGCAGGAATGGCTTAGAGGATAGAAAGGAAGCATGAAAAAGTAGAAAGAACACAAGAAAATAAAGATTTGAGAAGCTGATGTCGATGCGCACGCATGGACGATGTGTGTACGTGATCGCACCATACTCCGAGCAACGCGTATGCGTGACATGATGCGTACGCTTGATCAATGCATCTTCCAAGCGACGCGTACGCGTGGCTGACGCGTACGCGTGACGAGCGGCACGTGCCTCACTAAATTAAAATCCCTGGGGGCGATTTCTGAGCTGATTTCTGGCCCAGTTTCAAGCCCAATATGTAGATAAGAGGCTGGGAGTGAAAGAGGATGGGGGAGGACCATCTATACACTTTAGCTTTAGAGAGATGTAGAATTCTAGAGAGAGAGGCTCTCTTATCTCTCTAGATTAGGGTTCTTGGTTTTCTTCCTTTTAGATCTGGATCTCATTCTTCCTTGCTTTAATTTTCCTTTTACCTTTATTTGTTATAGTAGTTTACTTCTCTTGTTAATTCCTTTATTTTATCAACTTTAGTTTATGAACTCTTTTTCTGATTTCCATTTCCTTTTAATGCAATTTATGATTTCCATGTCTTTTGATGTTTGCTTTAATTTCTATTGTTGATTTCTTGCTTTGATTAGTTATAGCTTTTATTATTCTTGCAATTTATGATGTTTACTTTTATTTCCCTCTATGTGTTTGATGAAATGTTTCTTTTAGTCATGAGTTAGATTTTTCTTCTCTTGGCTTGAGTTGAGTAATTGGAAATTGGAAACTCTTGAGTTATTAAACTATTTTGTTGATTGACAATTGGAAGTTGCTCATTGACTTGAATGCCACTAAAGCTAGTCTTTCCTTATGATTTGACTAGGACTTGGGGATAAGAGCCAATTGTATCCACTTGTCTTTCCTTCATAGTTAGAGGTTAACTAAGTGGGAGCGATGGACAATTCTTTTCACAATTGATGATGATAATGAGGATAGGACTTCTAGTTCTCATCCCTTGCCAAGAGCTTTCTTAGCTATTTGTTTATTTCTTTTGCTATTTACATTTCTTGTTCCTTATTATAAAAACCCCAAAACATTCCTTTATAGCCAATAATAAAGCACTTCATTGTGATTCCTAGGGAGAACGACTTGGGATTAATATTTTCAATTATTTTTTATTAGGGTTGAATTAGTGACAACTATATTAAAATTTTATTTGAGGATTCATTATTGGTTTAGAACTATACTTCAAACGTGATTATTTTTGTGAAATTCTTTACCGATAATATTCTTTCATCAAATTTTGGCGCTGTTGCAGGAAAATTACAATGGTGTTATGTTATTGGCTATTGTGAATATGTTAATATTGTGAATATCTTACTTTTTGGTTATTTCTAGGTCTTGCTAGTAATTAGGAGTTTACTCTTTCTTTGTGTCTTTGATATTTTTGTTTTGATTTCCTCTTTTCCACATGAATTCTCATCCTTGTGGTTTTGGATATGGTTGTGTCTATGTTGTAGGTAATGAAAACTTTAATGATTTCTCACATTATGAGAGGGAAGAATTCTTGAGAAGGGAGCCACATCCATATGAGCGCTCACCATGGCAACATCCTCAACCAAGCTACTATGATTGCAACCCCTCCTACAATGCATATCATTCAATGGATATGATGGTTATTATCATGATTATACCACTTAACCACCATCATTCCATGCACCATACTTTCAACATAGTTCTCAAATACCATCATTCAAACCACCATATTCTCAATCCACATCCTATTTTCATCAATCACCTCCACACAATCCTAATCCATATCCTCCATATGCACACACTTATAACCATTATGAACAAGCACCCATGGAACCACTACCATTTCAACATCACTACCCTATGGATGATACACTTGGTATCATTCCTTAAGAGCAAGAAGAGCTCTAAAAAGTACTCATCGGTTTCACCTCCGCCCTCCAAGAGCTTATATTCCGTATACCTCTATCTTCTACCAACAATCAAAACACCTTCCAACCTCAAGGCTTTGATGAATCTCCTTTCCAACCACATGCTGAATTCTCCTTTCCATCACAACCCTCCATAGAAGAATATCCATGTCCATCAATCCAAGAGCAATATGATCCTACTTATGTTAGGAAAGTGGAATAAGAGCAAAAGGATCGCCTCAAGGAAGTAATGGATCAGCTTCAAGCAACCATCCGTCAAAAGTTGGACTCATGGGATTCATACCACAAGCAAAACATGACCACAGATGATTGTGGAGAAGCAACTGAAGAGAGGAGTATGAGGGAGATTTTAGAGTCTCAACTTGAGAACAAGAAAATGGAGTGTGTGATTAGCGGATAATTTATACGCTTTTTGGCATTATTTTAGGTAGTTTTTAGTAGAATCTAGGTACTTTTAGGAATGTTTTCATCAGTTTTTATGCTAAATTCATATTTCTAGACTTTACTATGAGTTTGTGTATTTTTCTGTGATTTCAGGTATTTTCTGGCTGAAATTGAGGGACCTGAGAAAAAGTCTGATAGGAGGCTGACAAAGGACTGCTGATGCTGTTGGATTCTGAACTCGCTGCACTCGAAATGGATTTTCTAGAGCTACAGAATTTCAAATGGCGTGCTCTCAACGGTGTTGGAAAGTAGACATCCAGAGCTTTCCAGAAATATATAATAGTCAATACTTTATTCGAGATTAGAAAATACTTTAAATTTTCTTGTTTTGTGTCTTTTGTTGTTTTTCATATGCATTTTTGCATTCATAGTGTCTAAGCATTAAAAATTTCTAAGTTTGGTGTCTTGCATGTTTTTCTTTTCTTGAAAATTTTTCAAAAATAAGTATTGATGTTCATCTTGATCTTCAAAGTGTTCTTGGTGTTCATCTTGACATTCATAGTGTTCTTGCATGCATCATTAGTTTTGATCCATAATTTTTATGTTTTGGGTCATATTTGTGTTTTTCTCTCTCATCATTAAAAATTAAAAAAAATAAAAAAATATCTTTTCCTTTTTTTTCTCATAAATTTCGATAATTTGAGTTGACTTAGTCAAAAATTTTTAAAACTTAGCTATTTCTTATAAGTCAAGTCAAATTTTCAATTTTAAAAATCTTATCTTTTCAAAATCTTTTTCAAAACTCAAATCTTTTTCATTTTTTAATTATTTTCGAAAATTTTAAAATTTATTTTCAAAATCTTTTTCTTATCTTTATTTCAAAATTTCGAAAACTTTACTAACAATTAATGTGATTAATTCAAAAATTTGAAGTTTGTTACTTTCTTGTTAAGAAAGGTTCAATCTTTAAATTCTAGAGTCATATCTTTTAGTTTCTTGTTAGTCAAGTAATCAATTTTAATTTTAAAAATCAAATCTTTTTCAAAATATCTTTTTCAAATCATATCTTTTTCAAAAGTGTGATTTCAAAAAATCTTTTCTAACTTCCTATCTTTTCAAAAATTGAATTTCAAATCTTTTTCAACTAGCTAGTTGACTTTTTGTTTGTTTTACTATTTCTTATCTTTTTCAAAATCACCTAACTACTTTCCTCTCTCTAATTTTCGAAAATTACCTCCCTCTTTTTCAAAATTCTTTTAATTAAATAATTGTTTTAAAATTTAATTTTAATTGTTTTTCTTCTCTTAATTTTCGAAAATTATTAACCCTTTTTCAAAATTGATTTTCGAATTTCTCCCTCTCTCATCTCTTTCTATATTTTTTATTCATTTACTAACACTTCTCTTCATCTCAAGAATTCGAACCTATCTTCCCCCTTGTGTTTGGATTCTTACCTCTTTTCCTTCTTCTATTCCTTTCTTCTTCTACTAACATAAAGGAATCTCTATACTGTGACATAGAGGATTCCTCTTCCTTTTCTGTTCTCTTCTTTTTCATATGAGCAGGAACAAGGAAAAAGGTATTCTTGTTGAGGCTGATCCTGAACCTGAAAGGACTCTGATGAGCGGATATTTTATACGCTTTTTGGGGGTAATTTCATGTATATTTTAGTATGTTTTAGTTAGTTTTTAGTAGATTTTTATTAGTTTTTAGGCAAAAATCATATTTCTGGACTTTACTATGACTTTGTGTGTTTTTCTATGATTTTAGGTATTTTCTAGCTGAAATTGAGGGAGCTGAGCAAAAATCTGATTCAGGTTGAAAAAGGACTGCTAATGCTGTTGGATTCTGACCTCTCTGCACTCAGAATGGATTTTTTGGAGCTACAGGAGTCCAATTGGCGCGCTCTCAATTGGGTTGGAAAGTAGACATCCAGGGCTTTCCAGAAATAGATAATAGTTCATACTTTGCGCGAAAATAGATGACGTAAACTGGTATTCAATGCCAGTTCTATGTTGTAGTCTGGCGTTCAGCGCCAGAAACAGGTTACAAGTTGGAGTTCAACGCCAGAAACAGGTTACAACCTGGCGTTCAACTCCAGAAATAGTCCAGGCACATGAGAAGCTTAAGTCTCAACCGCAGCACACACCACGTGGGCCCCAAAAATGAATTTCTGCACTATCCATCTTAGTTTACTCATTTTTTGTAAACCTAGGTTACTAGTTTAGTATGTAAACAACTTTTAAAGACTTATTTTGTAACTCATGACATTTTTAGATCTGAATTTTATACTCTTTGACGGCATGAGTCTCTAAACTCCATTGTTGGGGGTGAGGAGCTCTGCAGCGTCTCGATGAATTAATGCAATTATTTCTGTTTTCCATTCAAACATGCTTGTTCCTATCTAAGATGTTCATTCGTGCTTCACTATGAAGAAGGTGATGATCCATGATACTCATCACCTTCCTCAATCCACGAATGTGTGCCTGACAACCACCTCCGTTCTACATCAGATTGAATGAGTATCTCTTAGATTTCTTAATCAGAATCTTCATGGTATAAGCTAGAATTGATGGCGGCATTCATGAGAATCCGGAAAGTCTAAACCTTGTCTGTGGTATTCCGAGTAGGATTTAAGGATTGAATGGCTGTGACGAGCTTCAAACTCACGATTGTTGGGCGTGTGATGAGCGGATAATTTATACGCTTTTTGGCATTGTTTTTAGGTAGTTTTTAGTAAGTTCAAGCTACTTTTAGGGATGTTTTCATTAGTTTTTATGTTAAATTCACATTTCTGGACTTTACTATGAGTTTGTGTGTTTTTCTGTGATTTTAGGTAATTTCTGGCTGAAATTGAGGGACTTGAGCAAAACTCTGAAAAAGGCTGACAAAAGGACTGCTGATGTTGTTGGAATCTGACCTCCCTGCACTCAAAATGAATTTTCTGGAGCTACTGAACTCCAAATGGCGCGCTCTTAACGGCGTTGGAAAGTAGACATCCAGAGCTTTCCAGCAATATATAATTATTCATACTTTATTCGGAAATTGACGACGTAACTTGGCGTTGAATGCCAAGTACATGCTGCTGTCTGGAGTTAAACGCCAGAAAAACGTCATGATCCGGAGTTGAATGCCCAAAACACGTCATAACTCGGAGTTCAACTCCAAGAGAAGCCTCAGCTCGTGGATTGATCAAGCTTAGCCCAAGCATACACCAAGTGGGCCTCGGAAGTAGATTTATGCATCAATTACTTACTCATGTAAACCCTAGGAGCTAGTTTATTATAAATAGAACTTTTTACTATCATATTATCATCCTGGATCCTGGATTGTATTTTGAATCTTGTGATCACGTTTTGGGGGCTGGCCATTCGGCCATGCCTGAACCTTTTACTTATGTATTTTCAACGGTGGAGTTTTTGCACACCATAGATTAAGGGTGTGGAGCTCTGCTGTACCTCAAGTTTCAATACA
Organism: Arachis stenosperma; assembly: GCF_014773155.1. Lineage (NCBI taxonomy): Eukaryota > Viridiplantae > Streptophyta > Magnoliopsida > Fabales > Fabaceae > Arachis > Arachis stenosperma. Next base: position 49,695,897 of record NC_080378.1, on the reverse strand, counting down.
ATTACTATTACTTTTCACTCAATTCTCTCTTATTCTTATTCCATGATATACGTTGCACAACACTTTGATGAATGTGGTGATCCGTGACACTCATCATCATTCTCACTTATGAACGCGCGTGATTGACAACCACTTCCGTTCTACCTTAGGCCGGGCGCATATCTCTTAGATTCCCCAACAGAATCTTCGTGGTATAAGCTAGATAGATGGCGGCATTCATGAGGATCCGGAAAGTCTAACCTTGTCTGTGGTATTCCGAGTAGGATCCTGGGAATACGGAAAGTCTAACCTTGTCTGTGGTATTCCGAGTAGGATTCCGGTATTGAATGACTGTGACGAGCTTCAAACTCCTGAAGGTTGGGCGTGATGACAAACGCAAAAGAATCAATGGATTCTATTCCAACATGATTGAGAACCGACAGATGATTAGCCGTGCTGTGACAGAGCATTTGGACCATTTTCACTGAGAGGATGGGATGTAGCTATCAACCAAGGGTGATGCCTCCAGACGATTAGCCGTGCAGTGACAGCGCATAGGACCATTTTCCCAAGAGGATTAAAAGTAGCCATTGATGATAGTGATGCCCTACATACAGCTTGCCATGGAAAGGAGTAAGAAGAATTGAAGGAAGAGCGAGTAGTGAAGTAGAGTTTCAAGAGGAACACAGCATCTCCATACACCTATCTGAAATTCCCACTATTGATTTACATAAGTATTTCTATCCCTTTTATTTTCTATTTTATTATTAATTTTCGAAACCATAAACCAATTTAATCTGCCTAACTGAGATTTACAAGGTGACCATAGCTTGCTTCATACCAACAATCTCTGTGGGATCGACCCTTACTCACGTAAGGTTTATTACTTGGACGACCCAGTACACTTGCTGGTTAGTTGAACGGAGTTGTGAATTCAACCGGTGCCATAATAATGATTTCATTCAAGTACAAAAGAATATGGATCACAATTTCGTCCACCAAGTTTTTGGCACCGTTGCCGGGGATTGTTCGAGTATGGACAACTGACGGTTCATCTTGTTGCTCAGATTAGGTAATTTTCTTTTCAAAAATCTTTTTCAAAATTTTTCTTTTCTTTTTCGTTTTTCCAAAAATATTTTCGAAAACAAAAATTAATAAAAATCCAAAAAAAATTAGAAAATTATAAAAACTAAAAATATTTTGAGTTTCTTGTTTGAGTCTTGAGTCAATTTTTAAGTTTGGTGTCAATTGCATGCTTTTAAAATTTTTTCTTGCATTTTTCGAAAATTCCATGCATTCATAGTGTTCTTCATGATCTTCAAGATGTTCTTGGTAAGTCTTCTTGTTTGATCTTGATATTCTCTTGTTTTGTGTCTTTTCTTGTTTTTCATGTGCATCTTTGCATTCATGTTTTCCAAGCATAAAAAATTTCTAAGTTTGGTGTCTTGCATGTTTTCTTTGCATCAAAAATTTTTCAAAATTATGTTCTTGATGTTCATCATGATCTTCAAAGTGTTCTTGGTGTTCATCTTGACATTCATAGCATTCTTGCATGCATTCATTGTTTTGATCTAAAAATTTCATGCATTGAGTATTCTTGTTATTTTTCTCTCTCATAATTAAAAATTCAAAAATAAAAGAAAATTATCTTTTCCTTATTTTCCTCCAAATTTTCGAAATTTTGGGTTGACTTGGTCAAAAAATTTTCAAAATTAGTTGTTTCTTACAAGTCAAGTCAAAATTTCAATTTTAAAAATCTTATCTTTTCAAAATCTTTTTCAAAAATCATATCTTTTTCATTTTTTCTATTTTTCGAAAATTTCAAAAATCTTTTTCAAAATATTTTCAAAATCTTTTTCTTATCTTTTATATCATATTTTCGAAAATATGCTAACAATTAATGTGATTGATTCAAAAATTTGAAGTTTGTTACTTTCTTGTTAAGAAAGGTTCAATCTTTAAATTCTAGAATCTTATCTTGTAGTTTCTTGTTAGTTAAGTCATTTTAAAATTTAAATCTTTTTCAAAATATCTTATCTAACTTCTTATCTTCTTATCTTTTCAAATTTGATTTTTAAATCTTTTTCAATCAACTAACTAACTTTTTGTTTGTTTCTTATCTCTTTCAAAACCACCTAACTACTTTTCCCTCTCTAATTTTTGAAAATATCTCATCCCTTTTTCAAAAATTCTTTTTAATTGTTTTAAATTTTAATTTTAATCTTATTTTATATTTAATTTTCGAAAATTACTAACCCTTTTTCAAATTATTTTCGAAATTCTCCCTCTCTTTTCTTATTCTATTTAATTATTTAATTACTAACACTTCTCTTCACCTTTCTTCATCTAAAAATCCGAACCATTCTTCTTCATTCTTCTCCCATTTCTTCTTCTACTAACGTAAAGGAATCTCTATACTGTGACATAGAGGATTCTTCTTTCTTTTCTTGTTTTCTTCTCTTTCATATGAGCAGGAACAGGGAAAAAGACACTCTTGTTGAAATTGATCCAGAACCTGAAAGGACTCTGAAGAGAAAATTAAGAGAAGCTAAATTACATTATTCTAAAGGTAACCTTTCAGAAATTTTCGAACAAGAGAAGGAGATGGCAGCCGAAAATAATAATAATAATGCAAGGAGAATGCTTGGTGACTTCACAAAGCCAACATCCAAATTTGATGGAAGAAGCATCTCCATTCCTGCCATTGGAGCCAATAACTTTGAGCTTAAGCCTCAACTAGTTGCTTTAATGCAACAAAACTGCAAGTTTTATGGACTTCCATATGAAGATCCTTATCAGTTTTTAACTGAGTTCTTGCAGATCTGTGAGACTGTAAAGACGAATGGAGTTGATCCTGAAGTGTACAGACTCATGTTTTTCCATTTTGCTGTAAGAGACAGAGCTAGAATATGGTTGGATTCACAACCCAAGGATAGCCTGGACTCTTGGGAAAAGCTGGTCACAGCCTTCTTGGATAAATTCTTTCCTCCTCAAAAGCTGAGCAAGCTGAGAGTAGATGTTCAAACCTTCAAACAAAAAGATGGTGAATCCCTCTATGAAGCTTGGGAAAGATACAAGCAACTGACCAAAAGGTGTCCATCTGACATGTTTTCAGAATGGACCATATTAGATATATTCTATTATGGTCTATCTGAATTTTCAAAAATGTCATTGGACCATTCTGCAGGTGGATCTATTCACCTAAAGAAAACGCCTGAAGAGGCTCAAGAACTCATTGATATGGTTGCAAACAACCAATTCATGTACACTTCTGAGAGGAATTCCGCGAATAATGGGATACCTCAGAAGAAAGGAGTTCTTGAAATTGATGCTCTGAATGCCATATTGGCTCAGAACAAAGTGTTGACTCAACAGGTCAACATGATTGACGATTGGATTTTTGACGGTATAGAATTTCACTATTGAAGTCTCGTTGCAAGTATAGTTTCTAAACCAATCAAAAATCCTTTCATACAAAAGATTGTTTGTCACAAGTAACAAACCCCTAATTTTATAAACCGAAGTATTCAAACCTCGGGTCGTTCTCTCAAAGGACTTGCAGGGTAGTGTTCTTGTTATTGGTTATGGATTTGTTGATTTTGGGGTTTTAGATGAGAAAAATGAATAGTAAATGGTAAGAAAACTTTATTAACAAAATGGTCTTGGCAAGGTTTGGTTGTCAAGGGTCTTCATCATTATCACTAGCCACAAGTATGGTAGTTGCAAGGATTAATCCCACTTAGTCATCCTTAAATCATTTAACAAAGGAAAGTCAAGTGAGTTATATCAATCCTAGTCCATAAGTCCTAGCTTTCCACTAATTGGATTAATGAAGGCTAGAGTTAATGGCTATCAACTAGCAATCAATTGGACACTAGTGACTCAAGAAATCCTAAGTTACCTTCTCAAGCCAAGAACATAAAATCCTACTCTAACATCCTCTCAAGCATTTCATCAAACACTTGGAGGGTAATGAAAGAAAGCATTTTTATTTGTAGGAATAAAAGGAATCAACAACCAACAATTACAAAGAATTAACAAAACAACAATCAACAACACCACAATCACATGAATTATCTCAAATTGCATTATTAAAAGAAAACAAAAGAACAAGAGTATCTCAATTACAAAACCTAGAAACAAAATAAGAGAAATTACAACAAGAGGATAGGGATAGAAAGAAGAACCAAAGTGTAGCAATCACCACTTGAAGGTAGAAGTAGAAGGAGACTTGAATTAAACCTAGAACTATGAGATCCTAATCTAACCCTAATTCCTAATCCTAGAGAGAAGTGAGAGCTTCTCTCTCTAAAACTAACTCTAACTCCTAAAACTAAACTAATGATCAAAAGTATCTAAAGTATGTTGATTCCCCTTCAATACTTGACTTAAATAGCATCAGAAATGAGTTGGATTGGGCCCACAAGGCTCCTAAAACCGCTGGGGACGATTTCATTAAAGTGGGCCACGGACAGAATCGGCGCGCGCGCGCAAAGTGCGCGTGCGCGCCCCTGAACGCGAAGCAACATATGGCAAAATTTATATCATTTCGAAGCCCTGGATGTTAGCTTTTGAACCCAACTAGAACCGCATCATTTGGACCTCTGTAACTCAAGTTATGGTCGTTTAAGTGCAAAGAGGTCGGCTTGACAGCTTTCCGGTTCTTTCATTTCTTCATGAGTTCTCCAACTTTACATGCTTTTTCTTCATTCCTTTAATCCAATCTTTGCCTCCTAAATCTGAAATCACTTAACAAACATATCAAGGCATCTAATGGAATCAAGGTAAATTATATTTATCTATTTTAAGACCTAAAAAGCATGTTTTCACTCTTAAGCACAATTAAAGGAGAATATACACAACCATGCTATTTCGTTGAATAAATGTGGGTAAAAGGTGATAAAATCCTCTAAATTCAATACAAGATAAACCGTCAAATTGGGGTTTGTCAATGATCTCTCAAAATCTGAATGGATGGCAACATGCATCCAACAGTACTAGAGAGGCAGCTTCTGAAGAAGCTTATGATCCTGAAAACCCTGCCATGGCAGAGGTTAATTACATGGGTGAACCTTATGGAAACACCTATAACTCATCATGGAGAAATCATCCAAATTTCTCATGGAAGGATCAACAAAAGCCTCAACAAGGCTTTAACAATGGTGGATGCAACAGGCTAAACAATAGCAAGCCATATCCATCATCTTCTCAGCAACAGACAGAGAACTCTGAACAAAACACCTCTAATTTAGCCAATGTAGTCTCTGATCTGTCAAAGGCCACTTTCAGTTTCATGAGTGAAACAAGATCCTCCATTAGAAATTTGGAGGCACAAGTGGGCCAGCTGAGTAAGAAAGTCATTGAAACTCCTCCCAGTATTCTCCCAAGCAATACAGAAGAGAATCCAAAAGGAGAGTGCAAGGCCATTGATGTGATCAATGTGGCCGAATGCATAAGGGAGGAGGAGGACGAAAATCCTAGTGAGGAAGACCTCCTGAGACGTCCCTCAAGCAAGAAGGAGTTTCCTATTAAGGATCCAAAGGAATCTGAGGCTCATATAGAGACCATAGAGATTCCATTAAATCTCCTTCTGCCATTCATGAGCTCTGAAGACTATTCATCCTCTGAAGAGGATGAAGATGTGACTGGAGAGCAAGTTGCTCAATATTTAGGAGCTATCATGAAGCTGAATGCCAAGCTATTTGGTAATGAGACTTGGGAAAATGAACCTCCCTTGCTCATCAATGAACTGGATACTTGGATTCAGAAAATTCTACCTCAAAAGAAACAAGATCCTGGCAAGTTCTTAATACCCTGTACCATAGGCACCATGATCTTTGAAAAAGCTCTGTGTGATCTGGGGTCAGGGATAAATCTTATGCCACTCTCTGTAATGGAGAAGCTGGGGATCATTGAGGTACAACCTGCCTTGTTCTCATTACAACTGGCAGACAAGTCACTGAGACAAGCTTATGGAATAGTAGAGGATGTGTTGGTAAAGGTTGAAGGCCTTTGCATCCCTGCTGATTTCATAATCTTAGACACTAGGAAGGAAGAGGATGATTACATCATCCTTGGAAGACCTTTCCTAGCCACAGCAGGAGCTGTGATAGATGTCAACAGAGGTGAATTAGTCCTTCAATTGAATGGGGACTACCTTGTGTTTAAGGCACATGGCCATCCCTCTGTGACAGAAGAGAGTAAGCATGAAGAGCTTCTCTCAGTTCAGAGTCAAGAAGAGCCCACACAGTCAAACTCTAAGTTTGGTGTTGTGAGGCCACAACCAAACTCTAAGTTTGGTGTTAAGACCCCATATCCAAACTCTAAGTTTGGTGTTGGGACTACACAATATTGATCTGATCACCTTGTGGCTCCATGAGAGCCATTGTCAAGCTATTGACATTAAAGAAGTGCTTGTTGGGAGGCAACCCAATTTTATTTATCTAATTTTTATTTTATTTTATTTTATTGTTATTTTGTGTTTTATTAGGTACATGATCATGAGGAGTCACGAAAAATTCATAAAAATTAAAAACAGAGTCAAAAACAGCAGAAAAAAATTCGCACCGTAGAGGAAGCACAGGCTGGCGTTCAACGCCAGTAAGATACATCTGGCCGGCGTTCAACGCCAGAACAGAGCATCATTCTGGCGCTGAACGCCAGAAACAAGCAACATTCTGGCGCTGAACGCCAGGAATGTGCCCAGAGAAGAAAAGCTGGCGCTGAACGCCAGTAACAAGCATGAAACTGGCGTTCAACGCCAGAAACATGCTTTACATGGGCGTTGAACGCCCAGAATGTGCACCACACGGCGTTTAAACACCAGAATGGTGTGCAAAGGCATTTTACATGCCTATTTGGTGCAGGGATGGAATTCCTTGACACCTCAGGACTTGTGGACCCCACAGGATCACCTCAGGATCTGTGGACCCCACAGGATCCCCACCTACCATATTCCCACCTTACCTCCTAATCCTAGTTTTTGTGATTACTCTTCCCCATATCACACTCCCCAACAACTTTCACCAATCACCTCAATTCCACTTCCTAATTACCCCATTCACCACTCACATCCATCCCCTCTTCCCCATAAACCCCACCAACCTTCAAAAATTCAAAAACATTTTCCCACCCAATCCCACCCCATTCACCACTCACATCCCCCCCTCTCCCTATAAATACCCTTCCATTCTACTTCATTTTCACACAACACACACCCCTCTTCTCCCACTTAGCCGAAACCACCTCTCTCCCTCTCTACCATATTTTCTTCTTCTTCTTCTTCTCTTCTTTCTTCTATTGCTCGAAGACGAGTAATCTTTTAAGTTTAGTGTGGTAAAAGCATAAGCTTTTTGTTTTTCCATTACCATCAATGGTACCTAAGGCCGGAGTATCCTCTAGAAAAGGAAAAGGGAAGACGAAAGCTTCCACCTCCGAGTCATGGGAGATGGAAAGATTCATCTCCAAGAGCCATCAAGACCACTTCTATGATGTTGTGGCAAAGAAGAAGGTGATCCCTGAGGTCCCTTTCAAGCTCAAGAAAAATGAGTATCCGGAGATCCGACATGAAATCCGAAGAAGAGGTTGGGAAGTCTTAACCAACCCCATGCAACAAGTCGAAATCTTAATGGTTCAAGAGTTCTATGCCAATGCATGGATCACTAGGAACCATGATCAAAGTATGAACCCGAGTCCAAAGAACTATCTCACAATGGTTCGGGGGAAATACTTAGATTTTAGTCCGGAAAATGTGAGGTTGGCATTTCACTTGCCCATGATGCAAGGAGATGAACGCCCCTACACTAGAAGGGTCAACTTTGATCAAAGGTTGGACCAAGTCCTTATGGACATATGTGTGGAAGGAGCTCAATGGAAGAGAGACTCCAAAGGCAAGCCAGTCCAACTAAGAAGACTGGATCTCAAGCCTGTGGCTAGAGGATGGTTGGAGTTCATTCAACGCTCCATCATTCCCACTAGCAACCGATCTGAAGTTACTGTGGATCGGGCCATCATGATTCATGGCATCATGATTGGAGAGGAAGTAGAAGTTCATGAGGTCATCTCCAATGAAATCTACAAAATAGCCGACAAGCCCTCACCCGTGGCACGGCTAGCTTTTCTTCACCTTATTTGCCATCTATGTTACTCAACTGGAGTTATCATAGAAGGAGATGTCTCCATTGAAGAAGACAAGCCCATCACCAAGAAGAGGATGGAGCAAGCAAGAGAGACCCCTCACGGTTCTCAAGAGATGCATGAGGAAGCTCATCATCAAGAAATCCCTGAGATGCCTCAAGGGATGCACTTTCCTCCTAACAACTATTGGGAACAACTCAACACTTCCTTAGAAGATTTGAGCCATAATGTTGAACAACTAAGGGTGGAACATCATGAGCACTCCATCATTCTCCAAGAAATAAGAGAAGACCAAAGAGCAATGAGGGAGGAGCAACAAAGGCAAGGAAGGGACATAGAAGAGCTTAAGAACATCATTGGTCCTTCAAGAAGAAGACGCCACTAAAGGTGGATTCATTCCTTGTTCTCTATTTCTTTCTACTTTTCATTTTTTATGTTGTATTTATCTATGTTTTGTGTCTTTATTTCATGATCATTAGTATGTAGTAACCATGTCTTAAAGCTATGAATAAATTCCATTAATCTTTCACCTCTCTTAAATGCAAAATGTTTTAATTCAAAAGAACAAGAAGTACATGAATTTCGAATTTATCCTTGAATTTAATTTAATTATATTGATGTGGTGACAATACTTTTGTTTTCTGAATGAATGCTTGAACAGTGCATATGTCTTTTGATCTTGTTGTTTATGAATGTTAAAACTGTTGGCTCTTGAAAGAATGATGAACAAAGAGAAATGTTATTGATGATCTGAAAAATCATGAAATTGATTCTTGAAGCAAGAAAAGCAGTGAATAGCAAAAGCTTGCGAAAAAAAAAGTGGCAAAAAAAATAGAAAGAAAAAGAAAAAGCAAGCAGAAAAAGCCAATAGCCCTTAAAACCAAAAGGCAAGGGTAAAAAGGATCCAAGGCTTTGAGCATCAATGGATAGGAGGGCCCAAGGAAATAAAATCCAGGCCTAAGCGGCTAAACCAAGTTGTCCCTAACCATGTGCTTGTGTCATGAAGGTCCAAGTGAAAAGCTTGAGACTGAGTGGTTAAAGTCATGATCCAAAGCAAAAAGAGTGTGCTTAAGAGCTCTGGACACCTCTAACTGGGGACTCTAGCAAAGCTAAGTCACAATCTGAAAAGGTTCACCCAGTCATGTGTCTGTGGCATTTATGTATCTGGTGGTAATACTGGAAAACAAAGTGCTTAGGGCCACGGCCAAGACTCATAAGTAGCTGTGTTCAGGAATCAACATGCTTAACTAGGAAAGTCAATAACACTATCCAAAATTCTAAGTTCCTAGAGAAGCCAATCATTCTAAACTTCAAAGGAAAAAGTGAGATGCCAAAACTGTTCAGAAGCAAAAAGCTACAAGTCCCGCTCATCTAATTATAGTATATTCTGGAATTTATAGTATATTCTCTTCTTTCTATCCTAATTGATTTGGAGTTGCTTGGGGACAAGCAACAATTTAAGTTTGGTGTTGTGATGAGCGGATAATTTATACGCTTTTTGGCATTGTTTTTAGGTAGTTTTTAGTAAGTTCAAGCTACTTTTAGGGATGTTTTCATTAGTTTTTATGTTAAATTCACATTTCTGGACTTTACTATGAGTTTGTGTGTTTTACTGTGATTTTAGGTAATTTCTGGCTGAAATTGAGGGACTTGAGCAAAACTCTGAAAAAGGCTGACAAAAGGACTGCTGATGCTGTTGGAATCTGACCTCTCTACACTCAAAATGGATTTTCTGGAGCTACAGAACTCCAAATGGTGCGATATCAACGGCGTTGGAAAGTAGACATCCAGAGCTTTCCAGCAATATATAATAGTCCATACTTTATTCGGAAATTGACGATGTAACTTGGCGTTGAACGCCAAGTACATGCTGCTGTCTGGAGTTAAACGCCAGAAAAACGTCATGATCCGGAGTTGAACGCCCAAAACACGTCATAACTCGGAGTTCAACTCCAAGAGAAGCCTCAGCTCATGGATTGATCAAGCTCAGCCCAAGCATACACCAAGTGGGCCCCGGAAGTGGATTTATGCATCAATTACTTACTCATGTAAACCCTAGGAGCTAGTTTATTATAAATAGAACTTTTTACTATCATATTATCATCCTGGATCCTGGATTGTATTTTGAATCTTGTGATCACGTTTTGGGGGCTGGCCATTCGGCCATGCCTGAACCTTTTACTTATGTATTTTCAACGGTGGAGTTTCTGCACACCATAGATTAAGGGTGTGGAGCTCTGCTGTACCTCAAGTTTCAATACAATTACTATTACTTTTCACTCAATTCTCTCTTATTCTTATTCCAAGATATACGTTGCACAACACTTTGATGAATGTGGTGATCCGTGACACTCATCATCATTCTCACTTATGAACGCGCGTGATTGACAACCACTTCCGTTCTACCTTAGGCCGGGCGCATATCTCTTAGATTCCCCAACAGAATCTTCGTGGTATAAGCTAGATAGATGGCGGCATTCATGAGGATCCAGAAAGTCTAACCTTGTCTGTGGTATTCCGAGTAGGATCCTGGGAATCCGAAAACTCTAACCTTGTCTGTGGTATTCCGAGTAGGATTCCGGTATTGAATGACTGTGACGAGCTTCAAACTCCTGAAGGCTGGGCGTGATGACAAACGTAAAAGAATCAATGGATTCTATTCCAACCTGATTGAGAACCGACAGATGATTAGCCGTGCTGTGACAGAGCATTTGGACCATTTTCACTGAGCGGATGGGATGTAGCTATCAACCAAGGGTGATGCCTCCAGACGATTAGCCGTGCAGTGACAGCGCATAGGACCATTTTCCCGAGAGGATTAAAAGTAGCCATTGATGATAGTGATGCCCTACATACAGCTTTCCATGGAAAGGAGTAAGAAGAATTGAAGGAAGAGCGAGTAGTGAAGTAGAGTTTCAAGAGGAACACAGCATCTCCATACACCAGCGTAATGACAAGCGCAAAAGAATTAATGGATTCTATTCTGACATGATCGAGAACCAACAGATGATTAGCCGTGCTGTGATAGTTGGAAAGGCGAATGGCCCAACCTTGACAATCATGTCCTCAATTATGCCTGATGGATATTTAATGGAGCCATCAGCAAGTTGGAGACATATCCGGGTTGGTTTGACTTCTTCAGTCAACCCAAGCTTTCTGATAGTGGATGAAAGTATTAGATTGATACTTGCTCCAAGGTCACACAAGGTTGTCTTAGTGCAAGCACCTTCTAATGTGCATGGTATCATACAGCTTCCTGGATCTTGAAGCTTTTCTGGTAAGCTTTTTAGAATGACTGCACTGCATTCTTCAGTGAGAAACACTTTTTTAGTTTCTCTCCAATCCTTCTTATGACTTAAGATCTCTTTCATGAACTTAGCATAAGAAGGTATTTGCTCAAGTGCCTCTGCAAACGGAATCTTTATTTCAAGAGTCCTTAGATAGTCTGCAAAGCGGGCAAATTGCTTATCCTATTCCACTTGGCGGAGTTTCTGAGGATAAGGCATCTTGGCTTTATATTCTTCAACCTTAGTTGCTGCAGGTTTATTCCTTACAGAGGTGGTTGGAGAAGCCTTTTTAGAGGGGTTACTATCAGCACTCTCAGGTGTCTGATTCCCCATTGGAGTTTGGACGCCAGGATTGGGTGAAGAATGGGCGTTTAACGCCAACTTTTCCCCCTTTTCTGGCATTTGAACGCCAGAACTGGGCAAGGAATGGGCGTTTAACGCCAGCTTTTCCCCCCTTTCTAGCGTTTGAACGCCAAGAGTATTCCTCTTTGAGCTCTTACTGTCCTCAGAGGGATTTTGGACAGTGGTTTGGTTATCCTCTGTCAATTGTTCCTTTCTTGGTTTTTTGCTACTTTGAGAAGTGTTATTCAATGTCTTCCCACTCCTCAGTTGAACTGCTTGGCATTCTTCTGTTATCTGTTTAGATAACTGCTGTTTTGTCTGATTCAACTGCGATTCTATGTTCTTGTTAGCAATTTTAGTCTCTTGGAGCATCTCTTTAAATTCTGCTAACTGTTTTGTCATCAGGTGTAATTGCTGATTAAGCTCAACAATTTGTTCTTGAGGATTAGGATCAGTGGCTACTGCCATAACTTCTTCTTTTATAGAGGACTCACTGCTAAAGTACAAATGTTGATTTCTAGCAACAGTGTCTATAAGCTCTTGAGCCTCTTCAATCGTCTTCCTCATATGTATAGATCCACCCGCTGAGTGGTCTAGAGACATCTGAGCTTCTTCTGTAAGCCCATAGTAGAAGATGTCTAACTGTACCCACTCTGAAAATATTTCAGAGGGGCATTTTCTTAGCATACCTCTATACCTCTCCCAGGCATTATAAAGGGATTCATTATCCTCTTGTTTAAAGCCTTGGATGTCCAGCCTTAGCTGTGTCATCCTTTTTGGAGCGTAAAATTGATTCAGGAATTTGTCTGATAACTGTCTCCATGTCTTTATGCTTGCTGTAGGTTGGTTATTCAACCACCTCTTAGCTTGATCTTTTATAGCAAATGGAAACAGTAATAGTCTGTAGACATCCTGATCCACCTCTTTGTCATGTACTGTGTCAGCAATTTGTAAGAATTGTGCCAGAAACTCAGTAGGTTCTTCCTGTGGAAGACCGGAATACTGGCAATTTTGCTACACCATGATAATGAGTTGAGGATTTAGCTCAAAGCTGCTTGCTTTAATGGGAGGTATACAGATGCTACTCCCACATGCAGCTGTAATAGGGTTAGCATATGACCCCAGAGTCCTTCTGGACTGCTCAATTCCACTTAGGTCCATGATGGAGAAAGGGAGTATGATATGGATTCACAAGTAAAGTAGAAATTTTTTTTTTGATTAAAGGTGACCGAAAAAAAAGAAATTAAAATAAAATAAATGGAAAATAAAATAAAATTTCGAAAACTAAAAGAAAATAAGATCAAAACAAATTAAAAACTAAATCAATTAGTTAATTGAAAAGATTTTGGAATTAGCAATTGAAAAGATATGATTGAAAATTATTTTGAAAAAGATTTGATTTTTGAAATGAGGAAAGAGAAAAACAACAAAATGACACCAAACTTAAAATTTTTAGAAAATCAAACACAAATTTTCGAAAATTTAAAGGGAGACACAAAGAAGACACCAAACTTAGAATTTTTAAGGATCAAGAAAGGACTAAGAACATGCAAATTTGAAAAATTAAAAGAAAACAAAAGCATGCGATTGACACCAAACTTAAAATGTGAAACTAAACTCAAATAAAAGACTCTAAACCAACAAAAATAAAACAATCCTAATCTAAGCAACAAGATAAACCGTCAGTTGTCCAAACTCAAACAATCCCCGGCAACGGCGCCAAAAACTTGGTGCACGAAATTGCAATCACACTTTTGCAATTCCGCACAACTAACCAGCAAGTGCACTGGGTCGTCCAAGTAATACCTTACGTGAGTAAGGGTCGATCCCACGGAGATTGTCGGCTTGAAGCAAGCTATGGTTATCTTGTAACTCTTAGTCAGGATATCAATAATTATCAGGTTTAATTGTGAAAAAGTAAAAGAACATGAAATAAGTACTTGTTTTGCAGTAATGAAAAACAGGTTGAGGTTTTGGAGATGCTCTATCTTCTGAATCTCTGCTTTCCTACTATCTTCTTCTTCAAGCACGCAAGGCTCCTTCCATGGCAAGCTGTATGTAGGGTTTCACCGTTGTCAATGGCTACCTCCCATCCTCTCAGTGAAAATGTTCAACGCGCTCTGTCACAGCACGACTAATCATCTGTCGGTTCTCAATCAGGTTGGAATAGAATCCAATGATTCTTTTGCGTTTGTCACTAACGCCCAGCCTTCAGGAGTTTGAAGCTCGTCACAGTCATTCAATCCTTGAATCCTACTCAGAATACCATAGACAAGGTTTAGACCTTTCGGATTCTCTTGAATGCCGCCATTAGTTCTAGCTTATACCACGAAGATTCTGATTAAGGAATCCAAGAGATATCTACTCAATCTAAGGTAGAACGGAGGTGGTTGTCAGGCACACGTTCATAGGTGAGAATGATGATGAGTGTCACGGATCATCACATTCATCAAGTTAGGAACAAGTGATATCTTAGAATAGAAGCAAGCGTGATTGAATGAGAAACAGTAGTAATTGCATTAATCCATCAAGACACAGCAGAGCTCCTCACCCCCAACCATGGAGTTTAGAGACTCATGCCATAGAAGATACAATGAGAAACGAGTAAAGTGTCATGAGGTAGAGATACAATATCAAAAGGTCCTATTAATAGTGAACTAGTAACCTAGGGTATACAGAAATGAGTAAATGACGTAAAAATCCACTTCTGGGGTCCACTTGGTGTGTGCTTGGGCTGAGCATTGAAGATTTTATGTGTAGAGACTTTTTATGGAGTTAAACGCCAGCTTTTATGCCAGTTTGGGCGTTTAACTCCAATTTTTGTGCCAGTTCCGGTGTTAAACGCCGGGAATTCTGAAGCTGATTTGCAACGCCGGTTTGGGCCATCAAATCTCAGGCAAAGTATGGACTATTATACATTGCTGGAAAGCCCAGGATGTCTACTTTCCAACGCAATTGAGAGCGCGTCAATTGGGCTTCTGTAGCTCCAGAAAATCCACTTCGAGTGCAGGGAGGTCAGAATGCAACAGCATCTGCAATCCTTTTCAGCCTCTAAATCAGATTTTTGCTCAGGTCCCTCAATTTCAGCTAGAAAATACCTAAAATCACAGAAAAATACACAAACTCATAATAAAGTCCAGAAAAGTGAATTTTAAATAAAAACTAATGGAAATGTAATAAAAACTAACTAAAATATACTAAAAATATACTAAAAACAATGCCAAAAAGCGTATATATTATCCGCTCATCAGCAATAAACCTACAGCAACTAAGGTTGAGGAATACAAAGCCAAAATGCCTTATCCTCAGAAACTCCACCAAGCGGAACAGGATAAGCAATTTGCCCGCTTTGCAGACTATCTCAGGACTCTTGAAATAAAGATTCCGTTTGCAAATACCCTCTTATGCTAAGTTCATAAAAGAGATCTTAAGTCATAAGAAGCATTGGAGGGAAACTGAAAAAGTTTACCTCACTGAAGAATGCAGTGCAGTCATTCTGAAAAGCTTACCTGAGAAGCTTAAAGATCCTAGAAGCTTTATGATACCATGCACATTAGAGGGTACTTGTACCAAGCAAGCTCTATGTGATCTTGGGGCAAGTATCAACCTAATACATGCATCTACTATCAAAAAGCTTGGGTTGACTGATGAAGTTAAACCAACTCGGATATGTCTCCAACTTGCTGATGGCTCCATTAAATACCCATCAGGCGTGATTGAAGACATGACTGTCAAGGTTGGGCCATTTGCCTTTCCCACTGGCTTTGTGGTGCTGGAAATGGAGGAGCACAAGAGTGTAACTCTCATTCTAGGAAGACCTTTCCTAGCAACTGGCCAAACCCTTATTGACGTTCAAAAAGGGGAAGTAACCCTGAGAGTCAATGAGGATGAGTTCAAGTTGAATGTTGTCAAAGCTATGCAGCATCCAGACACCCCAAATGACTGCATGAGTATTGATATCATTGACTCTCTGGTAAAAGAGGTCAATATGACTGAGAGTCTCGAATCAGAGCTAGAGGATATCTTTAAGGATGCTTAGCCTGATCTGGAGGAACCAGAGAGAATAATAGAACCTTTGAAAATCCCTCAGGAAGAGGAGAAACCTCCCAAACCCGAGCTCAAACCATTACCATCATCCCTGTAATCATAAGCTCTACCTTAGAACCACAGGAAGAGGAAGCACTAATACAAGTGCTAAGGACACACAAGACAGCTCTTGAGTGGTCCATCAGTGATCTTAAGGGCATTAGCCCAGCTAGATGCATGCACAAGATCCTATTGGAGGGTGACGCTAAGCCAGTGGTTCAACCACAGAGAAAAATTTATGATGCGGAAATTGGTGAATTAAAAATTATTAAAATGTGTACGTTGCAAGTATAGTTCTTAACTCACCAGAAATCCACTTATCAATTTAGAAAGGTGTCACAGAAATTTAAATTTTAAAATACTGGGAGTATAAATCCCAGGTCGTCTCCCAACGAGTTGTAGAAAAGTGTGCTATTTTATTAATCAGATGTTTTCAAAAAGGTTTGAGTTGAGTAAACAGGAAATAAAATTGGAGAATTTGAATAATGTAAATAAAAGCCTTGATTGGGAGTTGATTATTTGGAAGTTCCGCTGTTGTTAGATTACTCTCTAGATTAATTGATAATCAAAGGTTATCCTGTTTAATTATCTCTTACTAGGTAAGGGAAAGTCAAACAAGTTGGGATGCTATGCCCGTTCACAAATTGCAACCCACTTAATTAAAAGGGATTGATGTTAGGGACTAGAGGGCAAACCAACAATAACCCAATTACAATTTTTCTTTCAAGCCTTCCAACTCAATTGGTTCCTTTCAATCAACTCCCCATCAAGTTAGAAAACTACTCACTCATTGTGAATGTAAAATTCATAACATATGAAAAGGAATTAAAGAGAGACATTGTAAATAGAATCAAAATAAACAAATAAAAATAAAAGTAATCCTTGTATTCAATAAATCCTAATAATATTCCAATGGTAAAATTAACAAAGCAAAGGACATGGAAGAGTAAAGCCAAGTAAGGAAAACGAACTAGAATGACGAAGTCTTGATGAGGTAATAACTCTTCTCAATATCCCAATGAAAAAAGTGAGAGAAAAATAAAATCCTAAATTATCAATGTGTAGAGAGAGAAAAACCTAGAGGAGGAGTAAAAACTAGATCTAAAAACTAAAACTATGTAGAATGAATGTTGTCTCCAGTTTCTGCATGTTCTCTGGTTCTAATCTGCTGTTCTGTATGCCCATAGTGCATCTTGTAGCCTGGTGCTCCCGTCCTTTCTATGAGGTTTGACTATCTTCTGCAAGATACGCTTTATCTCTCTGTTGGACACCTCAGCTTGCCCATTGGTTTGAGGGTGGTATGCTGTTGCAACCTTATGAATTATCCCATGCTTCTTCATTAACCCTGTTAGTCTCCCGTTACAAAAATGTGTGCCTTGATCGCTCACGATTGCTCGTGGTGATCCAAAGCGGCAAATAATATGGTTTCTCACAAAGGAAACAACATTGTTAGCATCATCAGTGCAGGTAGGAATTGCTTCCACCCATTTGGAAACATAATCCACAGCTAACAATATATAGAAATGACCATTAGAATTTGGGAACGGACCCATGAAGTCAATGCCCCAAACATAAAAAATTTCACAAAAAAGCATATTTTGTTGAGGCATCTCATCCCTCCTGGATATATTACCAAATTTTTGGCATGGAAGACAAGATTTACAAAACTCAGCAGCGTCTCTAAAAAGAGTAGACCACCAGAATCCACAGTCTAAGATCTTTCTAGCTGTTCTTAGAGGGCCAAAATGTCCTCCACTCTCAGATGAGTGACAGGCCTCTAAAATGGACGGGAATTCTGATTGAGGCACACAACGTCTAATTACCTGATCAGCGCCACATCTCCACAAATATGGGTCATCCCATATATAGTATTTAGACTCGCTTTTCAGCTTGTCCCTTTGATGCTTAGAAAAGTGTGGAGGAAATGTGAGGCTAACTAGATAATTAGCTACAGGTGCGTACCAAGGGGCTACTTCAGATACTACTTGCAGGTTATCCAATGGGAAATTATCATCTATAGGAGCAGAATCATCCTTAATATGCTCAAGGCGACTCAAGTGGTCAGCCACTAGATTCTGGTTACCACTCCTATCCTTTATTTCCAAATCAAATTCTTGTAAAAGCAGTATCCAACGTATGAGCCTTGGTTTGGACTCCTTTTTAGCTAATAGATACTTTAAAGCTGTATGGTCCGAATACACTACTACTCTAGTACCAAGTAAATAAGCTCAGAATTTATCCAGAGCAAAAACAATAGCAAGAAGTTCTTTCTCAGTAGTAGTATAATTGGACTGGGCAACGTCTAAAGTCTTAGACGCATAAGCAATAACAAAAGGATCCTTACCTTCACGCTGAGCCAGCTGCTCCTACTGCATGGTTGGAAGCATCGCACATGATTTCAAACGGCTGGCTCCAGTCTGGTCCTCTCACAATTGGAGCTTGAGTCAGGTTGGTCTTCAGCTTATCAAATGCTTGCTTACAATCCTCACTGAACTCGAACTCAATATCCTTCTGCAGTAATCTGGATAAGGGAAGTGCTACCTTACTGAAGTCCTTAATAAATCTCCTGTAAAAACCTGTATGTCCAAGGAACGAACGGACTTCCCTCACAGAGGAGGGGTAAGGTAAACTAGAAACAACATTCACCTTTGCTAGGTCTACAGAAATACCAGTATTAGATACAACATGTCCTAGTACAATCCCTTGTTTAACCATAAAATGACATTTTTCAAAATTTAATACAAGGTTTGTACTGACACACCTATCTAATACTCTAGATAATTCATCTAAGCAAAGGCTAAAAGAATCACCATAAACGCTAAAATCATCCATAAAAACCACCATACAGTCCTCAATAAGATCAGAGAAAAGACTCATCATGCACCTCTGGAAGGTAGCTGGTGCATTGCACAAGCCAAAGGGCATTCTCTTGTAAGCATAAGTCCCAAAAGGACATGTAAAAGTAGTCTTTTTCCTGATCCTCAGGAGCTATATGAATCTGAAAATAACCTGTGTAACCATCTAAAAAGCAATAATGTGATTTACCTGATAGGCGATCCAGCATTTGATCAATGAATGGAAGTGGGTAGTGATCCTTGCGAGTAGCTTGGTTGAGACGCCTGTAATAAATGCAGACTCTCCACGCGTTCTGTACTCTGGTTGCTATGAGCTCTCCATGCTCATTCTTCATTGTAGTGACTCCAGACTTCTTGGGCACCACTTGTGCTGGGCTAACCCATTCACTGTCTGAAATGGAATAGATGATACCTGCTTCCAATAGTCTGGTCACTTCCTTTTTGACAACTTCCAAAATAGTGGGATTCAGTCTTCTTTGGAGTTGGCAGACAGGTCTTGCTCCTTCTTCTAAAAATACTCTGTGCTCACATACTTGAGGGTTGATGCCTACTATGTCTGCCAAACTCCATCCAATTGCTTTCTTGTGCTTCGTCAGCACATTAAGTAACTGCTCTTCCTGTTCAGGAGTGAGGTCCTGTGCAATGATAACTGGAAACTTCTGCCCATCTTCTAGGTAAGCGTATTTGAGATGTGGAGGGAGAGGTTTCAATTCTATCTTCTGGTCATGGGCAGGCTCTGGATTGTCTGGAGCTTGTGAAAATGCCGAAGTATCCTTATTGTCAGTTAATAGAGTCCCTACACTTGGACTTTGTTCTGTGTACTTTTCTTCTAGCTCTTCCTGGTAAATTTCAGCTACAGTTTCATCTATGATATCACAATGGAAGATAGAATGATCTTCTGGAGGGTTGTTTGTGACTCCATTCAAATTGAAGATTACTATTCGGCCATCTATTTCAAAAGAATATGTTCCTGAAAAAGCATCTAATTTGAATCTTGATGTCTTCAGGAATGGTCTGCCAAGTAGGATTGATGATAACTTATCTGAGTCATTCTTGGGCATCTCCAAGATATAGAAATCAGTGGGAAATGTGAGCCCTTTAATGTTCACCAAAACATCTTCAGCAACTCCAGCTACTGTAATAATGCTTTTATCTGCCAACACAAAACGAGCTGTCGACCTTTTTAAGGGAGGGAGCCTTAAAACATCATATACAGATAAAGGCATTATACTAACACATGCTCCCAAATCACACATGCAATCATAAATTACTGCACCTCCAATAGTACAACTAACTATACAAGGACCTGGGTCACTACATTTTTCAGGTAAATTTCCCATTAAAGCAGATATAGAGCTTCTTAAAGGAATAGTTTCTAATTCATTAATTTTGTCTTTATGTATGCACAAACCTTTTAGAAACTTTGCATATTTAAGTACCTGTTGAATGACATCAAAAAGGGAAACAGTTACCTCAACCTTTTTAAAGATTTCTACCTTTTGGTGCTTCCTCCTGTGGTTGAGCTTCTTCTCTCTCAGCTATGTCCTGTATGTCCTCTTCCTCTTCAACATCTTCTACTTCTACTACCTCTTCAGCTGAGGCGTGTTTTGGTGGGCTTGGCTCCTCTTGATTTCTCTTCTACAGTGTGGTTCTAGATCTTAGGGTGATGGCATTAATACCACTCTTTGGGTTGGGTAATGGTTGAGAGGGGAGTCCACTAGAGCTTGAGGACTGGTTGTTGGAGTTGTTCATTTATCCAATCTGTGAGACAAGAGTTTGTAAAGTAGAAGTCAAAACATTCATAGTTGCTTTCATACTATTCTCCATAGCCTGATGTCTCTAATCAATGGCTTGTAGTAATTCATCATTAGGAGATGAAGAGATGCTAGTGGTTTGAGAAGTTTGCTGGGAGGCTTGAGGTTGTCTTAAATGAGGTGCTCTGTAGGATTGAGTCTGATTCTGCTGCCTGAAATTGTTATTGTTATTCCACCTCTGATTTCCATTGTTATCTCTGCCTCCTCTGTTAGAATTGTCCCTCCAACCCAGGTTAGAATTATCTCTCCAGCCTTGGTTAGAGTTATCCTGCCATTCTTGGTTATAGTTGCCACCTTGATTGTACCCTTGATTGGGGCGGTCATGAAAGTTGTGAGTGGCTACTACAGTATTGTCTTCTGGTTGGAGCTGCGGACACTCATCGGTATAGTGACTGTAATCTGCACAGATACCGCACACTCTTTGTGGAACTAACTGCTGGCTGTGCTGTGGTAGGGAAGGCTGAACTTGCTGAGGTTGTTATT
This sequence comes from Arachis stenosperma, assembly GCF_014773155.1. Taxonomy (NCBI): domain Eukaryota; kingdom Viridiplantae; phylum Streptophyta; class Magnoliopsida; order Fabales; family Fabaceae; genus Arachis; species Arachis stenosperma. The sequence goes on along the minus strand of NC_080378.1, from coordinate 49,674,915 downwards.
GATTCAGTTGTATCTGCTTCAGCATGTTAGTCATTTCACATAGACTCTGGGCTATAGCAGTAGTCTCTGTATTAGTGGATACCTCCGCAACAGCTCTTGACCGACTTTATCTCTGCCTATGATTCCTAGTAGAGTCAGCTATGTCTCTGATCAATTGCCATGCTTCGTCTGTAGTCTTGTACTTTTTCATAGAACCATTGCAAGCACCTTCCAGTGTGGTCTTATCTTGAGATCTCAGACCCTGTGTAAAGTAACCGAGCAAAACTATCTTGTCAATCATATGATGGGGACATGCATCTCGAAGTGTATTGAAGTGTTCCAAGTATTCATAGAGGGTCTCAGATTCATCCTGAACGATCATAGACATGTCCTTCCTTAGCTTATCAACAACTTCAGCTGGAAAGAATTTATCCAGAAATTCTCTCCTAAGTGTATCCCAGTTGGAAACAGTTTCTCAGGGCTGAGTGTAGTACCATTCTCTTGCCTTTCCCTCTAGAGAAAACGGAAAGGCTTTCAATAGAATAGAGATTTCATCAGCGCCATCACGCTTAACAGTAGAACAAGCGGTCTGGAAATCTCTAAGATGCTTGATAGGCTCTTGAGCAGGTGAGCCATGAAATTTGGGCATCAAGTTGAGTAGTGAAGATTTTATTTCAAAATCTACAGCTACTGCTGGGTGGTGTGCCTGGAATGGTTGGAGCGTAAAATCAGGGGCTCCTTCCTCCTGGATGGTGACTCTTCTAGGCGTTGCCATGTCATCTGCACGTAAATGAACTGGATCAGTAGAAAGGGGGTTTGTTTCTTCCTTAAATGACAGTTCAGGTTCGTCCTCAAAGAAGAGTCGCCTACGCCTAGCTCGCCTTATATGTGAAAGAGTTCTTTCAATTTCAGGGTCAAATGTTGGCAAGCTTGGATCAGGAAGCGAATGCATCATTTAACGAAAGAAACATGCAGTTCATAGTGATAGAATAAAAAGGAAAAAAATTTGCAATAAAAATAAATACCAATCAATAAATTAACACTGTTGCAACTCCCCGGCAACGGCGCCATTTTGACGTTAGGATTTTTGCTAGTAAAGAATTTTATAAAAATAGTCGCATTGTAGATATAGATTCTAAACCAACAGAAATCCCTTCGTGCAAACGTTTTGGTTGTCACAAGTAACAAACCCCTTTAAAATTGATAACCGAGTATTTAAACCTCGGGTCGTCTTCTCAAGGAACTGCAGGGAAGTATGTTCTTATTATTGGTTATACAAAGGTATGTTTTGGGGTTTTGGATTAAGGTAAAAGGTTAGTTGAATGACAAGTAAAATAAAATAATAATAACTGTAAAATAAACTCTTGGCAAGGTATAAGAACTGGAAGTCCTATCCTAGTTATCCTTATCAATTGTGATGAGAATTGGATCTTTCTCCCACCTTGTTAACCTTTAACTATGAAGGTAAGTTAAGTGGATGAATTAATTCGAATCTTCAAGTCCTAATCTTTCCTTGGGAAAGGCTAGACTTATTGGAATATGAATTAATGAAATGAAGAAATCCAATTTTCAATCAACAATGAGTTTGATAACTCTAGAGTCACCAATTATTTAACCAAAGCCAAAAAGAAAACTATCTAAATTAAATAAAAAGCATTCATAAATAAAACAATCATAAACTGAAATACCTCAAATAACATTAATTAAGAAAATCAATCCAAATATGGAACATTGAAAATAAATAAATACAAAGAGCATTGAACCTGGGATTGAGAGTCACTCCTAAAACTAAGAGAAGTCCTAAATCCTAATCCTAAGAGAGAGGAGAGAACCTCTCTCTCTAAAAACTACATCTAAAATAACAAAAAGTGAATTATGAAAGCCTGATTATGAATGGATGCATTCCCCCACTTTATAGCCTCTAATCTGTGTTCTCTGGGCCAAAAATTGGGTCAGAAACAGCCCAGAAGTCACTTCCAGCGCTTTCTGGTCCGTACAGGTCGCGGAAAAGTGACGCGGCCACATGGCTCACGCGGCCGTGCGGGTTGCGTTCCTGCCAGGTCACGCGTCCGCGTGACACACGCGTTTGCGTCGCCTGGCATCAGAGCAGCTATGGCAAATTATATATCAAATCGAAGCCCCGGACGTTAGCTTTCCAACAGAACTAGAACCGCATCGTTTGGACCTCTGTAGCTAAAGTTATAGCCGTTTGAGTGCAAAGAGGTCAGGCTGGACAGCTTAACAACTTCTTCAACTTCTTGTATTCCTTCCACTTTTGCATGCTTCCTTTCCATCCTCCAAGTCATTCCTGCCCTATAATATCTGAAAACACTTAACACACATATCAAGGCATCTAATGGTAATAAGAGATGATTAATAATAAGCAAATATAAGATCAAAGAAGCATGTTTTCAATCATAGCACAAAATCAGGAAGGAAAATGTAAAACATGCGATTAGTATGAATAAATGGGTAAAGGGTTGATAAAAACCACTCAATTGAGCACAAGATGAACCATGAAATAGTGATTTATCAGCGGCTGAATCCAGCCATGAAGGAGGTGGTGCAGAAGGAGGTCACTAAATTACTAGAGGCTGGGATTATTTATCCTATTTCTGATAGCCCCTGGGTAAGCCCTGTCCAAGTCGTCCCTAAGATGGATGGCATGACAGTGGTTCATAATGAAAAAAATGAATTGGTTCCTACAAGAACAGTTATAGGGTGGCGTATGTGTATTGATTATAGAAGGCTCAATACAGCTACCAGAAAGGATCATTTTCCTTTACCATTCATAGACCAGATGATAGAAAGACTAGCAGGTCATGAATACTATTGCTTCCTGGATGTATATTCAGGTTATAATCAAATTGTAGTAGATCTCCAGGATCAAGAGAAAACAGCATTCACATGTCCATCTGGAGTATTTGCATACAGAAGGATGCCATTTGGTCTGTGCAATGCACCTGCAACCTTTCAAAGGTGCATGCTCTCAATTTTCTCTGATATGGTGGAAAAATTTCTGGAAGTCTTCATGGATAACTTTTCAGTATTTGGAGACTCGTTCAGCTCCTGTCTTGACCATCTAGCGCCTGTTCTAAAGAGGTGCCAAGAGACTAACCTGGTTTTAAACTAGGAGAAATGTCACTTTATGGTGACTGAAGGAATTGTCCTTGGGCACAAAATTTCGAACAAGGGAATAGAAGTGGATCAAGCTAAGGTAGAAGTAATTGAAAAATTACCACCACCTGCCAATATTAAGGCAATCAGAAGCTTTCTGGGGCATGCAGGATTTTATAGGAGGTTTATAAAGGACTTTTCAAAAATCGCCAAACCTCTGAGTAATCTGCTAGCTGCTGACACGCTATTTATCTTTGATAAAGAGTGTCTACAGGCATTTGAGACTCTGAAAGCTAAGCTGGTCACAGCACCAGTCATCTCTGCACCAGACTGGACATTACCATTTGAATTAATGTGTGATGCCAGTGACCATGCTATTGGTGCAGTGTTGGGACAAAGGCATGACAAGCTTCTGCACGTCATTTATTATGCCAGTCGTGTTCTAAATGACGCACAGAAGAACTACACAACCACAGAAAAAGAGTTACTTGTAGTGGTTTACGCCATTGACAAGTTCAGATCTTATTTAGTAGGATCAAAAGTGATTGTGTACACTGACCATGCTGCTCTTAAATATCTACTCACAAAGCAAGATTCAAAATCCAGACTCATAAGATGGGTGTTGCTTCTGCAAGAGTTTGATATAGAAATAAGAGACAGAAAAGGGACAGAGAATCAAGTAGCAGATCACCTGTCTCGAATAGAACCAGTAGAAGGGGCGTCCCTCCCTCTTACTGAGATCTCTGAAAACTTTTCGGATGAGCAACTCTTTGCCATCCAGGAAATGCCATGGTTTGCAGACATTGCAAACTACAAGGCAGTGAGGTTCATACCCAAAGAATACAGTAGGTAGTAAACAAAAAAATTGATCACGGATGGAAAGTACTATCTTTGGGATGAACCATATCTCTTCAAGAGATGTGCAGACGGAGTAATCCGTAGATGTGTGCCTAAAGAAGAAGCACAGAAGATCCTCTGGCACTGCCATGGATCACAGTATAGAGGACATTTTGGAAGTGAGTGAACAGCCACAAGAGTCCTCCAATGTGGCTTCTACTGGCCTACTCTCTATAAAGACTCCCGAGTGTTTGTACTTAACTGTGACAGTTGCCAAAGATCTGGCAATCTGCCTCACAGTTATGCCATGCCTCAACAAGGGATCTTGGAGATTGAGTTGTTTGATGTATGGGGTATTGACTTCATGGGGCCTTTCCCACCATCATACTCAAACACTTATATTCTGGTGGCAGTAGATTATGTATCCAAATGGGTGAAAGCTATTGCAATACCCACTAATGATACTAAGACAGTGCTGAAATTCCTCCAGAAACACATCTTCAGCAGATTTGGTATCTCTAGAGTACTAATCAGTGATGGGGGTACTCATTTCTGCAATAAGAAACTTTACTCTGCTTTGGTTCGATATGGAGTTAGCCACAGGGTGGCCACTTTATATCATCCACAGACAAATGGGCAAGCTGAAGTCTCTAATAGAGAACTTAAAAGAATCCTAGAACGGACTGTGATTAACAGTAGAAGGGATTGGGCAAGAAGTTTGGATGTTGCTCTGTGGGCATACAGAACAGCATTCAAGACTCCTATAGGGACCTCTCCATACCAGCTGGTGTATGGAAAGGCCTATCACTTGCTAGTGGAACTGGATCATAAGGCCTACTGGGCAACCAGATTCTTGAACCTTGATGCCAAGTTAGCTGGAGAAAAACGATTGCTCCAGTTAAATGAGCTAGAGGAATTCAGACTCAATGCTTTCGAGAATGCAAAAATTTACAAAGAGAAAGCAAAAAGATGGCATGATAAGAAATTGTCATCCAGAGTCTTTGAGCCAGGGCAGAAAGTTTTACTATTTAATTCTAGGCTCAGATTGTTCCCCGAGAAATTAAAATCCCGGTGGAGAGGACCATATGTGATTACAAGTGTGTCACCATATGGATACGTAGAGCTTCAGGATAATGATTCTAACAAAAAGTTCATTGTTAATGGATAGAGAGTCAAACATTCTCTTGAAAGTAATTTTGAGCAAAAATGCTCAAAACTGAGACCTGACTAAAGCTCAGTAATAGTCCAGCTAAAGAAAATAAAGAAGCGCTTACTGGGAGGCAGCCCAGCCATTTACAAAGTTTATTTGTTAATTAATTGATTTTTATAGGTTTATGTCAATTATCTTCAAGGTAAAATAGTAATTCTTAAGTTCACAGAGTTACAGAAGGATTCGCAGGATAAAACAGCAAAAAGGAAGCTCACTCGTGCGAAAAAGCCGGTAAAAGCTGTTTTGGGCGTTGAACGCCCAAAAGAAGCATCTACTGGGCGTTCAACGCCAGTAAGGATAGCCATCTGGGCGTTAAACGCCAGAAAGGAGCATCTTCTAGGTGTTGAACGCCAGAAAGAAGCACCTTCTGGGCGTTTAACGCCAGATTTACAGCGTCCAGGACGTTCAGAAAAATGCCCAGTGACAAAGGAGTCCCTGGCGTTCAACGCCAGAAAGAAGCAACAGCTGGGCGTTGAACGCCCAGGAGAAGCTGCACATGGGCGTTAACCGCCCAAAACATGCAGCATTTGGACGTTTAACGCCAGAATGGTGGGGAGGAGGTAAATTCGTTTTTACTTCACAATTTTTTAATTTTTTATATTTCAATTCATGATTTCTTGCAAAACATGTTACAAACTCTCATCCTTCAATTCCAAAAATTTTAATCCTAATTTCTAAAATCCCTTTTTCAAAAATATCAAATGTATCTTAATCCATAAACACAAATCTTTTTCCAATCCAATCCAACTCTTTTTCAAAACTCAATTATCTTTTAAAATCTTTTTCAAAATAAAAATTTAGATTTATCTTTTCCAAATATCATTCACAACTTTTTATTTTTAAATTATATTTTTTTCTTATCATATTTATCTTTTATAAATCATATCTTCTATCTTATCTTTTTAAAATTTTCGAAAACCCCACCCCCTCCCTTTTAATTCCACATTCGGCCTCCCTCATCTCATCCACCATTCGACACTAGCTCTCCTTCTATCCCTCTCCTTTCTTTTCTTTTGCTTTAGGACAAGCAAACCTCTAAGTTTGGTGTGTTTATCCGTGATCACTAAAACATACCCACTAAGATCATGGCTCCCAAAGGAAAATAACCCACTCCAAGAGGCAAGAAAGAGAGTATTCCAAAACCACTTTGGAATCAAGGGAAGTTCTTAACCAAAGAACATTCAGACCATTACTACAAAATAATGGGTCTAAGGTCAGTGATCCCGGAAGTCAAATTCGATCTGAAAGAAGATGAATATCCGGAGATCCAAGAGCAAATTCGAAACAGGAACTGGGAAATCCTAGCTAATCCTGAAACAAAAGTGGGAAGAAACATGGTTCAGGACTTCTACGCTAATCTGTGGCAAACAGACAGGCAGAGAATATCTGGAATTGCCCTCTATGACTATCGGACCTTGGTCAGAGGAAAGATTGTTCACATCCACCCTGACAAAATCAGGGAGATCTTTAAGCTGCCTCAGCTGAAAGATGACCCAGACTCCTTTAATAGGAGAATGATGAGAACAAACAAGGGCCTGGACAAGATTCTAGAGGATATATGCATCCCTGGAGCCAGGTGGACCAGCAGCACCACGGGCGTCCCAAATCAACTCAAGAGAGAAGATCTCAAACCAGTAGCCAGAGGCTGGCTGGACTTCATTGGGCATTCCATATTGCCCACTAGCAACCGTTCTAAAGTCACTGTTAAAAGAGCAGTGATGATCCACTGCATTATGTTGGAAAGAAAAGTGGAAGTTCATCAGCTAATTTCATGTGAACTATACAAAATAGCAAACAAGAACTCCAAGGATGCCAAATTGGCTTATCCAAGCCTAATCTCTATGCTATGTAAAGATGCTGGAGTAAACATGGGAATAACTGAGTATATCTCAGTTGAGTAAACATGGGAACAACAAGCACAGGATGACACCATCAAGAGGAGAGCACAGGAATTCCTCCCGAAAATCCCTCAAATTGAATATTGGGAACATCTTGAAGTATCTGTTGCCAAGTTGCAAGAAGCTATGGACCAAGTAAAGGAAGAACAAAATAATCAAAATAGCATACTTTGCAAATTGCTTAGGGAACAAGAAGAGCAAGGGCATGACTTAAAGGAACTTAAGCGTAAAAAATTATCTCTTGAAGGACCAAGCACCCCACAGACTAGAGGAACATCCACTTCCCAAAATAAAGGTAGTTGAGTTCTAATTTTAGCTTTAACTCTGTGATAGTTGTTATTATAGGAATTTTCCTTAGAAGTTATATATAAGTAGTGGTAATTAGTATATCTATTTTGATTTTATTTTTAATTAAGTTATAATTTATTTTTCTCATCATCATCAAACATGAATAAAATAGTAGATTTTTAGAATAAAGAGGCAATTTATATTTTTCGAGTATTTAATAAGAAAAATTCTAATTAATTATATGTGGTGGCAATACTTTTTGTCTTCTAAATAAATGCTTGAACAGTGCATATTTTTTATCTTGAATTTTATGAATGTTAAAATTGTTGGCTCCTGAAAGAATGATGAACAAAGAGAAATATTATTGTTGATCTGAAAAAATCATGAAATTGATTCTTGAAGCAAGAAAAAGCAGTGAAAAAAAATTACAAGGAATCATTGGATAAAGAAAAAGAAAAAGCCAATAGCCCTTAAAACCAAAAGGCAAGGGTAAAAAAGATCCAAGGCTTTGAGCATCAATGGATAGGAGGGCCCAAGGAAATAAATCCAGGCCTAAGCGGCTAAATCAAGCTGTCCCTAGCCATGTGCTTGTGGCATGCAGATCCAAGTGAAAAGCTTGAGACTGAGTGGTTAAAGTCGTGATACAATGCAGAAAGAGTGTGCTTAAGAACTCTGGACACCTCTAATTGGGGACTTTAGCAAAGCTAAGTCACAATCTGAAAAGGTTCACCCAATTATGTGTCTGTGGCATTTATGTATCCGGTGGTAATACTGAAAAACAAAGTGCTTAGGAGAATCAATAATACTATCTGAATTCTGAGTTCCTATGGATGCCAATCATTCTGAAATTCAAAGGATAAAGTGAGATGGCAAAACTGTTCAAAAGCAAAAAGCTACTGGCCCCGCTCATCTAATTAGAATCTGAGCTTCACTTAAAACTCTGAGATATTATTGCTTCTTGATTTCTTTTTATCCTATTTTATTTATTTAGTTGCTTGAGGACAAGCAACAGTTTAAGTTTGGTGTTGTGATGAGCGGATATTTTATACGCTGTTTGGGGGTAATTTCATGTAGATTTTAGTATGTTTTAGTTAGTTTTTAGTAGTTTTTTATTAGTTTTTAGGAAAAAATCATATTTCTGGAATTTACTATGAGTTTGTGTGTTTTTCTGTGATTTCAGGTATTTTCTAGCTGAAATTGAGGGAGCTGAGCAAAAATATGATTCAGGCTGAAAAAGGACTGCTGATGTTGTTGGATTCTGACCTCTCTGCACTCGGAATGAATTTTTTGGAGCTACAAAAGTCCAATTGGCGCGCTTTCAATTGGGTTGGAAAGTCAACATCCAGAGCTTTCTAGAAATATATAATAGTCCATACTTTACGCGAAAATAGATGATGTAAACTGGCGTTCAACGCCAGTTCTATGTTGCAGTCTGGCGTTCAGCACCAGAAACAGGTTACAAGTTGGAGTTCAACGCCAGAAACAGATTACAGCCTGGCGTTCAACTCCAGAAACAGTCCAGGCACGTGAGAATCTTAAGTCTCAGCCCCAGCACACACCAAGTGGGCCCCAGAAGTGGATTTCTGCACTATCCATCTTAGTTTACTCATTTTCTGTAAACCTAGGTTACTAGTTTAGTATTTAAACAATTTTTAGAGACTTATTTTGTAACTCATGACATTTTTAGATCTGAATTTTATACTCTTTGATGGCATGAGTCTCTAAACTCCATTGTTGGGGGTGAAGAGCTCTGCAGCGTCTCGATGAATTAATGCAATTATTTCTGTTTTCCATTCAAACATGCTTGTTCCTATCTAAGATGTTCATTCGCGCTTCACTATGAAGAAGGTGATGATCCATGACACTCATCACCTTCCTCAATCCACGAACGTGTGCCTGACAACCACCTCCATTCTACATCAGATTGAATGAATATCTCTTAGATTTCTTAATCAGAATCTTCGTGGTATAAGCTAGAATTGATGGCGGCATTCATGAGAATCTGGAAAGTCTAAACCTTGTCTGTGGTATTCCGAGTAGGATTCAAGGATTGAATGGCTGTGACGAGCTTCAAACTCACGATTGTTGAGCGTGATGACAAACACAAAAGAATCAATGGATTCTATTTCGATATGATTGAGAACCAACAGATGATTAGCCGTGCTGTGACAGAGCATTTGGACCATTTTCACTGAGAGGATGGGAAGTAGCCATTGACAACGGTGACGCCCTACATACAGCTTGCCATGGAAGGAACTTTGCACTTTTGAAAGTGAGGAAGCATTATGTTACACGAATTCAGAAGACAAAGCATCTCCAAAACTCCAACATATTCTCCATTTCTGCATAATAAGTATTTATTTCATGCTCTTTTATCTTTTACAATCGAGGCTAAAGAATCCTATTGGTATTCTAACAAAGATTAATAAGATAACCATAGCTTGCTTCAAACCAACAATCTCCGTGGGATTCGACCCTTACTCACGTAAGGTATTACTTGGACGACCCAGTGCACTTGCTGGTTAGTTGTGCGGATTGCAAAAGTGTGATTGCAATTTCGTGCACCAGACTCTGAAGAGGAAACTGAGAGAAGCTAAAATACAACAATCCAGAGACAACCTTACTGAAATTTTCGAACAAGAAAAGGATATGGCAGCCGAACCCAACAACAATAATGCAAGGAGGATGCTTGGTGACTATACTACACCCACTTCCAAGTTTGATGGAAGAAGCATCTCAATCCCTGCCATTGGAGCAAACAATTTTGAGCTGAAACCTTAATTAGTTGCTCTATTGCAACAGAACTGCAAGTTCCATGGACTTCCATCAGAAGATCCTTACTAGTTTTTAATTGAGTTCTTGCAGATCTGTGACACTGTTAAGACTAATGGAGTACATCCTGAAGTCTACAGGCTCATGCTTTTCCCTTTTGCTGTAAGAGACAGAGCTAGAACATGGTTGGACTCACAACCTAAAGATAGCCTGGACTCCTGGGATAAGCTAGTCACGGCCTTCTTGGCTAAGTTATTTCCTCCTCAAAAGCTGAGCAAGCTTAGAGTGGATGTTCAGACCTTCAAATAGAAAGATGGTGAATCCCTCTATGAAGCTTGGGAAAGATACAAGCAGATGACCAAAAGGTGTCCTTCTGACATGCTTTCAAAGTGGACCATTCTGGATATATTCTATTATGGTCTATCTAAGTTTTCTAAGATGTCACTGGACCATTCTGCAGGTGGATCCATTCACCTAAAGAAAACACCTACAGAAGCTCAAGAACTTATTGACATGGTTGCAAATAACCAATTCATGTACACTTCTGAGAGGAATTCTGTGAATAATGGAACACCTTAGAGGAAGGGAGTTCTTGAGATTGAAGCTCTGAATGCCATATTTGCGCAGAACAAAATGCTAACTCAACAAGTCAACATGATTTCTCAAAGTCTGAATAGATGGCAAAATGCATCCAATAGTACTACAGAGGCATCTTCTAAAGAAGAAGCCTATGATCCTGAGAACCCTACAATGGCAGAGGTAAATTACATGGGTGAACCTTATGGAAACACCTATAATTTTTCATGGAGAAATCATCCAAATTTCTCATGGAAGGAACTATAAAAGCCTCAACAAGGCTTTAATAATGGTGGAATAAATAGGCTCAGCAATAGCAAGCCTTTTCCATCATCTTTTCAGTAACAGATAGAGAATTCTGAGTAGAGCACCTCTAACTTAGCAAACATAGTCTCTGATCTGTCTAAGGCCACTTTAAGTTTCATGAGTGAAACAAGGTCTTCCATTAGAAATTTGGAGGCACAAGTGGGCCAGCTGTGAAAGAAAGTCACTGAAACTCCTCCTAGTACTCTCCCAAGTAATACTGAAGAGAATCCAAAAAGAGAGTGCAAGGCCATTGACATAATCAACATGGCCGAACCTAGAGAGGAAGGAGAGGACGTGAATCCCAATGAGGAAGACCTTATGGGACGTCTCTAAAGCAAGAAGGAGTCCCCTATTGAGGATCCAAAGGAATCTGAAGGTCATATAGAAACCATAGAGATCCCATTAAACCTCCTTCTGCCATTCATGAGCTCTGAAGACTATTCTTCCTCTGAAGAGGATGAAGATGTAACTGGAGAGCAAGTTGCTCAATATCTAGGAGCCATCATGAAACAGAATGCCAAGTTGTTTGGTAATGAGACTTTGGAAGGTGAACCTCCCTTGCTCATTAGTAAACTAGATACATGGGTTCAGCAAACGTTACCTCAAAAGAAATAAGATCTTGGTAAATTCTTAATACCCTGTACCATAGGTACCATGACCTTTGAGAAAGCTCTGTGTGACCTAGGGTCAGACATAAATCTTATGCGACTCTCTGTAATGGTGAAGTTGGGGATCATTGAGGTACAACCTGCCACATTCTCATTAGAGATGGCAGACGGATCACAAAGACAAGCTTATGGATTAGTAGAGGACGTGTTATTGAAGGTTAAAGGCCTCTACATCCCTGCTGATTTCATAATCTTAGACACTAGGAAGGAGGAGGATGAAGGCATCATCTTTGGAAGACCTTTCCTAGCCACAGCAGGAGCTATGATTGATGTTGATAGAAAAGAGCTAGTCCTTCAATTAAATGGGGACTACCTTGTGTTTAAAGCTCAATGATATTCCTCTGCAACCATGGAGAGGAAGCATGAAAAGCTTCTCTCAGTATAGAGTCAAACAAAGCCCCAACAATCAAACTCAAAGTTTGGTGCTGGGAGGCCTGGTGCACGAAATCTTAATCCCAATTATCAAAGTCAAAATTTCTTATGATCTCGTACCACTAACCAGCAAGTGCACTGGGTTGTCCAAGTAATACCTTACGTGAGTAAGGGTCGATCCCACGGAGATTATTGGTTTGAAGCAAGCTATGTTTATCTTATTATTCTTAGTCAGGATATTAATTAAAATTATCAGTTGGAATTATTAGATTGGAAAAATAAAAGAGAATAAAAGTGTTACTCGTTGTGCAGTAATGAGAAATATGTTGGAGTTTTGGAGATGCTTTGTCCTTTGAATTTCTACTTTTCCTTGAAATCCTCTTCCCACACGCAAGGTCCCTTCCATGGCAAGCTCTATGTAGGGTGTCACCGTTGTCAATGGCTACCTCCCATCCTCTCAGTGAAAATGTTCCTATGCTCTGTCACAGCACGGCTAATCATCTGTCGGTTCTCAATCAGGTTGGAATAGAATCCATTGATTCTTTTGCGTCTGTCACTAACGCCCAGCCTTCAGGAGTTTGAAGCTCGTCACAGTCATTCAATCCCAGAATCCTACTCGGAATACCACGGACAAGGTTTAGACTTTCCGGATTCTCATGAATGCCGCCATCAATCCGGCTTATACCACGAAGATTCTGATTAAGGAATCTAAGAGATACTCATTCAATCTGATGTAGAACGGAGGTGGTTGTCAGGCACACGTTCATGGATTGAGGAAGGTGATGAGTGTCACGGATCATCACCTTCTCCATAATTAAGCGCGAATGAACATCTTAGATAAGAACAAGCGTGTTTGAATGGAAAACAAAGTAATTGTATTAATTCATCGAGACGCTGCAGAGCTCCTCAACCCCAACAATGGAGTTTAGAGACTCATGCCGTCAAAAAGTATGTAATTCAGATCTGAAAATGTCATGAGATACAAAAATAATTCTCTAAAAGTTGTTTAAATAGTAAACTAGTAACCTAGGTTTACAGAATATGAGTAAACTAAGATAATTGGTGCAGAAATCCACTTCTGGGGCCCACTTGGTGTGTGCTGGGGCTGAGACTAAAGCTATCCACGAGCTGAGGCTTTTCTTGGCCTTTAACTCCAAGTTATAACGTGTTTTGGGCGTTCAATTCCGGATCATGACGTGTTTCTGGCGTTTAACTCCAGACAGCAGCATGTACTTGGAGTTCAACGCTAAGTTACGTCATCTATCTTCGTGCAAAGTATGAACTATTATATATTGCTGGAAAGCCCTGGATGTCTACTTTCCAACGACGTTGAGAGCGCGCCAATTGGACTCCTGTAGCTCCAGAAAATCCATTTCGAGTGCAGGGAGGTCAGGATCCAATAGCATCAGCAGTCCTTTTTCAGCCTAACTCAGATTTTTGCTCAGCTCCCTCAATTTCAGCCAGAAAATACCTGAAATCACAGAAAAACACACAAACTCATAGTAAAGTCCAGAAATATGATTTTTTCCTAAAAACTAATAATATTTTACTAAAAACTAATTAAAACATGCTAAAATCAACATGAAATTACCCCCAAAAAGCGTATAAAATATCCGCTCATCAAGGCCACAGCTAAACTCTAAGTTTGGTGTTGAATCCCCACATCCAAACTCTAAGTTTGGTATTGGAGGTCCACAACATTGATCTGATCACCTGTGAGGCTCCATGAGAGCCCACTGTCAAGCTATTGACATTAAAGAAGCTCTTATTGGGAGGCAACCCAATTTTTATTTATCTAATTTTATTTTTTATTTTATTATTCTTTTATATTTTATTAGGATCATGATCATGTGAGTCACAAAACAAATGCTAAAATTAAAAACAGAATAAAAAATAGCAGAAGAAATAGCACATCCTGGAGGAAGGGCTTACTGGCGTTTAAACGCCAGTAAGGAGCATCTGGCTGGCGTTCAAGCCAGAATAGAGCATGGATCTGGCGTTGAACGCCAGAAACAAGCAACAGTCTGGCGTTTAAACGCCAGGGTTACACCCTGAGGAGAACTGGCGTTCAACGCCAGAAACATGCTGCAGACTGGCGTTGAACACCCAAAACAAGCATAGAGTTGGCGTTTAACGCCAGAAACAAGCATCAATCTGGCGTTAAATGCTAGGATTGCATAGAGATTGCATTTTACACGCCTAATTGGTGCAGGGATGTTAAATCCTTGACACTTCAGGATCTGTGGACCCCACAGGATCTCCACTTACCTCAACTCACTTTCTCTCTCTGTCTCACACCTTTTCATAACACTCTTCCCCATCTCCTCTTCACCACTCACATCCATCCACTCTTCCCCATAAACCCCACCTACCTTCAAATTTAAAATCTCTTTCCCACCCAAACCCACCCTACATGACCGAACCATAAACCCCTCTCCTCCATATTTTCTTCTTCTTCTTCTTCTTCTTCTATTCTTTCTTCTTTTGCTCGAGGGCGAGCAATATTCTAAGTTTGGTGTGGTAAAATCATAGCTTTTTTGTTTTTCCATAACCATTGATGGCACCTAAGGCCGGAGAAACCTCTAGAAAAGGGAAAGGGAAGACAAAAGCTTCCACCTCCGAGTCATAGGAGATGGAGAGATTCATCTCAAAAGCCCATCAAGATCACTTCTATGAAGTTGTGGCCAAGAAGAAGGTGATCCCCGAGGTCCCTTTCAAGCTTAAGAAAAATGAGTATCCGGAGATCCGACATGAGATCCAAAGAAGAGGTTGGGAAGTTCTGACCAACCCCATTCAACAAGTCAGAATCCTAATGGTTCAAGAGTTCTATGCTAATGCATGGATCACTAGGAACCATGATCAAAGTATGAACCTGAATCCAAAGAATTATCTTACAATCGTTCGGGGGAAATACTTAGATTTCAGTCCGAAAAATGTGAGGTTAGCATTCAACTTGCCTATGATGCAAGAAGATGCACGCCCCTACACTAGAAGGGTCAACTTTGATCAAAGCTTGGACCAAGTCTTTATGGACATATGTGTGGAAGAAGCTCAATGGAAAAGAGACTCAAAAGGCAAGCCGGTTCAATTAAGAAGACTAGACCTAAAGCCTGTGGCTAGAGGATAGTTGGAATTCATCCAACACTCCATCATCCCCACTAGCAACCGATCTGAAGTTACTACGGATCGGGCCATCATGATACATAGCATCATGATTGGAGAGGAAGTAGAAGTTCTTGAAGTCATCTCTCTTGAATTCTACAAAATAGCCGAAAAATCCTCCACCATGGCAAGGCTAGCTTTTCCTCATCTTATTTGCCATCTATGCTACTCAGCTGGAGTTATCATAGAAGGAGACATTCTCATTAAAGAGGATAAGCCCATCACTAAGAAGAGGATAGAGCAAACAAGAGAGCCCATTCATGGATCTCAAGAGATACATGAGGAAGCTCATCATCAAGAAATCCTTGAGATGCCTCAAGGGATGCACTTTCCTCCCAATAACTATTGGGAACAACTCAACACTTCTCATGAAGACTTGAGTTATAACATGGACTAACTAAGGGTGGAACACCAAGAGCACTCCATCATTCTCCATGAGATTAGAGAAGATCAAAGAGCAATAAGGGAGGAGCAACAAAGGCAAGGAAGAGACATAGAAGAGCTCAAGGACATCATTGGTATTTCAAGGAGAAGGCGCCACCATCACTAAGGTGGACTCATTCCTTGTTCTTATTTCTCTATTTTTCAGTTTTTAAGCTTCATGTTTATCTATGTTTGTGTCTTTATTACATGATCATTAGTGTCTAGTAATTATGTCTTAAGGCTATGAATAATTCCATGAATCCTTCACCTTTCTTAAATGAAAAATGTTTCTAATTCAAAAGAACAAGAAGTACATGAGTTTCGAATTTATCCTTGAAATTAGTTTAATTATATTGATGTGGTGACAATACTTTCTGTTTTCTGAATGAATGCTTAAACAGTGCATATTTTTTATCTTGTTGTTTATGAATGTTAAAATTGTTGGCTCTTGAAAGAATGATGAACAAGAGAAATGTTATTGATGATCTAAAAAATCATGAAATTGATTCTTGAAGCAAGAAAAAGCAGTGAAAAAAAAAGTGGCAAAAAAATAGAAAGAAAAAGAAAAAACAAGCAGAAAAAGCCAATAGCCCTTAAAACCAAAAGGCAAGGGAAAAAAGGGATCCAAGGCTTTGAGCATCAATGGATAGAAGGGCACAAGGAAGTAAAATCCAGGCCTAAGCGGCTAAATCAAGCTGTCCCTAACCATGTGCTTGTGGCATGCAGGTCCAAGTGAAAAGCTTGAGACTGAGTGGTTAAAGTCGTGATCCAAAGCAAAAAGAGTGTGCTTAAGAGCTCTGGACACCTCTAACTGGGGACTTTAGCAAAGCTGAGTCACAATCTGAAAAGATTCACCCAGTCATGTGTCTGTGGCATTTATGTATCTGGTGGTAATACTGGAAAACAAAGTGCTTAGGGCCACGGCCAAGACTCATAAAAGTAGCTGTGTTCAAGAATCAACATACTTAACTAGGAGAATCAATAACACTATCTGAACTCTGAGTTCCTATAGATGCTAATCATTCTAAACTTCAAAGGATAAATTGAGATGCCAAAACTGTTCAGAAGCAAAAAGCTACAAGTCCCACTCATCTAATTAGAACTAATATTCATTGATATTTTGAGATTTATAGTATATTCTCTTCTTTTTATCCTATTTGATTTTCAGTTGCTTTAGCGTATAAATTATCCGCTCATCACAAAACCAAACTTAAATTGTTGCTTGGGGACAAGCAACAATTTAAGTTTGGTGTTGTGATGAGCGGATAATTTATACGCTTTTTGGCATTGTTTTTAGGTAGTTTTTAGTAGGATCTAGCTACTTTTAGGGATGTTTTCATCAGTTTTTATGCTAAATTCACATTTCTGGACTTTACTATGAGTTTGTGTATTTTTCTATGATTTCAAATATTTTTTGGCTGAAATTGAGGGACCTGAGCAAAAGTCTGATAGGAGGCTGACAAAGGGCTGCTGATGCTATTGGATTCTGAACTCCCTACACTCGAAATGGATTTTCTGGAGCTTCAGAACTCCAAATGGTGCGCTCTTAACAGGTTGGAAAGTAGACATCCAGAGCTTTCCAGCAATATATAATAGTTCATACTTTATTCGATATTAGACGACGCAAACTGGCGTTCAACGCCAGTTCCATGCTGCATTCTGGAGTAAAACGCCAGAAACACGTCACGAACCAGAGTTAAACGCCAAAAACACGTTACAACTTGGCGTTCAACTCCAAGAGAAGTCTCTGCACGTGTAAAGCTCAAGCTCAGCCTAAGCACACACCAAATGAGCCCCGGAAGTGGATTTCTGCATCAATTACTTATTTCTGTAAACCCTAGTAGCTAGTCTAGTATAAATAGAATATTTTATTATTGTATTTGGGATCTTTGGTCTCAATTTTATTCTATTGCTCATCTTAGGAGACTATTGATCACGTTTTGGGGGCTGGCCATTTGGCCATGCCTGGACTACCATCACTTATGTATTTCCAACGGTGGAGTTTCTACACACCAAAGATTAAGGGTGTGGAGCTCTGCTGTACCCCGAGTTTCAATGCAATTACTACTATTTTCTATTCAATTCAGCTTATTCTTGTTCTAAGATATTCGTTGCACTTCAACATGATGGATATAATGATCCGTGACACTCATCATCATTCTCACTTATGAACGTGTGACTGACAACCACTTTCGTTCTACCTTAGAATGAGCGAATGTCTCTTGGATTCCTTAATCAGAATCTTCGTGGTATAAGCTAGAACCCTTTGGCGGCCATTCTTGAGAATCCGAAAATTCTAAACCTTGTCTGTGGTATTCCGAGTAGGATTCAGGGATTGAATGACTGTGATGAGCTTCAAACTCGCGATTGTTGGGCGTGGTGACAGTAGCAAAAGAATTAATGGATTCTATTCCGACATGATCGAGAACCGACAGATGATTAGCCATGCTGTGACAAGAGCATTTGGACCATTTTCACTGAGAGGATAGGATGTAGCCATTGACAACGGTGATGCCCTACATACAGCTTGCCACGGAAAGGAGTATGAAGGATTGAAAGTAAGAAACCAGTATGTTACAGAGATTCAACAGGGACAAAGCATCTCCATACACTTATCTGAAATTTCCGCCAATGATTTACATAAGTATCTCTATCTTTATTTTATGGTTTACTTATTATTATTTTCGAAAACCATTATAAACCATTTGAATCCGCCTACTTAGATTTACAAGATGACCATAGCTTGCTTTATACCAACAATCTCCGTGGGATCGACCCTTACTCACGTAAGGTTTATTACTTGGACGATCCAGTGCACTTGCTGGTTAGTTGTGCGAAATTGTGACAAAGTGTGATTCACGTTTGAGAGCACCAAGTCTATTGGTGCCATTGTTGATGATCACAATTTCATGCACCAGTGTGTTTTGCAAAAAGTGGAAGGGATGGAGATTTTTGAAGAAGAAGAAGTTGAAGGAGATCTAGGTAAGGTTGAACAAGAGGGGAGCTCCATCATTGAAGACAACTCTACACCAAGCAACACTAAGGATCTTGTTGAAGCTTCTTCCATTGAATGTGAAACCGATATTGAGGAGGAATGTGCACAACCTCCAATACATATTGTAATTAATGAGAAAGAGTTGGAGGAAGTTAGCAAACAAGAGAAGATTGAAGAAGGTTATCAAAAGAAGGAAGTCATCAAGGAGGAGTCAAAAGAAGTGGAGCCTACAATGTCAAGACCATTGGATATCTTCCTTGCTAAGTCACCATCCAAGCTACAAATTGAGTGGGTAACCATCTCACCCTTTAATTTCCTTGGCCCATATTAATATGCATTGTTAGAAATGGATGGTCAACTTAGAGCTATGTGTGGGTTAGAAAGTAAAAAAGAGTTGGGTGTTGGTTGGCAACAAGAATCAAGGTGCATAGTGAAAGGTAGCTCAAATTTTAGGATTCATGGTTGGAGTGAAGCTCAAATTTTAGAATTCAATAAGTTTGTCACCCAATTGGAAGCATGAAAATCAAGAAGAAAGGGGGTTGACAAACAAAGTATGGGACCTCGGAATATACATAGACAATTATCATCTTTAGGGCCTTATCATTTGCTCAATCTTCCTTAAAGGCCTTATGCGCCTAATTTGGGATCCTAGAGGCTATTGGAAATGCAAACACTGGTGGGGATTCAAGGAAGAGTTCAAGCATAAGCCACCCTATCAAGGACCCCATCAATGGTCCAACTTAAGGACTTCAAATAAAAGTGGTAGGTAGGAGACACCCCACCATGATAAACTCTTTCCATTATCTTGTATATAAAATCAATAAACAAATTGAGTTGTCATTGTTAGGTAGTTTTCTTCTTTGCATATTCTTGTTTTAGTGTTTTGGTTGCTAGTTTGTTTGATTAGATTTAAGCCTTAAGTTGTAGAATAGTTGTTGTTAAATTGCATTTTGCTTGAAGTGCAAGTTTTGTTTGCATTGTCTTTGAAAATTTTTCAAAAAACTAAAAAGATTTTTGTTAAATTTGAATTTGGGTTGTGATACGGAAAAAATTAATTTCTACGTAATAACTACTAGCAAGTGTACCGGGTCGTATCAAGTAATAAAATTCACAAAAGAGTGAGGTCGATCCCACGAGGATTAACGGATTAAGAAATAAATGGTTAATTGATTATCCTAGTTAGACAGTTCATATTAGAGTGATAAGCAATAAGGAAATGTAAATTGCATGAATGTAAAGGAAAACTATAAAGTGCATAAAAGTAAAATGGCAAGATAAGTAAAGTACAAGGAAGAAAAGTGCAGGAAATGTAAAGTGCAGAAAAGTAAGTGACTATAAAGTAAATGTAAGAACTAAAAATAAAATGAACATTGGGATCAAGAGATATTGCAATCCTCCGGATCAAGTTCATTTTCATCTCTTCTTCAATCAATTCATTCATTGACCTCCTTGGCAATCTTAAGTGATTGGATCCCAATGTCTTGGTGGTGCACGAAATTGTGATCATCAATGGCGCCATCAACATGGTACGCTCAATTGCAATCTCAACTCTTTATCACAACTTCGCACAACTAACCAGCAAGTGCACTGGGTCGTCCAAGTAATAAACCTTACGCGAGTAAGGGTCGATCCCACGGAGATTGTTGGTATGAAGCAAGGTATGGTCATCTTGTAAATCTCAGTCAGGCGGATTCAAATGGTTATGGAGGATTAATGATTAAAAGATAAATAAAACATAAAATAAAGATAGAGATACTTATGTAATTCATTGGTGAGAATTTCAGATAAGCGTATGGAGATGCTTTGTCCCTTCTGTCTCTCTGCTTTTCTACTGTCTTCATCCAATCATTCTTACTCCTTTCCATGGCAAGCTGTATGTTGGGTATCACCGTTGTCAATGGCTACAGTCCCGTTGGTGGACGAAATTGTGATAAACAATAATGGCTCTTTGGCATGTGCCTAAAAAAACTAACTCAGCACTTTCTTTCCACAATCTCGTTCAACTAACCAGCAAGTGTACTGGGTCATCCAAGTAATAAACCTTACGTGAGTAAGGGTCGATCCCACAGAGATTGTTGGTATGAAGCAAGCTATGGTCACCTTGTAAATCTCAGTTAGGCAGATTAAATTTGTTTATGGTTTCGAAAATAGAAATAAGAAAATAGAAGTAATAAAAGGGATAGAATACTTATGCAGATTCATTGATGGGAATTTCAGATAAGTGAATGGAGAGACTGTAAGGCTCAAGGACGCCTACTTTCCTACTGCTTCAACTCAATCCTTCTTACTCCTTTCCATGGCAAGCTGTGTATAGGGGTTCACCGTTCGACGATGGCTACTTTCAATCCTCTCGGGAAAATGGTCCTCTGCGCTGTCACTCGCATGGCTAATCGTCTGGAGGCATCACACTGGCCGAAGGCTACATCCCATCCTCGCAGTGAAAACTACGCTCACGCGCTCTGTCACAGCACGGCTAATCACTGGTTGGTTCCCGCTCCTACTGGAATAGAATCCCTTGATTCTTTTGCGTCTGTCACTAACGCCCAGCACTTGCGAGTCTGAAGCACGTCACAGTCATTCATTACCGGAATCCTACTCGGAATACCACAGACAAGGTGAGACTTTCCGGATTCAGAGGATCCTACTCGGAATACCACAGACAAGGTAAGACTTTCCGGATCCTCATAAATGCCGCCATCTATCTAGCTTATACCACGAAGATTCTGTTGGGGATTCTAAGAGATACACATTCAAGCTCTGTTGCATGTAGAACGGAAGTGGTTGTCAGTCACACGCGTTCATAGTTGAGAATGGTGATGAGCGTCACATAATCATCACATTCATCATGTTCTTGGGTACGAATGAATATCTTGGAATAAGAATAAGAGAGATTTGAATAAAAGAAAATAGAATTGCATTAATACTTGAGGTACAGTAGAACTCCACACCCTTAATCTATGGTGTGCAGAAACTCCACCGTTGAAAATACATAAGTAAAAGGTTCAGGCATGGCCGAATGGCCAGCCCCCATAACGTGATCAATAGCCTCTTAAGATGAAGAATAAAACAAAACTGAGACCAAAGATGTCTAATACAATAGTAAGAGGTCCTATATATACTAGACTAGCTACTAGGGTTTACATGAGTAAGTAATTGATGTATAAATCCACTTCCGGGGCCCACTTGGTGTATGCTTGGGCTGAGCTTGATCAATCCACGAGCTGAGGCTTCTCTTGGAGTTGAACTCCGAGTTATGACGTGTTTTGGGCGTTCAACTCCGGATCATGACGTTTTTTTGGCGTTTAACTCCAAACTGCAGCATATACTTGGCGTTCAACGCCAAGTTACGTCGTCAATTTCCGAATGAAGTATGGACTATTATATATTGCGGGAAAGCTCTGGATGTCTACTTTCCAACGCCGTTGAGAGCGCGCCATTTGGAGTTATGTAGCTCCAGAAAATCCTTTTCGAGTGCAGGGAGGTCAGATTCCAACAGCATCAGCAGTCCTTTTGTCAGCCTTTTTCAGAATTTTGCTCAAGTCCCTCAATTTCAGCCAGAAATTACCTGAAATCACAGAAAAACACACAAACTCATAGTAAAGTCCAGAAATGTGAATTTAACATAAAAACTAATGAAAACATCCCTAAAAGTAGCTTGAACTTACTAAAAACTATCTAAAAACAATGCCAAAAAGCGTATAAATTATCCGCTCATCACAACACCAAACTTAAATTGTTGCTTATCCCCAAGCAACTGAAAATCAATTAGGATAAAAAGAAGAGAATATACTATGAATTCCAGAATATCAATGAATATTAATTCTAATTAGATGAGCGGGACTTGTATCTTTTTGCTTCTGAACAGTTTTGGCATCTCACTTTTTCCTTTGAAGTTTAGAATGATTGGCTTCTCTAGGAACTTAGAATTTTGGATAGTGTTATTGACTTTCCTAGTTAAGCATGTTGATTCTTGAACACAACTACTTATGAGTCTTGGTCGTGGCCCTAAGCACTTTGTTTTCCAGTATTACCACCGGGTACATAAATGCCACAGACACATAACTGGGTGAACCTTTTCAGATTGTGACTTAGCTTTGCTAGAGTCCCCAGTTAGAGGTGTCCAGAGCTCTTAAGCACACTCTTTTTGCTTTGGATCACGACTTTAACTACTCAGTCTCAAGCTTTTCACTTGGACCTTCATGACACAAGCACATGGTTAGGGACAGCTTGGTTTAGCCGCTTAGGCCTGGATTTTATTTCCTTGGGCCCTCCTATCCATTGATGCTCAAAGCCTTGGATCCTCTTTACCCTTGCCTTTTGGTTTTAAGGGCTATTGGCTTTTTCTACTGCTCCTTCTTTTTTTTTTCATTGCTTTTTCTTGCTTCAAGAATCAATTTCATGATTTTTCAGATCATCAATAACATTTCTCTTTGTTCATCATTCTTTCAAGAGCCAACAATTTTAACATTCATAAACAACAAGATCAAAAGACATATGCACTGTTCAAGCATTCATTCAGAAAACAAAAGTATTGTCACCACATCAATATAATTAAATTAAATTCAAGGATAAATTCGAAATTCATGTACTTCTTGTTCTTTTGAATTAAAACATTTTTCTTTTAAGAGAGGTGAAGGATTAATGGATTTTATTCATAGCTTTAAGACATGGTTACTACATACTAATGATCATGAGGTAAAGACACAAAACATAGATGAACACAACATTAAAAACCGAAAAACAGAAAAAAAATAAAGAACAAGGAATGAATCCACCTTTAGTGGCGTCTTCTTCTTGAAGGACCAATGATGTTCTTAAGCTCTTCTATGTCCCTTCCTTGCCTTTGTTGCTCCTCCCTCATTGCTCTTTGATCTTCTCTTATTTCTTGGAGAATGATGGAGTGCTCATGATGTTCCACCCTTAGTTGTTCAACATTGTGGCTCAAACCTTCTAAGGAAGTGTTGAGTTGTTCCCAATAGTTGTTTGGAAGAAAGTGTATCCCTTGAGGCATCTCAGGGATTTCTTGATGATGAGCTTCCTCATGCACCTCTTGAGAACCGTGAGGGGTCTCTCTTGCTTGCTCCATCCTCTTCTTGGTGATGGGCTTGTCCTCTTCAATGGAGATGTCTCCTTCTATGATAACTCTAGCTGAGTAACATAGATGGCAAATAAGGTGAGGAAAAGCTAGCCGTGCCATGGGTGAGGGTTTGTCGGCTATTTTGTAGATTTCATTGGAAATGACCTCATGAACTTCTACTTCCTCTCCAATCATGATGCCATGAATCATGATGGCCCGATCCACAGTAACTTCAGATCGGTTGCTAGTAGGAATGATGGAGCGTTGAATGAACTCCAACCATCCTCTAGCTATGGGCTTGAGGTCCAGTCTTCTTAGTTGGACTGGCTTGCCTTTGGAGTCTCTCTTCCATTGAGCTCCTTCCACACAAATGTCCATAAGGACTTGGTCCAACCTTTGATCAAAGTTGACCCTTCTAGTGTAGGGGCGTTCATCTCCTTGCATCATAGGCAAGTGAAACGCCAACCTCACATTTTCCGGACTAAAATCCAAGTATTTCCCCCGAACCATTGTGAGATAATTCTTTGGACTCGGGTTCATACCTTGATCATGGTTCCTAGTGATCCATGCATTGGCATAGAACTCTTGAACCATTAAGATTCCGACTTGTTGCATGGGGTTAGTTAGGACTTCCCAACCTCTTCTTCGGACTTCATGTCGGATCTCCGGATACTCATTTTTCTTGAGCTTGAAGGGGACCTCAGGGATCACCTTCTTCTTTGCCACAACATCATAGAAGTGGTCTTGATGGCTCTTGGAGATGAATCTTTCCATCTCCCATGACTCGGAGGTGGAAGCTTTTGTCTTTCCTTTTCCTTTTCTAGAGGATACTCCGGCCTTAGGTGCCATTGATGGTAATGGAAAAACAAAAAGCTTATGCTTTTACCACACCAAAATTAAAATATTGCTCGTCCTCGAGCAATAAAAGAAAGAAGAGAAGGAGAAGAAGAAGAAAATATGGAGGAGAGGGAAAGAAGTAGGTTCGGCTATGTGGGAGAAGAAGGGGTTGTGTTGTGTGAAAATGAAGTAGAAAGGAAGGGTATTTATAGGGAGAGGGGTGTATGGGGAAGAGTGGATAAATGTGGGTGGTGAATGAAAAACAGAAGGGATGACCATGAATGGAGAGAGAGAGGGCGAGGTAGGTGGGGATCCTGTGAGGTTTACAGATCCTGAGGTGATCTTGTAGGGTCCACAAATCCTGAGGTGATCCTGTGGGGTCCACAGATCCTGAGGTGTCAAGGAATTCCATCCCTGCACCAAATAGGCATGTAAAATGCCTTTGCACACCATTCTGGCGTTTAAACGCCCATTGGTGCACATTCTGGGCGTTCAACGCCCATGTAAAGCATGTTTCTGGCGTTGAACGCCAGTTTCATGCTTGTTACTGGCGTTCAGCGCCAGTTTTTCCTCTCTGGGCACATTCCTGGCGTTCAGCGCCAGAATGTTGCTTGTTTCTGGCGTTCAGCGCCAGAATGATGCTCTGTTCTGGCGTTGAACGCCAGCCAGATGCATCTTACTGGCGTTGAACGCCAGCCTGTGCATCCTCTAGGGTGTAAATTTTTTTTCTTCTGCTGTTTTTGACTCTGTTTTTAATTTTTTTGATTTTTTTCGTGACTTCTCATGATCATGTACCTAATAAAACACAGAATAACAATAAAATAGAATAAAATAAAATTAGATAATTAAAATTGGGTTGCCTCCCAACAAGCGCTTCTTTAATGTCAATAGCTTGACAGTGGCTCCCATGGAGCCACAAGGTGATCAGGTCAATGTTGTATAGTTGCCAACACCAAACTTAGAGTTTGGATATGGGGTTTTAACACCAAACTTAGAGTTTGGTTGTGGCCTCCCAACACCAAACTTAGAGTTTGACTGTGGGGGCTCTTCTTGACTCTGAACTGAGAGAAGCTCTTCATGCTTACTCTCTTTTGTCACAGAGGGATGGCCATGTGCCTTAAACACAAGGTAGTCCCCATTTAATTGAAGGACTAATTCACCTCTGTTGACATCTATCACAGCTCTTGCTGTGGCTAGGAAAGGTCTTCCAAGGATGATGCAATCATCCTCTTCCTTCCTAGTGTCTAAGATTATGAAATCAGCAGGGATGTAAAGGCCTTCAACCTTTACTAACACATCCTCTACTATTCCATAAGCTTGTCTCAATGACTTGTCTGCCAGTTGTAATGAGAACAAGGCAGGTTGTACCTCAATGATCCCCAGCTTCTCCATTACAGAGAGTGGCATAAGATTTATCCCTGACCCCAGATCACACAGAGCTTTTTCAAAGATCATGGTGCCTATGGTACAGGGTATTAAGAACTTGCCAGGATCTTATTTCTTTTGAGGTAGAATTTTCTGAATCCAAGTATCCAGTTCATTGATGAGCAAGGGAGGTTCACTTTCCCAAGTCTCATTACCAAACAACTTGGCATTCAGCTTTATGATAGCTCCTAAATATTGAGCAACTTGCTCTCCAGTTACATCTTCATCCTCTTCTGAGGAAGAATAGTCTTCAGAGCTCATGAATGGCAGAAGGAGATTTAATGGAATCTCTATAGTCTCTATATGAGCATCAGATTCCTTTGGATCCTTAATAGGAAACTCCTTTTTGCTTGAGGGACGTCCCAGGAGGTCTTTCTCACTAGGATTTTCGTCCTCCTCCTCCCTTGTGCATTCGGCCATATTGACTATGTCAATGGCTTTGCACTCTCCTTTTGGATTCTCTTCTGTATTGCTTGGGAGAATACTGGGAGGAGTTTCAATGACTTTCTTACTCAGCTGGCCCACTTGTGCCTCCAGATTTCTAATGGAGGATCTTGTTTCACTTATGAAACTGAAAGTGGCCTTTGACAGATCAGAGACTACATTGGCTAAATTAGAAGTGTTTTGTTCAGGATTCTCTGTCTGTTGCTGAGAAGATGATGGATATGGCTTGCTATTGTTCAGCCTGTTGCGTCCACCATTGTTAAAGCCTTGTTGAGGCTTTTGTTGATCCTTCCATGAGAAATTTGGATGATTTCTCCATGATGAGTTATAGGTGTTTCCATAAGGTTCACCCATGTAATTAACCTCTGCCATGGCAGGGTTCTCAGGATCATAAGCTTCTTCAGAAGCTGCCTCTCTAGTACTGTTGGATGCATGTTGCCATCCATTCAGATTTTGAGAGATCATGTTGACCTGTTGAGTCAACACTTTGTTCTGAGCCAATATGGCATTCAGAGTATCAATTTCAAGAACTCCTTTCTTTTGAGGTATCCCATTATTCACGGAATTCCTCTCAGAAGTGTACATGAATTGGTTGTTTGCAACCATGTCAATGAGCTCTTGAGCCTCTTCAGGCGTTTTCTTCAGGTGAATAGATCCACCTGTAGAATGGTCCAATGACATTTTCGAAAATTCAGAGAGACCATAATAGAATATATCTAAAATGGTCCATTCTGAAAACATGTCAGATGGACATCTTTTGGTCAGCTGCTTGTATCTTTCCCAAGCTTCATAGAGGGATTCACCATCTTTTTGTTTGAAGGTTTGAACATCCACTCTCAGCTTGCTCAGCTTTTGAGGAGGAAAGAATTTATCCAAGAAGGCAGTGACCAACTTATCCCATGAGTCCAGGCTATCCTTGGGTTGTGAATCCAACCATACTCTAGCTCTGTCTCTTACAGCAAAAGGGAAAAGCATGAGTCTGTAGACTTCAGGATCAACTCCATTCGTCTTTACAGTCTCACAGATCTGCAAGAACTCAGTTAAAAACTGATAAGGATCTTCATATGGAAGTCCATAAAACTTGCAGTTTTGTTGCATTAAGGCAACTAGCTGAGGTTTCAGCTCAAAGTTGTTGGCTCCAATGGCAGGAATGGAGATGCTTCTTCCATCAAACTTGGACGTTGGCTTTGTGAAGTCACCAAGTATTCTCCTTGCATTATTATTATTTTCGGCTGCCATCTCCTTCTCTTGTTCGAAAATTTCTGAAAGGTTACCTTTAGAATAATTTAATTTAGCTTCTCTTAATTTCCTCTTCAGGGTCCTTTCAGGTTCTGGATCAATTTCAACAAGAGTGCCTTTATCCTTGTTCCTGCTCATATGAAAGAGAAGAAAACAAGAAAAGAAAGAGGAATCCTCTATGTCACAGTATAGAGATTCCTTTATATTAGTAGAAGAAGAAGGGGTAGAAGAATGAAGAAGGATGGATTCGGATTTATGGATGAAGAGAGGTGAAGAGAAGTGTTAGTAAATAAATAATTAAATAGAAGAAGAAAAGAGAAAGAGAATTTTCGAAAATAATTTTAAAAAGGGGTTAGTGATTTTCAAAAATTAGAGATAAATTAAAATTAAAATTAAAACTTGAAACAATTAGTTAATTAAAAAAAATTTTTGAAAAGTAGAGAGGTATTTTCGAAAATTAGAGAGGGAAAAGTAGTTAGGTAATTTTGAAAAAGATAAGGAACAAACAAAAAGTTAGTTAGTTGATTGAAAAAGATTTGAAATCAACATTTTAAAAAGATAAGAAAATACGAAGTTAGATGAGATATTTTGAAATCAAATTTTGAAAAAGATAAAATTTTGAGGAGGATAAGATAAAAAGTTAAGATAGAAATTTTAATAAAAAGATATTTTGAAAAAGATTTAGTTTTTAAAATGACTTAACTGACAAGAAACTACAAGATAAGATTCTAGAATTTAAAGATTGAACCTTTCTTAACAAGAAAGTAACAAACTTCAAATTTTTGAACCAATCACATTACTTGTTAGCTAATTTTCGAAAATTAGATATAAAAGATAAAAAAGATTTTTGAAAAATAATTTTTAAAGTTTTCGAAAAATAGAAAAAAAAATGAAAAAGATATGATTTTTGAAAAAGATTTTGAAAAGATAAGATTTTTAAAATTGAAATTTTGACTTTGACTTGTAAGAAACAACTAATTTTAAAAATTTTTGACCAAGTCAACCCAAAATTTCGAAAATTTGGAGGGAAATAAGGAAAAGATATTTTTTTGATTTTTGAATTTTTAATTATGAGAGAGAAAAACACAAAAATACTTAATGCATGAAATTTTTAGATCAAAACAATGAATGCATGCAAGAATGCTATGAATGTCAAGATGAACACCAAGAACACTTTGAAGATCATGATGAACATCAAGAACATATTTTTAAAAAATTTTTGATGTAAAGAAAATATGCAAGACACCAAACTTAGAAATTTTTAATGCATGGACTCTAACAATTGAAAAATGCATATGAAAAATAATAAACAACACAAAACAAGAAAACATCAAGATCAAACAAGAGGACTTATCAAGAACAACTTGAGGATCATGAAGAACACTATGAATGCATGGGATTTTCGAAAAATGCAAAAAATTTTTAAAAGCATACAATTAACACCAAACTTAAAAATTGACTCAAGACTCAAACAAGAAACACAAAATATTTTTTATTTTTATGATTTTATTATTCTTTTGGATTTTTATTAAATTTTTTCGAAAATAAAGTTTAGAAAAACGAAAAATAAAAGAAAAATTTTGAAAAAGATTTTTGAAAAGAAAATTACCTAATCTGAGCAACAAGATGAACCGTCAGTTGTCCATACTCGAACAATCCCCGGCAACGGCGCCAAAAACTTGGTGGACGAAATTGTGATCAACAATAATGGCACTTTGGCATGTGCCTAAAAAAACTAACTCAGCACTTTCTTTCCACAATCTCGTTCAACTAACCAGCAAGTGTACTGGGTCGTCCAAGTAATAAACCTTACGTGAGTAAGGGTCGATCCCACAGAGATTGTTGGTATGATGCAAGCTATGGTCACCTTGTAAATCTCAGTTAGGCAGATTAAATTTGTTTATGGTTTCGAAAATAGAAATAAGAAAATAGAAGTAATAAAAGGGATAGAATACTTATGCAGATTCATTGATGGGAATTTCAGATAAGCGAATGGAGAGACTGTAAGGCTCAAGGACGCCTACTTTCCTACTGCTTCAACTCAATCCTTCTTACTCCTTTCCATGGCAAGCTGTGTATAGGGGTTCACCGTTTGACGATGGCTACTTTCAATCCTCTCGGGAAAATGGTCCTCTGCGCTGTCACTCGCATGGCTAATCGTCTGGAGGCATCACACTGGCCGAAGGCTACATCCCATCCTCGCAGTGAAAACTACGCTCACGCGCTCTGTCACAGCACAGCTAATCACTGGTTGGTTCCCGCTCCTACTGGAATAGAATTCCTTGATTCTTTTGTGTCTGTCACTAACGCCCAGCACTTGCGAGTCTGAAGCACGTCACAGTCATTCATTACCGGAATCCTACTCGAAATACCACAGACAAGGTGAAACTTTCCAGATTCCCAAGATCCTACTCGGAATACCACAGAAAAGGTGAAACTTTCCGGATCCTCATAAATGCCGCCATCTATCTAGCTTATACCACGAAGATTCTGTTGGGGAATCTAAGAGATACACATTCAAGCTCTGTTGCATGTAGAACGGAAGTGGTTGTCAGTCACACGCGTTCATAGTTGAGAATGGTGATGAGCGTCACATAATCATCACATTCATCATGTTCTTGGGTACGAATGAATATCTTGGAATAAGAATAAGAGAGATTTGAATAAAAGAAAATAGAATTGCATTAATACTTGAGGTACAGTAGAGCTCCACACCCTTAATCTATGGTGTGCAGAAACTCCACCGTTGAAAATACATAAGTAAAAGGTTCAGGCATGGCCGAATGGCCAGCCCCCATAACGTGATCAATAGCCTCTTAAGATGAAGAATAAAATAAAACTGAGACCAAAGATGTCTAATACAATAGTAAGAGGTCCTATATATACTAGACTAGCTACTAGGGATTACATGAGTAAGTAATTGATGTATAAATCCACTTCCAGGGCCCACTTGGTGTATGCTTGGGCTGAGCTTGATCAATCCACGAGCTGAGGCATCTCTTGGAGTTGAACTCCGAGTTATGACGTGTTTTGGGCGTTCAACTCCGGATCATGACGTTTTTCTGGCGTTTAACTCCAGACTGCAGCATGTACTTGGCATTCAACGCCATGTTACGTCGCCAATTTCCGAATGAAGTATGGACTATTATATATTGCTGGAAAGCTCTGGATGTCTACTTTCCAACACCGGTGAGAGCGCGCTATTTGGAGTTCTGTAGCTCCAGAAAATCCATTTCGAGTGCAGGGAGGTCAGATTCCAACAGCATCAGCAGTCCTTTTGTCAGCCTTTTTCACAGTTTTGCTCAAGTCCCTCAATTTCAGCCAGAAATTACCTGAAATCACAGAAAAATACACAAACTCATAGTAAAGTCCAGAAATGTGAATTTAACATAAAAACTAATGAAAACATCCCTAAAAGTAGCTTGAACTTACTAAAAACTATCTAAAAACAATGCCAAAAAGCGTATAAATTATCCGTTCATCACCCGTCCTCTCAGTGAAAATGTTCAACGCGCTCTGACACAGCACGGCTATTCAGCTGTCGGTTCTCGATCATGTCGGAATAGAATCCAGTGATTCTTTTGCGTCTGTCACTAGTGCCCCACAATCACGAGTTTGAAGCTCGTCACAGTCATTCAATCCTTGAATCATACTTAGAATACCACAGACAAGGTTTAAACCTTCCGGATTCTCTTGAATGCCACCATCAATTCTAGCTTATACCACGAAGATTCTGATTAAGGAATCCAAGAGATAAACATTCAAGCCTTGTTTGCTTGTAGAACGGAAGTGGTTGTCAGGCACGCGTTCATAAGTGAGAATGATGATGAGCGTCATATAATCATCACATTCATCATGTTCTTGGGTGCGAATGAATATCTTAGAACAAGAATAAGCAGAATTGAACAGAAGAACAATAGTAATTGCATTGATACTCGATTTATAGCAGAGCTCCACACCTTAATCTATGGTGTGTAGAAACTCCACCGTTGAAAATACACAAGAACAAGGTCTAGGCATGGCCGAATGGCCAGCCTCCCAAAGAGGGTTCAATCATAAAAACATGATCAAAAGATTCCTAATACAATAGCAAAAGGTCCTATTTGTAGATAACTAGTAGCTTAGGGTTTACAAAGATGAGTAAATTACATAAAAATCCACTTCCGGGCCCACTTGGTGTGTGCTTGGGCTGAGCATTGAAGCTTTCATGTGTAGAGACTTTTCTTGGAGTTAAACGCCAGCTTTTGTGCTAGTTTGGGCATTTAACTCCCATTCTTGTGCCAGTTCCGGCGTTTAACGCCAGAATTCTTGAGCTGACTTGGAACGCTTGTTTGGGCCATCAAATCTCGGGCAAAGTATAAACTATTATACATTTCCGGAAAGCCCAGGATGTCTAATTTCCAACGCAATTGAGAGCGCGCCAATTGGGCTTCTGTAGCTCCAGAAAATCCACTTCGAGTGCAGGGAGGTCAGAATCCAACAACATCTACAGTCCTTTTCAGCCTCTGAATCAGATTTTTGCTCAGCTCCCTCAATTTCAGCCAGAAAATACCTGAAATCATAGAAAAATACACAAACTCATAGTAAAGTCCAGAAAAGTGAATTTTAACTAAAAACTAATAAAAATATAATAAAAACTAACTAAAACATACTAAAAACATACTAAAAATAATGCCAAAAAGCGTATAAATTATCCGCTCAACACAACACCAAACTTAAATTGTTGCTTGTCCCTAAGCAACTAAAAATCAAATAAGATAAAAAGAAGAGAATATGCAATGAATTCCAAAAACATCTATGAAGATCAGTATTAATTAGATGAGCGGGGCTTTTAGCTTTTTGCCTCTGAATAGTTTTGTTATCTCACTCTATCCTTTGAAATTCAGAATGATTGGCTTCTATAGGAACTCAGAATCCAGATAGTGTTATTGATTCTCCTAGTTAAGTATGATGATTCTTGAACACAGCTACTTTATGAGTCTTGGCCGTGGCCCAAAGTACTATGTCTTCCAGTATTACCACCGGATACATACATGCCACAGACACATAGCTGGGTGAACCTTTTCAGATTGTGACTCAGCTTTGCTAGAGTCCCCAATTAGAGGTGTCCAGGGTTCTTAAGCACACTTTTTTTGCCTTGGATCACGACTTTATTTTTACCCTTGCCTTTTGGTTTAAAGGGCTATTGGCTTTTTCTGCTTGTTTTCTCTCTCTTTTTTCTTTGTATTCACTGCTTTTTCTTGCTTCAAGAATCATTTTTATGATTTTTCAGATCCTCAGTAACATGTCTTTTTTTTCATCATTCTTTCTAGAGCCAACATTCATGAACAACAAATTCAAAAGACATATGCACTGTTCAAGCATACATTCAGAAGACAAAGTATTGCCACCACATCAAAATAATTAATCTGTTATAAAATTCAAAATTCATGCAATTCTTCTCTTTTTTAATTAAGAACATTTTTCATTTAAGAAAGGTGATGGATTCATAGGACATTCATAACTTTAAGGCATAGACACTAAGACACTAATGATCATAAGACACAAACATAAATAAACATAAGTATAAAAATTCGAAAAACAGAAAAACAAAGGACAAGGAGATTAAAGAACGGGTCCACCTTAGTGATGGCGGCTTGTTCCTCCTCTTAAAGATCTTATGGAATGCTTGAGCTCCTCAATGTCTCTTCCTTGCCTTTGTTGCTCCTTTCTCATGATTCTTTGATCTTCTCTAATTTCATGGAGGAGGATGGAATGTTCTTGGTGCTCCACCCTTGGTTGTCCCATGTTGGAACTTAACTCTCCTAGGGAGGTGTTAATTTGCTCCCAATAATTTTGTGGAGGAAAGTGCATCCCTTGAGGTATCTCAGGGATTTCATGATGAGGTGTTTCCTCATGCTCATGTCCATGAGTGGGATCTCTTGTTTGGTCCATCCTCTTCTTAGTGATGGGCTTGTCCTCATCAATGAGGATGTCTCCCTCTATGTTAATTCCAACTGAATTACAGAGGTGACAAATGAGATAAGGGAAGGCTAACCTTGCCAAGGTAGAGGACTTGTCCGCCACCTTATAAAGTTCTTGGGATATAACCTCATGAACTTCTACTTCCTCTCCAATCATGATGCTATGAATTATGATATCCCGATCTATAGTAACTTCGGACCGGTTGCTAGTGGGAATGTTTGAGCGTTGGATAAACTCCAACCATCCTCTAGCCACGGGCTTGAGGTCAAGCCTTCTCAGTTGAACCGGCTTTCCTCTTGAATCTCTCTTCCATTGAGCGCCCTCTTCACAAATGTCTATGAGGACTTGGTCCAACCTTTGATCAAAGTTGACCCTTCTAGTGTAGGGGTGTTCATCTCCTTGCATCATGGGCAAGTTGAATGCCAACCTTACATTTTCCATACTAAAATCTAAACATTTTCCCCAAACCATTGTAAGCCAATTCTTTGGGTCCGGGTTCACGCTTTGATTATGGTTCTTGGTGATCCATGCATTGGCATAGAAGTCTTGAACCATTAAGATTCTGACTTGTTGAATGGGGTTGGTAAGAACTTCCCAACCTCTTCTTTGGATCTCATGTCGGATCTCCGGATATTCACTCTTTTTGAGTTTGAAAGGGACCTCGGGGATCACCTTCTTCTTGGCCACAACTTCATAGAAGTGGTCTTGATGCACCCTTAAGATAAATCTCTCCATCTCCCATGACTCAGAGGTGGAAACTTTTGCCTTTCCTTTCCTCTTTCTAGAGGTTTCTCCGGCCTTAGGTGCCATAAATGGTTATGGGAAAACAAAAAGCAACGCTTTTACCACACCAAACTTAAAAAGTTTGCTCGTCCTCGAGCAAAAGAAGAAAGAAGAGAGTAGAAGAAGAAGAAATAGAGGAGATGGAGGGAGGGCTTTGTGTTTCGGCCAAGGGAGAGAAGTAGTGTGTATGATGTGTGAAAATAAGGGGGTGAAGATGGGTTTATATGGGGGTGGGAAGGTGGGTAGGGTTTGGTCATGTATGGGTAGGTTTGGGAGGGAAAGTGGTTTGAATTTGGATGGTGGGGTAGGTGGGGTTTTATGAAGGATGGATGTGAGTGGTGAAAAGAATGGTGGGATTTGATAGGTGAGGGGTTTTTGGGAAAGAGGTATTGAGGTGAATGGGTGAATGGGTGAAGAAGAGAGAGAGTGGTGGGGTAGGTAGGGATCCTGTAGGGTCCACAGATCCTGAGGTGTCAAGGATAGCTCATCCCTGCACCAAGTGGCGTGCAAAAACGCCCTTTCTGCCAATCCTGGCATTAAATGCTGGGCTGCTGCCCCTTTCTGGCGTTTAACTCCAGCTTCTTGCCCATTCCTAGCGTTAAATGCCAGTCTGGTGCCCCTTTCTGGCGTTAAACGCCCAGAATGGTGCCAGACTGGGCGTTAAACGCCCATTTGCTGCCCTTACTGGCGTTTAAACGCCAGCAAGTTTTTCCTCCAAGGTGTGCTGTTTTTTTTTCTGTTTTTCATTCTGTTTTTGCTTTTTCAATTATTTTTGTGACTTCCCATGATCATCAACCTATAGAAAACATAAAATAACAATGGAAAATAGATAAATATAACATTGGGTTGCCTCCCAACAAGCGCTTCTTTAATGTCAGTAGCTTGACAGTGGGTTCTCATGGAGCCTCACAGATACTCAGAGCAATGTTGGAACCTCCCAACACCAAACTTAGAGTTTGAATGTGGGGGTTCAACACCAAACTTAGAAGTTGGTTGTGGCCTCCTAACACCAAACTTAGAGTTTGACTGTGGGGGCTCTGTTTGACTCTGTTTTGAGGGAAGCTCTTCATGCTCCCTCTCCATGGTTACAGAGGGGTATCCTTGAGCCTTAAATATAAAGGATTCTTCATTCACTTGAATGATCAATTCTCCTCTGTCAACATCAATCACAGCCTTTGCTATGGCTAGGAAGGGTCTGCCAAGGATGATGGATTCATCCATGCACTTCCCAGTCTCTAGGACTATAAAATCAGCAGGGATGTAATGGTCTTCAATCTTTACCAGAACATCCTCCATAAGTCCATAAGCTTGTTTTCTTGAATTGTCTGCCATTTCTAGTGAGATTCTTGCAGCTTGTACCTCAAAGATCCCTAGCTTCTCCATTACAGAGAGAGGCATGGGGTTTATGCTTGACCCTAGGTCACACAGAGCCTTCTCAAAGGTCATGGTGCCTAATGTACAAGGTATTGAGAACTTCCCAGGGTCCTGTCTCTTTTGAGGTAATCTCTGCCAAGTCAAGTCATCCAGTTCTTTGGTGAGCAAAGGGGGTTCGTTCTCCCAAGTCTCATTACTGAATAACTTGTCATTTAGCTTTATGATTGCTCCAAGGTACTTAGCAGCTTGCTCTTCAGTGACATCTTCGTCCTCTTCAGAGGAAGAATACTCATCAGAGCTCATGAATGGCAGAAGTAAATCCAATGGAATCTCTATGGTCTCTGTGTGAGCCTCAGATTCCCATAGTTCCTCATTAGGGAACTTATTGGAGGCCGGTGGACGTCCATTGAGGTCTTCCTCAGCGGCGTTCACTGCCTCTTCCTCCTCTCCAAATTCGGCCATGTTGATGGCCTTACATTCTCCTTTTGGATTCTCTTCTGTGTTGCTTGGAAGAGTACTAGGAGGGAGTTCAGTAACTTTCTTACTCATCTGACCTACTTGTGCCTCCAAGTTTCTAATGGAGGACCTTGTTTTAGTCATGAAACTTTGAGTGGTTTTGATTAGATCAGAGACCATGGTTGCTAAGTCAGAGTGGCCCTGATTAAAATTCTCTGTCTGTTGCTGAGAAGATGATGGAAAAGGCTTGTCATTGTTAAACCAGTTTCTTCCACCATTATTGTTGTTGAAACCTTGTTGAGGTCTCTGTTGATCCTTCCATGAGAGATTTGGATGATTTCTCCATGAAGGATTATAGGTGTTTCCATAGGGTTCTCCCATGTAATTCACCTCTTCCATTGAAGGGTTCTCAGGATCATAAGCTTCTTCTTCAGATGAAGCGTCCTTAGTACTGCCTGATGCAGCTTGCATTCCAGACAGACTTTGAGAAATCATATTGACTTGCTGAGTCAATATTTTATTCTGAGCCAATATGGCATTCAGAGTATCAATCTGAAGAACTCCTTTCTTCTGATTCGTCCCATTGTTCACAGGATTCCTTTCAGAAGTGTACATGAATTGGTTATTTGCAACCATTTCAATGAGTTCTTGAGCTTCTGCAGGCGTCTTCTTCAGATGAAGAGATCCTCCAGCAGAGCTGTTCAATGACGTCTTGGACAGTTCATACAGACCATCATAGAAGATACCTATGATGGTCCATTCAGAAAGTATGTCAGAAGGACACTTTCTGATCAATTGTTTGTATCTTTTCCAAGCTTCATAGAGGGATTCACCTTCCTTCTGTCTGAAGGTTTGGACTTCCACTCTGAGCTTGCTCATTTTTTGAGGTGGAAAGAACTTTGCCAAGAAGGCATTGACTAGCTTTTCCCAAGAGTTCAGGCTTTCTTTAGGTTGTGAGTCCAACCATATCCTAGCTCTGTATCTTACAGCAAAAGGGAATAGCATAAGTCTGTAGACCTTAGGGTCAACCCCATTGGTCTTGACAGTGTCACAGATTTGCAAGAATTCAGCCAAAAACTGATGAGGATCTTCCAATAGAAGTCCATAGAACTTGCAATCCTATTGCATTAGAGAAATTAATTGAGGTATAAGCTCAAAGTTGTTTACTCCAATGGCAGGGATAGAGATGCTTCTCCCATAGAAGTCGGGAGTAGGTGTAGTAAAGTCACCCAGCACCTTCCTTGCATTGTTGGCATTGTTATTGTTTTCGGCTGCCATATCTTCTTCTAGTTTGAAGATTTCTGTTAGGTCCTCTACAGAGAATAGTACTTTAGCTTCTCTTAGCTTTCGCTTCAAGGTCCTTTCAAGTTCAGGGTCAGCCTCAACAAGAATGCTTTTGTCTTTGCTCCTACTCATATGAAAGAGAAGAGAACAAGAAAATATGGAATCCTCTATGTCACAGTATAGAGATTCCTTGAGGTGTCAGAGGAAAAGAAGAATATAAGGAGGAGGTAGAAGAATTCAAACTTATCAAGAGGGATAGAGTTCAAATTGTGCATTGAGGAGGAGTGTTAGTCCATAAATAGAAGGATGTGAGAAGAGGGGAAGAATTTTTGAAAATAAATTAAAAGATTTTGAAGAAATTTTGAAAAATTGATTGACGATTTTCGAAAACTAAGAGTGGAAAAGAAATTAAGTGATTTTTGAAAAAGATTTTGAAATTAGAAATCAAAAAGATATGATTGAAAACTATTTTGAAAAAGATGTGATCAAAAAGATATGATTGAAAAATAATTTAAAAAGATTTGATTTTTAAAATTAATGACTTGGCTAACAAGAAATTTAAAAGATATGATTCAGACATTAAACCTTTCTCAACAGAAAAGGCAACATACTTGAAATGTTGAATCAAATCATTAATTGTTAGCAAGTATTTTTGAAAAATGGAAAGAAATTGATTTTGAAAATATATGATTGAAAAGATATGATTTGAAAAAGATTTGATTTTGAAAAATTATGAAAACTTGAAAAAAAAATTTGAATTAAAAACAAAATCTTCCCTCTTGTGCCATCCTGGCGTTAAACGCCCAGAATGGTATCTATTATGGCGTTTAACGCCCAAAACTCTACCTTTTTGGGCGTTAAACGCCCAGCCAGGCACCCTAGCTGGCGTTTAAACGCCAGTTTTCCTTCTTCACTGGGCGTTTTGAACGCCCAGCTATTTCTGTGTAATTCCTCTGCTGCATGTTCTGAATCTTCAATTCTCTGTATTATTGACTTGAAAAGACACAAATTAAAAATTTTTTAAATTTTTTTTAATGATGAGGAATAATCAAAATGCAACTAAAATCAACTAAACAATGCATGCAAGACACCAAACTTAGAAGTTTGTATACTATTGACACTAACAAATTGAGAATGCATATGAGAAACAACAAAACACTCAAGACAAGAGAATTTAAAGATCAGAGCAAGGAAATCATCAAGAACAACTTGAAGATCAAATGAAGAACATAATGCGTGTAATTTTCGAAAATTAGAAGACTAAAAACATGCAATGGACACCAAACTTAAAATTAGACACTAGACTCAAACAAGAAACATAAAATTATTTTTTTGGTTTTAAGATTTTATAATTTTTTTGGATTTTTTCGAAAATTATATGGAAAAGAAAATTAAGAGATCCAAAATTTTTAATAAGAATTCCAGAAATCATGCAATGTTAGTCTAAAGCTTTAGTCTAAAGAAATTAGACATGGCTAGCCAAGCTTCAGCAGGACATTGCATTCAAGAGCTAAATTGATGAGAATCAATCTGCTTTGGTGATGATGAAAACATCACCTTGAAACTCTAGAATTCATTCTAAACAATTCTGAAGAAAAATACCGAATCTAACCAACAAGATGAACCGTCAGTTGTCCAAACTCAAACAATCCCCAGCAACGGCGGCAAAAACTTGGTGCACGAAATTGTGATCATCAATGGCGCCATCAACATTGTACGCTCAATTGCAATCTCAACTCCTTATCACAACTTTACACAACTAAACAGCAAGTGCACTGGGTCATCCAAGTAATAAACCTTATGCGAGTAAGGGTTGATCCCACAGAGATTGTTGGTATGAAGCAAGCTATGGTCATCTTGTAAATCTCAGTCAAGCAGATTCAAATGGTTATGAAGGATTAAAGATTAAAAGATAAATAAAACATAAAATAAAGATAGAGATACTTATGTAATTCATTGGTGAGAATTTCAGATAAGCGTATGGAGATGCTTTGTCCCTTCCGTCTCTCTGCTTTCCTACTGTCTTCATCCAATCCTTCTTACTCCTTTCCATGGCAAGCTGTATGTTGGGTATCACCGTTGTCAATGGCTACAGTCCCGTCCTCTAAGTGAAAATGTTCAACGCGCTCTGTCACAGCACGGCTATTCAGTTGTCGGTTCTCGATCATGTCGGAATAGAATCCAGTGATTCTTTTGCGTCTGTCACTAATGCCCCACAATCGTGAGTTTGAAGCTCGTCACAGTCATTCAATCCTTGAATCCTACTCAGAATACCACAGACAAGGTTTAGACCTTTCGGATTCTCTTGAATGCCGCCATCAATTCTAGCTTATACCACGAAGATTCTAATTAAGGAATCCAAGAGATAAACATTCAAGCCTTGTTTGCTTGTAGAACGGAAGTGGTTGTCAGGCACGCGTTCATAAGTGAGAATAATGATGAGCGTCACATAATCATCACATTCATCATGTTCTTGGGTGCGAATGAATATCTTAGAACAAGAATAAGCTGAATTGAATAGAAGAACAATAGTAATTGCATTGATACTCGAGGTATAGCAGAGCTCCACACCTTAATCTATGGTGTGTAGAAACTCCACTGTTGAAAATACATAAGAACAAGGTCTAGGAATGGCCGAATGGCCAGCCTCCCAAAGAGGGTTCAGTCATAAAAACATGATCAAAAGATTCCTAATACAATAGCAAAAGGTCCTATTTGTAGATAACTAGTAGCTTAGGGTTTACAAAGATGAGTAAATTACATAAAAATCCACTTCTGGGCCCACTTGGTGTGTGCTTGGGCTGAACATTGAAGCTTTCATGTGTAGAAACTTTTCTTGGAGTTAAACGCCAGCTTTTGTGCTAGTTTGGGCGTTTAACTCCCATTCTTGTGCCAGTTCCGGCGTTTAACGCCAGAATTCTTGAGCTGACTTGGAACGCTTGTTTGGGCCATCAAATCTCGGGCAAAGTATAAACTATTATACATTTCTGGAAAGCCCAGGATGTCTAATTTCCAACGCAATTGAGAGCGTGCCAATTGGGCTTCTGTAACTCCAGAAAATCCACTTCGAGTGCAGGGAGGTCAGAATCTAACAGCATCTGCAGTCCCTTTCAGCCTCTGAATCAGTTTTTAGCTCAGGTCCCTCAATTTTAGCCAGAAAATATATGAAATCACAGAAAAATACACAAACTCATAGTAAAGTCCAGAAAAGTGAATTTTAACTAAAAACTAATAAAAATATAATAAAAACTAACTAAAACATACTAAAAACATACTAAAAATAATGCCAAAAAGCGTATAAATTATCTGCTCATCACTTGGTAATCCAGTCTCTCTAAGCTTGAACAATTGCCTAATGTCTTAATTTAATTGCTCATGGGAAGGGATGAAGTTTGATCACTGATTATACCACACACCTTCATAGATCAAAGTATTTGTAGGATTACATGTCACTATATCCATCCAACCCCCAACCTAATCCAGCATGAGAAAGCATTTCTAGCATGATTTCCTCATTCCTCTCTCAAGGTTCAGAGGAAATCCAAGTATGAACAGCGTCTCTGTCGAGACAACTTGTTCAATTGAGTTAAGATCGAAAGCTTTCTAGCAAAATCAAGAGAAAAGAAAGAAGAAGAAGATGAAAACTATTATTGATCCATTGAATTACAACAGAGCTCCCTAACGCAATGAAAAGAGTTAGTTGTTCATTGCTCTATTCAAACAAAAAAGAAAGAAAGTGCAGAAAAATAAAGATGAAGATTAGGAATTCAAAACAGAATATGAAAATTGAAGATTCATAAATGAGAATTACAAATTAAAACTAAACTACTACTAAGGAAGAAAAGAAGAGAAAAGGAAGAAGAGTGTATGAGGGGAGGGTTCCTTTGATGTTTAATTGAGTTGTTTATCTTACTTTTCTTGCAATTGGTAGTTGGTAGATTTATCTTTCCTTGCAATTTACCATGCTTTCCTTTTATGCCTTTGATGCCAAGGCATCTTAGGCTAGTTTCACAAGTCTTTTTCATTTGCTTTCATTAGGTTTTATGCACTTTCTTAAGCTATAAGCAAGTATTTGGGTGAGAATTTCATACATCCCTTGATTCAATTAAACTTGGTTATTTATGTGCTTTTCATAAGATTTTATGCAAATTTTACTTGATGATTGAATGATGCAAATATCTTGTAATTATAGCACACTTTGATACAATTGTTTGATTGATAATAGGTGGAAAAGAAGCTAAGGAAGGGCAAGCAAACAAGCAACAAAAGGGCCATGGAAAGGAACAAAGGAAGCAAAGTTGGTGGCCAAAGTTGGCTCACTAATGTTGCCTCAAACATTGATGAAGAGAAGGAGAGACCAACGTTGGAGCCAAAGTTGGCCTCCAACATTGCCTCAAACGTTCATTCTCAAGAGGTGCAAAGTTGGCCACCAACTTTGCCTCAAACGTTGGCTAAGAAAGGTGCATAGTTGGAGCCAAAGTTGGCCTCCAACTATACCTCAAACTACTAAGCAAGAAGGCAACGTTTGAGCCCAAAGTTGGACCTCAAACGCTACCTCAAATGTTGGCCATGAGGAAGGTGCATAGTTGGAGCCAAAGATGGCTTCTAACTGTGCCTCAAAATACTCAATTCAAGGTGCATAGTTGGAGCAAAAGTTGGTAGTCCAACATTGCAAGCAACGTTGAGGGAAGGAGGTGCCAACGTTGGAGGGAATGTTGGTGGTCCAACATTACCTCCAATGGGCTCGATGGTTTTCAAATTTTGGAGTTGAAAAAATGTGAAGTGACGCGTACGCGTGGATGAGTATTTTAGCCAGTTGTGCACACGCGCAAAACACTGTTATGAGGCATGCGCGTGGGCGACGCACACACGTGGGTAAGCAAACGTTGGTGCACCAACGTTGGGTCCAACATTGAGTCCAACATTGGGTCAAACTTAATGACCAACGTTCCAACACTATCTTACAAAGTTTGACCCAATGTTCTTGCTCAAACGTTGAACCCCAACGTGAACTCCAACGTCAATTCCAACTTCAATACAAAATGGCACCCATGCAGAGTATGAACATTAATTTGCAAACATCCTCATCAATGCTACTAAAGGCCACTCCCAACTAGCTTCAATAGAGGTCAAAGCCCACATATAAAGACTTCAAGAATGAATGAAGAAAGTGTATAAATAGATAGAATTGAAGTTAGTTAGGGACTCTGGACTAGATTTTTACTTTTTACTTTTGGGAAGACTAAAAGGGGAAACCCTAAATTACTTTTCTCTATATTTTTTGTCTAGTTCATGTACTTTCTTTCCTTTTTCATTTTCTGTTGGAATTGAGCTATGAAAACTAAACCCCTCTTCATTGGGTTAGAGAGCTCTGTTGTAATTCAATAGATCAATAACAGTTTTCATTCTTCTTCTTTCTTTTCTCTTGATTTTGCTAGAAACCTTTTAATCTT
Source organism: Arachis stenosperma (assembly GCF_014773155.1). Taxonomy (NCBI): domain Eukaryota; kingdom Viridiplantae; phylum Streptophyta; class Magnoliopsida; order Fabales; family Fabaceae; genus Arachis; species Arachis stenosperma. The sequence goes on along the minus strand of NC_080378.1, from coordinate 49,631,976 downwards.
CATTCCATTAAACAATTGTCTCGACAGAGAAATTAGTTATAATTGGATTTCCTTTGAACCTTGAGAGAGGAATGAGGAAATCATGCTAGAAATGCTTTCTCACATTGGATTAGGTTGGGGGTTGGATGGATATAGTGACATGTAATCCTACCAATACTTTGATCTATGAATTTGTGTGGTATAATCAGTGACCAAACTTCATCTCTTTCCATGAGCAATTAAATCAAGACATTGGACAATTGTTCAAGCTTAGAGAGATTGGGATCCAATCACCTAAGATTTCCAAGAAGATCAATGAATGCATTGATTGAGGAAGAGATGAAAATGTTTTGATCTGGAGAATGCAATATCTCCTAAGCCCAATGAATCCCCCACTCTGATCTCACCCGTTCTCTTACATTTGTTGTTTACTTTTATGCTTAATCACCCCATTCCCATTTATTTTCTTGCAATTTACTTTATGCTATTTACATTCCGTAATTTATTTTCCGTCATTTACATTCCTTGCTATTTACTTTTCCCGCCATTTAATTTTCTGCACTTCCAAATTCAAATATGCTTAGTTCAACTAGAACACTCATCTAATTAAAGTTGCTCAACTAATCAATCCCTGTGGGACTCGACCTCAATCTATTGTGAGTTTTTACTTGATGACAATTTGGTGCACTTGCCGGTGAAAATTTGTTGAGAGACAGATTTTCGTGCATCAAGTTTATGGCGCCATTGCCGGGGATTCATTATGTATTGACAATGACTAAATTGGAGGATAACTAGATTGAACATTTTTCTTTTCTTTGTTAATTAGTTTCAATTTCAGCTGTTTACTTTTATCTTCTACAATTTGAGTTATTTTTCTTTATTTCTTTACTTTTTAGCACACTAATCCACTAACTGTTTGTTCAATTGCACTAACCAATCTAACTATAATTTTTAGTGAATTCTTCACTTGCTGTTTGCATGTGTTTGCTGAGTGTATGACAGGTAGAAGAGGAGAAACTGCAACCTCTTTTGATACTGAACCTGAGAGGACCTTCCTTAGACTAAGGAGGGAATCAAGAAGAAAGAAGGCTATTGGTGCAAGGAAGAAGAGGAGGACTTAGATATGAATAAGGAGGATGATATGGCGAACCATCAAGAGGAAGTGGTGCATAATCATGCCAGAGAAGGCGCAGCCAATCATGCTGGGTAGGCGAGAAGAGTTTTAGGCTCTTACATCAACCCAAACCAAGGAAACTGTGGAAGTATCATCCTAAAACCAACCATTCATGCCAATAACTTCGAGTTAAAGCCTCAACCCATCACTCTTGTCCAAAACAATTGTTCATTCATAGGAAGTGCCCAAGAAGACCCCAATCAACATCTAACCAAATTCTTAAGAATCTATGATACAGTGAAGTCCAACGGTGTCCATCCTAACACCTACAGATTGCTTTTATTTCCCTTTTCTCTAAGGGATAAAGCATCTAAGTGGCTAGAATCCTTTCCTAAGGAGAGTTTGATAACTTGGGAAGATGTGGTGAATAAGTTTTTGGCAAAGTTTTACCCTCCCCAAAGAGTTAATAGACTGAGAGCTAAGGTTCAAATATTCAGGCAACAAGATGGTAAAACTCTATATGAAGCATGGGAGAGATATAAAGAGCTGACAAGGAAATGCCTTCCAGACATGTTCAATGAGTGGGTACAGCTACACATTTTCTATGAAGGTCTGTCACAAGAGTCAAAGAAAGCCTTGGATCACTCTTCTGGAGGCTCTCTCAACAAGAAGAAGACAATTGAAGAGGCTATAGATGTAATAGAAATAGTGGCCAATAATGAATATTTCTATGCCTTTGATAGAAGCACCAACAGAGGGGTGATGGAATTCAATCACATGAATGCAATTCTGGCTTAGAACAAGATTATCACTAAGCAATTGGCAGACCTTACAAAGCAGATATAGAGGAATCAAGTTGTAGCAATCCATGCTCAACCACCAGCACAAGAAGAGTTGAACTCAGAGGAAGGAGGTGAATGGGAGTAAGTCAATTATGTTGGAAACTCATCAAGACAAGCCTATGATCCATACTGATGCCAGGGCATCTTGGCCAGTTTCACTGACCTTTTCTTTACTGTTTTAGGGTAGTTTCATGCATTTTCTTAGTAAATAGGCAAGTTTTGGATGAAAATACACTTACACCTTGATTCAAGAAAACATTGTGAACTTTACATGATCTCATGAGAATTAGGTAGGAATTGAATGATATAATTGATGATGCATAATCTCATGACTTGGAACAGAGCTTTGATGTATTTTAATTGCTTGATTTCAGGACAAAGGAAGCAAGAAGGAGCCACGTTAGTTGTCACGTTAAGCTAATTAACGTGATCACTAACGTGGAATGGGGACAAGCTTGTAACGTTAATGAAAAAAGTGATCGCCAATAATGCCCTCGACGCCATCATAGCCCACGTTAGTTGCCACGTTAAGTACATTAATGTGGTAGCTAACGTGGAGGAAAAGAGGAGCTCCAATGTTAGTGGTAAAAGTGAATGCCACTAACGTTCCACAAAGGCACACTTAGCCACGTTAAGAGCCACGTTAATCCAATTAACGTGAACTCTAACGTGGGGGGGGGGGGGAGGAAGCAATCACCACGTTAGTGACACTAACCTTTGTCACTAACGTTGGATTAAGCCAAGAGTGCCCACGTTAGTGGTCACGTTAAGACCACTAACGTGAAGAGTAACGTGGAGTTAAGCATGATAGGCCAACGTTAATGACACTCACCTTTGTCACTAACGTTGGAGATGGCAATCACCACCACGTTAGTGGTCACGTTAATCCAATTAACGTGAACTCTAACGTGGGAAGGAGGGGTGTTTGGAGCGTTAGTGACAAAGGTAAGTGTCACTAACGCTCTCGAAGCTTAGGCATGACCGCGTTAAGGGTCACGTTAGTTACACTAACGTGAACTCTAACGTGGGGAGAAGACCCAAGAGCCAACGTTAATGAGAAAGGTGAACGCCAATAACGTTTGTGAAGGACCAAGAGGCAACATTAGTGGTCACGTTAGTGCCACTAACGTTGAAGTTAACGTGGATCATTAGTGGGTTGGAACGTTAGTGGAAAAAGTGATCGTCACTAACGTTCTCGAACCCACATTATCACTTAACGTTAAAACCACTAACGTCCTAACTAACGTCCATGTCTAACTCACACTTTTCTGCAAGCAAAGCTGAGCCCACTAAAGATTGTAACTGCTTCAACTCAAGATCAAAGGCCCATATCTAAGACTTGAAGAACTAACTAGAAGATCAAGAAGAGTAGTATATATAGGAGTATTTTTGAACTAGAAAGAATCTTGGCAATTTGGAGAACTACATCTTGTATATTTACTTTTTTGCACTTTTCTAGCTACGGAGGAATGTACTTTTTTCTACAATTTTCCATTTTCATTTCCAGAGCTATGAACAACTAAACCCCCTCTTATTGGGTTAGGGAGCTCTGTTGTAATTTGATGGATCAATTATAGTTTTTTTCTTCTTCCTCTTTCTTGTCTCTTGATTTACTAGAAGGCTTTCGATCTTAATTCAATTGGTTAGTTGTCTTGGAAAAGAAACTCTCCATAATTGGATCACTTTTGAGCCTTGGAATAGGGATGAGGAGATCATGCTAAAAATGCTTTCTCATGTTGGACCAAATTGGGGTTTGGACGGATATAGTGAAATGTAATCCTCCCAACACTTTGATTTGGAAATACATGTGGTATAATCAGTGACATCACTTCATCTCTTTCCATGAGCAATTAATTCAAGGAATTGGGCAATTGTTCAAGCTTAGAGAGATTGGGTTGTGGTGCACGAAATTGTGATCTCTACTTTTCACAACTCAAATAATCCCCGGTAATGAATCCAAAAACTTGGTGCTCAATACCACGGTATAAACATAATTTCACAACTTCGCACAACTAACCAGCAAGTGCACTGGGTCGTCCAAGTAATAAACCTTATGCGAGTAAGGGTCGATCCCACGGAGATTGTTGGTATGAAGCAAGCTATGGTCACCTTGTAAATCTTAGTCAGGCAGATTCAAATGGTTATGGATGATGTATGAATAAAACATAAAGATAAAGATAGAGATACTTATGTAATTCATTGGTGAGAACTTCAGATAAGCGAATGGAGATGCTTTGTCCCTTCTGTCTCTCTGCTTTCCTACTGTCTTCATCCAATCCTTCTTACTCCTTTCCATGGCAAGCTGTATGTTGGGCATCACCATTGTCAGTGGCTACAGTCCCATCCTCTCAGTGAAAATGTTCAACACACCCTGTCACGGCACGGCTAATCATCTGTCGGTTCTCAATCAGGTTGGAGTAGAATGCATTGATTCTTTTGCGTCTGTCACTAACGCCCAGCCTTCAGGAGTTTGAAGCTCGTCACAGTCATTCAATCATTGAATCCTACTAAGAATACCACAGACAAGGTTTAGACCTTCCGGATTCTCTTGAATGCTGCCATCAATTCTAGCTTATACCACGAAGAATCCGATTAAAGAATCCAAGAGATAAACATTCAAGCCTTGTTTGCTTGTAGAACGGGAGTGGTTGTCAGGCACGCGTTCATAAGTGAGAATGATGATGAGCGTCACATAATCATCACATTCATCAAGTTCTTGAGTGCGAATGAATATCTTGGAATAAGAACAAGCTGAATTGAATAGAAGAACAATAGTAATTGCATTAATACTCGAGGTACAGCAGAGCTCCACACCTTAATCTATGGTGTGTAGAAACTCCACCGTTGAAAATACTTAAGAACAAGGTCTAGGCATGGCCGAATGGCCAGCCTCCCAATACATGATCAAAAGACTCAAAATGATCAAGGATCCAAAGATTCGAAGATCTAAAGATGATCTAAGATCCCAAGATGAAAATACAATAGCAAAAGGCCTTATTTATAAAGAACTAGTAGCCTAAGGTTTACAGAAATGAGTAAATGACAGAAAAATCCACTTCCGGGCCCACTTGGTGTGTACTTGGACTGAGCATTGAAGCATTTTCGTGTAGAGACTTCTCTTGGAGTTAAACGCCAGCTTTATGCCAGTTTGGGCGTTTAACTCCCATTCTTGTGCCAGTTTCGGCGTTTAACGTTGGCATTCTTGAGCTGATTTGGAACGCCGGTTTGAGCCATCAAATCTCGGGTAAAGTATGGACTATGATATATTGCTGGAAAGCCCAGGATGTCTACTTTCCAACGCCGTTGAGAGCGCGCCAATTGGGCTTCTGTAGCTCCAGAAAATCCACTACGAGTGCAGGGAGGTCAGAATCCAACAGCATCTGCAGTCCTTTTCAGTCTCTGAATTAGATTTTTGCTCAGGTCCCTCAATTTCTGCCAGAAAATACCTGAAATCACAAAAAAACACACAAACTCATAGTAAAGTCCAGAAAAGTGAATTTTAACTAAAAACTAATAAAAATATACTAAAAACTAACTAAAACATACTAAAAACATACTAAAAACAATGCCAAAAAGCGTACAAATTATCCGCTCATCACAACACCAACCTTAAATTGTTGCTTGTCCTCAAGCAACTAAAAATCAAATAAGATAAAGAGAAGAGAATATGCAATGAATTCCAAAAACATCTATGAAGATCAGTATTAATTAGATGAGCGGGGCTTTTAGCTTTTTGCCTCTGAACAGTTTTGGCATCTCACTCTATCCTTTGAAATTCAGAATAATTGGCTTCTATAGGAACTCAGAATCCAGATAGTGTTATTGATTCTCCTAGTTAAGTATGATGATTCTTGAACACAGCTACTTTATGAGTCTTGGCCGTGGCCCAAAGCACTCTGTCTTCCAGTATTACCACCGGATACATACATGCCACAGACACATAATTGGGTGAACCTTTTCAGATTGTGACTCAGCTTTGCTAGAGTCCCCAATTAGAGGTGTCCAGGGTTTTCTTAAGCACACTCTTTTTGCCTTGGATCACAACTTTCTTTTTCTTTCTTCTTTTCTTTTTCTCTTTCTCTTTTTTTTTCTTTTTTCGTTTTTTTCGCTTCTTTTCTTTTTTTTTTGTATTCACTGCTTTTTCTTGCTTCAAGAATCATTTTTATGATTTTTCAGATCCTCAGTAACATGTCTCCTTTTTCATCATTCTTTCAAGAGCCATCCATTCATGAACAACAAATTCAAAAGACATATGCACTGTTTAAGCATACATTCAGAAAACAAAAGTATTGCCACCACATCAAAATAATTAATCTATTATAAAATTTAAAATTCATGCAATTCTTCTCTTTTTCAATTAAGAACATTTTTCATTTAAGAAAGGTGATGGATTCATAGGACATTCATAACTTTAAGGCATAGACACTAAGACACTAACGATCATAAGACACAAACATAGATAAACATAAGCATTAAAATTCGAAAAACAGGAAAATAAAGAACGGGTCCACCTTAGTGATAGCGGCTTGTTCTTCCTCTTGAAGATCTTATGGAGTGCTTGAGCTCCTCAATGTCTCTTCCTTGCCTTTGTTTCTCCTCTCTCATGATTTTTTGATCTTCTCTAATTTCATGGAGGAGGATGGAATGTTCTTGGTGCTCCACCCTTAGTTGTCCCATGTTGGAACTCAATTCTCCTAGGAAGGTGTTGATTTGCTCCCAATAGTTTTGTGGAGGAAAGTGCATCCCTTGAGGCATCTCAGGGATTTCATGATGAGTGGGATCTCTTGTTTGCTCCATCCTTTTCTTAGTGATGGGCTTGTCCTCATCAATGGGGATGTCTCCCTCTATGTCAATTCCAACTGAATAACAGAGGTGACAAATGAGATAAGGAAAGGCTAACCTTGCCAAGGTAGAGGACTTATCCGCCACCTTATAAAGTTCTTGGGCTATAACCTCATGAACTTCTACTTCTTCTCCAATCATGATATTTGAAAGGGACCTCGGGGATCACCTTCTTCAAGGCCACGACTTCATAGAAGTGGTCTTGATGCACCCTTGAGATGAATCTCTCCATTTCCCATGACTCGGAGGTGAAAGCTTTTGCCTTCCCTTTCCTCTTTCTAGAGGTTTCTCCGGCCTTGGATGCCATAAATGGTTATGGAAAAACAAAAAGCAATGCTTTTACCACACCAAACTTAAAAGGTTTGCTCGTCCTCGAGCAAAAGAAGAAAGAAGAGAGTAGAAGAAGAATAAATAGAGGAGATGGAGATGGCTTTGTGTTTCGGCCAAAGGGGGAGAAGTAGTGTTTAGGGTGTGTGAATATGAAGGAGTGAAGATGGGTTTATAAAGGGGTGGAGAGAGGGGTAGGGTTCGGCTATGGGAGGGTGGGTTCGGGAAGGAAAGTGGTTTGAATTTGAATGGTGAGGTAGGTGGGGTTTTATGAAGGATGGATGTGAGTGGTGAAGAGAAAGATGGGATTTGATAGGTGAAGGGTTTTTAGGGAAGAGGTGTTGAGGTGATTGGTGAATGGGTGAAGAAGAGAGAGAGTGGTGGGGTAGGTGGGGATCCTGTGGGGTCTACAGATCCTGAGGTGTCAAGGAAAAGTCATCCCTGCACCAATTGGCGAGCAAAATTGCTCTTTGTGCCAATTCTGGCGTTAAACACCGGGCTGGTGCCCATTTATGGCGTTTAACGCCAGCTTCTTGCCCTTTCCTGGCGTTTAACGCCAGTCTGGTGCCCCTTTCTGGCATTAAACGCCCATTTGCTGCCCTTACTGGCGTTTAAACGCCAGCAAGTTCTCCTCCAGGGTGTGCTGTTTTTCTTTCTGTTTTTCATTCTGTTTTTTTACTTTTTCAATTGATTTTGTGACTTTCCATGATCATCAACCTACAGAAAACATAAAATAACAAAGGAAAATAGATAAAATATAACATTGGGTTGCCTCCCAACAAGCGCTTCTTTAATGTCAGTAGCTTGACAGTGGGCTCTCATGGAGCCTCACAAATGCTCAGAGCAATGTTGGAACCTCCCAACACCAAACTTAGAGTTTAGATGTGGGGGTTCAACACCAAACTTAGAGTTTGGTTGTGGCCTCCCAACACCAAACTTAGAGTTTGACTGTGGGGGCTCTATTTGACTCTGTTTTGAGAGAAGCTCTTCATGCTTCCTCTCCATAGTGACAGAGGGGTATCCTTGAGCCTTAAACACAAAGGACTCTTCATTCACTTGAATGATCAATTCACCTCTGTCAACATCAATTACAGCCTTTGTTGTGGCTAGGAAGGGTCTGCCAAGGATGATGGATTCATCCATGCACTTCCCAGTCTCTAGGACTATGAAATCAGCAGGGATGTAATGGTCTTCAATCTTTACCAGAACATCCTCTACAAGTCCATAAGCTTGTTTTCTTGAATTGTCTGCCATCTCTATTGAGATTCTTGCAGTTTGTACCTTAAAGATCCCTAGCTTCTCCATTAAAGAGAGAGGCATGAGGTTTACACTTGACCCTAAGTCACACAGAGCCTTCTTGAAGGTCATGGTGCCTATGGTACAAGGTATTGAAAACTTCCAAGGTCTTGTCTCTTTTGAGGTAATTTCTGCCTAGACAAGTCATCCAGTTCTTTGGTGAGCAAAGGGGGTTCATCCTCCAAAGTCTCATTACCAAATAACCTGTCATTTAGCTTCATGATTGCTCCAAGGTATTTATCAACTTTCTCTTCAGTGACATACTCATCCTCTTCAGAGGAAGAATACTCATCAAAGCTCATGAATGGCAGAAGTAAGTCCAATGGAATCTCTATGGTCTCATTTTGAGCCTCAGATTCCCATGGTTCCTCATTAGGGAACTCATTGGAGGCCAGTGGACGTCCATTGAGGTCTTCCTCAGTGGCGTTCACTGCCTCTTCCTCTTCTCCAAATTTGGCCATGTTGATGGCCTTGCACTCTCCTTTTGGATTTTCTTCTGTATTGCTTGGAAGAGTACTAGGAGGGAGTTCAGTAATTTTCTTGCTCAGCTGTCCCACTTGTGCCTCCAAGTTTCTAATGGAGTACCTTGTTTCAGTCATGAAACTTTGAGTGGTTTTGATTAGATCAGAGACCATGGTTGCTAAGTCAGAGTGGTTCTGCTTAGAATTCTCTGTCTGTTACTGAGAAGATGATGGAAAAGGCTTGCCATTGCTAAACCTGTTTCTTCCACCATTATTGTTGTTGAAACCTTGTTGAGGTCTCTGTTGATCCTTCCATGAGAGATTTGGATGATTTCTCCATGAAGAATTATAGGTGTTTCCATAGGGTTCTCCCATGTAATTCACCTCTTCCATTGAAGGGTTCTCAGGATCATAAGCTTCTTCTTCATATGAAGTATCCTTAGTACTGCTTGGTGCATTTTGCATTCCAGACAGACTTTGAAAAATCAAATTGACTTGCTGAGTCAATATTTTGTTCTGAGCCAATATGGCATTCAGATTGTCAATCTCAAGAACTCCTTTCTTCTGATTTGTCCCATCGTTCATAGAATTTCTTTCATAAGTGTACATGAATTGGTTATTTGCAACCATTTCAATTAGTTCTTGAGCTTCTGTAGGCATCTTCTTCAGATGAAGAGATCCTCCAGCAGAGCTATCCAAAGACATCTTGGACAGTTCAGACAGACCATCATAGAAGATACCTATGATGCTCCATTCAGAAAGCATGTCAGAAGGACACTTTTTGATCAATTGTTTGTATCTTTTCCAAGCTTCATAGAGGGATTCTCCTTCCTTCTGTCTAAAGGTTTGGACTTCCACTCTAAGCTTACTCAATTTTTGAGGTGGAAAGAACTTTGCCAAGAAGGCATTGACTAGCTTTTCCCAAGAGTTCAGGCTTTCTTTAGGTTGTAAGTCCAACCATATTCTAGCTCTGTCTCTTACAGCAAAAGGGAATAGCATAAGTCTGTAGACCTCAGGGTCAACCCCATTAGTCTTGACAGTGTCACAGATTTGCAAGAATTCAGCTAAAAACTGATGAGGATCTTCCAATGGAAGTCCATGGAACTTGCAATTCTGTTGCATTAGAGAAACTAATTGAGGCTTAAGCTCAAAGTTGTTTGCTCCAATGGCAGGGATAGAGATGCTTCTCCCATAGAAGTCGGGAGTAGGTGCAGTAAAGTCACCCAGCACCTTCCTTGCATTGTTGGCATTGTTGTTGTTTTCGGCTGCCATGTCTTCTTCTTGTTTGAAGATTTCCGTTAGGTCCTCTACAGAGAGTTGTGCCTTAACTTCTCTTAGCTTTCGCTTCAAGGTCCTTTCAGGTTCAGGGTCAGCCTCAACAAGAATGCTTTTGTGTTTGCTCCTGCTCATATGAAAGAGAAGAGAACAAGAAAGTATGGAATCCTCTATGTCACAGTATAGAGATTCCTTGAGGTGTCAGAGGAAATGAAAAATAGAAGGGAGAAGTAGAGAATTCGAACTTATCAAGAAAGATGGAGTTCGAATTGTACATTAAGGAATAGTGTTAGTCCATAAATAGAAGGATGTGAGAAGAGGGGAAGAATTTTTGAAAATTAAGTAAAAGAATTTAAAAACATTTTGAAAAATACTAATTGATTTTCGAAAACTAAGAGTGGAAAAGAAATCAAGTGATTTTTGAAAAAGATTTTGAAATTAGAAATAAAAAAGATATGATTGAAAACTATTTTGAAAAAGATGTGATTAAAAAGATATGATTGAAAAATTATGATTTGAAAAACAATTTAAAAAGATTTGATTTTAAAAATTAATGACTTGCCTAACAAGAAAAGATATGATTCAAACATTAAACCTTTCTCAACAGAAAAGGCAACATACTTGAAATGTTGAATCAAATCATTAATTGATAGCAAGTATTTTTGAAAAAGGAAAGAAATTGATTTTGAAAAAGATTTGATTCAAAAGATATGATTTGAAAAAGATTTGATTTTGAAAAATTTTGAAAACTTGAAAAAAATTTGAATTGAAAACAGAATCTTCCCTCTTGTGCCATCCTGGCGTTAAACGCCCAGAATAGTGCACATTCTGGCATTTAACGCCCAAAGCACTACCCTTTGGGCGTTAAACACCCAGCCAGGCACCTTGGCTGGCGTTTAAACGCCAGTCTGCCTTCTTCACTGGGCATTTTGAATGCCCAGCCTTTTTCTGTGTAATTCCTCTGCTGTATGTTCTGAATCTTCAATTCTCTGTATTATTGACTTGAAAAGACACAAATTAAAAACATTTTTGGATTTTTAATAATCAAAATGCAACTAAAATCAAATAACAATGCATGCAAGACACCAAACTTAGAAGTTTGTATACTACTGACACTAACAAAATGAGAATGCATATGAGAAACAACAAAACACTCAAGTCAAGAGAATTTAAAGATCAGAGCAATGAAATCATCAAGAACCTCTTGAAGATCTCTTAAGACACATGAATGAATGCAAGAAGAACAAAAACATGCAATTGACACCAAACTTAAAATGAGACATTAGACTTAACAAGAAACATGCAATATTTTTGGTTTTTATGATTTTGTAATAATTTTTTTTTTGGTTTTTTCGAAAATTAAGTGGAAAAGAAAATAAAGATATCAAAATTCTTAATGAGAATTCCAGGAATCATGCAATGTTAGTCTAAAGCTTTAGTCTAAAGGAATTAGACATGGCTAGCCAAGCTTCAGCAGGACATTACATTCAAGAGCTAAATTGATGAGAATCAATCAGCTTTGGTGATGATAATAACATCACCTTGAAACACTAGAATTCATTCTTAAGAACTCTGAAGAAAATTACCTAATCTAAGCAACAAGATGAACCGTCAGTTGTCCAAACTCAACAATCCCCAGCAACGGCGCCAAAAACTTGGTGCACGAAATTGTGATCTCTACTTTTCACAACTCAAATAATCCCCGGTAATGAATCCAAAAACTTGGTGCTCAATACCACGGTATAAACATAATTTCACAACATCGCACAACTAACCAGCAAGTGCACTGGGTCGTCCAAGTAATAAACCTTACGCGAGTAAGGGTCGATCCCACGGAGATTGTTAGTATGAAGCAAGCTATGGTCACCTTGTAAATCTTAGTCAGGCAGATTCAAATGGTTTTGGATGATGTATGAATAAAACATAAAGATAAAGATAGAGATACTTATGTAATTCATTGGTGAGAACTTCAGATAAGCGAATGGAGATGCTTTATCCCTTCCGTCTCTCTGCTTTCCTACTGTCTTCATCCAATCCTTCTTACTCCTTTCCATGGAAAGCTGTATGTTGGGCATCACCGTTGTCAGTGGCTACAGTCCCATCCTCTCAGTGAAAATGTTCAACGCACCCTGTCACGGCACGGCTAATAATCTGTCGGTTCTCAATCAGGTTGGAGTAGAATCCATCGATTCTTTTGCGTCTGTCACTAACGCCCAGCCTTCAGGAGTTTGAAGCTCGTCACCGTCATTCAATTATTGAATCCTACTCAGAATACCACAGACAAGGTTTAGACCTTCCGGATTCTCTTGAATGCCGCCATCAATTCTAGCTTATACCACGAAGATTCCGATTAAAGAATCCAAGAGATAAACATTCAAGCCTTGTTTGCTTGTAGAACGGGAGTGGTTGTCAGGCACGCGATCATAAGTGAGAATGATGATGAGCGTCACATAATCATCACATTCATCAAATTCTTGAGTGCGAATGAATATCTTGGAATAAGAACAAGCTGAATTGAATAGAAGAACAATAGTAATTGCATTAATACTCGAGGTACAGCAGAGCTCCACACCTTAATCTATGGTGTGTAGAAACTCCACCGTTGAAAATACATAAGAACAAGGTCTAGGCATGGCCGAATGGCCAGCCTCCCAATACATGATCAAAAGACTCAAAATGATCAAGGATCCAAAGATTCAAAGATCTAAAGATGATCTAAGATCCCAAGATGAAAATACAATAGCAAAAGGCCTTATTTATAAAGAACTAGTAGCCTAAGGTTTACAGAAATGAGTAAATGACAGAAAAATCCACTTCCGGGCCCACTTGGTGTGTGCTTGGGCTGAGCATTGAAGCATTTTCATGTAGAGACTTCTCTTGGAGTTAAACGCCAGCTTTTATGCCAGTTTGGGCGTTTAACTCCCATTCTTGTGCCAGTTCCAGCGTTTAACGCCGGCATTCTTGAGCTGATTTGGAACGCCGGTTTGGGCCATCAAATCTCGGGCAAAGTATGGACTATTATCCATTGCTGGAAAGCCCAGGATGTCTACTTTCCAACGCCGTTGAGAGCGCGTCAATTGGGCTTCTGTAGCTCCAGAAAATCCACTTCGAGTGCAGGGAGGTCAGAATCCAACAACATCTGCAGTCCTTTTCAGTCTCTGAATCAGATTTTTGCTCAGGTCCCTCAATTTCAGCCAGAAAATACCTGAAATCACAGAAAAACACACAAACTCATAGTAAAGTCCAGAAAAGTGAATTTTAACTAAAAACTAATAAAAATATACTAAAGACTAACTAAAACATACTAAAAACATACTAAAAACAATGTCAAAAAGCGTACAAATTATCCGCTCATCAGGTTGCCAAGGAATTGGGATCCAATCACCTAAGATTGCCAAGGAGATAAATGAATGCATTGATTGAGGAAGAGATGAAAATAAATTTGATCTGGAGAATGCAACATCTCCTAAGCCCACTAAATCCCCCATTTCTGATCTTACCCATTCTCTTTACTTTCTGCCATTTATCTTCATGCTCATTTCCCTAAATCCCCATTTAAGATTCTGCAATTTACTTTCTGCACTTTACTTTCCCGTTATTTAATTTTTTGCAAATTCTCAACTCAATTTCTGTTAGCTCGACTAGCACATCTTTCCAACTAAAGTTGCTTGACCTATCAATCCCTGTGGGGTTCGACCTCACTCTATTGTGAGTTTTTACTTGACGACAATTCGGTATACTTGCCGAAAGGAAATTTGTTGAGAGACAAGTTTTCGTGCATCAAGTTTATGGCGCCGTTGCCGGGGATTGATTTTGTATCGACAATGATTAAGTTGGAAGTTCACTAGATTTAGCATTTTCTTTTGATTATTTATTTTACATAGTCAATTACCTTTAGTTTCAGTCATTTTCTTCCTCATCCCCTCTCCCCTCTTTGTTTTCTTTCTCTTTGTTATTATTTACAATTCTGCTCACTAACTGTTTGATAATTTGCACCACTCATACTAACAGCCACTCTAACAAGAATAATCTCTTCATTTTATTTCTTGTTGTGTGCTCTGTTAGTTGTATGACAGGGGAAAGAAGTAGAGCTTCAAATTCCTTTGATTCAGAACCTGAGAGGACCTTCCTTAGATTAAAGAGGGAAGCAAGAGGGAAAAGAGCTGTTGGTAGTGAGAAAGAGGAAGAATACTTTGAAATAAACATAGAGGAGAACATGGAAGACAACCATGAAGGAGAAGCTCACAACCATGCCGAGAGGGCCCTGTGAACCATGCTGGGCAAGAGAGAAGAGTTTTAGGCTCTTACATCAATCCAAACCCAGGAAATTATGGAAGTAGCATCCAAAAGCCAACCATACATGCCAATAACTTTGAATTAAAACCCCCGCTCATCACCCTTGTTTAGAACAATTGTTCATTCGGAGGAAGTTCCCAAGAAGACCCCAATCAACATCTAACCACCTTCCTAAGAATATGTGACACTGTGAAGTCTAATGGTTAGAATTCATAGACTGCTTTTGTTCCCTTTTTCACTCAGGGACAAAGCATCTAAATGGTTAGAATATTTCCTGAAAGAGAGTTTGACAAATTGGGAAGATGTGGTAAACAAATTTTTGGCAAGATTCTACCCCCCTAAAAAAATCAACAGGCTGAGAGTTGAGGTACAAACTTTCAGGCAACAAGATGGTGAAACTCTCTATGAGGCTTGGGAGAGGTTTAAGGACTTAACAAGAAGGTGCCCACCAGACATGTTCAATGAATGGGTTCAACTACACATCTTCTATGAAGGTCTTTCCTACGAATCAAAGAAGGCCATGGACCATTCATCAGGGGGCTCTCTAAACAAGAAGAAGACCATTGAAGAAGCCATAGATGTCATTGAGACTATAGCTGAGAATGACTACTTCTATGCTTCTGAAAGGAGCAACACTCGAGGAGTGATGGAGCTGAACCATATGGATGCACTGCTGGCTAAAAATATGATGATCACCAAGCAGTTAGCTGACCTTACCAAGAAGATGGAAGAGAACCAAGTTACAGCAATCACCACTTCATCACCAGCTCAAGAAGGAGTAAATACAGGAGAAGAAGGTGACTGGGAACAAGCCAATTATATTGGAAACTCACCCAGACAGACCCATGATCCATACTCCAAAACTTACCATTCTGGTTGGAGAAACTACCCTAATTTTGGGTGGGGAAATCAACAAGACCAAGGCCAAGACCAAAGACGCCACAACCACAATCCCAATAATAATGCAACTCACCAACACCCTTCATAGAGATCATATCAACACCCACCTAATCATCCTTCTCAACCTCCTAACCTCAACCCACCATCACCAACCGAAGATAGACTCTCCAAAATTGAGACTCTACTTGAAGGCATATGTAAGGAAGTTCAAGACAGTAAAGCTTTCCGGGAAGAAGTGCGATCCAATATGCAAAATCAAGATGCTGCCATCAAGAAACTTGAAACACAAATTGGCTACTTATTCAAGCAAGCCCCTGGTCACAACATTCATAGCAACACTAATTCAACTCCAAGGGAGAAGTGTCAGGCCATCACCCTCAGAAACGGAAAGGAATTGAAGGAGACCTACAAGAAACCACAAGAGAAGAAATCGGATAAAAAAGAAAAGGGACAAGAGGAAATTCAAGTCTCCACCCCCAAGTCACATCAAGAGGGAGAAGTGCCAAAGCCAAACTGTCCAAAAGCCCCATACCCTCATCAATTGAAGAAGAAGGGAGAGGACAACCAATTCTCCAGATTCTTGGAAATCTTCAAAAAACTACAGATTAACATACCCTTTGCTGAAGCAATAGAGCAAATGCCACTCTATGCCAAGTTCTTGAAGGAATTGATGACCAAGAAAGAATAGCTGGAAGAACAACGAGACTGTGGTACTAACCAAAGAATGCAGTGCCATCATCCAGCACAAATTGCCCCAGAAATTGAAGGATCCTGGGAGCTTCCAAATTCCTTGTATCATAGGGGAAATCACAGTGGAAAAGGCTTTATGTGATTTAGGAGCTAGCATAAATCTGATGTCCTTAGCAATGATGAGGAAAAAGAGGATTGAGGAGGCCAAACCAACAAGAATGGCCCTGCAACTAGTAGTCCGATCATTCAAGTTTCCTCACGGAATAGTAGAAGACTTGTTAGTAAAGGTGGGAGACTTTATCTTTCCAGCTGACTTTATAGTGTTGGATATGGAGGAAGGAGCCAAGACTTTTATTATTTTAGGCAGGCCATTTTTAGCCACTTCCAGAGCCATCATTGATGTCCAAAAGGGTGAACTTGTCCTTAGACTACATGAAGAGAAAATGATATTCAATGTGTTCAAGGCCATGAGTTACCCACAAGACTCATTGGGAGAATGTATGAGGTTAGACTCGGTAGATGTTGTAGTGCAAGAGACTCTTAAAGAAGAAGAACTTGAGGGGTTAACAGAAGAAGAGGAATCAGCATCAAGTGAAGAGGTTGCAACAGCTGAAACTCATGTTCAGGGCATGCTAGAAGGGAAGGATGAAAGAAAAGAAGCACCCAAACTTGAAGTAAAGGCACTGCCGCCCACTCTCAAGTATGCATACTTAGGAGAGAATGAAAGCTATCCAGTGATCATAAATTCAGCCCTTAGCCAAGAACAGGAGGAAGAGTTACTTCAAGTCTTACAAAAGCATAAGGATGCCATTGGATGGACACTTGCTGACTTGAAGGGAATCAGTTCGGCCATATGCATGCATAAGATACTATTAGAAGATGATGCCAAACCTTCCATTCAACCCCAAAAGGAGGCTGAATCCAGTTATGAAGGAAGTGGTACAGAAGGAAGTCATGAAGCTATGGCAGGGAGGAGTAAGCTACCCAATTTCGGATAGCCCATGGGTCAGCCCTGTCCAAGTGGTCCCCAAGAAGGGAGGAATCACTGTGGTACCCAATGAAAAGAATGATCTAATCCCTACAAGAACTATCACAGGATGGAGGATGTGTATTGATTACAGAAAACTCAATGAAGCCACAAGAAAAGATTATTTCCCACTTCCCTTCATGGACCAGATGCTAGAAAGACTTGCAGGACACGCATACTATTATTTTCTAGATGGTTATTCAGGATATAACCAAATAGTGGTTGATCCAAGAGACCAGGAGAAAACATCATTTACTTGCCTATATGGAGTTTTTGCCTACAGGCGCATGCCATTTGGGCTATATAATGCACCTGCAACTTTACAACGCTGCATGCTTTCCATCTTCTCGGATATGATAGAGAAGTTCATTGAAGTTTTTATGGATGACTTTTTAGTATTCGGAGATTCCTTTCCTAATTGCCTAAATCATCTTACCTTGGTATTAAAAAGATGTCAAGAGACCAATTTGGTCTTGAATTGGGAAAAATGCCACTTTATGGTAACAGACGGAATAGTCCTTGGCCATAAAGTTTCTAACCAAGGTATTGAGGTAGACAGAGCTAAGATGGAGCTAACTAAAAAATTACCTCCACCAAGTGATGTCAAGGCAATTAGGAGCTTTTTGGGGCATGCTGGCTTCTACAGAAGGTTTATTAAAAATTTTTTAAAGATAGCCAAGCTCTTAAGCAATCTCCTTATGTCTGATACACCATTTATCTTTGATGAGAAGTGCATGCTTGCATTTGAAAACTTGAAAAAGAAGCTGTCCTCAGCTCCTATCATCACCCCCACCTGATTGGAATTTGCTATTCGAACTGATGTGTAATGCATCTGATTTTGCAGTTGGGACAGTGTTAGGACAGAGAAAAGAAAATTTGGTGCATGTCATATACTATGCCAGCAAGGTCCTCAATGACACTCAACGAAATTATACCACTACCGAAAAGGAGTTGCTGGCAATAGTTTTTACATTTGACAAATTTAGATCATACCTCATTGGCTCTAAAGTGATTGTTTTCACTGATCACATAGTACTTAAATACCTATTTGCCAAATAGGAATCAAAACCAAGACTAATAAGATGGATCTTATTGTTGCAGGAATTTAACATTGAGATTAGAGACAAAAAGAGTGTGGAGAACAAGGTAGCAGATCATCTATCTAGGATCCCTTGTGAGAAAGGTGCTACACATGATACAAGTGTAAATGAGTTCTTCCCAAATGAGCAGTTAATGTTGGTTCACAAGATACCCTGGTTTGCAGATATTGCCAATTTTAAGGCAGCTGGTGACTTGCCTCCTGGAATCAACAAACATCAAAGAAGAAAACTCATCAATGATGCTAAATATTTCGTTTGGGATGAGCCATATCTCTTCAAGAAGTGCTCAGATGGAATCCTCAAAAGGTGCATTTTAGAAGAAGAGGGACGAGAGGTCCTGTGGAGTTGCCATAGTTCTAGTTATGGAGGTCATTTTGGAGGAGAAAGAACCGCAGCAAAGGTGCTGCAATGTGGGTTCTTCTGGCCCACTATCTTCAAGGATGTTAAGGAACTACTAAGGAGCTGCGATGAGTGCCAGAGGGCTGGAAACTTGCCCAAGAGAAATGAGATGCCACAGCAATTCATCTTAGAACTCAAACTATTCGATGTATGGGGGATCAAATTCATGGGACCATTCCCAACCTCATATTCGAACAAATATATTTTGGTGGCAGTGGACTATGTATCTAAGTGGGTGGAGGCCGTGGCAACCCCAACAAATGACAACAAGGTGGTCATAAACTTTCTTAGAAAGAATATCTTCAGCAGATTTGGAGTTCCACGAGCCCTCATCAATGACGGAGGGAGTCATTTCTGCAACAAACCATTAGAAACCTTACTCCTATGGTATGGGGTGAAGCATAAGGTTGCCACACCTTATCACCCCCAAACAAGTGGGCAAACCGAGATATCCAACAGAGAGTTAAAAAGGATTTTTGAAAAAACTGTGGGGGCATCAAGAAAGGACTGGACGAAAAAGCTAGATGATGCTCTTTGGGCATACAGGACAGCCTTCAAAACACCAATTGGGATGTCCCTATATCAACTGGTGTACAGAAAGGCCTGTCACTTAACATTAGAGTTGGAGCACAAAGCCTTTTGGCCTTTCAAGATGCTAAACTTCGACAAACTGCTGCTGGTGAAAAGAGGGTCTTGCAGCTGCAAGAACTAGAAGAGTTTAGGTCTCAAACCTATGAAAACACCAAAATATATAAGGAAAAAGCAAAAAGGAGACATGACCTCAACCTGGCACCAAGAAGTTTCGAAGAAGGACAACATGTACTCCTCTACAACTCCAAACTGAGACTCTTCCCTAGAAAACTCAAATCAAGGTGGTCCGTACCCTTTTTGGTCACAAGAGTCTCACCTTATGAACATGGTGCACGAAATTGTGATCATCAATGGCGCCATCAACATGGTACGCTCATTGCAATCTCAACTCTTTATCACAACTCCGCACAACTAACCGGCAAGTGCACTGGGTCGTCCAAGTAATAAACCTTACGCGAGTAAGGGTCGATCCCACGGAGATTGTTGGTATGAAGCAAGCTATGGTCACCTTGTAAATCTTAGTCAGGCAAACTCAAATGGGTATAGATGATGAATAAAACATAAAGATAAAGATAGAGATACTTATGTATATCATTGGTGAGAGCTTCAGATAAGCGAATGGAGATGCTTTGTCCCTTCCGTCTCTCTGCTTTCCTACTGTCTTCATCCAATCCTTCTTCTTCCTTTCCATGGCAAGCTTATGCAAGGGTTTCACCGTTGTCAGTGGCTACCTCCCATCCTCTCAATGGAAATGTTCAACGCACCCTGTCACGGCATGGCTATCCATCTGTCGGTTCTCAATCAGGCCGGAATAGAATCCAGTGATTCTTTTGCGTCTGTCACTAACGCCCCGCCCTCAGGAGTTTGAAGCACGTCACAGTCATTCAATCATTGAATCCTACTCAGAATACCACAGACAAGGTTAGACCTTCCGGATTCTCTTGAATGCTGCCATCAGTTCTAGCCTATACCACGAAGACTCTGATCTCACGGAATGGCTGGCTCGGTTGTCAGGCGAGCGCTCGGTTGTCAGGCGATCAACCATGCATCGTGTATCAGGAATCCAAGAGATATTCACCCAATCTAAGGTAGAACGGAGGTGGTTGTCAGTCACACGTTCATAGGTGAGAATGATGATGAGTGTCACGGATCATCACATTCATCAAGTTGAAGAACAAGTGATATCTTGGAACAAGAACAAGCGGAATTGAATAGAAGAACAATAGTAATTGCATTAATACTCGAGGTACAGCAGAGCTCCACACCTTAATCTATGGTGTGTAGAAACTTCACCGTTGCAAATACATAAGAACAAGAGTGATCATTGGTTTCGGCCCCAGAGAGGGAACCAGAAGAACCAAGATCTGATCTAAGAACTAGATGTCCGAAGATGAAAATACAATAGTAAAGGGTCCTATTTATAGGGAACTAGTAGCTTAAGAATTACAAAGATGAGTAAATGACATAAAAATCCACTTCCGGGCCCACATGGTGTGTGCTTGGGCTGAGCAATGAAGCATTTTCGTGTAGAGACTTCTCTTGGAGTTAAACGCCAGCTTTTGTGCCAGTTTGGGCGTTTAACTCCCACTTTGGTGCCAGTTCCGGCGTTTAACGCTGGATAATCTGAAGGTGACTTTGAACGCCGGTTTGGGCCGTCAAATCTTGGGCAAAGTATGGACTATCATATATTGCTGGAAAGCCCAGGATGTCTACTTTCCAACGCCGTTGAGAGCGCGCCATTTGGGCTTCTGTAGCTCCAGAAAATCCACTTAGAGTGCAGGGAGGTCAGAATCCAACAGCATCTGCAGTCCTTTTCAGTCTCTGAATCAGATTTTTGCTCAGGTCCCTCAATTTCAGCCAGAAAATACCTGAAATCATAGAAAAACACACAAACTCATAGTAAAGTTCAGAAAAGTGAATTTTAACTAAAAACTAATAAAAATATACTAAAAACTAACTAAATTCTACTGAAAACATACTAAAAATAATGCCAAAAAGCGTACAAATTATCCGCTCATCACAACACCAAACTTAAATTGTTGCTTGTCCTCAAGCAACTGAAAATCAAATAAGATAAAAAGAAGAGAATATACTATAGACTCCAAATTATCAATGAAACTTAGCTCCAAATTAGATGAGCAGGACTAGTAGCTTTTTGCCTCTGAACAGTTTTGGCATCTCACTTTATCCTTTGAAATTCAGAATGATTGGCTTCTTTAGGAACTCAGAATCCGGATAGTGTTATTGACTCTCCTAGTTAAGTATGATGATTCTTGAACATAGCTACTTTATGAGTCTTGGCCGTGGCCCAAAGCACTCTGTCTTCCAGTATTACCACCGGATACATACATGCCACAGACACATAATTGGGTGAACCTTTTCAGATTGTGACTCAGCTTTGCTAGAGTCCACAATTAGAGGTGTCCAGGGTTCTTAAGCACACTCTTTTTGCCTTGGATCACAACTTTATTTCTTTCTTTTTCTTTCTTTTTCTCTTTCTCCTTTTTTCGTTTTTTTTTTCGCTTACTCTTTTTTTTTTTTGTATTCACTGCTTTTTCTTGCTTCAAGAATCATTTTTATGATTTTTCAGATCCTCAGTAAGATGTCTCCTTTTTCATCATTCTTTCAAGAGCCAACTATTTTAACATTCATGAACAACAAATTCAAAAGACATATGCACTGTTCAAGCATACATTCAGAAAACAAAAAGTATTGTCACCACATCAAACTAATTAAGCTAGTTTTAAAGATGAATTCGAAATCCTATACTTCTTGTTCTTTTGTAATAAAAACAATTTTCATTTAAGAAAGGTGATGGAGTGCTTGAGCTCCTCAATGTCTCTTCCTTGTCTTTGTTGCTCCTCTCTCATGATTCTTTGATCTTCTCTAATTTCATGGAGGAGGATGGAATGTTCTTGGTGCTCCACCCTTAGTTGTCCCATGTTGGAACTCAATTCTCCTAGGGAGGTGTTAATTTGCTCCCAATAGTCTTGTGGAGGAAAGTGCATCCCTTGAGGTATCTCAGGGATCTCATGATGAGAGGGGTCTCTTGTTTGCTCATCCTTTTCTTAGTGATTGGCTTGTCCTCATCAATGAGGATGTCTCCTTCTATGTCAACTCCTACTGAATAACAGAGGTGACAAATGAGATGGGGAAAGGCTAACCTTGCTAAGGTAGAGGACTTGTCCGCCACCTTATAGAGTTCTTGGGCTATAACCTCATGAACTTCTACTTCTTCTCCAATCATGATGGCCCGGTCTAGAGTAACTTCAGACCGATTGCTAGTGGGAATGATTGAGCGTTGGATAAACTCCAACCATCCTCTAGCCACGGGCTTGAGGTCATGCCTTCTCAATTGAACCGGCTTCCTTCTTGAATCTCTCTTCCATTGGGCGCCCTCTTCACAAATGTCAGTAAGGACTTGGTCCAACCTTTGATCAAAGTTGACCCTTCTTGTGTAAGGATGTTCATCTCCTTGCATCATGGGCAAGTTGAATGCCAACCTCACATTTTCCGGACTAAAATCTAAGTATTTCCCCCGAACCATTGTAAGCCAATTCTTTGGGTTCGGGTTCACACTTTGATCATGGCTCTTGGTGATCCATGCATTGGCATAGAACTCTTGAACCATTCAGATTCTGACTTGTTGAATGGGGTTGGTGAGAACTTCCCAACCTCTTCTTCGAATCTCTTGTCGGATCTTCGGATATTCACTCTTTTTGAGTTTGAAAGGGACCTCGGGGATCACCTTCTTTAAGGCCACAACTTCATAGAAATGGTCTTGATGCACCCTTGAGATGAATCTCTCCATCTCCCATGACTCGGAGGTGGAAGCTTTTGCCTTCCCTTTCCTCTTTCTAGAGGTTTCTCCGGCCTTGGATGCCATAAATGGTTATGGAAAAACAAAAAGCAATGCTTTTACCACACCAAACTTAAAAGGTTTGCTCGTCCTCGAGCAAAAGAAGAAAGAAGAGAGTAGAAGAAGAAGAAATGGAGGAGAGGGAGATGGCTTTGTGGTTCGGCCAAAAGGGGAAGAAGTAGTGTTTAGGGTGTGAGAAAATGAAGGAGTGAAGATGGGTTTATATAGGGGTGAAGAGAGGGGTAGGGTTCGGCCATTATGGGTGGGTTTGGGAGGTAAAGTGGTTTGAATTTGAATGGTGAGGTAAGTGGGGTTTTATGAAGGATGGATGTGAGTGGTGAAGAGAAAGATGGGATTTGATAGGTGAAGGGTTTTTGGGGAAGAGTGGTTGAGGTGATTGGTGAATGGGTGAAGAAGAGAGAGGGTGGTGAAGGGTTTTTGGGGATCCTGTGGGGTCCACAGATCCTGAGGTGTCAAGGAAAAGTCATCCCTGCACCAAAAGGCATGCAAAAATGCGTTTTGAGCCAATTCTGGCGTTAAACGCCGGGCTGGTGCTCATTTCTGGCGTTTAACGCCAAGTGCTTGCCCATTTCTGGCGTTTAACGCCAGTCTGGTGCCCCTTTCTGGTGTTAAACGCCCAGAATGGTGCCAGACTAGGCGTTAAACGCCCATCTGCTAGCCTTACTGGCGTTTAAACGCCAGTAGGTTCTTCCTCCAGGGTGTGCTATTTTTCTTCCTGTTTTTATTCTGTTTTTGCTTTTTCAATTGATTTTGTGACTTCTCATGATCATCCACCTACAGAAAACATAAAATAACAAAGGAAAATAGATAAAATATAACATTGGGTTGCCTCCCAACAAGCGCTTCTTTAATGTCAGTAGCTTGACAGTGGGCTCTCATGGAGCCTCACAGATGCTCAGAGCAATGTTGGAACCTCCCAACACTAAATTTAGAGTTTGAATGTGGGGGTTTAACACCAAACTTAGAGTTTGGTTGTGGCCTCCCAACAACAAACTTAGAGTTTGATTGTGGAGGCTCTGTTTGGCTCTGTTTTGAGAGAAGCTCTTCATGCTTCCTCTCCATGGTGACAGAGGGATATCCTTGAGCCTTAAACACAAAGGATTCTTCATTCACTTGAATGATCAGTTCACCTCTATCAACATCAATCACAGCCTTTGCTGTGGCAAGGAAGGGTCTGCCAAGGATGATGGATTCATCCATGCACTTCCCAGTCTCTAGGACTATGAAATCAGTAGGGATGTAATGGTCTTCAACCTTTACCAAAACATCCTCTACAAGTCCATAAGCTTGTTTCTTTGAATTGTCTGCCATCTCTAGTGAGATTCTTGCAGCTTGTACCTCAAAGATCCCTAGCTTCTCCATTACAGAGAGAGGCATGAGGTTTACACTTGACCCTAAGTCACACAGAGCCTTCTTGAAGGTCATGATGCCTATGGTACAAGGTATTGAAAACTTCCCAGGATCTTGTCTCTTTTGAGGTAATTTCTGCCTAGACAAGTCATCCAGTTCTTTGGTGAGCAAAGGAGGTTTGTTCTCCCAAGTCTCATTTCCAAATAACTTGTCATTTAGCTTCATGATTGCTCCAAGGTATTTAGCAACTTGCTCTTCAATGACATACTCATCCTCTTCAGAGGAAGAATACTCATCAGAGCTCATGAATGGCAGAAGTAAGTTCATTGGAATCTCTATGGTCTCATTTTGAGCCTCAGATTCCCATGGTTCCTCATTAGGGAATTCATTGGAGGTCAGTGCACGCCCATTGAGGTCTTCCTCAGTGGCGTTTACTGCCTCTCCTTCCTCTCCAAATTCGGCCATGTTGATGGCCTTGCACTCTCCTTTTGGATTTTCTTCTGTATTGCTTGGAAGAGTACTAGGAGGGAGTTCAGTAATTTTCTTGCTCAGCTGTCCCACTTGTGCTTCCAAATTTCTAATGGAGGACCTTGTTTCAGTCATGAAACTTTGAGTGGTTTTGATTAGATCAGAGACCATGGTTGCCAAGTCAGAGTGACTCTGCTTAGAATTCTCTGTCTGTTGCTGAGAAGATGATGGAAAGGGCTTGCCATTGCTAAACCTGTTTCTTCCACCATTATTGTTGTTGAAACCTTGTTGAGGTCTCTGTTGATCCTTCCATGAGAAATTTGGGTGATTTCTCCATGAAGAATTATAGGTGTTTCCATAGGGTTCTCCCATGTAATTCACCTCTTCCATTGAAGGGTTCTCAGGATCATAAGCTTCTTCTTCAGATGAAGCGTCCTTAGTACTGCCAGGTGCATTTTGCATTCCAGACAGACTTTGAGAAATCAAATTGACTTGTTGAGTCAATATCTTGTTCTGAACCAGAATGGCATTCAGAGTATCAATCTCAAGAACTCCTTTCTTCTGATTTGTCCTATTGTTCACATGATTCCTTTCAGAAGTATACATGAATTGGTTATTTGCAACCATTTCAATTAGTTCTTGAGCTTCTGCAGGCGTCTTCTTCAGATGAAGAGATCCTCCAGCAGAGCTATCCAAAGACATCTTGGATAGTTCAGACAGACCATCATAGAAAATACCTATGATGCTCCATTCAGAAAGTTTTCTGATTAATTGTTTGTATCTTTCCCACGCTTCATAGAGGGATTCTCCTTCCTTCTGTCTGAAGGTTTGGACTTCCACTCTAAGCTTACTCAATTTTTGAGGTGGAAAGAACTTTGCCAAGAAGGCATTGACTAGCTTTTCTCAAGAGTTCAGGATGTCTTTAGGTTGTAAGTCCAACCTTATTCTAGCTCTGTCTCTTGCAGCAAAAGGGAATAGCATAAGTCTGTAGACCTCAGGGTCAACCCCATTAGTCTTGACAGTGTCACAGATTTGCAAGAATTCAGCTAAGAACTGATGAGGATCTTCCAATGGAAGTCCATGGAACTTGCAATTCTGTTGCATTAGAGAAACTAATTGAGGCTTAAGCTCAAAGTTGTTTGCTCCAATGGCAGGGATAGAGATGCTTCTCCCATAGAAGTCAGGAGTAGGTGCAGTAAAGTCACCAAGCACCTTCCTTGCATTGTTGGCATTGTTGTCATTTTCGGCTGCCATGTGTTCTTCTTCTTTGAAGAATTCGGTTAGGTCCTCTACAGAGAATTGTGCCTTAGCTTCTCTTAGCTTTCGCTTCAAGGTCCTTTCAGGTTCAGGGTCAGCCTCAACAAGGATGCCTTTGTCTTTGTTCCTGCTCATATGAAAGAGAAAAGAACAAGAAAATATGGAATCCTCTATGTCACAGTATAGAGATTCCTTGAGGTGTCAGAGGGACAGAAAAATAGAAGGAAGAGGTAGAAGAATTCGAACTTAATCAGATAGAGTTCAAATTGTGCATTGAGAAGGAGTGGTACTCCATAAATAGAAGGATGTGAGAAGAGAAGAAGAAATTTTGGAAAATTAAGTGAAAGATTTTGAAAACATTTTGAAAAACTTTAATTGATTTTCGAAAACCAAGAGTGGGAAAGAAATCAAGTAATTTTTGAAAAAGATTTTGAAATTAGAATTTAAAAAGATATGATTGAAAACTATTTTGAAAAAGATGTGATTAAAAAGATATGATTGAAAAAATTATGCTTTTTTTTTAAAAGATATGATTTGAAAACAATTTTAAAAAGATTTGATTTTAAAATTAATGACTTGGCTAACAAGAAAAGATATGATTCAAACATTAAACCTCTCTCAACCGAAAAGGCAACATACTTAAAATGTTCAATCAAATCATTAATTGTTAGCAAGTATCTTTGAAAAAGGAAAGAAATTGATTTTGAAAAAGATTTGATTGAAAAGATATGATTTGAAAAAGATTTGATTTTGAAAAACTTTGAAAACTTGAAAAAAAATTTGCATTAAAAATAGAATCTTCCCTCTTGTGCCATCCTGGCGTTAAACGCCTAGAATGGTGCACATTCTGGCGTTTAACGCCCAATGCACTACCTTTTTGGGCGTTAAACGCCCAACCAGGCACCCTGGCTGGCGTTTAAACGCCAGTCTACCTTCCTCACTGGGCATTTTGAACGCCCAGCCTTTTTCTGTGTAATTTCTCTGCAGTATGTTCTGAATCTTCAATTCTCTGTATTATTGATTTGAAAAGACACAAATTAAAAATATTTTTGGATTTTTAATAATGAGGAATAATCAGAATGCAATTAAAATCAAATAGATAATGCATGCAAGACACCAAACTTAGCAGTTTGTATACTACTGACACTAACAAAATGAGAATGCATATGAGAAACAACAAAACACTCAAGTCAAGAGAATTCAAAGATCAGAGCAATGAAATCATCAAGAACAACTTGAAGATTAATGAAGACACATAAATGAATGCAAGAAGAACAGAAACATGCAATTGACACCAAACTTAAAATGAGACTCTATGCTCAAAAAGAAATATTTTTGGTTTTTTTTTTTCGAAAATTAAGTGAAAAAGAAAATAAAGGTATCAAAATTCTTAATGAGAATTCCAGGAATCATGCAATGTTAGTCTAAAGCTTAAGTCTAAAGGAATTAGACATGGCTAGCCAAGCTTCAGCAGGACATTGCATTCAAGAGCTAAATTGATGAGGATCAATTAGCTTTGGTGATACTAAGAACATCACCTTGAAACACTAGAATTCATTCTTAAGAACTCTGAAGAAAAATACCTAATCTAAGCAACAAGATGAACCGTCAGTTGTCCATACACGAAACAATCCCCGGCAACGGCGCCAAAAACTTGGTGCACGAAATTGTGATCATCAATGGCGCCATCAACATGGTACGCTCATTGCAATCTCAACTCTTTATCACAACTCCGCACAACTAACCGGCAAGTGCACTGGGTCATCCAAGTAATAAACCTTACGCGAGTAAGGGTCGATCCCACGGAGATTGTTGGTATGAAGCAAGCTATGGTCACCTTGTAAATCTTAGTCAGGCAAACTCAAATGGGTATAGATGATGAATAAAACATAAAGATAAAGATAGAGATACTTATGTATATCATTGGTGAGAGCTTTAGATAAGCGAATGGAGATGCTTTGTCCCTTCCGTCTCTCTGCTTTCCTACTGTCTTCATCCAATCCTTCTTCTTCCTTTCCATGGCAAGCTTATGCAAGGGTTTCACCGTTGTCAGTGGCTACCTCCCATCCTCTCAGTGGAAATGTTCAACGGACCCTGTCACGGCACGGCTATCCATCTGTCGGTTCTCAATCAGGCCGGAATAGAATCCAGTGATTCTTTTGCGTCTGTCACTAACGCCCCGCCCTCAGGAGTTTGAAGCACGTCACAGTCATTCAATCATTGAATCCTACTCAGAATACCACAGACAAGGTTAGACCTTCCGGATTCTCTTGAATGCTGCCATCAGTTCTAGCCTATACCACGAAGACTCTGATCTCACGGAATGGCTGGCTCGGTTGTCAGGCGAGCGCTCGGTTGTCAGGCGATCAACCATGCATCGTGTATCAGAAATCCAAGAGATATTCACCCAATCTAAGGTAGAACGGAGGTGGTTGTCAGTCACACGTTCATAGGTGAGAATGATGATGAGTGTCACGGATCATCACATTCATCAAGTTGAAGAACAAGTGATATCTTGGAACAAGAACAAGCGGAATTGAATAGAAGAACAATAGTAATTGCATTAATACTCGAGGTACAGCAGAGCTCCACACCTTAATCTATGGTGTGTAGAAACTCCACCGTTGAAAATACATAAGAACAAGAGTGATCATTGGTTTCGGCCCCAGAGAGGGAACCAGAAGAACCAAGATCTGATCTAAGAACTAGATGTCCGAAGATGAAAATACAATAGTAAAGGGTCCTATTTATAGGGAACTAGTAGCTTAAGAATTACAAAGATGAGTAAATGATATAAAAATCCACTTCCGGGCCCACTTGGTGTGTGCTTGGGCTGAGCAATGAAGCATTTTCGTGTAGAGACTTCTCTTGGAGTTAAACGCCAGCTTTTGTGCCAGTTTGGGCGTTTAACTCCCACTTTGGTGCCAGTTCCGGTGTTTAACGCTGGATAATCTGAAGGTGACTTTGAACGCCAGTTTGGGCCATCAAATCTTGGGCAAAGTATGGACTATCATATATTGCTGGAAAGCCCAGGATGTCTACTTTCCGACGCCGTTGAGAGCGCGCCAAGTGGGCTTCTGTAGCTCCAGAAAATCCACTTCGAGTGCAGGGAGGTCAGAATCCAACAGCATCTGCAGTCCTTTTCAGTCTCTGAATCAGATTTTTGCTCAGGTCCCTCAATTTCAGCCAGAAAATACCTGAAATCACAGAAAAACACACAAACTCATAGTAAAGTCCAGAAAAGTGAATTTTAACTAAAAACTAATAAAAATATACTAAAAACTAACTAAATCCTACTGAAAACATACTAAAAACAATGCCAAAAAGCATACAAATTATCCACTCATCAGAACACATAGAAATCATGGAAGAAAGCTCAATGAGGACATTCACTGTGAATGGACAAAGACTCAAACACTACTTGGGCAGCATGGGGGAAGACCCCAAACAGAAGTATAATCTCAACTAGAGAAGCCATTGTCGAGCTAGCGACGTTAAAAAAGCGCTTTGTTGGGAGGCAACCCAACCTGAGGTAGTTTCTTTTCATTATTGTCTCAATAAAGGATTCAAGTAGAATTCCCTGTATTGTGAGGAGCTAAGTTTGGTGTTGTACACCAAAATATTCCAAGGCTGAATGTGACACTCTAAGTTTGGTGTTCCACCAAAGACCCCACCTGAAGAGTGCATTGCAACCCCTGCAATGATAAAGCATCTGCTCTAACAAACAAAGAAACTACTTGACAAATATTTAATCTCTAATGCATAGTTTGCTTTTCTAATTCATAATTTTTTCTTAACAAAAGCACATGAGGATCTGCATGTATTCAAATTGTTGCATTAGGCAAAGAACTAAGTATGGTGTTCTCACACCAAATTAAGCTCAGAAATTCACAAGCATACATGCATGCTAATCATTTTTCAAGTGCTTGGGGAAACAAGCAACTTCCAATAGTTTTACAGGAAGTCAATCAATCTTAGGAAGGAACCATACATCATCATCCAAGGAAGACATCAAGAGGTTGTATTGAACTATCTCTGAGTGTAGTGCTTCAAGTGAAAGTATGATTGAATATTGTTCTCAGAGATATCCATATTCTGCTTGTTCTCTCCTTAGTCACATATAAGTGTGTTGGTCTAAGTCCCTGGCTTTCCATTGTCATCTTGCTTATATGTATGCTTGTCCTTTTAAGTCAATTAAAAAGAAAATGTTATGAAAAACAAGAGTGAGTTTATCTTGTGAAGTGAGTTCTTAAGTTTGTGGTATGGTAATTAATTAGCTAAGTTGGTTTACCAACAAGGTAATTAGGCAATTATATGCTCTAAATCACATGCTTGGAACACATCCTTTTGAGACTAACCAATTAACAAGATCCTAATAAAAAAAGGGAAAGAACAATAAGAGTATAAAAAGGAAAGAAAAGTTAGAAGAAATGAGGTTAGGCACCAAGGGTTTGAATATTGAGGCATGTGTCTGTGGTGTTCCTTTGCAAGGGATATGCTTGGATGAATAAGCTCTCAGGGGTGCCTTATCACTTGGTAACTTGGGTTAACTAACCCGGGATTATCAGCTGAAAGTCCATTATCAAGAGCAACCTTTGCTACAGAGCACTTAGTAACCCAAAGAGGTGTTGGACACCAAGGTCTCAAGGAAGAAAAATAACAAACCATGTGCATGTGGTGTGCATGTATGGGGGAAAGAGACTTGAGGGAGTAAGTCTTTAGTGGTGTCTCAACACCTAGAACCTTGAACCAACTGGTTCGGGAGTGTTGGCTGAAAACTTATCTTAAAGAGTCGCCCCCTCACAGAGCACTTAGCCTAAAAAGAATGCAATAAACCCTGGAAAAGAAGGGAGGATCAATAAATAAGAAGTCTCAAAGGATGCAATCAAGCAAGTATCCAAGGGCAGTATAAGGACCTGAAGACTAATGAAGGAATGAACCTAAGTTGCTATGCATGAAACCCCATAAACCAAGAACTTGACTTCTATAACAATGGATTGTTTATCTTGTTCTTTCATTCATTTTTCCTATGTTTCAGTACTTGCTTAGGGACAAACAAGCTTTAAGTTTGGTGTTGTGATGCCAGGGCATCTTGGCCAGTTTCACTGACCTTTTCTTTACTATTTTAGGGTAGTTTCATGCATTTTCTTAGTAAATAAGCAAGTTTTGGATGAAAATACACTTACACCTTGATTCAAGGAAACACTGTGAACTTTACATGATCTCATGAGAATTAGGCAGGAATTGAATGATATAATTGATGATGCATAATCTTATCACTTGGAACAGAGCTTTGATGAACTTTAATTGCTTGATTTCAGGACAAAGGAAGCAAGAAGGAGCCATGTTAGTTGTCACGTTAAGCTAATTAACGTGACCACTAACGTGGAATGAGGACAAGCTTGTAGCATTAATAGAAAAAGTGATAGCCAATAACGCCCTCGACACCATCATAGCCCACGTTAGTTGCCACGTTAAGTACATTAACGTGGTAGCTAATGTGGAGGAAAAGATGAGCTCCAACGTTAGTGGTAAAAGTGAATGCCACTAACGTTCCACAAAGGCACATTTAGCCACGTTAAGAGCCACGTTAATCCAATTAACGTGAACTCTAACGTGGGGGGGGGGGAGGAAGCAATTACCAACGTTAGTGACACTCACCTTTGTCACTAACATTGGACTAAGCCAAGAGTGCCCACGTTAGTGGTCACGTTAAGACCACTAACGTGAAGAGTAACGTGGAGCTAAGCATGATGGGCGAACGTTAGTGACACTCACCTTGGTCACTAACGTTGGAGATGGCAATCACCACCACGTTAGTGGTCACGTTAATCCAATTAACATGAACTTTAATGTGGGAAGGAGGGGCGTTTGGAGTGTTAGTGACAAATGTAAGTGTCACTAACACTCTCGAAGCTTAGGCATGCCCACGTTAAGGGTCACGTTAGTTACACTAACGTGAACTCTAACATGGGGAGAAGACCTAAGAGCCAACGTTATTGAGAAAGTTGAACACCAATAACGTTTGCGAAGGACCAAGAGTCAACGTTAGTGGTCACGTTAGTGCCACTAACGTTGAACTTAACGTGGATCATTTGTGGGTTGGAACGTTAGTGGAAAAGGTGATCGTCACTAACGTTCTCGAACCCACATTATCACTTAACGTTAACACCACTAACGTCCTAACTAACGTCCATGCCTAACTCACACTTTTCTGCAAGCAAAGCTGAGCCCACTAAAGATTGTAACTGCTTCAACTCAAGATCAAAGGCCCATATCTAAGACTTGAAGAACTAACTAGAAGATCAAGAAGAGTAGTATATATAGGAGTAGTTTTGAACTAGAAAGAAGCTTGGCAATTTGGAGAACTGCATCTTGTATATTTACTTTTCTGCACTTTTCTAGTTCTGGAGGAATGTACTCTTTTCTACTATTTTCCATTTCCATTTCCAGAGCTATGAACAACTAAACCCCCTCTCATTGGGTTAGGGAGCTCTATTGTAATTTGATGGATCAATTATAGTTTTCATTCTTCTTCCTCTTTCTTTTCTCTTGATTTACTAGAAGGCTTTCGATCTTAATTCAATTGGTTAGTTGTCTTGGAAAAGAAACTCTCCATAATTGAATCTCCTCTGCCAGTTCCGGCGTTTAACGCTGGGAATTCTGAGGGTCCCTTTCAACGCCGGTTTGGGCCATCAAATCTTGGGCAAAGTATGGACTATCATATATTGCTGGAAAACCCAGGATGTCTACTTTCCAACGCCGTTGAGAGCGCGCCAATTGGACTTCTGTAGCTCTAGAAAATCCACTTCGAGTGCAGGGAGGTCAGAATCCAACAGCATCTGCAGTCCTTTTCAGTCTCTGGATCAGATTTTTGCTCAGGTCCCTCAATTTCAGCCAGAAAATACCTGAAATCACAGAAAAACACACAAACTCATAGTAAAGTCCAGAAAAGCGTATAAATTATCCGCTCATCACAACACCAAACTTAAATTGTTGCTTGTCCTCAAGCAACTGAAAATCAAATAAGATAAAAAGAAGAGAATATACTATAGACTCCAAATTATCAATGAACTTAGCTCCAAATTAGATGAGCGGGACTAGTAGCTTTTTGCCTCCGAACAGTTTTGGCATCTCACTCTATCCTTTGAAATTCAGAATGATTGGCTTCTTTAGGAACTCAGAATCCAGATAGTGTTATTGATTCTCCTAGTTAAGTATGATGATTCTTGAACACAGCTACTTATTGAGTCTTGGCCGTGGCCCAAAGCACTCTGTCTTCCAGTATTACCACCGGATACATACATGCCACAGACACATAATTGGGTGAACCTTTTCAGATTGTGACTCAGCTTTGCTAGAGTCCCCAATTAGAGGTGTCCAGGATTCTTAAGCACACTCTTTTTGCCTTGGATCACAACTTTATTTCTTTCTTTTTCTTTCTTTTTCTTTTTCTCCCTTTTTTTTCGTTTTTTTTTGTATTCACTGCTTTTTCTTGCTTCAAGAATCATTTTTATGATTTTTCAGATCCTCAGTAACATGTCTCCTTTTTCATCATTCTTTCAAGAGCCAACAATTTTAACATTCATGAACAACAAATTCAAAAGACATATGCACTGTTCAAGCATACATTCAGAAAACAAAAAGTATTGTCACCACATCAAACTAATTAAGCTAGTTTTAAAGATGAATTTGAAATCCTGTACTTCTTGTTCTTTTGTGACTAAAAATAGTTTTCATTTAAGAAAGGTGATGGATTCATAGGACATTCATAACTTTAAGGCATAGACACTAAGACACTAATGATCACAAGATACAAACATGAACAAACATAAAGCATAAATTTTCGAAAAACAAGAAAATAAAGAACAAGGAGATTAAAGAACGGGTCCACCTTAGTGATGGCGGCTTGTTCTTCCTCTTGAAGATCT
Source organism: Arachis stenosperma (assembly GCF_014773155.1). NCBI lineage: Eukaryota > Viridiplantae > Streptophyta > Magnoliopsida > Fabales > Fabaceae > Arachis > Arachis stenosperma. The sequence continues at coordinate 49,597,951 of NC_080378.1, read as the reverse complement.
TATGGAGTGCTTGAGCTCCTCAATGTCTCTTCCTTGTCTTTGTTGCTCCTCTCTCATGATTCTTTGATCTTCTCTAATTTCATGGAGGAGGATGGAATGTTCTTGGTGCTCCACCCTTAGTTGTCCCATGTTGGAACTCAATTCTCCTAGGGAGGTGTTAATTTACTCCCAATAGTCTTGTGGAGGAAAGTGCATCCCTTGAGGCATCTCAGGGATCTCATGATGAGAGGGGTCTCTTGTTTGCTCCATCCTTTTCTTAGTGATGAGCTTGAGGTCATGCCTTCTCAGTTGAACCGGCTTCCCTCTTGAGTTTCTCTTCCATTGAGCGCCCTCTTCACAAATGTTTATGAGGACTTGGTCCAACCTTTGATCAAAGTTGACCCTTCTTCATGGCCACAACTTCATAGAAGTGGTCTTGATGCACCCTTGAGATGAATCTCTCCATCTCCCATGACTCGGAGGTGGAAGCTTTTGCCTTCCCTTTCCTCTTTCTAGAGGTTTCTCCGGCCTTGGATGCCATAAATGGTTATGGAAAAACAAAAAGCAATGCTTTTACCACACCAAACTTAAAAGGTTTCCTCGTTCGGCCAAAGAGGGGAGAAGTGGTGTTTAGGTTGTGTGAAAATGAAGGGGTGAAGAAGGGTTTATATAGGGGTGGAAGGGAGGGGTAGGGTTCGGTCATGTATGGGTGGGTTTGGGAGGGAAAGTGGTTTGAATTTGAAGGGTGAGGTAGGTGGGGTTTTATGAAGGATGGATGTGAGTGGTGAAGAGAAAGATGGAATTTGATAGCTGAAGGGTTTTTGGGGAAGAGGTATTGAGGTGATTGGTGAATGGGTGAAGAAGAAGAGAGAGTGGTGGGGTAGGTGGGGATCCTGTGGGGTCCACAGATCCTGAGGTGTCAAGGAAAAGTCATCCCTGCACCATATGGCATTCAAAATCACGTTTTGAGCCAATTCTGGCGTTAAACGCCGGGCTGGTGCCCCTTTCTGGCGTTTAACGCCAGGTTCTTGCCCTTTCCTGGCGTTTAACGCCAGTTTGGTGCCCTTTTCTGGCGTTAAACGCCCAGAATGGTGCCAGACTGGGCGTTAAACGCCCAACTGCTAACCTTACTGGCGTTTAAACGCCAGTAGGTTCTTCCTCCAGGGTGTGCTGTTTTTCTTCCTGTTTTTCATTCTGTTTTTGCTTTTTCAATTGATTTTGTGACTTCTCATGATCATCAACCTATAAAATAAAATAACAAAAGAAAATAGATAAAATATAACATTGGGTTGCCTCCCAACAAGTGCTTCTTTAATGTCAGTAGCTTGACAGAGGGCTCTTATGGAGCCTCACAGATACTCAGAGCAATGTTGGAACCTCCCAACACCAAACTTAGAGTTTGAATGTGGGGGTTCAACACCAAACTTAGAGTTTGGTTGTGGCCTCCCAGCACCAAACTTAGAGTTTGACTGTGGGGGCTCTGTTTGACTCTGATTTGAGAGAAGCTCTTCATGCTTCCTCTCCATGGTGACAAAGGGATATCCTTGAGCCTTAAACACAAAAGATTCTTCATTCACTTGAATGATCAGTTCACCTCCATCAACATCAATCACAGCCTTTGCTGTGGCTAGGAAGGGTCTGCCAAGGATGATAGATTCATCCATGCACTTCCCAGTCTCTAGGACTATGAAATCAGCAGGGATGTAATGGTCTTCAATCTTCACCAAAACATCCTCTACAAGTCCATAAGCTTGTTTTCTTGAATTGTCTGCCATCTCTACTAAGATTCTTGCAGCTTGCACCTCAAAGATCCCTAGCTTCTCCATTACAGAGAGAGGCATGAGGTTTACACTTGACCCTAAGTCACACAGAGCCTTCTTGAAGGTCATGGTGCCTATGGTACAAGGTATTGAAAACTTCCCAGGATCTTGTCTCTTTTGAGGTAATTTCTGCCTAGACCAGTCATCCAGTTCTTTGGTGAGCAAAGGGGGTTCATCCTCCCAAGTCTCATTTCCAAATAACTTGTCATTTAGCTTCATGATTGCTCCAAGGTATTTAGCAACTTGCTCTTCAGTGACATACTCATCCTCTTCAGAGGAAGAATACTCATCAGAGCTCATGAAAGGCAGAAGTAAGTCCAATGGAATCTCTATGGTCTCATTTTGAGCCTCAGATTCCCATGGTTCCTCATTGGGAAACTCATTGGAGGCCAGTGGACGTCCATTGAGGTCTCCCTCAGTGGCGTTCACTGCCTCTCCTTCCTCTCCAAATTCGGCCATGTTGATGGCCTGGCACTCTCCTTTTGGATTTTCTTCTGTATTGCTTGGAAGAGTACTAGGAGGGAGTTCAGTAATTTTCTTGCTCAGCTGACCCACTTGTGCCTCTAAGTTCCTAATGGAGGACCTTGTTTCAGTCATGAAACTTTGAGTGGTTTTGATTAGATCAGAGACCATGGTTGCTAAGTCAGAGGGGTTCTGCTTAGAATTCTCTGTCTGTTGCTGAGAAGATGATGGAAAAGGCTTGCCATTGCTAAACCTGTTTCTTCCACCATTATTGTTGTTGAAACCTTGTTGAGGTCTCTCTTGATTCTTCCATGAGAAATTTGGGTGATTTCTCCATGAAGAATTATAGGTGTTTCCATAGGGTTCTCCTAGGTAATTCACCTCTTCCATTGAAGGGTTCTCAGGATCATAAGCTTCTTCTTCAGATGAAGCATCCTTAGTACTGTTTGGTGCATTTTGCATTCCAGACAGACTTTGAGAAATCAAATTGACTTGTTGAGTCAATATCTTGTTCTGAGCCAGAATGGCATTCAGAGTATCAATCTCAAGAACTCCTTTCTTCTGACTTGTCCCATTGTTCACAGGATTCCTTTCAGAAGTGTACATGAATTGGTTATTTGCAACCATTTCAATTAGCTCTTGAGCTTCTGTAGGCGTCTTCTTCAGATGAAGAGATCCTCCAGCAGAGCTATCCAAAGACATCTTGGATAGTTCAGAGAGACCATCATAGAAAATACCTATGATGCTCCATTCAGAAAGCATGTCTGAAGGACACTTTCTGATCAATTGTTTGTATCTTTCCCAAGCTTCATAGAGGGATTCTCCATCCTTCTGTCTGAAGGTTTGGACTTCCACTCTAAGCTTACTCAATTTTTGAGGTGGAAAAAACTTTGCCAAGAAGGCATTGACTAGCTTTTCCCATGAGTCCAGGCTCTCTTTAGGTTGTGAGTCCAACCATGTCCTAGCTCTGTCTCTTACAGCAAAAGGGAATAGCATAAGTCTGTAGACCTCAGGGTCAACCCCATTAGTCTTGACAGTGTCACAGATTTGCAAGAATTCAGCTAAGAATTGATGAGGATCTTCCAATGGAAGTCCATGGAACTTGCAATTCTGTTGCATTAGAGAAACTAATTGAGGCTTAAGCTCAAAGTTGTTTGCTCCAATGGCAGGGATAGAGATGCTTCTCCCATAGAAGTCGGGAGTAGGTGCAGTAAAGTCACCAAGCACCTTCCTTACATTGTTGGCATTGTTGTTATTTTCGGCTGCCATGGGTTCTTCTTCTTTGAAGATTTATGTTAGGTCCTCTACAGAGAGTTGTGCCTTAGCTTCTCTTAGCTTTCGCTTCAAGGTCCTTTCAGGTTCAGGGTCAGCTTCAACAAGAATGCCTTTGTCTTTGTTCCTGCTCATATGAAAGAGAAGAAAACAAGAAAATATAGAATCCTCTATGTCACAGTATAGAGATTCCTTGAGGTGTCAGAGGAAAAGAAAAGTAGAAGACAGAAGTAGAAAATTCGAACTTATCAAAGAAGATGGAGTTCGAATTTTGCATTAAGGAATAGAGTTAGTTCATAAATAGAAGGATGTGAGAAGAAGGGAAGTAATTTTCGAAAATTGAGTGAAAGATTTTGAAAACATTTTGAAAAACACTACTTGATTTTCGAAAATAAGAGTGGGAAAGAAATCAAGTGATTTTTGAAAAAGATTTTGAAATTAGAAATCAAAAAGATTTGATTGAAAACTATTTTGAAAAAGATGTGGTTAAGAGGATATGATTGGTTTTAATAAGATGTGATTGAGAAGATATGATTTGAAAAACATTTTAAAAAGATTTGATTTTGAAAATCAATGTCTTGGCTATCAAGAAAAGATATGATTCAAATATTAAACCTTTCTCAACAGAAAAGGCAACATACTTGAAATGTTGAATCAAATCATTAATTGATAGCAAGTATGTTTGAAAAAGGAAAGAAATTGATTTTGAAAACATTTGATTGAAAAGATATGATTTGAAAAAGATTTGATTTTGAAAAACTTTGAAAACTTGAAAAAAAAATTGATTTGAAAACAAAATCTTCCCTCTTGTGCCATCCTGGCGTTAAACACCCAGAATGGTGCACATTCTGGCGTTTAACGCCCAAAACTCTACCCTTTTGGGCGTTAAACGCCCAGCCAGGCACCCTGGCTGGCGTTTAAACGCCAGTCTGTCTTCTTCACTGGGCATTTTGAATGCCCAGCTTTTTGTGTGATTCCTCTGCAGTATGTTCTGAATCTTCAATTCCCTGTATTATTGACTTGAAAAGACACAAATTAAAAATATTTTTGGATTTTTAAATAATGAGGAATAATCAAAATGCAACTAAAATCAAATAACAATGCATGCAAGACACCAAACTTAGCAGTTTGTATACTATTGACACTAACAAAATGAGAATGCACATGAGAAATAACAAAACACTCAAGTCAATAGAATTCAAAGATCAAAACAAGGAAATCATCAAGAACAACTTGAAGATTAATGAAGACACATGCATAAATTTGAAAAATGCAAGAAGAACAGAAACATGCAATTGACACCAAACTTAAAATGAGACACTTAGACTTAAACAAGAAATATTTTTGGATTTTATGATTTTGTAATTTTTTTTTGGATTTTTCGAAAATTAAGTGAAAAAGAAAATAAAGGTATCAAAATTCTTAATGAGAATTCCAGGAATCATGCAATGTTAGTCTAAAGCTTTAGTCTAAAGGAATTAGACATGGCTAGCCAAGCTTCAGCAAGACATTGCATTCAAGAGCTAAATTGATGAGGATCAATCAGCTTTGGTGATGATAAGAACATCACCTTGAAACACTAGAATTCATTCTTAAGAACTCTGAAAAAAAAATACCTAATCTAAGCAACAAGATGAACCGTCAGTTGTCCATACTCAAACAATCCCCGGCAACGGCGCCAAAAACTTGGTGCACGAAATCGTGATCACTACAACTTCGCACAACTAACCAGCAAGTGCACTGGGTCGTCCAAGTAATAAACCTTACGCGAGTAAGGGTCGATCCTACGGAGATTGTTGGTATGAAGCAAGCTATGGTCACCTTGTAGATCTTAGTCAGGCAGACTCAAATGGGTATAGATGATGAATAAAACATAAAGATAAAGATAGAGATACTTATGTATATCATTGGTGAGAGCTTCAGATAAGCGTATGAAGATGCTTTCCCTTCCGTCTCTCTGCTTTCCTACTGTCTTCATCCAATCCTTCTTACTCCTTTCCATGGCAAGCTTATGCAAGGGTTTCACCGTTGTCAGTGGCTACCTCCCATCCTCTCAGTGGAAATGTTCAACGCACCCTGTCACGGCACGGCTATCCAGCTGTCGGTTCTCAGTCAGGCCGGAATAGAATCCAGTGATTCTTTTGCGTCTGTCACTAACGCCCCGCCTGCTAGGAGTTTGAAGCACGTCACAGTCATTCAATCATTGAATCCTACTCAGAATACCACAGACAAGGTTAGACCTTCCGGATTCTCTTGAATGCCGCCATCAGTTCTTGCCTATACCACGAAGATTCCGGTTAAAGAACCCAAGAGATATTGGTGCGTGAAATTGTGAACAATACTTTTTCACAACTCTCATAATCCCCGGTCATGAACTCCAAAAACTTAGTAGCTCAATTCCATGGCATTACACAACTTCGCACAACTAACCAGCAAGTGCACTGGGTCGTCCAAGTAATACCTTACGTGAGTAAGGGTCGATCCCACGGAGATTGTTAGTATGAAGCAAGCTATGGTCATCTTGCAAATCTTAGTCAGGCAGACTCAAATGTATATGGTGATGAACGAAAATAACATAAAAGATAAGGATAGATATACTTATGTAATTCATTGGTAGGAACTTCAGATAAGTGCATGAAGATGCCTTCCCTTCCGTCTCTCTGCTTTCCTACTGTCTTCATCTAATCCTTCTTACTCCTTTCCATGGCAAGCTCGTGTAGGGTTTCACCGTTGTCAATGGCTACCTCCCATCCTCTCAGTGAAAGCGATTGCATATGCCCTGTCACGGCACGTGGAATTCAGCTGTCGGTTCTCGGTCAGGCCGGAATAATATCCATTGATACTTTTGCGTCTGTCACTAACGCCCCGCCTGCTAGGAGTTTGAAGCACGTCACAGTCATTCAATCATTGAATCCTACTCAGAATACCACAGACAAGGTTAGACCTTCCGGATTCTCTTAAATGCTGCCATCAGTTCTCGCCTATACCACGAAGACTCTGATCTCACGGAATGGTTGGCTCGTTTGTCAGGCGAGCACTCGGTTGTCAGGCAATCAACCATGCATCGTGCAATCAGGAATCCAAGAGATATTCACTAGAGCCTTGGTTGCTTGTAGAACAAGAGTGGTTGTCAGTCACCTGTTCATAAGTGAGAATGATGAGAGTGTCACGGATCATCACATTCATCAAGTTGAAGAACAAGTGATATCTTAGAACAAGAACAAGCGGAATTAAATGGAAGAACAATAGTAATTGCATTAATACTCGAGGTACAGCAGAGCTCCACACCTAATCTATGGTGTGTAGAAACTCCACCGTTGAAAATACATAAGCATAAGGTCTAGGCATGGCCGAATGGCCAGCCTCCCAATGATCTAAGATAGCATAAAACACGAAGATAGCTACCCCGATATATGATCTAGAGATCTAAAGTGATCAAAAGATGATAAATACAATAGTAAAAGGTCCTATATATAGAGAACTAGTACATAGATGAGTAAATGACATAAAAATCCACTTCCGGGCCCACTTGGTGTGTGCTTGGGCTGAGCAATGAAGCATTTTCGTGTAGAGACTCTTCTTGGAGTTAAACGCCAGCTTTTATGCCAGTTTGGGCGTTTAACTCCCATTTGGGTGCCAGTTCCAGCGTTTAACGCTGGGATTTCTTGAGGTGACTTTGAACGCCGGTTTGGGCCATCAAATCTTGGGCAAAGTATGGACTATCATATATTGCTGGAAAGCCCAGGATGTCTACTTTCCAACGCCGTTGAGAGCGCGCCAATGGAGCTTCTGTAGCTCCAGAAAATCTACTTTGAGTGCAGGGAGGTCAGAATCCATAAGCATCTGCAGTCCTTTTTAGTCTCTGAATCAGATTTTTGCTCAGGTCCCTCAATTTCAGCCAGAAAATACCTGAAATCACAGAAAAACACACAAACTCATAGTAAAGTCCAGAAAAGTGAATTTTAGCTAAAAACTAATAAAAATATACTAAAAACTAACTAGATCATACCAAAAACATACTAAAAACAATGCCAAAAAGTGTATAAATTATCCGCTCATCACAACACCAAACTTAAATTGTTGCTTGTCCTCAAGCAACTAAAAATCAAATAAGATAAAAAAAAGAGAATATGCAATGAATTCCAAAAACATCTATGAAGATCAGTATTAATTAGATGAGCGGGGCTTTTAGCTTTTTGCCTCTGAACAGTTTTGGCATCTCACTCTATCCTTTGCAACTCAGAATGATTGGCTTCTTTAGGAACTTAGAATCCAGATAGTGTTATTGATTCTCCTAGTTAAGTATGATGACTCTTGAACACAGCTACTTATTGAGTCTTGGCCGTGGCCCAAAGCACTCTGTCTTCCAGTATTACCACCGGATACATACATGCCACAGACACATAATTGGGTGAACCTTTTCAGATTGTGACTCAGCTTTGCTAAAGTTCCCAATTAGAGGTGTCCAGGGTTCTTAAGCACACTCTTTTTGCCTTGGATCACAACTTTATTCTTTCTTTTTCTTTCTTTTTCTCTTTTCGATTTTTTTTTCGCTTGCTTTCTTTCTTTTTTTTTGTATTCACTGCTTTTTCTTGCTTCAAGAATCATTTTTATGATTTTTCAGATCCTCAGTAACATGTCTCCTTTTTCATCATTCTTTCAAGAGCCAACATTCATGAATCACAAATTCAAAAGACATATGCACTGTTTAAGCATACATTCAGAAGACAAAAGTAATGCCACCACATCAAAATAATTAAACTATTATAAAATTCAGAATTCATGCAATTCTTTTTCTTTTCAATTAAGCACGTTTTTCTTTTAAGAAAGGTGATGGATTCATAGGACATTCATAACTTTAAGGCATAGACACTAAGACACTAATGATCACAAGACACAAATATGGATAAACATAAGCATAAAATTCGAAAAACAGAAGAATAAAGAACAAGGAAATCAAAGAACGGGTCCACCTTAGTGATGGCGGCTCTTTCTCCCTTTTGAAGATCCTATGGAGTGCTTGAGCTCCTCAATGTCTCTTACTTGTCTTTGTTGCTCCTCCCTCATGATTCTTTGGTCCTCTCTAATTTCATGGAGGATGATGGAGTGTTCTTGATGCTCCACCCTTAGTTGTCCCATGTTGGAACTCAATTCTCCTAGGGAGGTGTTCAGTTGCTCCCAATAGTTTTGTGGAGGAAAGTGCATCCCTTGAGGCATCTCAGGGATCTCATGATGAGAGGGGTCTCTTGTGTGCTCCATCCTCTTCTTAGTAATGGGCTTGTCCTCATCAATAGGGGTGTCTCCCTCTATGTCAACTCCAACTGAATAACAGAGGTGACAAATGAGATGAGGGAAGGCTAACCTTGCCAAGGTAGAGGACTTGTCCGCCACCTTATAGAGTTCTTGGGCTATAACCTCATGAACTTCCACTTCTTCTCCAATCATGATGCTATGAATCATGATGGCCCGGTCTAGAGTAACTTCAGACCGGTTGCTAGTGGGAATGATTGAGCGTTGAATGAACTCCAACCATCCTCTAGCCACGGGTTTGAGGTCATGCCTTCTCAATTGAACCGGCTTGCCTCTTGAATCTCTCTTCCATTGTGCGCCCTCTTCACATATGACTGTGAGGACTTGGTCCAACCTTTGATCAAAGTTGACCCTTCTAGTGTAAGGATGTTCATCTCCTTGCATCATGGGTAAATTGAATGCCAACCTTACACTTTCCGGACTAAAATCCAAGTATTTCCCCCGAACCATAGTAAGATAATTCTTTGGATTCGGGTTAACACTTTGATCATGGTTCTTGGTGATCCATGCATTGGCATAGAACTCTTGAACCATCAAGATTCCGACTTGTTGAATGGGGTTGGTAAGAACTTCCCAACCTCTTCTTCAGATCTCATGTCGGATCTCCGGATATTCACCCTTTTTGAGTGAAAAGGGGACCTCGGGGATCACCTTCTTCAAGGCCACAACATCATAGAAGTGGTCTTGATGCACCCTTGAGATGAATCTATCCATCTCCCATGACTCGGAGGTGGAAGCTTTTGCCTTCCCTTTCCTCTTTTTGGAGGTTTCTCCGGCCTTGGATGCCATAAATGGTTATGGAAAAGCAAAAAGCAATGCTTTTACCACACCAAACTTAAAATGTTTGCTCGTCCTCGAGCAAAAGAAGAAAGAAGAGAGTAGAAGAAGAAGAAATGAGGAGAAAGGGAATGGCTTTTTATTCGGCCAAAGGGGAGAGAGATGGTGTTTAAGGTGTGTGAAAATGAATGAGTGAAGGAGGGTTTATATAGGAGAGGGGGAGAGGGTTGTTCGGCCATGTGAGGGTGGGTTTGGGTGGGAAAGTGGTTTGAATTTGAATGGAGGTGTTGGTGGGGTTTTATGAAGGATGGATGTGAGTGGTGAAGAAAAAGAATGGATTTGATCGGTGAAGGGTTTTTGGGGAAGAGGTGTTGAGGTGATTGGTGAAGAAGAGAGAGAGAGAGGTAGGGTAGGTGGGGATCCTGTGGGGTCCACAGATCCTGTGGTGTCAAGGAAAAGTCATCCCTGCACCAAATGGCACGCAAAATCACGTTTTGTGCCATTTCTGGCGTTAAACGCCGGGCTGATGCCCATTCCTGGCATTTAACGCCAAGTTGTTGCCCTTTTCTGGCGTTTAACGCCAGTCTGGTACCCCTTTCTGGCGTTAAACGCCCAGAATGGTGCCAGACTGGGCGTTAAACGCCCAACAGCTAACCTTACTGGCGTTTAAACGCCAGTAAGTGCGTCCTCCAGGGTGTGCTGTTTTTCTTCCTGTTTTTCATTCTGTTTTTGCTTTTTTCATTGATTTTGTGACTTCTTATGATCATCAACCTACAAAAAAGATAAAATAACAAAAGGAAATAGTTAATTATAAAACATTGGGTTGCCTCCCAACAAGCGCTTCTTTAATGTCAGTAGCTTGACAGAGGGCTCTCATGGAGCCTCACAGATGCTCAGAGCCATGTTGGAACCTCCCAACACCAAACTTAGAGTTTGAATGTGGGGGTTCAACACCAAACTTAGAGTTTGGTTGTGGCCTCCCAACACCAAACTTAGAGTTTGACTGTGGGGGCTCTGTTTGGCTCTGTTTTGAGAGAAGCTCTTCATGCTTCTTCTCCATGATGACAGAGGGATATCCTTGAGCCTTAAACACAAAGGATTCTTCATTCACTTGAATGATCAACTCTCCTCTATCAACATCAATCACAGCCTTTGCTGTGGCTAGGAAGGGTCTGCCAAGGATGATAGATTCATCCATGCACTTTCCCAGTCTCTAGGACTATGAAATCAGTAGGGATGTAATGGTCTTCAATCTTAACCAAAACATTTTCTACAAGTCCATGAGCTTGTTTTCTTGAGTTGTCTGCCATCTCTAGTGAGATTTTTGCAGCTTGTACCTCAAAGATCCCTAGCTTCTCCATTACAGAGAGGGGCATGAGGTTTACACTTGACCCTAAGTCACACAAGGCCTTCTTGAAGGTCATGGTGCCTATGATACAAGGTATTGAAAACTTCCCAGGATCCTGCCTCTTTTGAGGCAGTTTCTGCCTAGACAAGTCATCCAGTTCTTTGGTGAGCAAAGGGGGTTCATCCTCCCAAGTCTCATTTCCAAATAACTTGTCATTTAGCTTCATGATTGCTCCAAGGTATTTAGCAACTTGCTCTTCAGTGACATACTCATCCTCTTCAGAGGAAGAATACTCATCAGAGCTCATGAATGGCAGAAGTAAATCCATTGGAATCTCTATGGTCTCATTTTGAGCCTCAGATTCCCATGGTTCCTCATTGGGGAACTCATAGGAGGCCAGTGGACGTCCAGTGAGGTCTTCCTCAGTGGCGTTCACTGCCTCTTCTTCCTCCCAGAATTCGGCCATGTTAATGGCTTTGCACTCTCCTTTTGGATTTTCTTCAGTATTGCTTGGGAGAGCACTAGGAGGGAGTTCAGTGATTTTCTTGCTCAGCTGACCCACTTGTCCTTCCAAGTTTCTAATGGAGGACCTTGTTTCAGTCATGAAACTTTGAGTGGTTTTGATTAGATCAGAGACCATGGTTGCTAAGTCAGAGGTATTCTGCTTAGAACTCTCTGTCTGTTGCTGAGAAGATGATGGAAAAGGCTTGCCATTGCTAAACCTGTTTCTTCCACCATTATTGTTGTTGAAACCTTGTTGAGGTCTCCCTTGATTCTTCCATGAGAGATTTGGGTGATTTCTCCATGAAGAATTATAGGTGTTTCCATAGGGTTTTCCTAGGTAATTCACCTCTTCTATTGAAGGGTTCTCAGGATCGTATGCTTCTTCTTCAGATGAAGCATCTTTAGTACTGCTTGGTGCATTTTGCATTCCAGACAGACTTTGAGAGATCAAATTGACTTGTTTAGTCAATATTTTGTTCTGAGCCAATATGGCATTCAGAGCATCAATCTCAAGAACTCCTTTCTTCTGACTTGTCCCATTGTTCACAGGATTCCTTTCAGAAGTGTACATGAATTGGTTATTTGCAACCATTTCAATCACCTCTTGAGCTTCTGTAGGCGTCTTCTTCAGATGAAGAGATCCTCCAGCAGAGCTATCCAAAGACATCTTGGATAGTTCAGAGAGACCATCATAGAAAATACCTATGATGCTCCATTCAGAAAGCATGTCAGAAGGACACTTTCTGATTAATTGTTTGTATCTTTCCCAAGCTTCATAGAGGGATTCTCCATCCTTTTGTCTGAAGGTTTGGACTTCCACTCTAAGCTTACTCCATTTTTGAGGTGGAAAGAACTTTGCCAAGAAGGCATTGACTAGCTTTTCCCAAGAGTCCAGGCTTTCTTTAGGTTGAGAGTGCAACCATATTCTAGCTCTGTCTCTTACAGCAAAAGGGAATAGCATCAGTCTGTAGACCTCAGGGTCAACCCCATTAGTCTTGACTGTGTCACAGATTTGCAAGAACTCAGCTAAAAACTGATGAGGATCTTCCATTGGAAGTCCATGGAACTTGCAATTCTGTTGCATTAGAGAAACTAATTGAGGCTTAAGCTCAAAGTTGTTTGCTCCAATGGCAGGGATAGAGATGCTTCTCCCATAGAAGTCGGGAGTAGGTGCAGTAAAGTCACCCAGCACCTTCCTTGCATTGTTTGCATTGTTGTTGTTTTCGGCTGCCATGTGTTCTTCTTCTTTGAAGAATTCGGTCAGGTCCTCTAAAGAGAGTTGTGCTTTGGCTTCTCTTAGCTTTCTCTTCAAGGTCCTTTCAGGTTCAGGATCAGGCTCAACAAGAATGCTTTTGTCTTTGCTCCTGCTCATAAGAAAGAGAAGGGAACAAGAAAACGTGGAATCCTCTATGTCACAGTATAGAGATTCCTTGAAGTGTCAGAGGAAAAGAAGAGTAGAAGACAGAAGTAGAAAATTTGAACTTATCAAAGGAGATGGAGTTCGAATTTTGCATTAAGGGATAGTGTTAGTCCATAAATAGAAGGATGTGAGAAGAAGGGAAGTAATTTTCGAAAATTAAGTGGAAGATTTTGAAAATATTTTTGAAAAACATTACTTAATTTTCAAAAAATAAAAGTGGGAAAGAAATAAAATGATTTTTGAAAAAGATTTTGAAATTAGAAATCAAAAAGATTTGATTGAAAAACTATTTTGAAAAAGATGAGGTTAAGAAGATATGATTGATTTTAAAAAATATGTAATTGAAAAGATATGATTTGAAAACAATTTTAAAAAGATTTGATTTTAAAAATCAATGACTTGCCTAACAAGAAAAGATATGATTCAAACATTAAACCTTTCTCAACAGAAAAGGCAACATACTTGAAATGTTGAATCAAATCCTTAATTGATAGCAAGTATCTTTGAAAAGGGAAAGAAATTGATTTTGAAAACATTTGATTGAAAAGATATGATTTGAAAAAGATTTGATTTTGAAAAACTTGAAAAAATTTGATTTGAAAACAAAATTCTCCCCCTTGTGCCATCCTGGCGTTAAACGCCCAGAATGGTGCACATTCTGGCGTTTAACGCCCAAAACTATACCCTTTTGGGCGTTAAACGCCCAACCAGGTACCCTGGCTGGCGTTTAAACGCCAGTGTGTCCTTCTTCACTGGGCGTTTTGAACGCCCAGCTTTTTCTGTGCAATTCCTCTACTGTATGTTCTGAATCTTCAATTCTCTGTATTATTGACTTGAAAAGACACAAATTAAAAATATTTTTGGATTTTTAATAATAAGGAAAAATCAAAATGCAACTAAAATCAAATAACAATGCATGCAAGACACCAAACTTAGCAGTTTGTATACCACTGACACTACCAATATGAGAATGCATATGAGACACACAAAATACTTCAAGTCAATAAAATTCAAAGATTAGAGCAAGTAAATCATCAAGAACATCTTGAAGATCACTAAGACATATGAATGAATGCATGCAATTGACACCAAACTTAAGATGAGACTAGTGTCTCAACAAGAAACATAACATATTTTTGGTTTTTATGATATTTTTTTCTTTTTTTGTGTTTTTTCGAAAATTAAGTGAAAAAAAAGGTATCAAAATTCTTAATGAGAATTCCAGGAATCAGTGCAATGCTAGTCTAAGACTCCGGTCCAGGGATTAGACATGGCTTCACAGCTAGCCAAGCTTTCAAAGAAAGCTTCGGTCCAAAACACTAGACATGGCCAAAGGCCAGCCAAGCCTTAGCAGATCACTGCTCCAAAAGCAAAATTGATAAAAATCAACAAGCTCTTGTGATGATAAGTTGAAACCTCGGTCCAATGAGATTAGACATGGCTTCTCAGCCAGCCAGATTTCAACAAATCATCATGAAACTCTAGAATTCATCTTCAAGAATTTCGAAAAAAAAAACACCTAATCTAAGCAACAAGATGAACCGTCAGTTGTCCAAACTTGAACAATCCCCGGCAACGGCGCCAAAAACTTGGTGCTTGTTGCCGGATCAGAAATTTGGCACTGATGTTACCGGACAAAAAGCTTGCTCAAAACTTGAACAATCCCCGGCAACGGCGCCAAAAACTTGGTGCGCGAAATTGTGAACAATAATTTTTCACAACTCTCATAATCCCCGGTCATGAACTCCAAAAACTTAGTAGCTCAATTCCATGGCATTACACAACTTCGCACAACTAACCAGCAAGTGCACTGGGTCGTCCAAGTAATACCTTACGTGAGTAAGGGTCGATCCCACGGAGATTGTTAGTATGAAGCAAGCTATGGTCATCTTGCAAATCTTAGTCAGGCAGACTCAAATGTATATGGTGATGAACGAAAATAACATAAAAGATAAGGATAGATATACTTATGTAATTCATTGGTAGGAACTTCAGATAAGTGCATGAAGATGCCTTCCCTTCCGTCTCTCTGCTTTCCTACTGTCTTCATCCAATCCTTCTTACTCCTTTCCATGGCAAGCTCGTGTAGGGTTTCACCGTTGTCAATGGCTACCTCCCATCCTCTCAGTGAAAGCGATTGCATATGCCCTGTCACGGCACGCGGAATTCAGCTGTCGGTTCTCGGTCAGGCCGGAATAATATCCATTGATACTTTTGCGTCTGTCACTAACGCCCCGCCTGCTAGGAGTTTGAAGCACGTCACAGTCATTCAGTCATTGAATCCTACTCAGAATACCACAGACAAGGTTAGACCTTCCGGATTCTCTTGAATGCTGCCATCAGTTCTCGCCTATACCACGAAGACTCTGATCTCACGGAATGGTTGGCTCGTTTGTCAGGCGAGCACTCGGTTGTCAGGCGATCAACCATGCATCGTGCAATCAGAAATCCAAGAGATATTCACTAGAGCCTTGGTTGCTTGTAGAACAAGAGTGGTTGTCAGTCACCTTGTTCATAAGTGAGAATGATGATGAGTGTCACGGATCATCACATTCATCAAGTTGAAGAACAAGTGATATCTTAGAACAAGAACAAGCGGAATTGAATGGAAGAACAATAGTAATTGCATTAATACTCGAGGTACAGCAGAGCTCCACACCTTAATCTATGGTGTGTAGAAACTCCACCGTTGAAAATACATAAGCATAAGGTCTAGGCATGGCCGAATGGCCAGCCTCCCAATGATCTAAGATAGCATAAAACACGAAGATAGCTACCCCGATATATGATCTAGAGATCTAAAGTGATCAAAAGATGATAAATACAATAGTAAAAGGTCCTATATATAGAGAACTAGTACATAGATGAGTAAATGACATAAAAATCCACTTCCGGGCCCACTTGGTGTGTGCTTGGGCTGAGCAATGAAGCATTTTCGTGTAGAGACTCTTCTTGGAGTTAAACGCCAGCTTTTATGCCAGTTTGGGCGTTTAACTCCCATTTGGGTGCCAGTTCCAGCGTTTAACGCTGGGATTTCTTGAGGTGACTTTGAACGCCGGTTTGGGCCATCAAATCTTGGGCAAAGTATGGACTATCATATATTGCTGGAAAGCCCAGGATGTCTACTTTCCAACGCCGTTGAGAGCGCGCCAATTGAGCTTCTGTAGCTCCGGAAAATCCACTTTGAGTGCAGGGAGGTCAGAATCCAACAGCATCTGCAGTCCTTTTTAGTCTCTGAATCAGATTTTTGCTCAGGTCCCTCAATTTCAGCCAGAAAATACCTGAAATCACAGAAAAACACACAAACTCATAGTAAAGTCCAGAAAAGTGAATTTTAGCTAAAAACTAATAAAAATATACTAAAAACTAACTAGATCATACCAAAAACATACTAAAAACAATGCCAAAAAGTGTATAAATTATCCGCTCATCAGATATCCACCCAATCTAAGGTAGAACGGAGGTGGTTGTCAGTCACACGTTTATAGGTGAGAATGATGATGAGTGTCACGGATCATCACATTCATCAAGTTGAAGAACAAGTGATATCTTGGAACAAGAACAAGCAGAATTGAATAGAAGAACAATAGTAATTGCATTAATACTCGAGGTACAGCAGAGCTCCACACCTTAATCTTTGGTGTGTAGAAACTCCACCGTTGAAAATACATAAGAACAAGAGTTATCATTGGTTTCGGCCCCAGAGAGGGAACCAGAAGAACCAAGATGAAAATACAATAGTAAAAGGTCCTACTTATAGGGAACTAGTAGCTTAAGAATTACAAAGATGAGTAAATGACATAAAAATCCACTTCCGGGCCCACTTGGTGTGTGCTTGGGCTGAGCAATGAAGCATTTTTCGTGTAGAGACTCTTCTTGGAGTTAAACGCCAGCTTTTGTGCCAGTTTGGGCGTTTAACTCCCATTTAGGTGCCAGTTCCGGCGTTTAACGCTGGGAATTCTGAGGGTCACTTTGAACGCCGGTTTGGGCCATCAAATCTTGGGCAAAGTATGGACTATCATATATTGCTGGAAAGCCCAGGATGTCTACTTTCCAACGCCGTTGAGAGCGCGCCAATTGAGCTTCTGTAGCTCCAGAAAATCCACTTTGAGTGCAGGGAGGTCAGAATCCAACAGCATCTGCAGTCCTTTTTAGTCTCTGAATCAGATTTTTGCTCAGGTCCCTCAATTTCAGCCAGAAAATACCTGAAATCACAGAAAAACACACAAACTCATAGTAAAGTCCAGAAAAGTGAATTTTAGCTAAAAACTAATAAAAATATACTAAAAACTAACTAGATCATACCAAAAACATACTAAAAACAATGCCAAAAAGTGTATAAATTATCCGCTCATCAGATATCCACCCAATCTAAGGTAGAACGGAGGTGGTTGTCAGTCACACGTTTATAGGTGAGAATGATGATGAGTGTCACAGATCATCACATTCATCAAGTTGAAGAACAAGTGATATCTTGGAACAAGAACAAGCAGAATTGAATAGAAGAACAATAGTAATTGCATTAATACTCGAGGTACAGCAGAGCTCCACACCTTAATCTTTGGTGTGTAGAAACTCCACCGTTGAAAATACATAAGAACAAGAGTTATCATTGGTTTCGGCCCCAGAGAGGGAACCAGAAGAACCAAGATGAAAATACAATAGTAAAAGGTCCTACTTATAGGGAACTAGTAGCTTAAGAATTACAAAGATGAGTAAATGACATAAAAATCCACTTCCGGGCCCACTTGGTGTGTGCTTGGGCTGAGCAATGAAGCATTTTTCGTGTAGAGACTCTTCTTGGAGTTAAACGCCAGCTTTTGTGCCAGTTTGGGCGTTTAACTCCCATTTAGGTGCCAGTTCCGGCGTTTAACGCTGGGAATTCTGAGGGTCACTTTGAACGCCGGTTTGGGCCATCAAATCTTGGGCAAAGTATGGACTATCATATATTGCTGGAAAGCCCAGGATGTCTACTTTCCAACGCCGTTGAGAGCGCGCCAATTGGGCTTCTGTAGCTCCAGAAAATCCACTTCGAGTGCAGGGAGGTCAGAATCCAACAGCATCTGCAGTCCTTTTCAGTCTCTGGATCAGATTTTTGCTCAAGTCCCTCAATTTCAGCCAGAAAATACCTAAAATCACAGAAAAACACACAAACTCATAGTAAAGTCCAGAAAAGTGAATTTTAACTAAAAACTAATAAAAATATACTAAAAACTAACTAGATCATACTAAAAACATACTAAAAACAATGCCAAAAAGCGTATAAATTATCCGCTCATCAGATGGCTACTCAGGCTACAATCAGATAGTAGTTGACCCAAGAGATCAAGAGAAAACATCTTTCACTTGTCCATATGGAGTCTTTGCTTACAGACGTATGCCCTTTGGATTGTGCAATGCACCTGCCACATTCTAAAGATTCATGTTGTTTATCTTTTCGGACATGATGGAAAAATTCATTGAAGTCTTTATGGATGACTTTTTAGTGTTTAGGGATTCTTTCACTAATTGCTTGCATTACCTAGCCTTGGTGCTAAGGAGGTGCCAAGAGACTAATCTAGTCCTAAACTGGGAGAAATGCCATTTTATTGTAACAGAAGGGATAGTCCTTGGTCACAAAATCTCCAATAAAGGCATAGAGGTGGACAGAGCTAAGGTGAAAATAATTGAGAAATTACCTCCACCTAGTAATGTTAAATTAATTAGGAGCTTCTTAGGAAATGCTGAATTTTACAGAAGGTTTATCAAAGATTTTTCAAAAATTACCAAACCTTTAAGTAACCTACTCATCTCTGATGCACCCTTTGTATTTGATCAAGAATGCATACTGGCTTTAAAACTCTGAAAAGAATAATTTTATCAGCACCTATCATTGCCCTACCTAACTGGAATTTACCCTTTCGAACTGATGTGTGATGCATCAGATTTTGCTATTGGGGCAGTGTTAGGACAAAGGAAAGACTACCACTGAATTATGCCAACAAAGTCCTTAATGAAACCCAAAGAAATTACACTACCACTGAAAAGGAATTACTGGAAATAGTGTTTGCATTTGATAAATTTAGATCATATCTCATTGGATCTAAAGTGATTGTATTTACTGATCATGCAGCACTAAGATACCTACTTGCCAAGCAAGAATCCAAACCAAGATTGATAAGGTGGATCTTATTGTTGTAGGAGTTCAACATTGAGATTAAAGACAAGAAAGGAGTTAAGAACAAGGTGGTAGATCACTTGTCAAGAATCCCCTGTAAAGAAGATAGCACACACAACCTGAGTGTGAATGAGTCCTTTACAGATGAACAATTAATGTTGGTTCACAAGGCACCCTGGTTCGCAGAGATTGCCAATTTTAAAGCCACTGAGGAAGTGCCTCCGGAATTCAAAAAAAATCAGAGGAGGAAGCTCATTAATGATTCTAAGTATTTCATCTGGGATGAACCATACCATTTCAAGAAATGTTCAGATGGAATACTTAGAAGATGCATCTCAGAGGAAGAAGGACGAAAAGTCTTATGGAATTGCCATGGTTCTTGCTATGGAGGACATTTTGGAGGAGAAAGGACTGCAGCCAAGGTGCTGCAGTGTGGATTCTTTTGGCCCATGATGAGCGGATAATTTGTACGCTTTTTGGCATTGTTTTTAGTATGTTTTTAGTATGCTTTAATTAGTTTTTATTATATTTTTATTAGTTTTTAGTTAAAATTCACTTTTCTGGACTTTACTATGAGATTGTGCATTTTTCTGTGATTTCAGGTATTTTCAGGCTGAAATTGAGGGACCTGAGCAAAAATTTGATTCAAAGGCTGAAAAGGACTGTAGATGCTGTTGGATTCTGACCTCCCTGCACTCGAAGTCAATTTTCTAAAGCTACAGAAATCCAATTGGCGCGCTCTCAGATGCGTTGAAAAGTAGACATCCTGGGCTTTCCAGAAATATATAATAGTCTATACTTTGCCCGAGATTTGATGGCCCAAACTGGCGTTCTAAATCAGCTTAAAACTGCCTGGCGTTAAACGCCGGAACTGGCACAAGAATGGGAGTTAAACGCCCAAACTGGCACAAAAGCTGGCGTTTAACTCCAAGAAAAGTCTCTACACATGAAAGCTTCAATGCTCAGCCCAAGCACACACCAAGTGGGCCCGGAAGTGGATTTTTATGTCATTTACTCATCTTTGTAAACCCTAAGCTACTAGTTCTCTACATATAGGACCTTTTACTATTGTATTCTCATCTTTGGATCTTTGATCATCTTTAGATCTTTGAATCTTTTGATCACGTTTTGGGGGCTGGCCATTCGGCCATGCCTAGACCTTGTTCTTATGTATTTTCAACGGTGGAGTTTCTACACACCATAGATTAAGGTGTGGAGCTCTATTGTACCTCGAGTATTAATGCAATTACTATTGTTCTTCTATTCAATTCAGCTTGTTCTTGTTCTAAGATATCACTTGTTCCTCAACTTGATGAACGTGATGATCTGTGACACTCATCATCATTCTAACATATGAACGTGTGCCTGACAACCTGTGTGTGGTATTCTGAGTAGGATTCAATGATTGAATGACTGTGACAAGCTTCAAACTCCTGAAGGCTGGGCGTTAGTGACAGACGCAAAAGAATCACTGGATTCTATTCCAACCTGATTGAGAATGTAACAACCCTGATTTTCGAGTATGCGAGATATTTTCTGAAGGCACGGATTTTGCCAGAAGATCAGTAAAGGGAATACCTCTTCTATTTCAACAAGTATCTCAATTCTCATTGTCATTATGTCATCTTTAAGCCAAAACCTCTTTTGAGGCAAGCTCGACAACGCGGCCACGGAGAACCTAGTTTTTGAACCGTATCGGTTAGGAGTTTTGATTCTAGTTTTCGTAAATAGGCTCAGTTTGATGAACCGGACTCGATTCATGAAAGGAGAGAGATAATAGTATAATATTGTCATTATATTAGTATTAGAAAATGCTTGACTGATATTATAAGGTTACCTGGTCTGTTATAGTTAAAAATAGAAAATCGGTTTAACCGGGTTTACGGTTTACTGGTGCAGCTTAGCACCAGCACTCTCTGATGACTTTAGCAATGCTAAGGCCTCATCATACATGTTCTATTCTCATAATAAATATTTTACTAGTGTCATTTATGCTAGTAGCTCACAAAATAATTTTTAGAGATGTTTTTGCAAGTGTTCCGATACATCTAGTTTTAGTAGTTATACACCTGAGATATTTTAATATTATTTTAACCCACCTCCAAGCCAACCAATCACAACTCACCCTACACTCCCAAGACCTCCAAGGCTGTCTCATTTCATCATTGTGGCCGAAAATCACCAAGAGAAAAAGGAGAGAAAGTTCTTGGTTCATAAATCTTCAAAGCTTGATTTCTTCTGAACTAAAACTCAAATCAAAACTCCGATTTCACCAAAATGATCCTCTCTTCTTCCTCTACATAACCATATAACATATCAAGGCTGGAAATAAGGTGAGATGGCTGTCTCCCTCCCTCTTCAATTCGGTTTTCAAGGAAAACCATGCAAAACATGTGTTTTCTTGATGTTTTTCCTTAGGAATCATGCTTAACTTGACTTGAGGGCCAAGAAACGTGAATTTCCAGCAACTCTAAGGTGATATATCTCTTCCTAACATGCTGAGTGAGATTTGGTCAGTTGAGAGTTTTTGGATTTAAAGTTGTTCTTGATGTGATTTAGGAGGAAAAAGTGCTTAAGGACCACCTGAAAATCTAACTGAATTAGGAGCAGCAAAACCAGGTAGGATTTGACGAATTTAATCTTGATTGATTGTGTTTGAGTTGTGTGATTATGATATGGTTTGGCTGTGCTTGAAATTGATTGTTTGTATGAGTAATTCTTGTTGAAATTTTGGTGAAAATTTGATGAAATTTGATGAAATTCAAGCTATGAATGTGTGTTCTTATGGCTGCTGGAAAACGAAACCCTAGAGCTTAAATTGGGGTTCAATTTGTGTTGAAATCATGTGGAAAAGATGGGGTTTTAGTGGCTGGGAATTTATTTTGAATTTTGGTAAAAATCGGTTGCTGAAAAGATTGAAAAACGGGTAAAAACAGAGAAAGAATCTGAAGAATTTACGAAGAACACGAAGAACACTTTGAGTGTGGTGAAGAACATTGAAGAACACCTTTTAGATCTTAGAAAGGGCAAGGAAGTAATTAATTTGGTGTTTAAGGGGTTATTTGGTAATTTCTGAAAGTTAGGGTGGTTAAAGTAGAAATATTAAAAGTTACCGGGGTAAAAAGTGAATTTTGAAGGTTAAAAGTAAAAGTGAGTTAATTTTCGAAAATTTAATAATAAAATAATAAATAATAATAAAATATTAAATAATAATATTTAATTAAAAATAATATTTTAATAAAAATAATAAAATAATACAGAAAAGGCAGTTTTCTGTAAAAGCTTTAGAAAGACAACTTTAAGTGCAGAATCTCATAATTACCTTCATAAAACACTTAGGGAGTGGTAAGAACATATTAGTGAGGCAAAGATAAAAGAAAGATAAAAAGTTAAAGGAAAGATAAAAACCAAAGAAAAGTCTGTAAAGTTTTAATAACAGAAGAACAGACAGAGACTAACGAACGAACTAGGGCAAAATAGTTAGTTCTTGATTTGCGACTAGGGTTAGGTATTATATGAAAAGTTAAACTGTTTCAGTATAGACTTAATGAACCTATACTTGGGACAGGCGAACTATTCATACCGAGATTTACATAAGCTTTAAATACATACGTTAAGCAGAGAAAAGAGTAACTAGAGCAGAGTAAAGAGATACAGAGAATAGAGTAAAGAGATAATGAGAAAAGAGTAATATAACAAAAAGAATAGAGGGGAAGAGTAAAAGAATAAAGAGTTAAACCTTGTGGCATGATGTTCTGTTGTATGTTCATCTGCTGCTTTTCCATTGGCCCTAGAGGTCCTGTAGGCCCAAGTTCACCTACAGTGAGTTGTTATTCCTGTAGGCCGAAGTTCACCTACAGTGAATATCAATTGTGCATCTCAGGGTGTTGCTCCTGTAGGCCGAAGTTCACCTACAGAGAGTTATGATACCTGTAAGCCGAAGTTCACTTACAGGGGCGCCTTTTCTGTAAGCCGAAGTTCACTAACAGAGGTGCCATTTCTATAGGCCGAAGTTCACCTATAGAAAGTTGTTGTGTTGTGATTGAACAGAGAAAGAAAGAGGTAATGTATAAGAATGTGAAAGTGATGATGAATAACGAGACTAATAATGAATGATGGTAATGATAATGATTATGTGATGATCTGCTGCATGAAGGCAGTCAGATAGATGGTGGTACGACCACTAGAACGCTTTCCTGGGATACCTTGCTATAATGCTTTGCTGTAAGACAAAGGTTGCTTACAGAGGTATCGTGATGAGTGTGCTCCTGTAAGACAGAGGTTGCTTACAGTGAGTATGTTGTTGCTCCTGTAAGACAGAGGTTGCTTACAGTGAGTGTGTTGTTGCTCCTGTAAGACAGAGGTTGCTTACAGTGAGAATGTTGTTACTCCTGTAAGACAGAGGTTGCTTACAGTGAGTCTGTTGGGCGTATATCGGCTAATAAGTGCCGCCCTGCAAGACAAAGGTTGCTTGCAGTGGATACCCTGCAAGACAAAGGTTGCTTGCAGTGGGTATTGCCAACAGGAAAGCCTTATCCAGACAGAGGTTGCTGGGTAACGTCGGGAGCGGGTATGTAACCGACAGATGAGCTCATTACCTGCACTAGGGCTAGACATGCATCATTCTTGTCTGCGCATCATTCTCTGTTGCATTCCTTTCTGTGTGTGATCTATTTCTTTGTGTTTGTCTGCTTGTATGCTATTTCTATGTTTTATTATCTTGTATTCTTTTGTTTGTGTTCTGCTTTCTATCGTCTCTACTTTCTCTTTCTGTCTTTATCTTTTGTTTACTGCTTCGTTATATTCTATTATTCGTCTGCTAATCGATCCCAAATAAATGAATATAACTAATAACCCCGACCCTACTAAGAACTCCCCAGTTCTTACCCCTTCTCTCTCCCTTCCCCCTTCAGATGGAAGTAAGAGTACCTTACCGTAGTTCGCTGATGACCGTTCGCAAGAAGAGGATTCTGCTCTAGATAGTTTTCTGAGTCTAGGGTGAATATCGTTCTCTGTTTATATGTATATACTGTGAAACCAGCCAACGTCTACACCCCGTTCATATGTGCACTTTAACCTAAATCCTGTGTACGAGATTCCTATTGTGTGGCTACTTCATGAGGTACCAGAGAGACGCCATATGGCAATGTCTGATCGTGCAGAGGAGTAGCAGATGATGTTCTATCTTTTGGTGACGTTCCACCTGACTTGAATTTTGAAGACTTAGAATGTACTTTCCCTCGCTTTAGTAGTTTAGAGGGACTAGGCGAGTATAGAGTCTAGGCTAGCCTGGGTGCCAGCTTAAGGACTTCTTGGACAGGTCAGGACCTGGGATGTTGTATATATATATATGTATATAGATATTATTTAGCTATATCTAGGGGTGTTCTAACTAAAAGTCTATTCTTATATAGAGGCTGGATCACTGAATGTTGTTAACTGCTTGTGATGTATTTATGTGTGGTTGTTTATAATTGACTTATCTGTTATTACTTGTGAATTGATTATGACTGATTCCGTCTATTAACCCAAATGTTTTCAAAAATAAATAAATAAATAAAAAAAATATACCTCGCAATTTAACTACGCTTTTAACAACGAATCAGGCTCATATGATAAATAATAGATAATAATTAGGAAGACAAATTGGTAGCGCTCAGTTTCCGGTATGATCTAGACATATTGAAAATTGGGTCGTTACAATTTGGTATCAGAGCAGTTCGTTCCCAGTAGAGCCTGGGGAGTGGACTGACTATGCTTCATTGCATACTCTGCTTGTGTGTCTCATGCCGTTAGGGTATCTTTAAGATACATTTGGCATGAATGTCTATGAGTGCTCATTTTGGGAATGTTCGTACTTAACATGAGATATTAAGACTGATCACCTTAATATTGATTGTTTGGTGCGGATAAGACCTCAATGACTGTGAATAGGCATGGTTTAATCGAGTTCCGAACGACAAATTCGTGTCAGGCACAACTATTCTTATAGCTGTTATGATCTCCATGGCCATGGCTATGTGATATTTAGATGCTGTAAGGAACGAACTGATATCTTCGTCAGGATGGCTTGAAGGAAATAGACTACTTGAAGATGGATTCTTGCATGCAGCTGAAATTTTGAGGGCAAAATTTTCTTTTAGGAGGGAAGAATGTAACAACCCTGATTTTCGAGTATGCGAGATATTTTCTGAAGGCACGGATTTTGCCAGAAGATCAGTAAAGGGAATACCTCTTCTATATCAACAAGTATCTCAATTCTCATTGTCATTATGTCATCTTTAAGCCAAAACCTCTTTTGAGGCAAGCTCGACAACGCGGCCACGGAGAACCTAGTTTTTGAACCGTATCGGTTAGGAGTTTTGATTCTAGTTTTCGTAAATAGGCTCAGTTTGATGAACCGGACTCGATTCATGAAAGGAGAGAGATAATAGTATAATATTGTCATTATATTAGTATTAGAAAATGCTTGACTGATATTATAAGGTTACCTGGTCTGTTTTAGTTAAAAATAGAAAATCGGTTTAACCGGGTTTACGGTTTACTGGTGCAGCTTAGCACCAGCACTCTCTGATGACTTTAGCAATGCTAAGGCCTCATCATACATGTTCTATTCTCATAATAAATATTTTACTAGTGTCATTTATGCTAGTAGCTCACAAAATAATTTTTAGAGATGTTTTTGCAAGTGTTCCGATACATCTAGTTTTAGTAGTTATACACCTGAGATATTTTAATATTATTTTAACCCACCTCCAAGCCAACCAATCACAACTCACCCTACACTCCCAAGACCTCCAAGGCTGTCTCATTTCATCATTGTGGCCGAAAATCACCAAGAGAAAAAGGAGAGAAAGTTCTTGGTTCATAAATCTTCAAAGCTTGATTTCTTCTGAACTAAAACTCAAATCAAAACTCCGATTTCACCAAAATGATCCTCTCTTCTTCCTCTACATAACCATATAACATATCAAGGCTGGAAATAAGGTGAGATGGCTGTCTCCCTCCCTCTTCAATTCGGTTTTCAAGGAAAACCATGCAAAACATGTGTTTTCTTGATGTTTTTCCTTAGGAATCATGCTTAACTTGACTTGAGGGCCAAGAAACATGAATTTCCAGCAACTCTAAGGTGATATATCTCTTCCTAACATGCTGAGTGAGATTTGGTCAGTTGAGAGTTTTTGGATTTAAAGTTGTTCTTGATGTGATTTAGGAGGAAAAAGTGCTTAAGGACCACCTGAAAATCTAACTGAATTAGGAGCAGCAAAACCAGGTAGGATTTGACGAATTTAATCTTGATTGATTGTGTTTGAGTTGTGTGATTATGATATGGTTTGGCTGTGCTTGAAATTGATTGTTTGTATGAGTAATTCTTGTTGAAATTTTGGTGAAAATTTGATGAAATTTGATGAAATTCAAGCTATGAATGTGTGTTCTTATGGCTGCTGGAAAACGAAACCCTAGAGCTTAAATTGGGGTTCAATTTGTGTTGAAATCATGTGGAAAAGATGGGGTTTTAGTGGCTGGGAATTTATTTTGAATTTTGGTAAAAATCGGTTGCTGAAAAGATTGAAAAACGGGTAAAAACAGAGAAAGAATCTGAAGAATTTACGAAGAACACGAAGAACACTTTGAGTGTGGTGAAGAACATTGAAGAACACCTTTTAGATCTTAGAAAGGGCAAGGAAGTAATTAATTTGGTGTTTAAGGGGTTATTTGGTAATTTCTGAAAGTTAGGGTGGTTAAAGTAGAAATATTAAAAGTTACCGGGGTAAAAGTGAATTTTGAAGGTTAAAAGTAAAAGTGAGTTAATTTTCGAAAATTTAATAATAAAATAATAAATAATAATAAAATATTAAATAATAATATTTAATTAAAAATAATATTTTAATAAAAATAATAAAATAATACAGAAAAGGCAGTTTTCTGTAAAAGCTTTAGAAAGACAACTTTAAGTGCAGAATCTCATAATTACCTTCATAAAACACTTAGGGAGTGGTAAGAACATATTAGTGAGGCAAAGATAAAAGAAAGATAAAAAGTTAAAGGAAAGATAAAAACCAAAGAAAAGTCTGTAAAGTTTTAATAACAGAAGAACAGACAGAGACTAACGAACGAACTAGGGCAAAATAGTTAGTTCTTGATTTGCGACTAGGGTTAGGTATTATATGAAAAGTTAAACTGTTTCAGTATAGACTTAATGAACCTATACTTGGGACAGGCGAACTATTCATACCGAGATTTACATAAGCTTTAAATACATACGTTAAGCAGAGAAAAGAGTAACTAGAGCAGAGTAAAGAGATACAGAGAATAGAGTAAAGAGATAATGAGAAAAGAGTAATATAACAAAAAGAATAGAGGGGAAGAGTAAAAGAATAAAGAGTTAAACCTTGTGGCATGATGTTCTGTTGTATGTTCATCTGCTGCTTTTCCATTGGCCCTAGAGGTCCTGTAGGCCCAAGTTCACCTACAGTGAGTTGTTATTCCTGTAGGCCGAAGTTCACCTACAGTGAATATCAATTGTGCATCTCAGGGTGTTGCTCCTGTAGGCCGAAGTTCACCTACAGAGAGTTATGATACCTGTAAGCCGAAGTTCACTTACAGGGGCGCCTTTTCTGTAAGCCGAAGTTCACTAACAGAGGTGCCATTTCTATAGGCCGAAGTTCACCTATAGAAAGTTGTTGTGTTGTGATTGAACAGAGAAAGAAAGAGGTAATGTATAAGAATGTGAAAGTGATGATGAATAACGAGACTAATAATGAATGATGGTAATGATAATGATTATGTGATGATCTGCTGCATGAAGGCAGTCAGATAGATGGTGGTACGACCACTAGAACGCTTTCCTGGGATACCTTGCTATAATGCTTTGCTGTAAGACAAAGGTTGCTTACAGAGGTATCGTGATGAGTGTGCTCCTGTAAGACAGAGGTTGCTTACAGTGAGTATGTTGTTGCTCCTGTAAGACAGAGGTTGCTTACAGTGAGTGTGTTGTTGCTCCTGTAAGACAGAGGTTGCTTACAGTGAGAATGTTGTTACTCCTGTAAGACAGAGGTTGCTTACAGTGAGTCTGTTGGGCGTATATCGGCTAATAAGTGCCGCCCTGCAAGACAAAGGTTGCTTGCAGTGGATACCCTGCAAGACAAAGGTTGCTTGCAGTGGGTATTGCCAACAGGAAAGCCTTATCCAGACAGAGGTTGCTGGGTAACGTCGGGAGCGGGTATGTAACCGACAGATGAGCTCATTACCTGCACTAGGGCTAGACATGCATCATTCTTGTCTGCGCATCATTCTCTGTTGCATTCCTTTCTGTGTGTGATCTATTTCTTTGTGTTTGTCTGCTTGTATGCTATTTCTATGTTTTATTATCTTGTATTCTTTTGTTTGTGTTCTGCTTTCTATCGTCTCTACTTTCTCTTTCTGTCTTTATCTTTTGTTTACTGCTTCGTTATATTCTATTATTCGTCTGCTAATCGATCCCAAATAAATGAATATAACTAATAACCCCGACCCTACTAAGAACTCCCCAGTTCTTACCCCTTCTCTCTCCCTTCCCCCTTCAGATGGAAGTAAGAGTACCTTACCGTAGTTCGCTGATGACCGTTCGCAAGAAGAGGATTCTGCTCTAGATAGTTTTCTGAGTCTAGGGTGAATATCGTTCTCTGTTTATATGTATATACTGTGAAACCAGCCAACGTCTACACCCCGTTCATATGTGCACTTTAACCTAAATCCTGTGTACGAGATTCCTATTGTGTGGCTACTTCATGAGGTACCAGAGAGACGCCATATGGCAATGTCTGATCGTGCAGAGGAGTAGCAGATGATGTTCTATCTTTTGGTGACGTTCCACCTGACTTGAGTTTTGAAGACTTAGAATGTACTTTCCCTCGCTTTAGTAGTTTAGAGGGACTAGGCGAGTATAGAGTCTAGGCTAGCCTGGGTGCCAGCTTAAGGACTTCTTGGACAGGTCAGGACCTGGGATGTTGTATATATATATATGTATATAGATATTATTTAGCTATATCTAGGGGTGTTCTAACTAAAAGTCTATTCTTATATAGAGGCTGGATCACTGAATGTTGTTAACTGCTTGTGATGTATTTATGTGTGGTTGTTTATAATTGACTTATCTGTTATTACTTGTGAATTGATTATGACTGATTCCGTCTATTAACCCAAATGTTTTCAAAAAAAAAAATAAATAAATAAAAAAAATATACCTCGCAATTTAACTACGCTTTTAACAACGAATCAGGCTCATATGATAAATAATAGATAATAATTAGGAAGACAAATTGGTAGCGCTCAGTTTCCGGTATGATCTAGACATATTGAAAATTGGGTCGTTACAGAGAACCGACAGATGATTAGCCGTGCTGTGACAGAGCGTGTTGAACATTTTCACTGAGAGGACGGGACTATAGCCACTGACAATGGTGATGCCCAACATACAGCTTGCCATGGAAAGGAGTAAGAAGGATTGGATGAAGACAGTAGGAAAGCAGAGAGACGGAAGGGACAAAGCATCTTCATACGCTTATCTGAAATTCTCACTAATGAATTACATAAGTATCTCTTTCTTTATGCTTTATTCATAAATCACCCATAACCATTTGAATCTGCCTGACTGAGATTTACAAGATGACCATAGCTTGCTTCATACCAACAATCTTCGTGGGATCGACCCTTACTCACGTAAGGTTTATTACTTGGACGACCCAGTGCACTTGCTAGTTAGTTGTGCGAAGTTGTGAAATTATGTTTAGACCATGGTATTGAGCACCAAGTTTTTGGAGTCATTACCGGGGATTGTTTGAGTTGTGAAAAGTAGAGATCACAATTTCATGCACCAAGTTTTTGGCGCCGTTGCCGGGGATTGTTTGAGTTTGGACAACTGACGGTTAATCTTGTTGCTTAGATTAGGTATCTTTCTTCAGAGTTCTTAAGAATGAATTCTAGTGTTTCAAGGTGATGTTCTTATCATCACCAAAGCTGATTGATTCCCATCAATTTAGCTCTTGAATGTAATGTCCTGCTGAAGCTTGGCTAGCCATGTCTAATTTCTTTAGACTGAAGCTTTAGACTAACATTGCATGATTCCTGGAATTCTCATTAAGAATTTTGATATCTTTATTTTCATTTCCTCTTAATTTTCGAAAAATCCAAAAAAAATTATAAAATCTTAAAATCAAAAATATTTTATGTTTCTTGTTGAGTCTAGTGTCTCATTTTAAGTTTGGTGTCAATTGCATGTTTCTATTCTTCTTGCATTTTTCGAATTCATTCATGTGTCTTCATTAATCTTCAAGTTCTTCTTGATGATTTTCTTGTTCTGATCTTTAAATTCTCTTGTCTTGAGTGTTTTGTTGTTTCTCATATGCATTCTCATTTTGTTAGTGTCAATAGTATACAAACTTCTAAGTTTGGTGTCTTGCATGCATTGTTTATTTGATTTTAGTTTCATTTTGATTATTCCTCATTATTAAAAATCCAAAAAATTTTTAATTTGTGTCTTTTCAAGTCAATAATACAGAGAATTGAAGATTCAGAACATACAGCAGATGAATTACGCAGAAAAAGTTGGGCGTTCAAAACGCCCGGTGAAGAAGGAAAACTGGCGTTTAAACACCAGCCAGGGTACCTGGCTGGGCGTTTAACGCCCAAAAGGGTAGTGTTTTGGGCGTTAAACGCCAGAATGTATACCATTCTGGGCGTTTAACGCCAGGATGGCACAAGAGGGAAGATTTTGTTTTTAATTCAAATTTTTTTCAAGTTTTCAAAATTTTTCAAAATCAAATCTTTTTCAAATCAAATCTTTTCAATCATATATTTTCAAAATCAATTTCTTTCCATTTTCAAAGATACTTGCTAACAATTAATGATTTGATTCAACATTTCAAGTATGTTGCCTTTTCTGTTGACAAAGGTTTAATGTCTGAATCATATCTTTCTTGTTAGCCAAGTCATTAATTTTCAAAATCAAATCTTTTTAAATTGTTTTTCAAATCATATCTTCTCAACCATGTCTTTTTAAAACCATAACTTTTCAATCATATCTTTTTAATCACATCCTTTCAAAATAGTTTTCAATCATATCTTTTTAATTTCTAATTTCAAAATCTTTTTCAAAAATCACTTGATTTCTTTTCCACTCTTAGTTTTCGAAAATCAATTAGTATTTTTCAAAATGATTTTAAAATCTTTTACTTTATTTTCGAAAATTTCTTCCCCTCTTCTAACATCCTTCTATTTATGGACTAACACTCTTCCGCAATGCACAATTCGAACTCCATCTTTCTTGATAAGTTCGAATTCTTCTATCTCTTCCTTCTATTTTTCTTTTCCTCTGACACCTCAAGGAATCTCTATACTGTGACATAGAGGATTTCATATTTTCTTGTTCTCTTCTCTTTCATATGAGCAGGAGCAAAGACAAAAGCATTCTTGTTGAGGCTGACCCTGAACCTGAAAAGACCTTGAAGCGAAAGCTAAGAGAAGCTAACGCACAACTCTCTATAGAGGACCTAACAGAAATCTTCAAAGAAGAAGAACCCATGGCAGTCGAAAATAACAACAATGCCAACAATGCAAGGAAGGTGCTGGGTGACTTTACTGCACCTACTCCCGACTTCTATGGGAGAAGCATCTCTATCCCTGCCATTGGAGCAAACAACTTTGAGCTTAAGCATCAATTAGTTTCTCTAATGCATCAGAATTGCAAGTTCCATGGACTTCCATTGGAAGATCCTCATCAGTTTTTAGCTGAGTTCTTGCAAATCTGTGACACTGTCAAGACTAATGGGGTTGACCCTGAAGTCTACAGACTTATGCTATTCCCTTTTGCTGTAAGAGACAGAGCTAGGATATGGTTGGACTCACAACCTAAAGAAAGCCTGAACTCTTGGGAAAAGCTAGTCAATGCCTTCTTGGCAAAGTTTTTTCCACCTCAAAAATTGAGTGAGCTTAGAGTGGAAGTCCAAACCTTCAGACAGAAGGAAGGTGAATCCCTCTATGAAGCTTGAGAAAGATATAAACAATTGATCAGAAAGTGTCCTTCTGACATGCTTTCTGAATAGAGCATCATAGGTATCTTCTATGATGGTTTGTCTAAACTGTCCAAGATGTCATTGGATAGCTCTGCTGGAGGATCTCTTCATCTGAAGAAGACGCCTATAGAAGCTCAAGAACTCATTGAAATGGTTGCAAATAGCCAATTCATGTACACTTCTGAAAGGAATCCTGTGAACAATGGGACGAATCAGAAGAAAGGAGTTCTTGAGATTGATACTCTGAATGCCATATTGGCTCAGAACAAAATATTGACTCAGCAAGTCAATATGATTTCTCAAAGTCTGTCTGGAATGCAAGCTGCACCAGGCAGTACTAAGGACGCTTCATCTGAAGAAGAAGCTTATGATCCTGAGAACCCTTCAATGGAAGAGGTGAATTACATGGGAGAACCCTATGGAAACACCTATAATCCTTCATGGAGAAATCATCCAAATCTCTCATGGAAGGATCAACAGAGACCTCAACAAGGTTTCAACAACAATAATGGTGGAAGAAACAGGTTTAGCAATGGCAAGCCTTTTCCATCATCTTCTCAGCAACAGACAGAGAATTCTAAACAGAGCCACTTTGACTTAGCAACCATGGTCTCTGATCTAATCAAAACCACTCAAAGTTTCATGACTGAAACAAGGTCCTCCTTTAGGAATTTGGAGGCACAAGTGGGACAGCTGAGCAAGAAAATTACTGAACTCCCTCCTAGTACTCTTCCAAGCAATACAGAAGATAACCCAAAAGGAGAGTGCAAGGTCATCAACATGGCCGAATTTGGAAAGGAGGAAGAGGCAGTGATCGCCACTGAGGAAGACCTCAATGGACGTCCACTGGCCTCTAATGAGTTCCCTAATGAGGAACCATGGGAATCTGAAGCTCAGAATGAGACCATAGAGAATCTATTGAATTTACTTCTGCCATTCATGAGCTCTGATGAGTATTCTTCCTCTGAAGAAGACGAATATGTCACTGAAGAGCAAGTTGCCAAGTACCTTGGCGCAATCATGAAGCTAAATGACAAGTTATTTTGTAATGAGACTTGGGAGGATGAACCCCCTTTGCTCACCAAAGAACTGGATGACTTGACTAGGCAAAGATTACCTCAAAAGAGACAGGATCCTAGGAAGTTTTCAATACCTTGTACCATAGGCACCATGACCTTTAAGAAGGCTCTGTGTGACTTAGGGTCAAGTATAAACCTCATGCCTCTCTCTGTAATGGAGAAGCTAGGGATCTTTGAGGTGCAAGCTGCAAGAATCTCACTAGAGATGGCAGACAATTCAAGAAAACAAGCTTATGGACTGGTAGAGGATGTTCTGGTAAAGGTTGAAAACCATTACATCCCTGCTGATTTTATAGTCCTAGAGACTGGGAAGTGCATGGATGAATCTATCATCCTTAGCAGACCCTTCCTAGCCACAGCAAAGGCTGTGATTGATGTTGACAGAGGAGAATTGATCATTCAAGTGAATGAAGAATCCTATGTGTTTAAGGCTCAAGGATATCCCTCTGTTACCATGGAGAGGAAGCATGAAGAGCTTCTCTCAAAACAGAGTCAAATAGAGCCCCCACAGTCAAACTCTAAGTTTGGTGTTGGGAGGCCACAACCAACTTCTAAGTTTGGTGTTGAACCCCCACATTCAAACTCTAAGTTTGGTGTTGGGAAGTTCCAACATTGCTCTGAGTATCTGTGAGGCTCCATGAGAGCCCACTGTCAAGCTATTGACAATAAAGAAGCGCTTGTTGGGAGACAACCCAATGTTATATTTATCTATTTTCTTTTTTATTTTATATTTTCTGTAGGTTGATGATCATGGAAAGTCACAAAATCAATTGAAAAAGCAAAAACAGAATGAAAAACAGAAAGAAAAATAGCACACCCTGGAAGAAAACCTCGCTAAACGCCAGTAAGGGCAGCAAATGGGCGTTTAACGCCCAGTCTGGCACCATTCTGGGCGTTTAACGCCAGAAAGGGGCACCAGACTGGCGTTAAACGCCAGGAAAGGGCAAGAAGCTGGTGTTAAACGCCAGAAATGGGCACCAGCCCGGCGTTTAACACCAGAATTGGCATAAAGAGCATTTTTGCTCGCCACTTGGTGCAGAGATGAATTTTTCTTGACACCTCAGGATCTGTGGACCCCACAGGATCCCCACCTACCCCACCACTCTCTCTCTTCTTCACCCATTCACCAATCACCTCAACACCTCTTCCCCAAAAAAAACCCCTCACCTATCAAATCCTACCATTCTCTTCACCACTCACATCCATCCTTCATAAAACCCTACCTACCCTACCATTCAAATTCAAACCACTTTCCCTCCCAAACCCACCCATACATAGCCGAACCTTACCCCTCTTTCCATTCCTATATAAACCCATCTTCACTCCTTCATTTTCACACAACCTACACACTACTTCTACCCCTTGGCCGAATATCAAAGCCACCTCCATCTCCTCTATTTCTTCTTCTTCTACTCTCTTCTTTCTTTTTTTGCTCGAGGATGAGCAAACCTTCTAAGTTTGGTGTGGTAAAAGCATTGCTTTTTATTTTTCCATAACCATTTATGGCACCTAAGGCCGGAGAAACCTCTAGAAAGAGGAAAGGGAAGGCAAAAGCCTCCTCCTCCGAGTCATGGGAGATGGAGAGATTCATCTCAAGGGTGCATCAAGACCACTTCTATGAAGTTGTGGCCATGAAGAAGGTGATCCCCGAGGTCCCTTTCAAACTCAAAAAGAGTGAATATCCGGAGATCCGACATGAGATCCGAAGAAGAGGTTGGGAAGTTCTTACCAACCCCATTCAACAAATCGAAATCTTAATGGTTCAAGAGTTCTATGCTAATGCATGGATCACCAAGAACCATGATCAAAGTGTGAACTCGGACCCAAAGAATTGGCTTACAATGGTTCGGGGGAAATGCTTAGATTTTAGTCCGGAAAATGTGAGGTTGGCATTCAACTTACCCATGATGCAAGGAGATAAACACCCTTACACTAGAAGGGTCAACTTTGATCAAAGGTTGGACCAAGTCCTCATAGACATTTGTGAAGAGGGCGCTCAATGGAAGAGAGATTCAAGAGGGAAGCCGGTTCAACTGAGAAGGCATGACCTCAAGCCCGTGGCTAGGGGATGGTTGGAGTTTATCCAACGCTCAATCATTCCCACTAGCAACCGGTCTGAAGTTACTATAGACCGGGCTATCATGATTCATAGCATCATGATTGGAGAGGAAGTAGAAGTTCATGAGGTTATAGCCCAAGAACTTTATAAGGTGCGGACAAGTCCTCTACCTTGGCAAGGTTAGCCTTTCATCATCTCATTTGTCACCTTTGTTATTCAGTTGGAATTGACATAGAGGGAGACATCCTCATTGATGAGGACAAGCCCATCACTAAGAAAAGGATGGAGCAAACAAGAGATCCCACTCATCATGAAATCCCTGAGATGCCTCAAGGGATGCACTTTCCTCCACAAAACTACTGGGAGCAAATCAACACCTCCCCAGGAGAATTGAGTTCCAACACGGGACAACTAAGGGTGGAGCACCAAGAACATTCCATCCTCCTCCATGAAATTAGAGAAGATCAAAGAATCATGAGTGAGGAGCAACAAAGGCAAGGAAGAGACATTGAGGAGCTCAAGCACTCCATAAGATCTTCAAGAGGAAGAACAAGCCGCCATCACTAAGGTGGATCCGTTCTTTAATTTCCTTGTTCTTTATTCTCCTGTTTTTCGAATTTTCATGCTTATGTTTATCTATGTTTGTGTCTTATGATCATTAGTGTCTTAGTGTCCATGCCTTAAAGTTATGAATGTCCTATGAATCCATCACCTTTCTTGAATGAAAAATGTTCTTAATTGAAAAAGAGAAGAATTGCATGAATTTTGAATTTTATAACAGATTAATTATTTTGATGTGGTGGCAATACTTTTGATTTCTGAATGTATGCTTGAACAATGCATATGCCTTTTGAATTTTTTGTTCATGAATGTTGGCTCTTGAAAGAATGATGAAAAAGGAGACATGTTACTGAGGATCTGAAAAATCATAAAAATGATTCTTGAAGCAAGAAAAAGCAGTGAATACAAAAAAAAATGAAAAAAAAAGAGAGAAAAAAAAGTTGTGATCCAAGGCAAAAAGAGTGTGCTTAAGAACCCTGGACACCTCTAATTGGGGACTCTAGCAAAGCTGAGTCACAATCTGAAAAGGTTCACCCAATTATGTGTCTGTGGCATGTATGTATCCAGTGGTAATACTGGAAGACAGAGTACTTTGGGCCACGGCCAAGACTCATAAAGTAGCTGTGTTCAAGAATCATCAAACTTAACTAGGAGAATCAATAACACTATCTGGATTCTGAGTTCCTATAGAAGCCAATCATTCTGAATTTCAAAGGATAGAGTGAGATGCCAAAACTGTTCAGAGGCAAAAAGCTAAAAGCCCCGCTCATCTACTTAATACTGATCTTCATAGATGTTTTTGGAATTCATTACATATTCTCTTCTTTTTATCTTATTTGATTTTTAGTTGCTTGGGGACAAGCAACAATTTAAGTTTGGTGTTGTGATGAGCGGATAATTTATACGCTTTTTGGCATTGTTTTTAGTATGTTTTTAGTATGCTTTAGTTAGTTTTTATTATATTTTTATTAGTTTTTAGTTAAAATTCACTTTTTTGGACTTTACTCTGAGTTTGTGTGTTTTTCTGTGATTTCAGGTATTTTCTGGCTGAAATTGAGGGACCAGAGCAAAAATCTGATTCAGAGGCTGAAAAGGATTGTAGATGCTGTTGGATTCTAACCTCCCTGCACTCGATGTGGATTTTCTGGAGCTACAGAAGTCCAATTGGCGCGCTCTCAATTGTGTTGGAATATAGACATCCTGGGCTTTCCAGCAATGTATAATAGTTTATACTTTACCTGAGATTTGATGGCTCAAACCGGCGTTCCAAATCAGCTTAAAACTGCCCGGCGTTAAACGCCGGAACTGGCACAAGAATGGGAGTTAAACGCCCAAACTGGCACAAAAGCTGGCGTTTAACTCCAAGAAAAGTCTCTACACATGAAAGCTTCAATGCTCAGCCCAAGCACACACCAAGTGGGCCCGGAAGTGGATTTTTATGTCATTTACTCATCTTTGTAAACCCTAAGCTACTAGTTCTCTACATATAGGACCTTTTACTATTGTATTCTCATCTTTGGATCTTTGATCATCTTTAGATCTTTGAATCTTTTGATCACGTCTTGGGGGCTGGCCATTCGGCCATGCCTAGACCTTGTTCTTATGTATTTTCAACGGTGGAGTTTCTACACACCATAGATTAAGGTGTGGAGCTCTGCTGTACCTCGAGTATTAATGCAATTACTATTGTTCTTCTATTCAATTCAGCTTGTTCTTGTTCTAAGATATCACTTGTTCCTCAACTTGATGAATGTGATGATCTGTGACACTCATCATCATTCTCACATATGAACGTGTGCCTGACAACCACCTCCGTTCTACCTTAGATTGAGTGGATATCTCTTGGATCCCTTATTCGGCATCTTCGTGGTATAAGCTAGAGTTGATGGCGGCATTCAAGAGAATACGGAAGGTCTAAACCTTGTCTGTGGTATTCTAAGTAGGATTCAATGATTGAATAACTGTGACAAGCTTCAAACTCCTGAAGGCTGGGCGTTAGTGACAGACGCAAAAGAATCACTGGATTTTATTCCAACCTGATTGAGAACCGACAGATGATTAGCCGTGCTGTGACAAAGTGCGTTGAACATTTTCACTGAGAGGATGGGACTGTAGCCACTGACAACGGTGATGGCCAACATACAGCTTGCCATGGAAAGGAGTAAGAAGGATTGGATGAAGACAGTAGGAAAGCAGAGAGACGGAAGGGACAAAGCATCTTCATACGCTTATCTGAAATTCTCACCAATGAATTACATAAGTATCTCTATCTTTATGCTTTATTCATAAATCACCCATAACTATTTGAATCTGCCTGACTGAGATTTACAAGATGACCATAGCTTGCTTCATACCAACAATCTCCGTGGGATCGACCCTTACTCGCGTAAGGTTTATTACTTGGACGACCCAGTGCACTTGCTGGTTAGTTGTGCGAAGTTGTGAAATTATGTTTAGACCATGGTATTGAGCACCAATTTTTTGGAGCCATTACCGGGGATTATTTGAGTTGTGAAAAGTAGAGATCACAATTTCGTGCACCAGCCCACTATCTTCAAAGATGTAAAAGAACTGATAAAGCATTGCAACAAATGCCAAAGAGCAAGGAACTTACCCAAAAGAAATGAAATTCCACAACACTTCATCTTTGAACTTTAATTATTTGATGTATGGGGGATTGATTTCATGGGACCATTCCCAACCTCATACTCAAATAAATATATTTTGGTGGCAGTGGACTATGTATCAAAATGGATAGAGGCCATTGCAACTTCAACAAATGACAACAAGGTGGTGATAAACTTTCTTAGAAAGAACATCTTTAGCTAATTTGGGGTGCTTAGAGCTCTTATTAGTGATGGAGGAAGCCATTTTGCAACAGACCATTAGAGACTCTCCTCCTGAGATATAGAGTAAAGCATAAGGTTGCCACACCTTATCACCCCCAAACAAGTGGGCAAACGGAGATATCTAACAGAGAGCTCAAAAGGATCTTGGAAAAGACTGTGGGAACTTCAAGAAAAGACTGGTCAAAGAAGTTGGATGATGCTCTTTGGGCATATAGAACAGCCTTCAAGGCATCAATTTGGATGTCCCCTTATCAATTGGTGTATGGAAAGGCTTTTCATCTACCATTAGAGCTTGAACACAAAGCATTCTGGGCTCTCAAGCTACTGAACTTCAATAATGATGTTGCCGGTGAAAGAAGGCTTTTGCAACTACAAGAATTAGAAGAATTCAGAACCCAAGCCTATGAAAATGCCAAAATTTATAAGGAAAAGGCAAAGGATAGACATGACCTCAAGGTGGCACCAAGGAGCTTTAAAGAAGGATAGAGAGTGCTCCTCTACAACTCCATGCTAAAGCTATTTCCTGGAAAGCTAAAGTCTAGGTGGTCAGGACCTTTTCTTGTTACCAAGGTCTCACTTATGGACACGTAGAAATTATGAAGAAAACTAACAGGAAACCTTCACTGTGAATGGACAAAGGCTCAAGCACTATCTAGGTGATATGAGGGAAAACCCCAAGATTAAATACAAACTCAACTAAGAGAAGCCAATTGTCAAGCTAGTGACGTTAAAAGAGTGCTTGTTGGGAGGCAACCCAACCAAAGATAATTTTCTTTTCCTAGCTTGTCAATAAAAGAGCTAAGTAGATTTCTCTGCATTGCAAGGAGTCAAGTTTGGTGTTGCACACCAAGTGAATTCAAGGGTGAATGTGTAATTTTAAGTTTGGTATTCCACCACAGATTTCACTAAGAACACATTTCATCCATCAGCATAATTAGTCACAGGTTCCAAACAATCAGAGAAACTACTTAATAAATAATTGATTTCTAGTTAACAGTTTATTTTCTTAATAAAAGCACTTGACGTTTCATGTATGTATTCACTCTGCTGCATATAGAAGTATGATAAACCACTATTTTATGGTTTATATTGTGTTTAATTGAGTGATTTCATCAAGCTTTTCACCCACTTATTCATATGATTTGCATGATTTTACAATTCTTTCCTAGTTTAGTTCTATGATTGAAAACAACCTTCTTTGGTCTTAATTTAGCTAATCTTAATCTTCTCTTATAACCATTCGATGCCTTGATCTGTGTGTTAAGTGTTCTAGGCTTCATAGGGCAGGAATGGCTTAGAGAATGAAGAAAAAGCATGCAAAAATGGAAGGAACACAAGGAATTGAGGAGATGACCAGCGAGAAGTCAAGCGGTTGCATGGCTCATGCGACCGCGCAAAATGGAAGAAATCACAGTGACGCGCTCGCTTGCCTGACGCGACCGCGCGGATTGGAAGCTGCACGAATGACGTGAATGCGTGGACGATAAGCACGCGTGGTACAAGAAACGCTGAGTGATGCGAACGCGTAGACGACGTGGCCACGTGATGTGCGCGATCTGCAGAAATTCAGAAGTCGTTGGCATAGTTTCTGGGCTGTATTTCAACCCATTTTTCGGCCCAGAAACACAGATTAAAGTCAGGGAACATGTAGAGACTCAAGACATCACTTCATATCAGATCATAATTCACTTTTCATAATTTTAGATGTAGTTTTTAGAGAGAGAGGTTCTCTCCTCTCTCTTGGGATTAGGATTAGGAATATTTCTTCTTCATCTCAGGTTCAACGTTCTTTTTATTTATTTTCTCTTTTATTTGTTTATGAACTTTTCATGTTATCATTTTCTTAAATAATATAATTCGAGGTATTTCAGACTCATGACTGTTTTTCCTTATTTTTAATTTAGATTATTTACTATTGGCTTTGGTTGATTAATTGGTAACTCTTGAGTTGTCAAACTCAGGAGTGATTAAAATGGGCAAATTCTAATTGATCTAGATCGCTCTAAAGCTAGTCCTCCCACAGGGATTGACTAGGACTTGAGGATCAAGCTAATTAGTCTACTTGACCTTCCTTTGTTCAATAAAAGATAACTAAGTAGGATTAAAACCCAATTTTCATCACACCTGATAAGGGTAACTAGGATAGGAATTCCAATTCTAATACCTTGCCAAGAGTGTATTTTATCATTACTATTTTATTTTTCTTATCATTTAACATACTTGTTCCTAACTTTCAAAACTCCCAATTTACAAGACTCATAACCAATAATAAGAACATACCTCTCTGGAATTCCTTTAGAAGACGACCCGAGTTTTAAATACTTCGGTTATCAATTTTATCAGGGGTTTGTTACTTGTGACAACCAAAACGTTTGTAAGAAAGGACTTTTGTTGGTTTAGAAGCTATACTTGCAACGGGAATTTATTTTGAATTCTAGACCACGCAAAAGTTCTCTCTTCAAAATGGCGCCGTTGCCGGGGAATTGCAAATGTGTGCCTTATTATTGGTTATTGTAAATATTTTTCAAAAAAAAAAATTTCAGATTTTAAAAGTTTTATCTTATCTTATCTTATTTTTCAAAATTCAATTTTTTTTCAAAAAAAACATATCTTTTTCAAAATCTTATCTTATTTTTTTTCAAAAACCATATCTTTTTCAAAATATTTTCTTTTTGTTAGTTTTTGTTTTCATTTTCTCCTACTACTATGAACTCTCACCCTTTTGGCTATGAGTCTAGTTACAACTATGTTGCAGGAAGAAGAAGCTATAACAGAAATATGCATCAAGGTCAAAGCAATCAAAGATGGATGGAGCCAAGAGGAGCTGATCAACCCTTTAGGCGACAACACCTTCCAAGATATCATGGACGAAGACCATTCTATAATGCATACCAAGATGATAGGTATGGTGGACCCCCTTGTAGTTACCAACAAGTCCATCATATGCCAATGAACCACCTCCTCAACATAGCTTTGAACCACCACACTCACAAGCCCCTTTCCACCATTCACCTCCAGATGACCCTAACCCTTATCCACCACACCAACAACCATATGATCCATATATAGAACCACCCCAATTCTAACCTAGTTACTCCCAAGGACCACCACCTCCATATGCACCATGTCCATATCCATCGACCCAAGACTCACAGGCTCGCCTCAAGGAAACAATAGATCAATTTCATGCAACCCTTCATCAACTGGAGCAAGCAATAAATCAATTACCTTCCAGACATTCGGACACTCAAGGAACCCCCATGGCCTTATGTGGAGAATCTAATGAAGAACGTAGCATGAAGGAGACACTAGAAACTCCAGTAGACAGTAAGGAGCATGACTTTGTACTGGAACAAGTGGAGAAAGCCGGAATTATTGAAGAAGAAGAAGTGATCGAAGACTTAGGAGATGCTGAGCCTCTATTGGAAGGTCCATTCGTAGAGCCTCCTTCCAAGGTGTTTAATGTTGATGTTGAGGAGGGTGTACAACCTCCAAGGCATATCATTGTTGAAGACTTTGAAGGGGATGATCAAGAGACAGATTCAATCATTGATGAATTCTTGTCTACATTTGAATCCTTTTCTATTGGACTTGATATGGAGATTAAAGAAGAAGAAGCACAACCACTCATGCCCTTGGTGAACAATGAAGAAGAAATTGAATCAGAACAAAGATACCAAGAGGAAGAGGTTGAAATTGAAGAAGCTTGCAAAGAGGTGGAAGATGTCAAAGAAGAGCACAAGTGAGTGGAGCTTGCACGTTCATTAGAAACACCTCCCCCTAAGTTGCCATCATCCTTCACAACATTCAAGTGGGTCAAATTCATATCCCTTAGCTTTCTAATTCCACTTGAATATGGGCTACTGGAGACGGATGGTCAACTTAAGAGTAAGAGAAAGATGGTCAGTCGTAAGAATTGTCCTGCAAGGTTCATTATGGTTGGAAGCTTTAAGTTTAAATGCAAAGGTTAGTGTAGAGCTCAACTGAATGGGTCTAGGAAGATGTTTGAGTGCTTACGTGAGAATTCTAAAGCTGAACCACCCGGATGGAATTATGATAATCAACTTGAAGATGGGTGTAGAAACAAGATTTGGGATCCAGGAATATATGAGGATCAACTTTGGGAGCTCAAAGCTTGTGGAGAACTTCATCAACGCTTGGTAAATTTACTTGGTATTGATAGAGCTTATTGGAAGTCCAAACATTGGTGGAGATTCCTGGATCAATACAAGCATAAGCCACCATAACAGGGAGCTCACCAAATGTCCAACTTAAGAACTTTAACTAAAAGTGCTAGGTGGGAGACAACCCACCATGGTATGATCGTTCCTTTTTCAGTTTAAATTTTAGTCTGTTTTTGAGTTTTGATTGAACCTAGAATTTTTCATAACATTCATTGCATTCTGCATAATGCATCAAAAAAAAAATTTTTGCACGCGACGCGACAGCGTTGCCGACGCATCCACGTCATAGGTGCGTTGGGAAGAAAACAAAAGTGAACAGAGAGTCACGCGAGAGCGTGGCTGGAGGCGTGCCTTTGGTACAAATTGGTCCACACGACCGCGTCACTTACGCATCCGCGTCATGTGGGAAAAATGTCTCCCACGCGTCCGCGTCACCCACGCGAACGCGTACCTCATAATCGACGTAAAAAGGGTGTATGGCCGAAAGTTGAGCTAGAATTGGGCTAGACTCGTGCTAGTAGCACAAGCCCTACCACGTGAATGCGTGCCCCAAGCGTCCGTGCCATTTTCAAATTTAGACCATCCACGCGATCGCGTCAACCACGCGACCGAGTCACCCAAAGATTTGGCAATATAAATTTCAAATAGAGAGTTGCGCGACCACGAGGCTGCCCTCGCGCTAATGGTACAAATCGATCCACGCGACCGCGTGGATGACGCGTCCGCGTCTATTCATAGAAGCGCTATCTGCGCGAACGCGTCACTTACGCGTCCGCGTCGACTGCGCCGCACAACTTATCTTATACTGCCAAAATATCTTATCTTTTTCTTCCCCAAATCCTACTTTTTATTTTCCTTTCTTATTTCCTTCTTCCTTCTTTCTTCTTCCTTCTTTCTCCTTTCTTTTTTTTATTTTTATGCATTTTTATGTTGGTGTTAGAGCTTTATTTGGATTTTACTTTATTATAACTGAGCTTGTGGATATTATAAGGATTGGTTTGGCAATTGACATTTTAAATTTGGCTCTCATATATATTTAGATTTATTACTTTCATTCCTCTTTTAACTCACACTACTTGTAATCCACCTATATTTGAGATTATCATTCATAATTGTCATCATACAAGTGCTCTTTAATCCAACTTATTTTCACAATTGATGCTTGACCTATGCTTCTCATGCCTTTGCCTGCATGCTTTTACACATCTTGCATCTAATTGATTTAATATGCCTTGCTATATTTCCATTGATGTCCTAATTGCATGTAGTCGCGACCATGTATTTAAGACATTATCCCTTACCTTGGCATTGATTATCACTTGAACCTTCCTCCTCCCGGTTCTAGCTACTTGAATTACATGTCCCTTTTCTTTCTCCCTTTTTCAGGATGGCCACTAAAAAGTATAACGAGAAAGCCTCTAAACAAGCCACTGGTGAAGAGCGGAATGACATGAGCACCAGCTGAGGAACCACAACCCCCGCCCACCTGCACAGCTTTGCATGCACCAA
This sequence comes from Arachis stenosperma, assembly GCF_014773155.1. Taxonomy (NCBI): domain Eukaryota; kingdom Viridiplantae; phylum Streptophyta; class Magnoliopsida; order Fabales; family Fabaceae; genus Arachis; species Arachis stenosperma. The sequence goes on along the minus strand of NC_080378.1, from coordinate 49,553,609 downwards.
GGACGGTGCAATCTTTAAGTGTAGGGAGGTCGATACCAATCTCCACGGGTTAGTTCTTCTCTTCTCAACACCAATATTCTATTTTCTTTGTTTGTTCATTGTTGCATTTGCATATTTGATTGCATGTTTGTTTGATTTTATGCATTTAGTTACTACTTGGTTGAAGTAATATTTTCTTTTTCAAGAAATTTTTATAGTATTTCACTAAGTTAAATTGAAAAGATTTTTGTTAAACTTGTTTAGAAGTTGTATTTGGAACATGGTTTTTGAGCCAAAGAACACACAACCTGTGAGATTTTGAGCTTAATTGCATGGTTACATTATTTAACCATAATATTTTATTCTTGTGTGTTTTCTTCTCTATGATTGTAATTTATATTTTGTTCCAATCTATATGTCCAATATTTAGTGTATTTACATGCTTGCATATGATTGAGGCCATTGCTTGTTTTCGCTCACTTATCCAAAATAAGCCTACCCTTTTATGTCACCCTTGTTAGCCACTTTGAGCTTTTTAATCCCCATTTGTTTAATATTTTACGATATCACTAGCCTTAAGCAGAAAAATAAATTAAATATCCCAATTGAATCTTTGGTTAGCTTAAGATAGAGGTTGTGCATCAACTAAGTGTGGGGAAACTGTGGGAACATGGGTTAATAAAGGTATGTATCATGTTTCTAATTTCGAATATTGGGAAATTTGGGTGCCTACTCATGTAAAATAGAAAATTAAAATTTCCATATGCATTGATATGTTATTTTAGTTTCTATGTCTCTAAAAAAAGAAGAAAAAGAGAAAAAATATATATAATATAAATAAATAAATAAGGGGACAAAATTTCTCCAATGTTGAGTTAATAAAAGATCAATGCATATGTAACACAAATTAAAATAAAAGTTGATACATGAGTATATGATGCAAAAGTGGGAATTTTGGGTAGTTAGGCATGATTTAAGAAGTTATATAGAGTGTGTGTGTGTTTATGTGAGAGCTTATATTTGTCAAGGATTCAATTTATAGCTCACTTAGCCATACATATATCCTCACCATTGCCTTGGCCCCATTACGACCTTGAAAAGACCTCATGATGTTTGTATTAGTACATTAAATATTTGTTGATTAGTTAGATGAAGAACAAAGTTTAGAAAGCATGATTAGAGAATATTAGAGTAAATTACCCTATACACTAGAGAGACTAGAGTGATATACACTACCAGTGAGGGTTCAGTGCTTGATTCTATGTTTCCTGCTTTCATGAGCTATCTTCTTACAAGTTTACTTGTCTTTTATTGTGTAATTTGAATTAGTGGAATTTGATTCATATTTGTCTTGAAGAACTTGTTTACTTTTAACCAAGTAGGTAGAACATTTTGCATGTAGTTGCATTCACATTCATAGGTTGCATTTCATGAGTCCTGCTTTTCCCTACTCATTTATTTTGTCTCTTTGAGCTTAGCATGAGGACATGCTAATGTTTAAGTGTGGAGAGGTTGATAAACCACTATTTTATGGTTTATATTGTGTTTAATTGAGTGGTTTTATCAAGCTTTTCACCTACTTATTCATATGATTTGCATGATTTTACAATTCCTTCCTAGTTTAGTTCTATGATTGAAAACATGCTTCTTTGGTCTTAATTTAGCTAATCTTAATCCTCTCTCATTACCATTCGATGTTTTGATCTGTGTGTTAAGTGTTTCAGGCTTCATAGGGCAAGAATGGCTTAGAGAATGAAAAGGAAGCGTGCAAAAATAGAAGGAACATAAGGAATTGAGGAGATGACCAGCGAGAAGTCACGCAGTCGCATGGCTCACGCGACTGCGCGAAATGGAAGAAATCACAGTGACGCGCTCGCGTGCCTGACGTGACTGCGCGGATTAGAAGCTGCACGAACGACGCGAATGCGTGGACGACACGCACGCGTGGTACGAGAAACACTGAGTGACGCGAACGCGTAAACAACGCGGCCGTGTGATGTGCGCGATCTGCAGAAGGTCAGAAGTCGCGGGCATAGTTTCTGGGCCGCATTTCAACCCATTTTTTGGCCCAGAAACACAGATTAAAGTCAGAGAACATGCAGAGACTCAAGACATCACTTCATATCAGATCATAATTCACTTTTCATAATTTTAGATGTAGCTTTTAGAGAGAGAGGTTCTCTCCTCTTTGTTAAGATTAGGATTAGGAATATTTCTTCTTCATCTCAGGTTCAACATTCTTTTTATTTATTTTCTCTTTTATTTGTTTATGAACTTTTCATGTTATGATTTTCTTAAATAATATAGTTCGAGGTATTTCAGACTCATGACTGTTTTTCCTTATTTTTAATTTAGATTATTTACTATTGGCTTTGGTTGATTAATTGGTAACTCTTGAGTTGTCAAACTCAACAGTGATTGAAATGGGCAGATTCTATTTGATCTAGATCGCTCTAAAGCTAGTCCTCCCACAGGGATTGACTAGGACTTGAGGATCAAGCTAATTAGTCTACTTGACCTTCCTTTGTTCAATAAAGGATAACTAAGTGAGATTAAAACCCAACTTTTATCACACCTGATAAGGGTAACAAGGATAGGAATTCCAATTCTAATACCTTGCCAAGAGTTTATTTTATCATTACTATTTTATTTTTCTTATCATTTAACATACTTGTTCCTTACTTTCAAAACCCCCAATTTACAATACTCATAACCAATAATAAGAACATACCTCCCTGGAATTCCTTGAGAAGACGACCCGAGGTTTAAATACTTCGATTATCAATTTTATCTGGGGTTTGTTACTTGTGACAACCAAAACGTTTGTAAGAAAGGACTTTTGTTGGTTTAAAAGCTATACTTACAACAGGAATTTATTTTGAATTCTAGACCACACAAAAGTTCTCTCTTCAAAGTAGGTAAGGAACTAAGTTTGGTGTTCATACACTAACTTAGGTCCAGAAATCACAAGCACACATGCATGCTAACTATCTCTCAAGTGCTTGGGGAACAAGCAACTTCCAATGACTTTGCAGGAAGACAATCAAGCCTTTGGAAAGACTATGCACCATCATCCAGGGAGACAAAGAGAATACCAAAGCTAGGAAAGATTGATAAACCACTATTTTATGGTTTATATTGTATTTAATTGAGTGGTTTTATCAAGCTTTTCACCCACTTATTCATATGATTTGCATGATTTATATTTTCTTCCTAAAATTATTACATAATTGAAAACCTACTTCCTAGAGACTTTTAATTTGGTATTTTAATTCTCCTTTATTCCATTCGCTGTCGTGATCTGTGTGTTAAGTGTTTCAGGCTTTATAGGGCATGAATAAGTGGGAGATTGGAAAGGAAGCTTGCAAAAATGGAAGGAATACAAGAAATTAAGGAGATGACTGATAAACCCATATTTCATGAGTTCTTTTGTGCTTAATTTGAGTGATTTATATAATCCTTCACCTACTTATTCACATTAATTGCATGGTTTTACTTTCCCTTCCTTATTATGTCGTATTGTGAAAAACATGTTTCCTAAGCTTTGAAAATTAATTATTTTAATTACCTTTATTTCCATTCGATGCCATGATTAGTGTGTTGAGTAGTTTTAGATTTTCTAAGGCAGAATGACTTAAAGGATGAAAAAGGAAACATACTAAAAGGAAAGGAGAAAGCAAAACGGAGCTTTAAGGAAACTGGTATCCACGCGATCGCATGGACGACGCGATCACGTGCCAAGCACGAATCAGCAGCGACGCGGCCGCATGACTGACACGACCGCGCGCCTTAAGCAGAACGCACATGACGCGATCGCATGACTGACGCGATCGCGTAGCGAGGAAAAGCTCCGAATGACGCGACCGCGTGACAGAGGCCACGCACCAGAAAATTACAGAACACACCCCAGCGAGTTCTAAAGCCCTTTTTGGCCCAAATCCAAGTCCAGAAGGCATAGACCAGAGGTTATGAAGTGGGGGAATGCATCCATTCAGGGAGAGTTCGCCAATTTTCTAGTTTTTTCTATGATTTAGATTTAGTCTAGAGAGAGGTTCTCTCTCTCTTTTAGGATTTAGGATTTCTTCTTGTTTTAAGAGTAACTCTGGATCCCAGGTTTAATGTTCTTTTATTTTAAGTTTTACTTTTATTTATTTATTCCAACATTTGAATTGATTATTATAATTTGATTTATGAATTTCTCCCATGTCACGGATTGTTCTTTGAATTAATGATAATTGAGGTATTTTCAGTTTATAATTGTTCTCTTTGAATTAAGTTGCCATTGCTTCCCATCTAAGGATATTTTTATTATTCCAGCAATTTTACTTTTTCCCCTTTTGGTTCTGATTAAGAATTTAGTAACTCAACAGTTATTAAACTCAACGTAATTAATAATCGTTATCTTGCTAATTGAGCTGAACCTAAATAATCCCAACCTTTTCTTAGGAAATAATTAGGATTTAAAGGTCAATTTAATTAGTCCCTTGACTTTCCTTTGCCTTGGTAAAGGTTGACCAAGTGGAGTTTAGATTCAACTTTTATTATAGTTGAGAGAGATAACTAAGTTAGACCTCTAAATTCCCTTATCTTGCCAAAAGTTGTTTTACAGTTATTATTTATTTTTAATTGCCATTTAATTCACTCATAATTTAAATTACTTGTTCTCACCTTCTAAACCCCGATTACAACCTTTATAACCAATAATAAGAACATACTTCCTCGCAGTTCCTTGAGAAGACGACCCGAGGTTTGAATACTCGGTTAACAATATCAAAAGGGGTTTGTTACTTGTGACACCCAAAATGTTTGTACGAAGGGATTTTTGTCGGTTTAGAGACTATATTTACAATGCGACTGTTTTTATGACATTCTTTACTGGCAAAAATCCTAACGTCAATGACCAGCGAGAAGTGACGTGGCCGCATGACTCACGCGACCACGCGGAAGAGAGAAAATCGCAGTGACGCGGCCTCATGGCTCACGCGACCGTGCGGATTGGAAAAGCATGAACGATGCGAATGCGTGGACGACACGCACGCGTGGTACAAAAAACACTGAGTGACGCGATCGCGTGGACAACGCGGACGCGTGACGTGCGTGATCTGCAGAATTACAAAAGTCGCTGGTGGAGATTCTGGGCCGCATTTCAACCCAGTTTTTGGCCCAGAAACACAGATTAAAGTCAGGGAACATGCAGAGACTCAACATGCTTTCATAACTCACAATTTTAGGTTTTAGATGTAGTTTTTAGAGAGAGAGCTTCTCTCCTCTCTCTTAGGATTTAGGATTAGGATTTCTATTAGGATTAGGATTGTTTCTTCATACCAGGTTCAATAATTTATGTTTCTCTTCTACTTTGAGATACTTTAATGCTTTTATTTATGTTTGATTTATGTTGCCCAATTGGCTTATGAATATTTTCCATGTTAGATTTGACTGCTTTGAATGAATGTTATTTGAGGTATTCCAGATATTTATGATTCTTATTTAGCTTTTTATATTATTGGCTTTAATTGATTAACTGGAAGCTCTTGAGTTATCAACTATTCAGGATTGATTGTTATGTCGGCTGATTAATTGGAATTCCACTAACTCTAGTCTTTCCTTAGGAGTTGGCTAGGACTTGGGAAATCTAACCAATTGGTTCACTTGACTTTCCCTTGCTTACGCAAAGGTTAACTAAGTGGGATTAACTTCCATTCTCATAGGAGTAACTAGGATAGGACTTCCGAATTTTCATATCTTGCCAAGACTTTATTTTATAGTTAATTATTTATTTTATTTGTCATTTAATTTACTTGTTCCTCACTTTCAAAACCCCAATTTACAAAATCCATAACCAATAATAAGAACATAGCTCCCTGCAATTCCTTGAGAAGACGACCTGAGGTTTGAATACTCGGTTATCAATTTTAAAAAGGGTTTGTTACTTGTGACAACCAAAACGTTTGTACGAAGGGATTTCTATTGGTTCAGAATCTATACTTACAACGCGACTTTATAAAATTCTTTACTAGCAAAAATTCCGACGTCAAAGATGATGAACAACTAAGAAGATGCCAAGAGGCTGCATTGTCACTTAACTATCTCCACTTTGAAATGCTTTGATTGGAAGTTTGAATGTACCCCTGCTGAATTGTATACCTTCATTTGAATTATGTTATTTACTTTCTTTAAATTTTCAATTAGGTGTTCTAGCCTAAGTGTCTGTTTCACTTTCACTTTGCTTGAATGTATATCTTGTCCCCTTTGATTTTTTTAATTGAATAAAAGAGAATGTTTGAAATAGAGAGGGTAATGGTCCGAGTTGGTAGGAAATAGAATAAGATTAAGTGGTGGTATATGTTTGATCGTTTAGCAAGCTCACCAATAAAAACAAAAAGGTAGAATGTCCTCTATAGTCTGAACTATATTGCTGTTTATGAAACCTTTGAAAATAACAATTCTTGGAAGAAAGAAAGAACAAAAAGAGAGGAAACAAAGAATAAGCTAGGCACCAATAGCTTGAACCTTGAGACACATGCCTGTGGTGTTTTTGTAATAGGATCTGCTTGAATTATTAGGTTCTAAGGAGTGTTTTAACACTTGGTAACTTGGGTTAACTAACCCGGGATTATCAACCAAAAGTTCACTATCAAGAGCAACCTAGTTACAAGGCATTTAGTAATGCAAAGAGGTGCTGGACACCAATGTCTCTAGGATGAAATTTGAGCCAAGTGTGTGTAGTGTATATGTGTTGAAGAGAGGCTTGAGTTAGTAGGTCCGAGGGGTGCTTTATCACCCAACACCTTGAGCCATCTGGGTCGGGAGTGTTGACTGAAAACTTATCTAAAAAGCTGCTTCAACACAGAACACTGAGCTACAAATAAAGAATAAGTTTCTAAAGAAAAAGAAAACAAACACCAAGGATCATTAAATAACAAGGTTCATAGCACCATTTTAGTTGGAACTAAAAGGGACATCTCAAACTTGGAACTTAATAAGAGTTGAGCTTCAAATGTATCTTGCATGAAAACCCCATGGACCAAGATTAATTACTTTCCAATAAGGACTCATATCTCTCTCTACTCTCATTCATATTTCTCATGTTTTAGTACTTGCTTGGGGACAAGCAAGATTTAAGTTTGGTGTTGTGATGCCAAAACATCTTAGGCTAGTTTCACAAGCCTTTTCCATTTGCTTTCATTAGATTTTATGCACTTTCTTGAGCTATAAGCAAGTATTTGGGTGAGAATTTCATACATCCCTTGATTCAATTAAACTTGGTTATCTATGTGCTTTTCATAAGATTTTATGCAAATTTTACTTGATGATTGAATGAAGCAAACATCTTGTGATTATAGCAAACTTTGATGCAATTGTTTGATTGATAATAGGTGGAAAAAAAGCTAAGGAAGGGCAAGCAAACAAGCAACAAAACAGCCATAGAAAGGAACAAAGGAAGCAATGTTAGTAGCCAAAGTTGGCTCACCAACTGATGTGTGGAAAACGATCCAATATAAAACTCACCGGCAAGTGTATCGGGTCGCATCAAGTAGTAATTACTCACACGAGTGAGGTCGATCCCACAGGGATTGAAGGATTAAGCAATTTTAGTTAGGTGGTTGATTTAGTCAAGCAAACAAGTGTTGATTTGAGTAATTTGTATTGAACAGAAGCTAAATTGCATGAAATTTAAAGCGAGAGGGGGAATTAACAGTAAATTAAAAGGTAAAGGAAGTAAAGGAGCTAAATCTTAAAGTTCAAGTAATGTAAATGATAGAAACTTAGATTGCAAGAAATGTAAATAGCTGAAGCTTAGAGTGTAAGAAATGTAAATTGCTTGAATAATAAAGGGCTTTGGGAGCTGGGATCTCAGGAATTAGACAAGGAAATGTAAATATCAATCAACAGAGAAGTAAAAGATGAATTTAAATACAGCAGATCTCAAACATAAAAGGAAAATTTCTTGAAGAAGTAAAACAGAAAGTGAATTCAACTCAATTGTAAAAGTTAAAAGAAAAGTTAGAGATCTCAGGGGTTGAATGAGACTAGAAAACAAGTCTAGATATCAATTCCTTCCTTGATCCAATAGAGAATAATTTGCAGAAGAAGTAGAGATGAAAGTAGTAAAGAAAACTTAGATCCAAATCACAATTCCTTGAAATTATGCAGAAAGTAAACAAGAGAGATCTTAGATCAAGAATGAAATAGAATTCCTTCAATTCTCAATCCAAGATTCAAAAACAAAGAGTGAAGAGTGTAGAAGTAAGAACAAAGAGGAAGAGACTTCAATTCTCAATCCCAATTCCCAAACCCAAAGCTAAAATCTCAACTGAGCTCCCAAAAAATGAAAAATGAAAAGTAAAAGTGTCTAAAAGGTAAAAAGAAGGTCCTCTCTAAACCAAACTAACTTCTATTTGTATACTTTCTATTTTTGGATTTTAGAATTTGGAGTAGGCTTTTTAATTTTGTGAATATTTGAATTTAAATGGAATTTTTAATTGAATTTGGGCCATGGGTGCTGCTCCCAGTAGAGTGCTCAGTTAATAGAGTGAGCATAGCACTCCCCCTTAGTCTTGGCCTCCAAATTGTTGCGTCCCAGCTCCTTGTGCCAAGCATCAGTGTAGTGCTCGGTTGACACAGAGAGCACAGCGCTCCCTGAGCCTTGGCCTTGCCAAATCCTGCGCGCACCAAGCCTTCCGTGTCACACTCCATAGCGTGCCAATTTGTTGCGCTCCAAGCCTTGTAGTGGCAACCTCAATAGCGCTCGGTGAATGAAGACAGCACAGCATCCCTTTCTTTGTTAATGAGGCTACAGGTTTGAACCCTATTGAAGACATGTTGCTTATTTTCTTTGTGATGGAGTGTAGCGCTCCTTCCTGGCCCTTCATGAAGATTCCTGGTTCAAATCCTTGCAAAACCATTTTGGCTAATTTCTTTTGCAAGCCTTGTAGTGTAAGGTCCCTTGTTTGAGTCTTTGTGAGTGCAATTTGGCCAATTTTAGCTTATTTTCCTTGCAAGTAGCACTTCTTTTGTCCCTCAAGTGCAAGGTTTGAACCTTGTGGCCTCTGCTCCTTAGTTTTTCACTTTGTTTTTCTTTGGGAAGGAGCCTGAAAAGGTTAACTGAGTTAACCGAGCGCTATGCTTTTTGCCTTGTTTCCTTGGATCCTTGTAGTGCTCGGTTGACAAGGAGAGCGCAGCATTCCTTGCTTTGCATTCTTGGCCTTGAGTAGCGCTCGAATAGAGAGCACTGTGCTCTCTGATAGAGCGCTATGGCTTTTCTCCTTTGATGTTTGGTGCACGAAATTGTGATCTCTTATAATGGCATTCAACTTGGTGTGCGCATTTACTAACTCAGCACTTTCTTCACAACCTAGCACAACTAACCAGCAAGTGCACTGGGTCATCCAAGTAATAAACCTTATGTGAGTAAGGGTCGATCCCACGGAGATTATTGGTATGAAGCAAGCTATGGTCATCTTGTAAATCTCAGTCAGGCGGATAATAAATGGTTATGGAGTTTTCGAATAATAATAATAAATAAATAGAAAATAAAGATAGAAATACTTATGTAGATCATCGATGGGAATTTCAGATAGGCGTATGAAGATGCTGTGCTCCTTCTGAATCTCTGCTTTCCTATTGCCTTCATCCAATCCTTCTTACTCCTTTCCATGGTAAGCTGTATGAAGGGCATCACCGTTGTCAATGGCTACATCCCATCCTCTCAGTGAAAAAGGTCCAAATGCTCTGTCACGGCACGGCTAATCATCTATCGGTTCTCGATCATGTTGGAATAGAATCCTTTGATTCTTTTGCGTTTGTCATCACGCCCAACAATCGCGAGTTTGAAGCTCGTCACAGTTATTCAATCCCAGAATCCTACTCGGAATACCACAGACAAGGTTTAGACTTTCCAGATTCTCATGAATGCCGCCATCAATTCTAGCTTATACCACGAAGACTCTGATCTCACGGAATGGAAGGCTCGGTTGTCAGGCGAGGGCAACCATGCGTCGTGCATCAGGAATCCAAGAGATACACACTCTAGCTTTCGCTTGTAAAACGGAAGTGGTTGTCAGGCACGCGTTCATAGGGTCGGATGATGATGAGTGTCACGGATCATCACATCCATCAGGTTGAAGTACGAGTAGTATCTTAGAACAAAAATAAGATTGAATTTGAATAAAAGATAGTAGTAATTGCATTAAAACTCGAGGTACAGCAGAGCTCCACACCCTTAATCTATGGTGTGTAGAAACTCCACCGTTGAAAATACATAAGTGATGAAGGTTCAGGCATGGCCGAATGGCTAGTCCCCAAAACGTGATCACAGGATCAAAAATACAATCCAAGATGTCTAATACAATAATAAAATATCCTATTTATACTAGACTAGCTACTAGGGTTTATAGAAGTAAGTAATTGATGCAGAAATCTACTTTTGGGGCCCACTTGGTGTGTGCTTGTGCTGAGCTCAAGCTTTACATGTGCAGAGGCTTCTTTTGGAGTTAAACGCCAAGTTGTAACGTGTTTTTGGCGTTCAACTCTGGTTCGTGACGTGTTTCTGGCGTTTGACTCCAGAATGCAGCATGGAACTGGCGTTGAGCGCCAGTTTACATCATCTAATCATGAATAAAGTATGGACTATTATATATTGCTGGAAATCTCTGGATGTCTACTTTCCAACGCCGTTAAGAGCACGCTATTTGGAGTTCTATAGCTCTAGAAAATCCATTTCGAGTGCAGGGAGGTCAGAATCCAACAGCATCAGCAGTCCTTTGTTAGCCTTCTATCAGAGTTTTGCTCAGGTCCCTCAATTTCAGCCAGAAATTACTTAATCACAGAAAAACACACAAACTCATAGTAAAGTCCAGAAATGTGAATTTAGCATAAAAACTAATGAAAACATCCCTAAAAATAGCTAGATTATACTAAAACTATCTAAAAACAATGCCAAAAAGCGTATAAATTATCCGCTCATCACAACACCGAACTTAAATTGTTGCTTGTCCCCAAGCAACTGAAAATCAATTAGGATAAAAAGAAGAGAATATACTATAAATCCCAAAATATCAATGAATATTAGTTCTAATTAGATGAGCGGGACTTGTAGCTTTTTGCTTCTGAACAGTTTTGGCATCTCACTTTCTCTTTTGAAGTTTAAGATGATTGGCATCTATAAGAACTTAGAATTTCAGATAGTGTTATTGATTCTCCTAGTTAAGTATGTTGATTCTTGAACACAACTACTTTTATGAATCTTGGCCGTGGCCCTAAGCACTTTGTTTTCCAGTATTACCACCAGATACATAAATGTCATAGACACATAGCTGGGTTAACCTTTTCAGATTGTGACTCAGCTTTGCTAAAGTCCCCAGTTAGAGGTATCCAGAGTTCTTAAGCACACTCTTTTTGCTTTGGATCACGACTTTAACCACTCAGTCTTAAGCTTTTCACTTGGACCTACATGCCACAAGCACATGGTTAGGGACAACTTGATTTAGCCGCTTAGGCCTGTATTTTATTTTCTTGGGCCCTCCTATCCATTGATGCTCAAAGCCTTGGATCCTTTTTACCATTGACTTTTGGTTTTAAGGGCTATTGGCTTTTTCTGCTTGCTTTTTCTTTTTCTTTCTAATTTTTTTCGCCTTTTTTTCGCAAGCTTTTGCTTTTTCACTGCTTTTTCTTGATTCAAGAATCAATTTTCATGATTTTTCAGATTGTCAATAACATTCTCTTTGTTCATCATTCTTTCAAGTGCCAACAATTTTAACATTCATAAACAACAAGATCAAAATTTTGCACTGCTCAAGCATTCATTCAGAAAACAAAAAGTATTGTCACCACATCAATATAATTAAACTAAACTCAAGGATAATTTCGAAATTCATGTACTTCTTGCTCTTTTGAATTAGAAACATTTTTCATTTAAGAGAAGTGAAGGATTTATGGAATTATTCATAGCCTTAAGACATAGTTACTCAATACTAATGATCATGAGGTAGAGACACAAAACATAAACACACATATAACATAAAAACTGAAAAACAGAAAAAATAAGAACAAGGAATGAGTCCACCTTAGTGATGGTGGCGCTTTCTTCTTCAAGAACCAATGATGTCCTTGAGTTCTTCTATGTCTCTTCCTTGCCTTTGTTGCTCCTCCCTCATTGCTCTTTGATCTTCTCTAATTTCATGGAGAATGATGGAGTGCTCTTGATGTTCCACCCTTAATTGATCCATATTGTAACTCAAATCTTCTAGAGAAGTGTTGAGTTGTTCCCAATAGTTGTTGGGAGGAAAGTGCATCCCTTGAGGCATCTCCGGGATTTCTTGGTGATGAGCTTCCTCATGCGTCTCTTGGGTTCCATGAGTGGGCTCTCTTGTTTGCTCCATCCTTTTCTTAGTGATGGGCTTGTCCTCCTCAATGGGGATGTCTCCTTCTATGATAACTCCAGCTGAGTAACATAGATGGCAAATAAGATGAGGAAATGCTAGCCTTGCCAAGGTAGAGGGCTTTTCGGCTATTTTGTAGAATTCAAGGGAGATGACTTCATGAACTTCTACTTCCTCTCTAATCATGATGCTATGAATCATGATGTATCGATCCACAGTAACTTCAGATCAGTTGCTAGTGGGGATGATGGAGCGTTGGATGAACTCCAACCATCCTCTAGCCACAGGCTTGAGGTCCAGTCTTCTTAATTGAACCGGCTTACCTTTGGAGTCTCTTTTCCATTGAGCTCCTTCCACACATATGTCCATAAGGACTTGGTCCAACCTTTGATTAAAGTTGACCCTTCTAGTGTAGGGGCGTGCATTTTCTTGCATTGTAGGCAAGTTAAACGCCAACCTCACATTTTCCGGACTAAAATCTAAGTATTTTCCCCGAACCATTGTAAGATAATTCTTTGGATTCGGGTTCATACTTTGGTCATGGTTCCTAGTGATCCATGCATTGGCATAGAACTCTTGAACCATTAAGATTCTGACTTGTTAAATGGGGTTGGTCAGAACTTCCCAACCTCTTCTTTGGATCTCATGTCGGATCTCCAAATACTCATTTTTCTTGAGCTTGAAAGGGACCTCAGGGATCACCTTCTTCATGGCCACAACATCATAGAAGTGGTCTTGATGGGCTTTGGAGATGAATCTCTCCATCTCCCATGACTCGGAGGTGGAAGCTTTTGTCTTCCCTTTCCCTTTTCTAGAGGTTTCTCCGGTCTTAGGTGCCATAGGTGGTTATGGAAAAACAAAAAGCTATGCTTTTACCATACCAAACTTAGAATATTGCTCGCCCTCGAGCAAAAGAAGAAAGAAAAGAAGAAGAGGAAGAGAAAATATGGAGGAGAGTGGGGGGAGGTGTTGATTTAAGAAAAATTGTCGTGTCGGTATAGAATTTCACAATTGAAATCTCGTTGTAAGCATAGTTCTACACCAACAAACAATCCTCCCAATAAAAAATTTGAGTTGTCACATGTAACAAACCCCAATGAAAATTAACCGGAGTATTAAGACTCCGGGTCATCTCACAAGGAGTTGCAATGAAGTGTTTAATTATTGGCTATGAAAATGCAAGGGGGGTTGATTTGATAAATGGCAAGAAAGTAAATGACAAGAAAAATAAAGAGACCAAGTAATAAAGAGAGACATTCATGGCAATGGATTGAGATCATAGGCTTTCTATCCTAGTCATGCATGATTAGTTCATCTCATTTAGTTAACTCCAACAAATAAGGAGAATGTCAAACAAGATTAACCAATCATGTCACAATAATAAACAAGAATTTATCTCATTACGTCAACTCCAACAAATAGGGAGAAAGTCTAACGAGACTAGCTAATCTCAATCCAAAAGTCCTAACCAACTTACTAATTAAACTAGCAAAAGATTAGCGTCAATGGAAATAATCTTCCATAAGTCCTAATCAACTAACTAATTAAATTAGCAAAAGATTAGCGTCAATGGAAACAATATTAGCTAACAACTCTAGATCACCAACATAAGTTGGATTTTCATGACTCAAGATTGCCCAATCACCCTTTCCTAGCCAAAAATGCTCAAAAGCTACTCTAACATCCTACCAAGCATTTTATCAAACACTTGGTAGGCATAAAAGCAAAGCATAGTAAATTGATGACAAGAGTAAAATCTAACAACAATTGAATGTAAGAAATCAACAACAACAATTAAAGGAAACAAGATCTAAATGAATTACTTCAAATCACACTAAAAGAAAATAGGATGAACAAAAGTAGATCTACAAACAAAGTAGAAGAAAGTAATAACAACAATGGAAGAATGATAAATGTAACAACAAGAAATTAAGAAGAAGGAGAAGAAAACATGAATTAAAACTTAGATCAAAGAACTAAACCTAATCCTAATCCTAATTCTAGAGAGAAGTGAGAGCTTCTCTCTCTAGAAACTAAGCTAAAGCATAATGAAAACTAAAACTATGACTCCTTGATTCATTCCCCCTTCAATCCTTGGCTTCAATAGTATCAGAAATGGGTTGGATTGGGCCCAAAATGAGTTGCAAAATCGTTGGGGGCGATTTCATTAAAGTGGGCCACAGAGAGCATCCGCACGCGTGCGCAAAGTGCGCGTACGCGCCCCTTAACGCGAAGCAACATATGGCAAATTTTATATCATTTCGAAGCCCCAGATGTTAGCTTTCCAACGCAACTAAAACCGCCTTATTTGGACCTCTATAGCTCAAGTTATGGCCGTTTGAGTGCGAAGAGGTCAGGCTTGATAGCTTTGCGGTTCCTTCATTTCTTCATGAGTTCTCCCACTTTGCATGCTTTTCTCCTCAATTCTTCCATCCGATACTGCCTTATGGACCTGAAATCACTCATCAAACACATCAAGGCATCGAATGGAATTAAAGTGAATTAAAATCACCATTTTAGGGCCTAAAAGAACATGTTTTTACATTTAAGCACAATTCAAGGGAGAATTACAAAACCATGCTATTTCATTGAATAAATGTGGGAAAAGGTGAATAAATCCCCCAAAATAAGCACAAAATAAACCACAAAATCGGGGTTTATCAAATCTCCCCACACTTAAACCAAGCATGTCCTCATGCTAAGAATAAAAAAGGACAAGAAAAGGGGTATGAACATTTATTCAATGCAAAGAAACTATATGCATCTATCTATATGAATGCAACTAAATGCAAAATGATTCTACCTACTTGGTCAAAAGTAAATCAATCTCCAAGAGCATGTATGTACAAGTTGGGCTAAGATCATATGATGGTTTATGAATCCTACCAATTTAAATATCAAAATGAAGTTCAAATAGACTTGCAAGAAAAAAGCTCATGAAAGCCGGGAACAAGGAATTGAGTATCAAACCCTCACCGGATGTGTATCCGCTCTAATCGCTCAAGTGTATAGGGTCGATTCACTCAATTCTCTTCTACTCATGCTTTCCAAGATTTGTTTTTCTTCTAACAATCAACAATTATTTCATGCATGCATACATTCATCATGAGGACTTATTCATAGGTTGTAATGGGGCTAGGGTCAAGGTAGGGATGTATATGGTCGAGTGAGCTTAAAAATTTAAATCTTTGATTAACCTAAGCTTTCACCTAACACATATAACAACCTATACAATTCTAATACACAACCTAGCTACCCATGATTCCCACTTATTCACATACTCATGCATTCCTTTTTAATTCACCACATATATGCATTGATTTTTATTGAACTTTACTTTGGGGCATTTTTGTCCCTTTTTTATTTCTTTTTCTCTTTTTCCTTTTTCTATTTTTTTATTATTATTTTTTTCTATATCTTTTTTTTCTCTTTTTTTTAAAGTATATACAAATGTATCAATGCATATGGTTTTACATATTTAATGCATAAGCATGTACCCAATTCCCAATATTTTCAACAAAATAAAAATTACTCTTTTACCTCAACCAATGTCCTAAGTTTCCCATACCCAAATGATACACACCCTCACTAGCCTAAGCTAATCAAAGATCCGAATTAAGGGACATTTATTGTTTTTCACTTAGGAGTAGTGATGTGCTAACATTAAGAACAAAAAGGATTAAATAGGCTCAAATTTGGCTAACAATGGTTGATAAAAGGTAGGCTATTTGGGTAAGTGAGCTAAATGAAATGATGGCCTCAATCATATAAATGCATGTATACATGGAATAATGGACATAAAGAATCAAACAAATCAAAGATTACAATCATAGGAAGAGAATAATACACACAAGAATGAAGATAAGTGGTTATAAGATGTAACCACACAATTAAGCTCAAAACTCACATGCTTGTGTTCTTAGCTCAAAAACCATGTTCCAAAATAAATTCTTCAGCAAGTTTGTCACAAAAAATTTTTTCAAATTGGTAGGGTGCCCTAAAAATAGTTTTTTTTTTCTTGGAAAAGAAATCATCACCCTAACCAAGTAGTCCTAACATAAAAAAAATGGTAAAATATGTACAAATTTTAACTAACATGCAACCTATCATGCAATGCAACAACTAATCTAACAAAGACAAAAATTAAAAATTGGTGTTGAAAGGAAATTATTACCCATGGAGATCGGTCGGACGACCTCCCCACACTTAGAAATTTGCACCGTCCTCGGTGCATGCAAAGAAGAACAAGGTGGATGGGTTGCTACAACTTGTTGAGTTTCTTCAAAGGGTTGTGCGGGTGGACTTGTTTGTTGCCCCATTATAAGCTTTCCCATTCCTCTCATTCTTGGTGGCCAACCTCAAAAGAGAGAAAAAGAAAGAAAATTAAGCCTACATCAAAGATATTAAAGCAAATATAACATAGGCGGGGGCTAATGCCAAATAAGAGTAAGGTTCTCACTACATGTTAGCTACGCATATAAGTGAGAGAGCAATATAGGCAAAGGGCATATCAAATAATATCAAACAAGTCAAGAGGCACCAAAGTAATGCAAGAAATTCTCAACAATTGAGTAGGGAAATGCAACACCATTATTAAAATAAGAAACTCAAGAAAAATAAGGTAAAAATAAGCTATGAAAACAAAATAAAAATGGAACGAGTGGAAGTATACGAATGCAATGGGCAAAAGAAAATGGAAGAGGGAAAAAAAACTCTCTTTTTTTTGTTTTTTTTTTTACTGGAGCGGACGCGCAAAGTGCGCGCACGCGCGGGTGGCAGGCACAGAATAGGCACAAAAGTGGCACAACTCTCTGGAAAATGTACCAGGAGTGCAAATGGGCGATCGGCGCGCGCGTGCAAGGTGCGCTAGCGCGTCTATTTGTGAATTGCCAAAAGGGCGCGTACGCGCCAGGTGCACGCACGCGTGGTTGGTTTGTGCCTCAGGCATGGTGCTGGCGCAGTGTAGGCACAACTCTCGGGTTTTTTGGCTAGGGGGTAAAATTTTTGCATCCACGCGTACGCGCTATGTACGCGTGCGCGTGGATGGTCGAAAATGCTGGGTTGCGCGTACGCGCGCAGTGCGCGTACGCGTGGATGGTGCTCTGTTTTTCAAAAATTTTTCATGTCCTTGCACCAATCCAAGCATTCCAAACCTCCAAACAGCTACCCAAACACCATAAAAGCCTTATTCCACATGCTAAACTACTGAATAAACTCAACAAATTAATCAAAACATGAATTTAAACTAATTCTACCAAAATTTACAAAAAAAAATGAAAAGATATTACCATGGTGGGTTGTCTCCCACCTAGCACTTTTGTTTATTGTCTTTAAGTTGGACTTATGGGGAGCTCCTCTTAAGGTGGCTTGTGCTTGTAACCATCTTGGAACATCCACCAATTCTTGGACTTCCATTATGCTTCATCATTCAAAGTTAATAACTCCAAGCTTTGACGGAGTTCTTCACAAACCATAGGCTCCCAAAGTTGATCCTCCTTGTGTGATCCAGGATCCCACACTTTGTTTTCATATCCGTCCTTGAGTTAATCATGCTGATTTCCTCCGGGTGGCAAGAGAGATGAATTCTCATGAAGGCACCAAGCTATCATCCTAGACCCATTCAATTGAGCACTACACCATTCCATGCTCCTCAATTTTGAGCTTCCAACCATAATGAGCCTAGACTTACAACGCCAACCACTAAACATCCTCCTCTTACGCTTAATTCCACAAAGCGCCCTAAGTTGGCCATCCATCTCAAGCAAACCAAATTCATGCGGGATAATAAAGCTAAGAGTTAGAAGTTTTACCCATTCAAATGAAGGATTGGATGACAACCTAGGTGGAGGAGTTCCCAATGATCTTGACAATGCGTGCTCTACTCCCGTCCATCCTTTTTGGAAGGCTTCCACCACTTGGCAAGGTTCTTCAAGCTCTACCTCTTACCAAGCTTCTTTAACTTCAACCTCTTCCTCTCGGTGGCTCACTTCCAATTCAATTTCTTCTTCATTGCTCACCAAGAGCATGGGAGGTGAGGTATCTTCTTCCTTACCCTCTATGTCAAACCCAATTGGAGAGGATTCAATTGTGCATAAGAACTCTTCAGTGATTGAATCCATCTCTTGGTCAACCTCTTCAAAGGCTTCAACCACTTCTTCCGGCTCAATTATCTCAACTTCCTCCCCTTGTGGCAATTCTTGTTTCACTCCTTCTTCTACACCTTGAAGCTTTAAACTCACTCTCTCACTATGCTCCTTGGTTGCTTCTCCACATTCGTCAATGGGAGTGCCTTGGTCGCATAGGCTTAGGCGGGAGGAGACCATATTGCTAACGGCTTCTACCAGGATAGCCATCTTGGCTTCTAGCTCCTTAAAATTCTTTTCATCCTCCTCGTGTCGCCTTAAGATATGAGATTCAAGATCTCTCAATTCTTGCATGGGGGCTTCATCGGGTGGTGATGGTGGAAGAGAAGGTTCATTGTTTGGGAGAAAGGTTTCAAGATCTTCCAATTCTTCATCATTCATTATATGCTTAGGAGGTTGCGCATTATCCTCCTCAACACCAAATTCAAGCTCATTGGAAGAAGGTTCAACAACTTCCACAAAATCATCAACAATGTCACTTGGTGTGGAAATGCTCTTAAGTTTGAAATCCACCTCTTGTTCAACTTTCTCTAACTCTTCAACTACTTCTTCTTCTTCAACAATCTCTCCCTTCTCCACTTGTTGCAAGACATACCCCATCTCCTTGTCCTCATGTTGAGATTCTAAAATCTCCTTCATGCTCCTTTCTTTGGTTGATTTCTCACATTCATCCGTGGAGATGCTTTGCTTGTTGCATGAGTCCCATGAGTCCAAGTTGGCTTTAATTTTGGCAAGGTTAGCCTCAATAACTTCATTCCTCCTCCTTTGGGCTTCCTCTTGCTCCTTTTGACGGATTATTGCTTGAAGCCGATCCATTTCTTCCTTGAGACGATCCATTGGCTCTTGGATGGATGGATATGGGTGTTCTTCCATAGAGGGTTGTGATAGAAAGGGGAATTCATTATGTGGTTGAAAGTTATCATACGTGGGAGGTAATTCATCTTGGTAATAGTATAGAGGTGGTGGTTCTTGAGGGTATTGGTGGTGGAATTGGGGTGGTTCTTCATATGGTTCATATGGTTCACAAGGTGGTTGGTATGGTGGATATGGGTTGGGGTCATATGGAGGTGTTTGGTGGTAGGGGGCTTGTGAGTAAGGTGGTTCAAAATTTTGTTGAGGAGGTGGTTCATAGGCATGTGGTGGTGGTTGTTGACAATCACAATAAGGGTCACCACATCCATTAGATTGATATGCATTAGGATTGGAATTATACCCATAAGAATCCGGAGGTTGTTGTTGCCAAGAAGGGTGATCAATCTCTTGAGGCTCCTTCCATCCTTGATTGTTCCATCCTTGATGCACATCCTCATTGAAGCTTCTATTCCTTACAACATAATTTGAGCCAAACTCATAGCCAAAGTGAGGATGAGAATTCATAGTGGAAAAGCAAAATAAAACTAACAAAAACTAGCAAATAAAGAAAAAAAGCAAGATATTCACACTATTCACATGTATACAATAACCAATAAAACAACACCATTGTAACTCCCCGGCAACGGCGCCATTTTGATTTAAGAAAAATTGTCGTGTCGGTATAGAATTTCACAATTGAAATCTCGTTGTAAGCATAGTTCTACACCAACAAACAATCCTCCCAATCAAAAAATTGAGTTGTCACATGTAACAAACCCCAATGAAAATTAACCGGAGTATTAAGACTCCAGGTCGTCTCACAAGGAGTTGCAATGAAGTGTTTAATTATTGGCTATGAAAATGCAAAGGGGGGTTGATTTGATAAATGGCAAGAAAGTAAATGACAAGAAAAATAAAGAGAGCAAGTAATAAAGAGAGACATTCATGGCAATGGATTGAGATCATAGGCTTTCTATCCTAGTCATGCATGATTAGTTCATCTCATTTAGTTAACTCCAACAAATAGGGAGAATGTCAAACAAGATTAACCAATCATGTCACAATAATAAACAAGAATTTATCTCATTACGTCAACTCCAACAAATAGGGAGAAAGTCTAACGAGACTAGCTAATCTCAATCCAAAAGTCCTAACCAACTTACTAATTAAACTAGCAAAAGATTAGCGTCAATGGAAATAATCTTCCATAAGTCCTAATCAACTCACTAATTAAATTAGCAAAAGATCAACGTCAATGGAAACAATACTAGCTAACAACTCTAGATCACCAACATAAGTTGGGTTTTCATGACTCAAGATTGCCCAATCACCCTTTTCGAGCCAAGAATGCTCAAAAGCTACTCTAACATCCTACCAAGCATTTTATCAAACACTTGGTAGGCATAAAAGCAAAGCATAGTAAATTGATTACAAGAGTAAAATCTAACAACAATTGAATGTAAGAAATCAACAACAACAATTAAAGGAAACAAGATCTAAATGAATTACTTCAAATCACACTAAAAGAAAATAGGATGAACAAAAGTAGATCTACAAACAAAGTAGAAGAAAGTAATAACAACAATGGAAGAATGATAAATGTAACAACAAGAAATTAAGAAGAAGGAGTAGAAGGAAACATGAATTAAAACTTAGATCTAAGAACTAAACCTAATCCTAATCCTAATTCTAGAGAGAAGTGAGAGCTTCTCTCTCTAGAAACTAAGCTAAAGCATAATGAAAACTAAAACTATGACTCCTTGATTCATTCCCCCTTCAATCCTTGGCTTTAATAGTATCAGAAATGGGTTGGATTAGGCCCAAAATGAGTTGCAAAATCGCTGGGGGAGATTTCATTAAAGTGGGCCACGGACAGCATCGGCGCGCGCGCAAAGTGCGTGTACGCGCCCCTTAATGCGAAGCAATATATGGAAAATTTTAGATCATTTCGAAGCCCCAGATGTTAGCTTTCGAACGCAACTAGAACCGCCTCATTTGGACCTCTGTAGCTCATGTTATGGCCGTTTGAGTGCGAAGAGGTCAGGCTTGACAGCTTTACGGTTCCTTCATTTCTTCATGAGTTCTCCCACTTTGCATGCTTTTCTCCTCAATTCTTCCATCTGATACTGCCTTATGGACCTGAAATCACTCATCAAACACATCAAGGCATCAAATGGAATTAAAGTGAATTAAAATCACCATTTTAGGGCCTAAAAGAACATGTTTTTACATTTAAGCACAATTCAAGGGAGAATTACAAAACCATGCTATTTCATTGAATAAATGTGGGAAAAGGTGAATAAATCCCCCAAAATAAGCACAAAATAAACCACGAAATTGGGGTTTATCAGGTGTATTCGGCCAAGGTGTAGAAGAGGGAGTTGTGTTGTGTGAAAATGAAGAAGGATGGAGGGGTTTATATAGTGAGGGGAGAGGGAGTAGGTTCGGCTATTTGGGGTGGGTTTGGGTGGGAAAGAAATTTTGAATTTTGAAGATAGGTGGGGTTTATGGGAAAGAGTGGATGGATGTGAGTGGTGAAGGGGGGTAATTGGAAAGAGAGATTGTGGTGATTGGTGAAGGGTTTTTAGGGAAGAGTGTTTATAGGGAAAAGAGTTTATGGGGAAGAGAGGATGAATGTGAAGAAGAGGAGAGAAGGTGAATTGAGGTAGGTGGGGATCCTATGGGGTCCACAGATCCTGGGATGATCCTGTGGGGTCCACAGATCCTGAGGTGTTAAGGATTTACATCCCTGCACCAATTAGGCATGTAAAACGCCTTTGCATACAATTCTGGTGTTTAAACGCCGAAGTGATGCTTATTTTGGGCATTCAACGCCCAATTGCAGCATATTTCTGGCATTGAACGCCAGTTCCATGCTTGTTTCTAGCGTTCAGCGCCAGCTCTCCTCAGGGTATATTCCTGGCGTTCAAATGCCCAGATGCTGCTTGTTTCTGGCGTTCAACACCAGATCCATGCTCTGTTCTGGCGTTGAACGCCAGCCAGATGCTCCTTACTGGTGTTTGAACGCCAGAAAGTCCTTCCTCCAGGGTGTGATTTTTCTTCTACTGTTTTTGATTCTGTTTTTAATTTTAGTATTTTTTTTGTGACTCCACATGATCATGAACCTAATAAAACATTAAAGAACAATAAAATAAAAATAAAATTAGATAAATAAAAATTGGGTTACCTCCTAATAAGCGCTTCTTTAATGTCAATAGCTTGATAGTGGGCTCTCATGGAGCCACACAGGTGATCAGGTCAATGTTGTAGACTCCTAACACCAAACTTAGAGTTTGGATGTGGGGATTCAACACCAAACTTAGAGTTTGGCTGTGGCCTCCCAACACCAAACTTAGAGCTTGATTGTGGGGGCTTTGTTTGACTCTGTACTGAGAGAAGCTTTTCATGCTTCCTCTCCATGTATACAGAAGAACACCCTTGAGTCTTAAACACAAGGTAGTCCCCATTCAATTGAAGGACTAATTCACCTCTGTTAACATCTATCACAGCTCCTGCTGTGGCTAGGAAAGGTCTTCCAAGGATGATGCCTTCATCCTCCTCCTTCCTAGTGTCTAAGATTATGAAATTAGCAAGGATGTAAAGGCCTTCAACCTTTACTAACATGTCCTCTACCAATCCATAAGCTTGTCTTATTGACTTGTCTGCCAATTGTAATGAAAATATGGCAGGCTGTACCTCAATGATCCCCAGTTTCTCCATTACAGAGAGTGGCATAAGATTTATGCTTGACCCTAGGTCACACAGAGCCTTTTCAAAAATCATGGTGCCTATGGTACAGGGTATTAAGAATTTGCCAGGATCTTGTCTCTTTTGAGGTAAAATTTGCTAAACCCATGTATCTAGTTCACTAATGGGCAAGGGAGGTTTACCTTCCCAAGTCTTATTACCAAATAACTTGGCATTCAGCTTCATGATGGCTCCTAGATATTGAGCAACTTGCTCTCCAGTTACATCTTCATCCTCTTCAGAGGAAGAATAGTTTTCAGAGCTCATGAATGGCAGAAGGAGGTTTAGTGGAATCTCTATGGTCTCTATATGAGCCTCAAATTCCTTTGGGTCCTCAATAGGGAACTCCTTCTTGCTTGAGAGACGTCCCATGAGGTCTTCCTCATTGGGATTCATGTCCTCTCCTTCCTCTCTAGGTTCGGCCATGTTGATTATATCAATGGCCTTGCACTCTCTTTTTGGATTCTCTTCAGTATTACTTGGGAGAGTAGTAGGAGGAGTTTCAGTGACTTTCTTACTCAACTAGCCCACTTGTGCCTCTAGATTTCTGATGGAGGACCTTGTTTCACTCATGAAACTTAAAGTGGCCTTGGACAGATCAAAGACTATATTTGCTAAGTTAGAGGTATTTTGCTCAGAATTCTCTGTCTGTTGCTGAGAAGATGATGGAAAAGGCTTGTTATTACTGAGCTTGTTTCTTCCACCATTATTAAAGCCTTGTTGAGGCTTTTGTTGATCCCTCCATGAGAAATTTGGATGATTTCTCCATGATGAATTATAGGTGTTTTCATAAGGTTCACCCATGTAATTTACCTCTACCATTACAGGTTTTTCAAGATTATAAGCTTCTTCTTCAGAAGATGCCTCTTTAGTACTGTTGAATGTATTTTGCCATCCATTCAGACTTTGAGAAATCATGTTGACTTGCTGAGTCAACATTTTGTTCTAAGCCAATGTGGAATTCAGAGCATCAATTTCAAGAACTCCCTTCCTCTGAGGCGTCCCATTATTCACGGAATTTCTCTCAGAAGTGTACATGAATTGGTTATTTGCAACCATTTCAATAAGTTCCTGAGCTTCTACAGGCGTTTTCTTTAGGTGAATAGATCCACCTGCAGAGTGGTCCAGTGACATCTTAGAGAACTTAGACAGACCATAATAGAATATATCTATCATGGTCCATTCTGAAAACATGTTAGAAGAACACTTTTTGGTCATCTACTTGTATCTTTCCCAAGCTTCATAGAGGGATTCACCATCTTTTTACTTGAAGGTCTGAACATCCACTCTAAGCTTGCTCAGCTTTTGAGGAGGAAAGAACTTAACCAAGAAGGCCGTGACCAGCTTATCCCAAGAGTACAGGCTATCCTTAGGTTGTGAGTCCAACCATGTTCTAGCTCTGTCTCTTACAGCAAAAGGGAAAAGCATGAGCATGTAGACTTCAGGATCTACTCCATTAGTCTTAACAGTCTCACATATCTGCAAGAACTTAGTTAAAAACTGGTAAGGATCTTCTGATGAAAGTCCATGAAACTTGCAGTTTTGTTGCATTAGAGCAACTAATTGAGGTTTCAGCTCAAAATTGTTTGCTCCAATGGCAGGAATTGAGATGCTAAGTAGGTGTAGTATAATCACCAAGCATCCTCCTTGCATTATTGTTGTTGGGTTCGGCTGCCATTTCCTTTTCTTTTTCGAAAATTTCAGCAAGGTTGTCTCTGGATTGTTGTAATTTAGCTTCTCTTAGTTTTCTCTTCAGAGTCCTTTCAGGTTCTGGATTAGCTTTAACAAGAATACATTTTTCCTTGTTCTTGCTCATATGAGAAAGAAGAGAACAGAAAAGGAAGAGGAATCCTCTATGTCACAGTATAGAGATTCTTTTATGATAGTAGAAGAAGAAGGGAATAAAGAAAGGAGAATCCAAACACAAGGGTGAGGATATGGGCAGAGATTTGAGATGAAGAGAAGTGTTAGTAAATGAATAAATAAATAGAATAAGATGAGAGACAGAAGTTTTCGAAAATAATTTTTGAAGAGGAGTTAATGATTTTTGAAAATTAAAGGGGAATTAAAATTAAAATTAAAATTTGAAACAATTAATTAATTAAAAAGAATTTTTGAAAAAGAGGGAGGTATTTTCAAAAATTGGAGAGAGAAAAGTTGTTAGGTGGTTTTGAAAAAGACAAAAAATAAACAACAGTTAATTGGTTAGTTTGAAAAAGATTTGAAAATCAAATTTGAAAAGATAAGAAGATAAGAAGATATTTTGAAATCAAATTTTTGAAAAAGATAAAATTTTGAAAAAGATATGATAAAAAGATATGATTAAAAAGATATGGTTGGAAAAGATTTAATTTTTAAAATTAAAATTAATTACTTAACAAACAAGAAACTAAAAGATATGATTCTAGAATTTAAAGATTGAACCTTTCTTAACAAGAAAGTAACAAACTTCAAAAATTTTTTGAATCAATCACATTAATTGTTAATAAAGTTTCGAAAATTTGAAATAAAATTAGAAAAAAGTTTTTAAAAAATATTTTTAAATTTTCGAAAAATAGTAAAAAAAAATTGAAAAGGAATTGATTTTTGAAAAGGTTTTTGAAAAAGATAGGATTTTTAAATTTGAAAATTTGACTTGACTTATAAGAAACAACTAATTTTGAAAATTTTTGACTAAGTCTACCCAAATTTTTGAAATTTTAAAAGAAAAAAGGAAAAGATATATTTTTTATTTTTGAATTTTTAATGATGAGAGAGAAAAACACAATTATGACCCAAAACATGAAAATTTTGTATCAAAACACATGATGCATGCAAGAACACTATGAATGTCAAGATGAACACCAAGAACACTTTGAAGATCATGATGAACATCAAGAACATAATTTTTGAAAAATTTTTTATGCAAAGAAAACATGCAAGACACCAAACGTAAAAATTAACTCAAGACTCAAACAAGAAACACAAAATTTTTTTTATGATTTTATTATTTTTTTGTATTTTATTTTATATTTTTCAAAAAACATATAGGAAAAAGAAAGTAATGAATCCAAAGTCCTCAATCAAAACCCTATGAATTAGACGTGGCTTAATAGCCAGCCAAGCTAAAACATGTTATATGAAACTCTAGAATTCATTCTTGAAAACTCTGAAAATTTTTGAAAATAGGTGATAAATTTTTGAAAGATTTTTGAAAATTTTTTTTTTCGAAAATAAAACAAAAAGAAAATTACCTAATCTGAGCAACAAGATGAACTGTCAGTTGTCCAAACTTGAACAATCCCCGGCAACAGCGCCAAAACTTGGTGCACAAAGTTTGTGATCTCTTATAATGGCATTCAACTTGGTGTGCGCATTTACTAACTCAGCACTTTCTTCACAACCTCGCACAACTAACCAGCAAGTGCACTGGATCGTCCAAGTAATAAACCTTACGTGAGTAAGGGTCGATCCCACGGAGATTGTTGGTATGAAGCAAGCTATGGTCATCTTGTAAATCTCAGTCAGGCGGATAATAAATGGTTATAGAGTTTTCGAATAATAATAATAATAATAAATAAACAGAAAATAAAGATAGAAATACTTATGTAGATCATCGATGGGAATTTCAGATAGGCGTATGAAGATGCTGTGCTCCTTCTGAATCTCTGCTTTCCTACTGCCTGCATCCAATCCTTCTTACTCCTTTCCATGGCAAGCTGTTTGTAGGGCATCACCGTTGTCAATGGCTACATCCCATCCTCTCAGTGAAAAAGGTCCAAATGCTCTGTCACAGCACGGCTAATCATCTGTCGGTTCTCGATCATGTTGGAATAGAATCCCTTGATTCTTTTGTGTTTGTCATCACGCCCAACAATCGCGAGTTTGAAGCTCGTCACAGTCATTCAATCCCGGAATCCTACTCGGAATACCATAGACAAGGTTTAGACTTTCCAGATTCTCATGAATGCCACCATCTGTTCTAGCTTATACCACAAAGACTCTGAATCTCACGGAATGGAAGGCTCGGTTGTCAGGCGAGGGCAACCATGTGTCGTGCATCAGGAATCCAAGAGATACACACTCTAGCTTTCGCTTGTAGAACGGAAGTGGTTGTCAAGAACGCGTTCATAGGGATGGATGATGATGAGTGTCACGGATCATCACATCCATCAGGTTGAAGTACGAGTAGTATCTTAGAACAGAAATAAGATTGAATTTGAATAAAAGATAGTAGTAATTGCATTAAAACTCGAGGTACAGCAGAGCTCCACACCCTTAATCTATGGTGTGTAGAAACTCTACCGTTGAAAATACATAAGTGATGAAGGTTCAGGCATGGCCGAATGGCCAGTCCCCAAAACGTGATCACAGGATCAAAAATACAATCCAGGATGTCTAATACAATAATAAAATGTCCTATTTATACTAGACTAGCTACTAGGGTTTACAGAAGTAAGTAATTGATGCAAAAATCCACTTCCGGGGTCCACTTGGTATGTGCTTGGGCTGAGCTTGAGCTTTACACGTGCAGAGGCTTCTTTTGGAGTTGAACGCCAAGTTGTAACGTGTTTTTGGCATTCAACTCTGGTTCGTGACGTGTTTCTGGCGTTTGACTCCAGAATGCAGCATGGAACTGGTGTTGAGCGCCAGTTTACGTCGTCTAATCATGAATAAAGTATGGACTATTAATATTGTTGGAAAGCTCTGGATGTCTACTTTCCAACACCGTTGAGAGTGTGCCATTTGGAGTTCTGTAGCTCTAGAAAATCCATTTCGAGTGCAGGGAGGTCAGAATCCAACAGCATCAGCAGTCCTTTGTTAGCCTTCTATCAGAGTTTTGCTCAGGTCCCTCAATTTCAGCCAGAAATTACCTGAAATAACAGAAAAACACAATAACTCATAGTAAAGTCCAGAAATGTGAATTTAGCATAAAAACTAATGAAAACATCCCTAAAAATAGCTAGATTATACTAAAAACTATCTAAAAACAATGCCAAAAAGCGTATAAATTATCCGCTCATCAATGTGCCACACTTTTTGTTTCCATTGGCTACGCTTCATAGGCCACGCTTTCTTGTTTTTTTTTCTTTTCTTCACCTACAAGTAATCAAAACAACCAATCAAAGTATCACCAAATTCATAAGGTTTGTAAATCATTCAAAAACCAATTAATTTTAGCTTAAACCTCATGATTTAGTCTCAAATAAAGGATGGTTGATTGATTCAAAAAAACCATGCAATTCCACTCCAAATCACTTACTTATAATGCGAGAAAGTGCATAAAACCTAATGAAACAAGTAAAAATTGCTTGAAAAGCTAGCATAAGATGACTTGTCATCACCAACGTTGCCTCAAACATTGATGAAGAGAAGGAGAGACCAACGTTGGAGCCAAAGTTGGCCTCCAACGTTGCCTCAAACGTTCATGCTCAAGAGATGACTGGTGCAGAGATGACTGGTGCTGTGACCAGCTTGGCTTTCAGGGTCTCAAATGCCTGCAGACACTGTGTGTCAAACACAAATGGTGTGTCAGCAGCTTGCAGGTTGCTCAGAGGTTTTGCAATTTTCGAAAAATCCTTTATAAACCTTCTATAGAATCCTGCATGCCCCAGAAAGCTTCTGATTGCCTTAACATTGGCAGGTGGTGGTAATTTTTCAGTTACCTCTACCTTTGCCTTATCCACCTCTATTCCCTTGCTTGAAATTTTGTGCCCAAGGACAATTCCTTCAGTCACCATAAAGTGACATTTCTCCCAGTTTAAAACCAGGTTAGTCTCTTGGCACCTTTTCAGGACAAGTGCTAGGTGGTTAAGACAGGAGCTGAATGAGTCTCCATATACTGAAAAGTCATCCATGAAGACTTCTAGGAATTTTTCCACCATATCAGAGAAGATGGATAACATGCATCTCTAAAAAGTTGCAGGAGCATTACACAGACCAAAAGGCATTCTCCTGTAGGCAAACACGCCAGAAGGACAAGTGAATGCTGTTTTCTCTTGGTCTTGAGGATCTACTGCAATTTGGTTGTAACCTGAATAGACATCCAAAAAGCAGTAATAATCATGACCAGCTAGTCTTTCTAGCATTTGGTCTATGAATGGTAAAGGAAAATGATCCTTTCTGGTGGCTGTATTGAGCCTTCTGTAGTCAATACACATACGCCACCCTGTAACTGTTCTTGTAGGAACCAGTTCATTTTTTTCATTATGAACTACTGTCATGCCTCCCTTCTTGGGGACAACTTGGACAGGGCTCACCCAAGGGCTATCAGAAATGGGATAAATAATCCCAGCCTCTAGTAATTTAGTGACCTCTTTCTGCACCACCTCCTTCATGGCTGGATTTAGTCGCCTTTGTGGTTGAACCACTGGTTTGGCATTATCCTCCAATAGGATCTTGTGCATGCATCTTACTGGGCTAATGCCCTTAAGATCACTTATGGACCACCCAAGAGCTGTCTTGTGTGTCCTTAGCACTTGAATCAGTGCTTCCTCTTCCTGTGGATTTAAAGCAGAGCTTATGATCACTGGAAAAGTGTCACCCTCTCCCAGAAATGCATACTTCAGGGATGGTGGTAGTGGTTTGAGCTCAGGTTTGGGAGGCTTATCCTCTTCCTGAGGAATTTTCAAAAATTCTTTTGTTTCCTCTGGTTCTTCCTGATCAGGCTGAACATCCTTGAAGATGTCCTCTAGCTCTGATTCTAGACATTCAGTCATATTGATCTCTTCCACTAAAGAGTCAATAATGTCAGCGCCCATGCAGTCATTTGGTGTGTCTGGATGCTGCATAGCTTTTACAGCATTCAACTTGAACTCATCCTCATTGACTCACAGGGTTACTTCCCCTTTTTGTACATCAATGAGAGTTCGTCCAGTTGCTAGGAAAGGTCTTCCTAGAGTGAGAGTTGCACTCTTGTGCTCCTCCATTTCCAGCACTACAAAGTCAGTTGGAAAGGCGAATGGCCCAACCTTGACAATCATGTCCTTAATTATGCCTGATGGATATTTAATGGAGCCATCAGCAAGTTGGAGGCATATCCGGGTTGGTTTGACTTCTTCAGTCAACCCAAGCTTTCTGATAGTGGATGCAGGTATTAGATTGATACTTGCTCCAAGGTCACACAGGGCTGTCTTGGTGCAAGCACCTTCTAATGTGCATGGTATCATAAAGCTTCCTGGATCTTGAAGCTTTTCTGGTAAGCTTTTCAGAATGACTGCACTGCATTCTTCAGTGAGAAATACTTTTTCAGTTTCTCTCCAATCCTTCTTATGACTTAAGATCTCTTTCATGAACTTAGCATAAGAAGGTATTTGCTCAAGTGCCTCTGTAAACGAAATCTTTATTTCAAGAGTCCTTAGATAGTCTGCAAAGCGGGCAAATTGCTTATCCTGTTCCGCTTGGCGGAGTTTCTGAGGATAAGGCATCTTGGCTTTATATACTTCAACCTTAGTTGCTGCAGGTTTATTCCTTACAGAGGTGGTTGGAGAAGCCTTTTTAGAGGGGTTACTACTAGCACTCTCAAGTGTCTGATTCCTCATTGGCGTTTGAACGCCAGGATTGGGTGAAGAATGGGCGTTTAACGCCAACTTTTCCCCCTTTTCTGGTGTTTGAACGCTAGAACTGGGCAGGGAATGGGCGTTTAACGCCAGCTTTTCCCCTCTTTCTGGTGTTTGGACGCCAAGAGTATTCCTCTCTGGGCTCTTATTGTCCTCAGAGGGATTTTGGACAGTGGTTTGGTTATCCTCTGTCAATTGTTCCTTTATTGGCTTTTTGCTACTTTGAGCAGTGTTATTCAATGTCTTCCCACTCCTCAGTTGAACTGCTTGGCATTCTTTTGTTATCTGTTTAGATAACTGCTGTTTTGCCTGATTTAACTATGATTCTATGTTTTTGTTAGCAATTTTAGTTTCTTGGAGCTTCTCTTTAAATTCTGCTAACTGTTTTGTCATCAGGTGTAATTGCTGATTGAGCTCAACCATCTGTTCTTGAGGATTAGGATCAGTGGCTACTGCCATAACTTCTTTTTTTGTAGAGGACTCATTGCTAGAGTACAAATGTTGATTTCTAGCAACAGTATCTATAAGCTCTTGAGCCTCCTCAATCGTCTTCCTCATATGTACAGATCCACAAGCTGAGTGGTCTAGAAACATCTGAGCTTTCTCTGTAAGCCCATAGTAGAAGATGTCTAACTGTACCCACTCTGAAAACATTTCAGAGGGGCATTTTCTTAGCATACCTCTATACCTCTCCCAGGAATTATAAAGGGATTCATTATCCTCTTGTTTAAAGCCTTGGATGTCCAGCCTTAGCTGTGTCATCCTTTTTGGAGGGTAAAATTGATTCAGGAATTTGTCTGATAACTATTTTCATGTCTTTATGCTTGCTGTAGGTTGGTTATTCAACCACCTCTTAGCTTGATCTTTTACAGCAAATAGAAACAGTAATAGTCTGTAGACATCCTGATCCACCTCTTTATCACGTACTGTGTCAGCAATTTGTAAGAATTGTGCCAGAAACTCAGTAGGTTCTTCCTGTGGAAGACCGGAATATTGGCAATTTTGCTGCACCATGATAATGAGTTGAGGATTTAGCTCAAAACTGCTTGCTTTGATGGGAGGTATACAGATGCTACTCTCATATGCAGCTGTAATGGGGTTAGCATATGACCCCAGAGTCCTTCTGGACTGCTCATTTCCACTTAGGTCCATGACGGAGAAAGAGAATATGATATGGATTCACAAGTAAAGTAAAAAAAATTTATTTTTTTAGTTGACCGAAAAAATAAAATAAAACAAAAGGAAAATAAAGTAAATTTTCGAAAACTAAAAGAAAATAAGATCAAAGCAAATTGAAAACTAAATCAATTAGTTAATTAAAAAGATTTTGGAATTAGCAATTGAAAAGATATGATTGAAAATTATTTTGAAAAAGATTTGATTTTTTTGAAATGAGGAAAGAGAAAAACAACAAAATGACACCAAACTTAACATTTTTAGAAAATCAGACACAAATTTTCGAAAACTTAAAAGACAACACAAAGAAGACACCAAACTTAGAATTTTTAAGGATCAAGAAAGGACTAAGGATATGCAAATTCGAAAACTAAAAGAAAACAAAAGCATGCAATTGACACCAAACTTAAAATATGAAACTAAACTCAAATAAAAGACTCTAAACCAACAAAAATAAAACAGTCCTAATCTAAGCAACAAGATAGACCGTCAGTTGTCCAAACTCGAACAATCCCCGACAACGGCGCCAAAAACTTGGTGCACAAAATTGCAATCACACTTTTGCAATTCCGCACAACTAACCAGCAAGTGCACTGGGTCGTCCAAGTAATACCTTACGTGAGTAACGGTCGATCCCACGGAGATTGTCGGCTTGAAGCAAGCTATGGTTATCTTGTAACTCTTAGTCAGGATATCAATAATTATCAGGTTTAATTGTGATGAGTAAAAGAACATGAAATAAGTACTTGTTTTGCAGTAATGGAGAACAGGTTGAGGTTTTGGAGATGCTCTATCTTCTGAATTTCTGCTTTCCTACTGTCTTCCTCTTCAAACACGCAAGGCTCCTTCCATGGCAAGCTGTATGTAGGGTTTCACCGTTGTCAATGGCTACCTCCCATCCTCTCAGTGAAAATGTTCAACGCGCTCTGCCACAGCACGGCTATTCATCTGTCGGTTTTCAATCAGGTCGGAATAGAATCCAGTGATTCTTTTGCGTCTGTCACTAATGCCCAGCCTTCAGGAGTTTGAAGCTCGTCACAGTCATTCAATCCTTGAATCCTACTCAGAATACCACAGACAAGGTTTAGACCTTCCGGATTCTCTTGAATGCCACCATCAATTCTAGCTTATACCACGAAGATTCTGATTAAGGAATCCAAGAGATATCTACTCAATCTAAGGTAGAATGGAGGTGGTTGTCAGGCACACGTTCATAGGTGAGAATGATGATGAGTGTCACGGATCATCACATTCATCAGGTTTAGGAACAAGTGATATCTTAGAATAGAAGCAAGCATGATTGAATGAAAAACAGTAGTAATTGCATTAATCCATCAAGACACAGCAGAGCTCCTCACCTCCAACCATGGGGTTTAGAGACTCATGCCGTAGAAGATACAATAAGAAACGTGTAAAGTGTCATGAGGTCCAGATACAATATCAAAAGGTCCTATTAATAGTGAACTAGTAACCTAGGGTATACAGAAATGAGTAAATTACGTAAAAATCCACTTCTGGGGTCCACTTGGTGTGTGCTTGGGCTGAGCATTGAAGTTTCCATGTGTAGAGACTTTTTCTGGAGTTAAACGCCAGCTTTTATGCCAGTTTGGGCGTTTAACTCCAATTTTTGTGCCAGTTCCGGCGTTTAACGCCGGGAATTCTGAAGCTGATTTGCAACGTCGGTTTGGGCCATCAAATCTCAGGCAAAGTATGGACTATTATACATTGCTGAAAAGCCCAGGATGTCTACTTTCCAACGCAATTAAGAGCGCGCCAATTGGGCTTCTGTAGCTCCAGAAAATCCACTTCGAGTGCAGGGAGGTCAGAATCCAACAGCATCTGCAGTCCTTTTCAGCCTCTGAATCAGATTTTTGCTCAGGTCCCTCAATTTCAGCCAGAAAATACCTGAAATCACAGAAAAACACACAAACTCATAGTAAAGCCCATAAAAGTGAATTTTAACTAAAAACTAGTAAAATGTAATAAAAACTAACTAAAATATACTAAAAATAATGTCAAAAAGCGTATAAATTATCCGCTCATCAATGAGTTTCTTCAAAAGATTGTGCGGAAGAACTTGTTGTTAGCCCCATTTCAAAGCTTTTCCTTTCCCTTCTTGGTGGCTAGCCTTAAAGGGGAGAAAAGACGGAAGATTAAGCCCAAAAACAAAGATTTCAAAACAAATAAAACATAGGTGGGGTTCATGCCAAATAAGAGTAGGGTTTTCAACTACATGGTAGCTACAACATGTAAGTGAAAAAAAATATAAGTGAATGGCATATCAATGTGTAAGAAAAAGGTGGGTCACAAAAAACATTACAAGTTCATATCAATGCATAAAGAACGCAAGAGTCATAGAAGATTAAGCATTGATTTAAAAGTTTCATCACCCAATCAATATGAAACAAGTCACAAGGCACCAAAACAATGCAAGAAATATTCAACAGTTGAGTAAGAAAATTCAACACCAATGAAGAAAATAGCAAACTTAGAAAAGAAAATAAGGACAAACACAAAGTTAAAATGCAATGAATGAAAGGATGCGAATGCAATAAATAAAAGAAAAGAAAAAGGATAAAAATGAGAAGTTAAAAGAATGAAAAAGAAGAAAGGTATAAAGAAAGAAGAAGGAGAGAAGAAAAAAGAAAGAAATGGGAGAAGAGAAGCGACGCGTAAGCATCGTCCATGCGCACGCGTGGATAGCAGAATAAGAAAGCGATGCGTATGCGTCAGTCATGTGTATATGTGAAAAGTCGAAAAGAGAAGGTGATACATACGCGTCAGTCACGCGTATGCGTGGAGATTTTTCGTGCTCCTCACACTAAACTCGCATGGTTCCATCAAAACTCTATGATTTTTGTACCATGCAGTAGCAGCATCTTAACGACGCGTACGCATTACTCACTCGCACGTGTGGGAGGCCCCCTTTTTTTTTTCAAAAGCTTATTGAGAAACCAACAAGCTACCAAAGCAATGCCAAATATTATTAAACAAGCTAAATCACAAAAGGAAAAATGGGAAGAATGGGAAGAATTTACCATGGTGGTGTGTCTCCCACCTAGCACTTTTATTTATTGTCCTTAAGTTGGACTTATGGAGAGCTCTAATCAAGGAGGCTTGTGCTTGAATTCATCCTCAAACTTCCACCAATGCTTGGACTTCAAATGATTGCTAGAGTTTCCATTCAAGTGCACCAAACCTTGGTGAAGTTCTCCACAAGCTCGGAGCTCCCAAAATTAATCTTCATTACATATGCCGGGATCCCAAACCTTGTTTTTACACCTGTCTTCAAATTGATCATCATAATTTCCTCCGGGTGTCAAGCACATAGAACTCTCATATGAACACCAAGACATCCTCCTAGACCAAATCAATGGAGAACTATACCGACCCTTGCATCTAATCCTTGAAGTCTCAACCATAATGAGTCTTGATTTGCAACGCCAACCACTAAACATCCTTCTCTTACGCTTCGTTCCACAAAACCTTCTAAGTTGACCCTCCGTTTTAAGCATACCATACTCAAGTGGGATAATAAAGCTAAGAGAAACAAGTTTTACCCACTCAAATGAAGGAGTAGATGGTGACTTAGGTAGAGAAGTCTCCAATGATCGTGACAGTAAATTCCACTCCCGTCCATCCGGTTTGAAGGACTTCCACCTCTTGACATAATGCTTTAACTTCAATAATTTTTTCACTAAGTTCCCCCAACTCTTCTCTATCACTCAAATTATAAACCGGAGGTTGAGACAAATCTACCTCAATGTTGCTTTCAAATTCATCGGGAAAAGGTTCTTCAAACTCAAGGAGTTCACTTGCGGATGCAAATTCATCACTAGGAGGACTTGATTCATGATCATCATCACCAAGGGAACTTATCTCTTAATCTATTCCGTTCAATTCTTCATAGGAAACATGCCTTGGAGGTTGTGCACTATCCTCCTCAACATCAATTTCAAGCTTCTTAGAGAAATACTCTACAACTCTAGATTCCCATGGAGGTTTAGCATCTCCTAAGTCTTGAACCACTTCTTCCTCTTCAACAATTACGACTTCCTCCAATTGTTCCAATACAAAGTCACATTCCTCATTTTCCATCGAAGTTTGTAATCTCTCCTTCATATTACGCTCTTCATTAGATTCAACACATGCGGCCATAGGGTACTTTGAGTGTCCAAGCGTAGGGAGCCTAAATTATTTACTACCTCGGTCAAGATAGCCATGAATTCTAGTGACGTCCTTTGCATCTCTCTTGGCCCTTGATAAACCACTATTTATGGTTTATCTTATGCTCGATTGAGTGATTTTTATTAACTCTTTACTCACTTATTCATACAATTCGCAGGTTTTACATTTTCCTTCCTGATTTTGAGCTATGATTGAAAATATGCTTCTTTGATCTTATATTTGCTTATTATTAATCCTCTCTTGTTACCATTAGATGCTTTGACATGTGTGTTAAGTGTTTTCAGATATTATAGGGCAGGAATGGCTTGGAGGGTGGAAAGAAAGCATGCAAAAGTGGAAGGAATACAAGAAGTTGAAGAAACTGCAAAGCTGTCAGCCTGACCCTCTCGCACTAAAACGACCATAACTTGAGCTACAGAGGTCCAAATGATGCTATTCTACTTGCGTTGGAAAGCTAACGTCCGGGGCTTCGATTTGATATATAATTTGTCATAGTGGCCATACAGATAGGTGACGCGAACGCATCATCCACGCCGACGCGTCGCATCTCCGAAAATTAGAGTGACAGATTTCGCAAACAGCGAATCCTGGGCTATTTTCGGCCCAGTTTCAAGCCCAGAAAACACAGATTAAAGGCTACAAAGTGGAGGAATGAAGGGGACTCCAGATCATGCTTTGAATTCACCTTTTAGGATTTAGATGTAGTTTTTAGAGAGAGAGGCTCTCTCCTCTCTCTTAGGATTTAGGATTAGGATTTTTAGAAATTAGGAATATTTCATCTTCATCTCAGGTTCAATGTTCTTTGTATTTATTTATTTTCAATGTTCCATGTTTGGATTGATTTTTTTAATTAATGTTATTTGAGGTATTTCAGTTTATGATTGTTTTATTTATGAATGCTTTTAATTTAATTTAGATAGTTTCCCTTTTGGCTTTGGTTAAATAATTGTTGACTCTTGAGTTATCAAACTCATTGTTGATTGAAAATTGGAATTCTTCAAGAATTAATTCGAGATCCAATAACTCTAACTTTTCCCAAGGAAAGACTGGGACTTGAGGATTCGAATTAATTCGTCCACTTAACTTACCTTCATAGTTAGAGGTTAACAAAGTGGGAGAAAAATCCAATTCTCATCACAATTGATAAGGATAACTAGGATAGGACTTCCAGTTCTTCATACCTTGCCAAAAGATTTTATGATTATTAATTTATTTTCCTTTATGTCTGTGCCCATTGCCCAAATTCCAAAACCCTCAATTTACAAAACTCATAACCAATAATAAGAACACTTCCCTGCAATTCCTTGAGAAGACGACCTGAGGTTTAAATACTCGGTTATCAATTTTAAAGGGGATTGTTACTTGTGACAACCAAAACGTTTGCACGAAGGAATTTCTGTTAGTTTAGAATCTATATCTACAACGCGACTATTTTTATAAAATTCTTTACTAGCAAAAATCTTAACGTCAAAATGGCGCCGTTGCCGGGGAATTGCAA
Organism: Arachis stenosperma; assembly: GCF_014773155.1. Lineage (NCBI taxonomy): Eukaryota > Viridiplantae > Streptophyta > Magnoliopsida > Fabales > Fabaceae > Arachis > Arachis stenosperma. The sequence continues at coordinate 49,516,108 of NC_080378.1, read as the reverse complement.
ACGTGTGCCTTATTATTGGTTATTGTAAATATTTTTTCAAAAAAAAATTTACAGATTTTTATTTTAAAATTTTTTATCTTATCTTATCTTAATTTCAATTTTCAAAAATCAAATCATTTTTCCAAAATCATATCTTTTTCAAAATCTTATCTTATCTTTTTCAAAATCTTATCTTTTTCAAAATATTTTCTTTTTGTTAGTTTTTGTTTCTATTTTTTCTACTACTATGAATTCTCACCCCTCTGGCTTCAAGTTTGATTCCAATGTTATTGTTAGGAATAGACACTATAATGAGAACAGGAATATGCATCAAGGTCAAAGCAATCAAAGATGGACGGAGCCAAGAGGATCTGATCAACCCTTTAGGCAACAACTCCTTCCAAGATATCATGGACAAAGACCATTCTGCAATGCATACCAAAATGATAGATATCCTCAACATGACTTTGGACCACCATACTCACAAGCCTCTTTCCACCAAACACCTCCATATGACCCTAATCCTTATCTACCACACCAACCACCTTATGAGCCATACTTAGTACCACCACCTCAATATACACCATCTCCTTATCATTATCAAAATGAACCACCTTCCTACCATGAACCCTTTCTCCCAACAAATGAACCCTCCTATCCACCCCAACCCTCCATGGAAAAAGTATTTACTGATCTAAACTCTACTATACATGCTCTCGACGCCCGAATCAGACCACCAAATACCTTCAACAATCAACCCTCAAGCTCTAGTGCACTTCCTTTTTAACCACATAATGATCCACCCATCCCATCACACCATCTATAGAAGAACACCCACATCCATAAATCCAAGAGCAAGATGATCCCAATGATGCCATTGATATGGAACAAGAGAGAGCGGATCGTCTTCGCGAATCCATACTTCATAAGGAGCTAGAGCAAGCACTAAAGGTGAAGGTAGAAGAGACCCTTGAAGGTGAAAGAGTAATTGAAGGGAGTTGTCATGGAAAGGTAATCATCAAGGAGGAGCAAGAGTCAAGGGATCATTTCAAGGAAACAGTAGATCAATTTCATGCAACCCTTCATCAATTGGAGCAAGCAATAAGTCAATTACCTTCTAGACGTTCGGACACTCAAGGGACCCCGATGGCTTCATGTGGAGAATCTAATGAAGAACGTAGCATGAAGGAGACACTAGAGACTCCAGTGAACAATAAGGAGCATGACTTTGTACTAGAACAAGTAGAGAAAGCCATAATAGTTGCAGAGGAAGAAGTGGTTGAAGATTTAGGAGATGCAGAACCTCCACGGGAACCTCAAGTCACCGAACCCTCTTCTAAGGAGTTTGAATTTGTTGTTGAGGAGGGTGTACAACCCCCAAGGCATGTTATGGTTGAAGACTTGGAAGAGGTTAATCAAGAGATGGAGATTCAAGAAGAAGAGGCACAACCTCCCATGCCCTTGGTGAGCAATGAAGAAGAGATTAAATTGGAAGAAAGCTACCAAGAGGAAAAGGTTGAAATTGAAGAAGCTTGCAAAGAGGTGGAAGATGTCAAAGAAGAGCACAAGGGAGTGGAGCTAGCACGTTCATTAAAAACACCTCCCCCTAAGTTGCCATCATCCTTCACAACATTCAAGTGGGTAAAATTCATATCCCTTAGCTTTCTAATTCCACTTGAATATGGGCTACTAGAGACGGATGGTCATCTTAGAGCTCTTTGTGGCATAAAGAGTAAGAGGAAGATGGTTAGTGGTAAGTATTGTCCTGCAAGGTTCAACATGGTTATGTGCTCAAAGTTTAAACGTAAAGGTTGGTGTAGATCTCAGTTGAATGGGTCTAGGAAGTTATTTGGTAGCTCCCATGAGGATTCTAGAAAGTTATTTGACAGCTCCCCTGAGGATTCAGATTATTTGCTACCCGGATGGAATCGTGATGATCAACAAGAAGACGGGTACACAAACAAAGTTTGGGATCCCAGAGGATATTAGACGTACAAACATTGGTGGGGATTCCTGGATCAGTACAAGCATAAGCCACCATAACAAGGAGCTCATCAAATGTCCAACTTAAGGACTTTAACTAAAAGTGCTAGGTGGGAGACAACCCACCATGGTATGATCGTCCCTCTTCAGTTTTAATTCTAGTCTATTTTGTTTGTTTTTGAATTTTTATTGAACCTGCAAATTTTGCATAACATTCATTGCATCTGCATTTGCATCTTATTCGAAAAAAAATATCAAAATCACACACGACGCGGCAGCGTCGCCGACGCGTCCGCGTCACTAGTGCGTTGGGGAGAAGATAATTGAACAGAGAGTCATGCGAAAGCGTGGCTGGAGGCGCGCCTTTAGCATAATTTGACCCCACGCGACCGCGTCGCTCACGCGACCGCGTCATGTGGAACTTTGGCCTCCCACGCGACCGCGTCACCTACGCGGCCGCGTGCCATGAAAATCGACGTTAAAAAGGTGCATGGCCGAAAGTTGTGCTGGAATTGGGCTGGACTCGTGCTAGAAGCCCAAGCCCTCCCACGCGAACGTGTGCCCCACGCGGCTGCGTCGTCTTTTATAAATGGCCATCCACGCGAGCGCGTCACCCACGCGACCGCGTCACCTAGATTTTTGGCAAAATGCAATTCCAATAGAGAGTTGTGCGAATGCGAGGCTGCACTCGTGCCACTAGCACAAATCAAGTGACGCGATCGCGTGACCCACGCGTCCGCGCCGCCTGACCTTATTGCGCATCACGCGGCCGCGTCACCCACGCAACCGCGTCGCCAGCGTCGCACACCTAACCTCATATGCCAAAATATTTTATCTTTTCTTCTCCAATCCTAATTTTTCCTCCCTCCTTTCTTACTTACTTCTTTTTCCCTTCTTCCCCTTCCCATTCTTCTTATCTTTCATTTTATTTTATTTAATTTATTTGCATACTTTTATTCATTGCATTATTTTCATTGGTGTTAGAAATTTATGTGGGTCATTATTTTCTATATTTTTGTGGATTCTTTGACAATTATATATTACTTCTTAGAGGGTTGCTTGCATGTTCAAATTAACATTTTCAATAGCTTATTTACCATGCTTGATATGTGTTCATGAAAAAGTCTGTATGGCATTGTGCACTATTTTTCAATTTCTTTCTATATACTACTCTAAATGCTTGCTTTTCACAAAATCCTTTTTATATTTTATTAATTAAATATAATTGTCATTACAAACAGGTTATTAGTTTGAAAGGCTTGGTAATTTAACATGGACATTGAATGCTTGATCTATGCTACTCATGCCTTTGCCTGCATGCCAATAAACACCTTGCTTTCAATTGTCATCATATGCACCGGCTGTTTTCCGTTGATAACTTTTCACATGTAGTCATGACCATGTGTTAACATCATTTATCTTTTAATGTGCATTAATTGCCACCTTTTCCGTTCTCTTCTTTGCTCTGTCCCTTGACATTTTGACATACTTTCTCTTTTCTCCCTTTTAGGATGGCCACCAAGAAGGGCAAAGAGAAGGCTACTCCCAAACTACCGGCAAGGAAAGGAACAAAAAGAGCCCCAGCTGTGAAACCGCAACCCGTCCACCTGCACATTTCAGCATGCACCGAGGACGGTGCAATCTTTAAGTGTGGAGAGGTCGATACTGATCTCCACGGGTTAGTTAGTCCCTTCTCAACACCAATTTTTGTTTTTCATTGTTGCATTTGCATGTTTGATTGCATGTTTGTTTTTTTTTTTTGTGCATATTTTACCATTTGGTTAAAGTAATATTTTCTTTTTCAAGAAATTTTTATAGTATTTCACTAATTTGAATAAAACTTTTTGAAAAACTTGTTTGAAGAAATATTATTTTGGAACATAGCTTAGAGCTCGAACACACAAAATCAGTGAGATTTTGAGCCTATTTGATTGGTTGCATTCTATCAACCAATATTTTATTTTTGATGTGTGTTTCTCTCTCTAAAATTGTGATCTTTGTCTTGCTTAATTCTATATTTCCATTGTTTGATGTATGCATGCACTGATATGATTGAGGCCTTTGTTTCACTAAGCTTACATACCCATATAGCCTTACCCTTTCATTATCCTTTGCAAACCAATTTGAGCCTAATATACCCATTTGTTCTTTACTTTAGCTCATTACTAACTCTAAGCGGAAAATAATAATGTCCTTAATTTGAATCCTTGGTTAGCTTAGACTAGTAAAAGTGCTCATGATTTAAGTGCGGGGAAGTTGGGTTTGAAATTATTTGGTTTGAATAATTGGGTGTTGTATATTTTAGTGAAAATGTGCAAAATAATAGTTGAGCACATATTATTGCATTCAATACTTTAATCATATGCATTGAGAAAAAAAAGAAAAAGAAAAGAGCAATTAATAAAAGAGGACCAAATGCCCCAAAGTAAGTGTTAGTGTTAATGCATATGTACTAAACTCAATGTTAGGATGCACGAACATATGGAAAGCATAGTTAATGGGAAGTTAGATTTTGCATTTTAATTAAATGGATTGTCTTAAGTTAGGTGGAAAGTTTATGTTAATTAAGGATTCAAATTTTAGTCCACTTGGCCAAATACAATCCTACCTTGACCCTAACCCCATTACAACCCTTAAAAGACCTCTTGATTTGTGTATTGGTGCATTAAATTTTTGTTGATTGTTAGATGAAGAGCAAGCTGGAGAAAGCAAGATTAGTAGAGAATTAAGAGAATTGACCCTAGATACTTGAGAGTTAGAGTGATATACACTACCACGTAAGGGTTCAGCGCTTAATTCTATGTTCCCTGCTTTTATGAGCTATATTCTTCTTGCAAGTTATTTGTATTGTATTTTGTGATTTGAATTAGTGAAATCCAGTTCATATTTATTCTTGAAAGATTTATTTACTTTTTCACCAAGTAGGTAGAAACATTTTTGCATTTAGTTGCATTCATAGGTTGCATCTCATACATTCTATCATTCCTCTTCATCTCTTTATAGTTTCTCTTGAGCTTAGCATGAGGACATGCTATTGTTTAAGTGTGGGGAGGTTGATAAACCACTATTTTATGGTTTATCTTATACTCAATTGAGTGGTTTTTATCAACTCTTTACTCACTTATTCATACAATTCGCATGTTTTACATTTTCCTTCCTGATTTTGTGCTATGATTGAAAACATGCTTCTTTGATCTAATATTTGCTTATTATTAATCCTCTCTTATTATCATTAGATGCATTGATATGTGTATTAAGTGTTTTCAGATATTATAGGGCAGGAATGGGTTGGAGGATGGAAAGGAAGCATGCAAAAGTGCAAAGCTGTCAGCCTGACCCTCTCGCACTAAAATGACCATAACTTGAGCTATAGAGGTCCAAATGACGCGGTTCTACTTGCGTTGGAAAGCTAACGTCTGGGGCTTCGATTTGATATATAATTTTCCATAGTGGCCATAAAGATAAGCGGCGCAAATGCGTCATCCACGCGGACGCATCGCATCTGCAAAAATCAGCATGGCAGATTTCGCAAACAGCGAATCCTGGGCTATTTCCGGCCCAGTTTCAAGCCCAGAAAACACAGATTAATGGCTACAAAGTGGAGGAATGAAGCGGACTCTAGATTATGCTTTGAATTCACTTTTTAGGATTTAGATGTAGTTTTTAGAGAGAGAGGCTCTCTCCTCTCTCTTAGGATTTAGGATTAGGATTTTTAGAAATTTGGAATATTTCATCTTCATCTCAGGTTCAATGTTCTTTGTATTTATTTATTTTCAATGTTCCATGTTTGGATTGATTTTCTAAATTAATGTGATTTGAGGTATTTCAGTTTATGATTGTTTTATTTATGAATGCTTTTAATTTAATTTAGATAGTTTCCCTTTTGGCTTTGGTTAAATAATTGGTGACTCTTGAGTTATCAATCTCATTGTTGACTGAAAATTGGAATTCTTCAAGAATTAATTCGAGATCCAATAACTCTAACTTTTCCCAAGGAAAGACTGGGACTTGAGGATTCGAATTAATTCATCCACTTAACTTACCTTCATAGTTAGAGGTTAACAAAGTGGGAAAAAATCCAATTCTCATCACAATTGATAAGAATAACTATGATAGGACTTCCAGTTCTTCATACCTTGCCAAAAGATTTTATGATTATTAATTTATTTTCCTTTATGTCTGTGCCCATTGCCCAAATTCTGAAACCCCCAATTTACAAAACTTATAACCAATAATAAGAACACTTCCCTGTAATTCCTTGAGAAGACAACCCGAGGTTTAAATACTCGGTTATTAATTTTAAAGGGGTTTGTTACTTGTGACAACCAAAACGTTTGCACGAAGGGATTTCTGTTGGTTTAGAATCTATATCTATAACGCGACTATTTTTATAAAATTCTTTACTAGCGAAAATCTTAACATCAGCCCTTAAAGAACAAGACCAAAGGTGTCATCCATTGGAGATTGGAATGGATATGAAGGTTCATTACTTGGGAGGAAAGGTTCATGATAGGAAGGTGGTTCATCTTGATAAGGATAAGGAGATGGTGTATATTGAGGTGGTTCTTGGGAGTATGGGTATTGGGATTGTTGTGGCTCTAAGTATGGCTCATATGGTTCATATGGTGGTTGGTATGGTGGATATGGACTAGGATCATATGGAGGTGTTTGGTAGGATAAGGCTTGTGAGTATGGTGATTGAGGGCTATGTTGAGGATAAGGCTCATAGGCATATGGTGATTGTGATTGATAATCACAAGGAGGTCCACCATAGCCATTAGATGGGTATGCATCAAGGGGTGGTTCTTGCTTATAGTACATTGGAGGAGGTTGTTGCCAAGAAGGTTGTCTATAAGCTTGAAGCTCCTCCCACCTTTGATTGTTTCATCCTTGATGCAAGCCTTCATTAAAGTTCTCATTTCCTACAACATAGTTGTAACCACACTCATAGCCAAAGGGGTGAGAATTCATGGTGAAAACACAAAATAAAATCAAAAGCTAAAAAGAAATAATGAAAATAAACTCCTAAAACTAGCAACAACTAACAAAGAAGAAAAAGGAAGACATAATTCACAATATATACAATAACCAATAATAAGGCACACATTTGCAATTCCCCGGCATCAGCGCTAAAACTTTGACGGAAGATAAATGTCGGTAAAGAATTTCTCAAAAAAAAATTATCGTTGCAAGTATGGTTCTAAACTGACAATTAATCCTCAGTCAATGTTTCATTTGTTTGTCACTTGTACAAACCCAATAAAAATAAACCAAAGTATTCAAACCTCAGATCGTCTCTCAAGGAATTACAGGAAAGTGTACTTATTATTTGTTGTGGGAAAGTATTTTTAGGTTTTTTGAATGATAAACAAGGAATGTAAATAACAAGAAAATAAACTAACAACTAAGAAAAGTCTTAGCAAGGGTTGAGAATTGGAATTCCTATCCTCATTATCATCGTCAATTGTGATGGTAATTACCTTTTGCTCTCACTTAGTTAACCTCTAACAATCAAAGAAAAGTCAAGTGAGCAAAATCAAAAGTTCACAAGTCCTAATCAAAGACAAGATTTAGCGAAGCTCAAGCCAACTAGCAACTTTCAATCACCAATCAACAAGAGACTTGACAATTCAAGAGTCTCTAAATTACTCAATCCAAGCCAAGAACACAAAAATCTAGTTTAAAATCCAACCAAGAATTTTATCAAATACTTGGAAGGTACAAATTAAAAACATAAAAAAATAACAAGAAATAGTAAAATCTAATATTAGCAACCGCAAGAAAAAAATAACCACAAATTAAAGAAAACGACAATGAACATAAAATACCTCAAAGTGCATTAAAAGGACAATGGAATCAACAAAGAGTCATGAACAATAAAGCAACAAGGTAAAGGAAATAACATATAAAACTAAGAAAGCGAAGGAGTAATAACAAGAAATTAAAAGATGAACTTGAATTGAGATAAGAAGTAGAATCTAAACCTTGATGAAACTGAAAATAAAAGAAGAAACCCTAAAACCTAGAGAGAGGAGAGAGCCTCTCTCTCTAGAATTTTGCATCAATCTAAAACTAAAGTGTATCAATGAATGAATGGAATGATTTGAATTGATGCCTTCCTCCTTCACTCCCAGCCTCTAATCTGCATACTGGGCTCGAAATTGCGCCAGAAATGAGCTCTGAAATCGCCCCCAGTGTTTTCACTTTATTGCATCACGTGACGCTTGTCACGCATACGCGTCAGCCACGCGTACGCATCGTTTGAACTTTGCACTGGCCATGGGTACCCATCAGTCATGCATACGCATCAGTCATGCGTACGCGTCGCTTGGAAGATGGCTTCATCACGCGTACGCTTCAGCCATGCGCGCACGTCGGTTCCAGCTTCTCAAATCTTCAAATTCTTGTGTTCCTTCCACTTTAGCATGCTTCCTCTTCATCCTTTATGCCATTCCTGATCTATAAACCCTATAATCACTTAACACACATATTACGGCATCGAATGGTAACAAAAGATGATTAAAAATTAGCGATTTTAAGGCCTAGGAAGCATGTTTTCAATCATAGCACAAAATCAGGAAGGAAACTTAAAAACATGCAATTTATATGAATAAGTGTGAGCATAGTTGACAAAATCCACTCAATTCAATATAAAATAAGTCATAAAATAGTGGTTCATCAAATTTAGTGAAATTTATCAACCTATCTCACATTTATTTAATGAAATAGCATGGTTCATATGTGAATAGTGTGAATAGTTTGCTTTTTGTTTGTTTGCTAGTTTTGGTTTAGGAGTTTGTTTTCTTTATCTCTTCTTAGTTTTTGTTTTTGTTTCCCCTTTTCTTCTATGAATTCTCATCCCTTTGGCTATGATTTTGGTTTAAACTATGTTGTAGGAAACGGAAGCTTTAATGGAGGTTTGCATCAAGGGTTTGGAAATCAAAGGTGGGAGGAGCCTCAAGCATATAGACAACCTTCGTGGCAATAACCTCTTTTGGTTTCTAATGGGTACAATCCAACTCCTAATGCTTACCAACCTAATGGATGTGGTGAACCTCATTGTGGTTGTCAACCACAATCACCATTACCTATAACCCTCCTCCTCAACATAGCTTTCAACAACCCTACTCACAAGTTCCATACCACCATTCACCTCCATACGATCCTAACGATATCCACCATACCAACAATTATATGAGCCATACTTAGAGCCACCACCATTCCAACATCAATATTCTCAAGAACCATTAATTATATATACATCACCTCCATACCCTTACCAATATAAACTACCTTCCAACTATGATGCCTCTCCTCCAAACAATGAACCCTCTTTCCCACCACCGCCCTCATTGGACGAATTGCTTAAACCCCTAATACAAGAGCAAAAAGATCTCTATTCTCGTATTTGAAAGCAAGAAGAAGAATATCAAAAGAAGCTAAAAGGGTTAGAAACCATGATGGCCACCATAACCGAAGCCGTTCACCACTTAGTCTCCCTACGTTCATGAGATCAAAGTACTCCCATTGACAAATGTGGAGGATCAACCAAAGAGCATAGTGAGGAAGTGAATTTGTAGCTTCAAGGCAAAGAAGAGGGGTTGAAGCAAGAATTGCAACAAGAGGAGAAAGTTGAGATAATTGAGCCGGAAGGAGTGGTTGAAGAATTAGGTGAGGTTGATCAACAATTGGATTCAATTATTGATGAGTTCTTGTCCATACTAACAAATACCCTCAATGATCCTATTGAACCTTTGGTGCACGAAATTGTGATCATCAATGGCGCCATCAACATGGTACGCTCAATTGCAATCTCAACTCTTTATCACAACTCTGCACAACTAACCAGCAAGTGCACTGGGTCGTCCAAGTAATAAACCTTACGCGAGTAAGGGTTGATCCCACAGAGATTGTTGGTATGAAGCAAGCTATGGTCATCTTGTAAATCTCAGTCAGGCAGATTCAAATGGTTATGGAGGATTTATGAATAAAGCATAAAATAAAGATAGAGATACTTATGTAATTCATTGGTGAGAATTTTAGATAAGCGTATGGAGATGCTTTGTCCCTTCCGTCTCTCTGCTTTCCTACTGTCTTCATCCAATCCTTCTTACTCCTTTCCATGGCAAGCTGTATGTTGGACATCACCATTGTCAATGGCTACAATCCCGTCCTCTCAGTGAAAATGTTCAACGCGCTCTGTCATAGCACGGCTAATCATCTGTCGGTTCTCAATCAGGTTGGAATAGAATCCAGTGATTCTTTTGCGTCTGTCACTAACGCCCAGCCTTCAGGAGTTTGAAGCTCGTCACAGTCATTCAATCCTTGAATCCTACTCAGAATACCACAGACAAGGTTTAGACCTTCCGGATTCTCTTGAATGCCGCCATCAATTCTAGCTTATACCACGAAGATTTCGATTAAGGGATCCAAGAGATATCCACTCAATCTAAGGTAGAATGGAGGTGCTTGTCAGGCACACGTTCATAGGTGAGAATGATGATGAGTGTCACGGATCATCACATTAATCAAGTTGAGGAACAAGTGATATCTTAGAACAAGAATAAGCTGAATTGAATAGAAGAACAATAGTAATTGCATTGATACTCGAGGTACAGCAGAGCTCCACACCTTAATCTATGGTGTGTAGAAACTCCACCGTTGAAAATACATAAGAACAAGGTCTAGGCATGGCCGAGAGGCCAGCCCCCAATGATCTAAGAACTAGACGTCCAAAGATGATCAAAAGATCTAAAGTGATTAAAAGATGAAAATACAATAGCAAAAGGTCCTATTTGTAGAGAACTAGTAGCCTAGGGTTTACAAAGATGATTAAATGACATAAAAATCCACTTCCGGACCCACTTGGTGTGTGTTTGGGCTGAGCATTGAAGCTTTCATGTGTAGAGACTTTTCTTGGAGTTAAACGCCAGCTTTTGTGCCAGTTTGGGCGTTTAACTCCCATTCTTGTGATAGTTCCGGCATTTAACGCCAAAATTCTTGAGCTGACTTGGAACGCCTATTTGAGCCATCAAATCTCGGGCAAAGTATGGACTATTAAACATTTCTGGAAAGCCCAGGATGTCTACTTTCCAATGCAATCGAGAGCGCGCCAATTGGGCTTCTTTAACTCCAGAAAATCCACTTCGAGTGCAGGGAGGTCAGAATCCAACAGCATCTGCAGTCCTTTTCAGCCTCTGAATCAGATTTTTGCTCAGGTCCCTCAATTTCAGCCAGAAAATACCTGAAATCACAGAAAAACACACAAACTCATAGTAAAGTCCAGAAAAGTGAATTTTAACTAAAAAGTAATAAAAATATCATAAAAACTAACTAAAACATACTAAAAATATACTAAAAATAATGCCAAAAAGCGTATAAATTATCCGCTCATCACAACACCAAACTTAAATTGTTGCTTGTCCCCAAGCAACTGAAAATCAAATAAGATAAAAAGAAGAGAATATGCAATGAATTCCAAAAACATCTATGAAGATTAGTATTAATTAGATGAGCGGGGCTTTTAACTTTTTGTCTCTGAACAGTTTTGGCATCTCACTCTATCCTTTGAAATTCAGAATGATTGGCATCTATAGGAACTCAGAATCCAGATAGTGTTATTGCTTCTCCTAGTTAAGTATGATGATTCTTGAACACAGCTACTTTATGAGTCTTGGCTGTGGCCCAAAGCACTCTGTCTTCCAGTATTACCACCGGATACATACATGCCACAGACACATAACTGGGTGAACCTTTTCAGATTATGACTCAGCTTTGCTAGAGTCCCCAATTAGAGGTGTCCAGGGTTCTTAAGCACACTCTTTTTGCCTTGGATCACGACTTTATTATAATTTTTTTTCGTTTTTCTCCTTTTTTGTATTCATTGCTTTTTCTTGCTTCAAGAATCATTTTTATGATTTTTCAGATCCTCAGTAACATGTCTCCTTTTTTCATCATTCTTTCAAGAGCCAACATTCATGAACAACAAATTCAAAAGACATATGCACTATTCAAACATACATTCAGAAACCAAAAGTATTACCACCACATCAAAATAATTAATCTGTTGTAAAATTCAAAATTCATGCAATTTCTTCTCTTTTTCATTTAAGAACATTTTTCATTCAAGAAAGGTGATGGATTCATAGGACATTCATAACTTTAAGGCATAGATACTAAGACACTAATGATCATAAGACACAAACATAGATAAAACATAAAGCATAATTTTCGAAAAAAATAGAAAAATAAAGAACAAGGAGATTAAAAAATGGGTCCACCTTAGTGATGGCGGCTTGTTCTTCCTCTTGAAGATCTTATGGAGTGCTTGAGCTCCTCAATGTCTCTTCCTTGCTTTTGTTGTTCCTCTCTCATGATTCCTTGATCTTCTCTAATTTCATGGAGGAGGATGGAATGTTCTTGGTGCTCCACCCTTAGTTATCCCATGTTGGAACTCAATTCTCCTAGGGAGGTGTTGATTTGATCCCAATAGTTTTGTGGAGGAAAGTGCATCCCTTGAGGCATCTCAGGGATTTCATGATGAGTGTGATCTCTTGTTTGCTCCATCCTTTTCTTAGTGATGGGCTTGTCCTCATTAATGAGGATGTCTCCCTCTATGTCAATTCTAACTGAATAACAGAGGTGACAAATGAGATGAGAAAAGGCTAACCTTGCCAAGGTAGAGGACTTGTCCGCCACCTTATAAAGTTCCTGGGCTATAACCTCATGAACTTCTACTTCTTCTCCAATCATGATGCTATGAATCATGATAGCCCGGTCTATAGTAACTTCGGACCGGTTGCTAGTGGGAATGATTGAGCGTTGGATAAACTCCAACCATACCCTAGCCACGGGTTTAAGGTCATGCCTTCTCAGTTGAACTGGCTTCCCTCTTGAATCTCTCTTCCATTGAGCGCCCTCTTCACAAATGTCTATGAGGACTTGGTCCAACCTTTGATCAAAGTTGACCCTTCTAGTGTAAGGGTGTTCATCTCCTTGCATCATGGGCAAGTTGAATGCCAACCTTACATTTTCCGGACTAAAATCTAAGTATTTCCCCCGAACCATTGTAGGCCAATTCTTTGGGTCCGGGTTCATACTTTGATCATGTTTCTTGGTGATCCATGCATTGGCATAGAACTCTTGAACCATTAAGATTCCGACTTGTTGAATGGGGTTGGTAAGAACTTCCCAACCTCTTCATTGAATCTCATGTTGGATCTCCGGATATTCACTCTTTTTGAGTTTGAAAGGGACCTCGGGGATCACCTTCTTCATGGCCACAACTTCATAGAAGTGGTCTTGATGCACCCTTGAGATGAATCTCTCCATCTCCCATGACCCGAAGGTGGAAGCTTTTGCCTTCCCTTTCCTCTTTCTAGAGGTTTCTCCGACCTTAGATGCCATAAATGGTTATGGAAAAACAAAAAGCAATGCTTTTACCACACCAAACTTAGAAGGTTTGCTCGTCCTCGAGCAAAAGAAGAAAGAAGATAGTACAAGAGGAAATAGAGGAGATGGAGGTGGCTTTGTTTTTCGGCCAAGGGGGAGAAGTAGTGTGTAGTTTGTGTGAAAATGAAGTAGTGAAGATGGGTTTATATAGGGGTGGAGAGAGGAGTAGGGTTCGGCCATTATGGGTGGGTTTGGGAGGGAAAGTGGTTTAAATTGCAATGGTAGGGTAGGTGGGGTTTTATGAAGGATGGATGTGAGTGGTAAAGAGAATGGTAGGATTTGATAGGTGAGGGGTGTTTGGGGAAGAGGTGTTGAGGTGATTGGTGAATGGGTGAAGAAGAGAGAGAGTGGTGGGGTAGGTGGGGATCCTGTGGGGTCCACAGATCCTGAGGTGTCAAGGATAATTCATCCCTGCACCAAGTGGCGAGCAAAATTGCTTTTTCTGCCAATCCTGGCGTTAAACGCCGGGCTGGTGCCTATTTCTGGCGTTTAACGCCAGCTTGATGCCCATTCCTGGCGTTAAACGCCAGTCTGGTGCCCCTTTCTGGCGTTAAACGCCCAGAATGGTGCCAGACTGGGCGTTAAACGTCCAATTGTTGCCCTTACTAGCGTTTAAACGCCAGCAAGGTTTTCCTCCAGGGTGTGCTGTTTTTCTTTCTATTTTTCATTCTGCTTTTGCTTTTTCAATTGATTTTATGACTTCCCATGATCATCAACCTATAGAAAACATAAAATAACAAAGGGAAATAGATAAATATAACATTGGGTTGCCTCCCAACAAGCGCTTCTTTAATGTCAGTAGCTTGACAGTGGGCTCTCATGGAGCCTCACAGATGTTCAGAGCAATGTTGGAACCTCCCAACACCAAACTTAGAGTTTGAATGTGGGGGTTCAACACCAAACTTAGAAGTTGGTTGTGGCCTCCCAACACCAAACTTAGAGTTTGACTGTGGGGGCTCTGTTTGACTCTGTTTTGAGAGAAGCTCTTCATGCTTTCTCTCCATGGTAACAGAGGGATATCCTTGAGCCTTAAACACAAAGGATTCTTCATTCACTTGAATGATCAATTCTCCTCTGTCAACATCAATCACAGCCTTTGCTGTGGCTAGGAAAGGTCTGCCAAGGATGATAGATTCATCTATGCACTTCCCAGTCTCTAGGACTATGAAATCAACAGGGATGTAATGGTCTTCAACCTTTACCAGAACATCCTCTACCAGTCCATAAGCTTGTTTTCTTGAATTGTCTGCCATCTCTAGTGAGATTCTTGCAGCTTGCACCTCAAAGATCCCTAGCTTCTCCATTAAAGAGAGAGGCATGAGGTTTATGCTTGACCCTAGGTCACACAGAGCCTTCTCAAAGGTCATGGTGCCTATGGTACAAGGTATTGAGAACTTCCCAGGGTCCTGTCTCTTTTGAGGTAATTTCTGCCCAGTCAAGTCATCCAGTTCTTTGGTGAGCAAAGGAGGTTCGTTCTCCCAAGTCTCATTACTAAAGTACTTAGCAACTTGTTCTTCAGTAACATCTTCATCCTCTTCAGAGGAAGAATACTCATCAGAGCTCATGAATGGCAGAAGTAAATCCAATGGAATCTCTATGGTCCCAGTGTGAGCCTCAGATTCCCATGGTTCCTCATTAGGGAACTCATTGGAGGCCAGTGGACGTCCATTGAGGTCTTCCTCAGTGGCGCTCACTGCCTCTTTCTCCTCTCCAAATTCGGCCATGTTGATGACCTTGCACTCTCCTTTTGGATTCTCTTCTGTATTGCTTGGAAGAGTACTAGGAGGGAGTTCAGTAATTTTCTTGCTCAGCTGTCCCACTTGTGCCTCCAAGTTTCTAATGGAGGACCTTGTTTCAGTCATGAAACTTTGAGTGGTTTTGATTAGATCAGAGACCATGGTTGCTAAGTCAGAGTGGCTCTGCTTAGAATTCTTTGTCTGTTGCTGAGAAGATGATGGAAAAGGCTTGCCATTGCTAAACCTGTTTCTTCCACCATTATTATTGTTGAAACCTTGTTGAGGTCTCTGTTGATCCTTCCATGAGAGATTTGGATGATTTCTACATGAAGGATTATAGGTATTTCCATAGGGTTCTCCCATGTAATTCACCTCTTCCATTGAAGGGTTCTCAGGATCATAAGCTTCTTCTTCAGATGAAGCGTCCTTAGTACTGCCTGGTGCAGCTTGCATTCCAGACAGACTTTGAGAAATCATATTGACTTGCTGAGTCAATATTTTATTCTGAGCCAATATGGCATTCAGAGTATCAATCTCAAGAACTCCTTTCTTCTGATTCGTCCCATTGTTCACAGGATTCCTTTCAGAAGTGTACATGAATTGGTTATTTGCAACCATTTCAATGAATTCTTGAGCTTCTGCAGGCGTCTTCTTCAGATGAAGAGATCCTCCAGCAGAGCTGTCCAATGACATCTTGGACAGTTCAGACAGACCATCATAGAAGATACCTATGATGCTCCATTCAGAAAGCATGTCAGAAGGACACTTTCTGATCAATTGTTTGTATCTTTCCCAAGCTTCATAGAGGGATTCACCTTCCTTCTATTTGAAGGTTTGGACTTCCACTCTAAGCTTACTCAATTTTTGAGGTGGAAAGAACTTTGCCAAGAAGGCATTGACTAACTTTTCCCAAGAGTTCAGGCTTTCTTTAGGTTGTGAGTCTAACCATATCCTAGCTCTGTCTCTTACAGCAAAAGGGAATACCATAAGTCTGTAGACCTCAGGGTCAACCTCATTAGTCTTGACAGTGTCACAGATTTGCAAGAACTCAGCTAAAAACTGATGAGGATCTTCCAATGGAAGTCCATGGAACTTGCAATTCTATTGTATTAGAGAAACTAATTGAGGCTTAAGCTCAAAGTTGTTTGCTCCAATGGCAGGGATAGAGATGCTTCTCCCATAGAAGTCGGGAGTGGGTGCAGTAAAGTCACCCAGCACCTTTCTTGCATTGTTGGCATTGTTGTTGTTTTCGGCTACCATGGGTTCTTCTTGTTTGAAGATTTCTGTTAGGTCCTCTACAGAGAGTTGTGCTTTAGCTTCTCTTAGCTTTTGCTTCAAGGTCCTTTCAGGTTCAGGGTCAGCCTCAACAAGGATGCTTTTGTCTTTGCTCCTGCTCATATGAAAGAGAAGAGAACAAGAAAATATGGAATCCTCTATGTTACAGTATAGAGATTCCTTGAGGTGTCAGAGGAAAAGAAAAATAGAAGGAAGAAGTATAAGAATTCGAACTTATCAAGAAAGATAGAGTTCAAATTGTGCATTGAGGAGGAGTGTTAGTCCATAAATAGAAGGATGTGAGAAGAGGGGAAGAAATTTTCGAAAATAAATTAAAAAGATTTTAAAAACATTTTGAAAAAAAATGAAGAATGATTTTCGAAAAATATGATTGGGAAAGAAATAAAGTGATTTTTGAAAAAGACTTTGAAATTAGAAATCAAAAAGATATGATTGAAAATTATTTTGAAAAAGATGTGATTAAAAGATATGATTGAAAAGATATGGTTTTAAAAAGATATGATTGAGAAGATATGATTGAAAAACAATTTAAAAAGATTTGATTTTGAAAATTAATGACTTGGCTAACAAGAAATTTAAAAGATATGATTCAGACATTAAACCTTTCTCAACAGAAAAGGCAACATAATTGAAATGTTGAATCAAATCATTAATTGTTAGCAAGTATTTTTGAAAAATGGAAAGAAATTGATTTTGAAAAAGATTTGATTGAAAAGATATGATTTGAAAAAAGATTTGATTTTGAAAAATTTTGAAAACTTGAAAAAAAATTGAATTAAAACAAAATCTTCCACTTGTGCCATCCTGGCGTTAAACGCCCAGAATGGTATCCATTCTGGCGTTTAATGTAGCAACCCTCAATTTTAAAAATATAAATATAAATAAGTTATAATTTATTTTATAAAATTAGAGTTCCTTATTTTTAGAAAAATTATTTTTATTATCAGTAATTGAATTAATTTTATAATAATTTAAATTTAATTAAATCCTTATTAATATTATTATTATTATTATAAATATTGTATATAATTATCGTAAGTATTAAATTGCATTATAAATTTATATATAAATTATATTATTATTATTATTATTATTATTATTATTATTATTATTATTAATCATAAAATACAAAAACAAAAGGCGGTGTTGATTATGCATTACGATTGTATATATTATTATATATATATATATATAAGGCGGTAGCCATTTACTCAATGGAAAGCCATTGCATACGTATACACATATATATGTAATATCTAGTTATGAGTATCATTATAGTCTTATTATATCATTAGCTATATATATATATAGTAGTATCAACTGAAGAAATTAAGTAATATTTACTCCATTATTATTATACTTGCGCTGCCATATATATATGTATGTATATACAAGAATGAGAGGCGAGAGAGAAGAGTAATCGAGAGAGAGGAGCGAGAGAACGTAAACCCCATTATATTTTCGGCTTCGATTTCTTACGATCTGTAACTCCAATCAAGAATCTAATCCAGTAAAAGTATTCGTATCCTCCTCCTCTACACGTTGACACCACTTTTGATCGGTGAAAGTTGAAGGTGACGTAACTCTTCTATTCCTTAGGTTTGGCCAACGGGAATTTTAGGAGGCACAGACGATTCTGGACGTTTTCTTTTTGATAGTTCGGTCAGAAAGTTTCTCCAGAACTCCGAATATTTTTGATTTCGTACGAAGGTATGGTTTTGGTTTCTCGTAGTTAACATTTAATGTCACGTGAAAACTTAGGCTAGAAGACCTTAAGATAGGAATGGACTGAATGTATAATTGATGGATTGTGTATATGGAATAGAATGTGTTGTTCAGCTGTTGTTAATAATTTGCTGATGAAGTTGATTGGTTTTGGAAAAAGATTTAATATTAGTATTTGTTTGATTATGAAATAATTTGTTACTGGAAATGATTTGAGTGACTGAGAGGTGTTTGGTTTGATAGTTGGGACCCTTGAAGGGTGGCAGAAATTTGAGTCTTAGAGGAGATATTGCCAAAGTTTCTTTAAGAATTGGAGTTTTGATTTGAGGTAATATTTTTAAAAGGGAAAGATATTATTATGTGGCTTGTGTATTTGAGACTATTTGTTGACCCTCTGTCGCAAGATGTGACCGGGCACTTTAACTCCCCGGATTCCCCCATGAGCATGCATATAAATATGAATATTGAATATTATTGAGCTTGGAGTTTAACTCCATGGAATACTATATTATTGAGCTTGGAGTTCAACTCCATGGAACATTATATTATTGAGCTTGGAGTTTAACTCCATGGAATACTATATTACTGAGCTTGGAGTGTGACTCCATGAAATATTATATTTGAGCTTAGAGTTTAACTCCATGGTATATTATTGAGCTTGGGGATGCGCGCACAGAGGGACTGTCCAATGGTTAACTACCAGGACTTGTCGGGTTGGCTGTATAACCGACAGATGAGACTCATCAGCCATAGGACAGGCATACATCATATGCATTTGTTTGTTTCCTTGAGTGTGCATTGTTTTGGTTTGCTTAACTGTTTAATTCTGTTTATTCGCTACTTGTTCTACTTGCTGTAAATGCTTCTCTACCTGTGCTTTTCTTGTTTGAACTATATTTGTATGTTTTCTGAGAAATCCTTCTTGCGAAGGTGTGAGGAGAGAGGATTGTTCCACCAATGATTCGGAGGATTAGAGGAGACAGAACGTGAATTATTAGGTTAAAGTTAGATTCAAAATTAGAATACCTTAGACAACTTACCTAATTTATGGTTTAGTTGAATTCTTAAGCTGAAATCTGAGTGTCGAAGTTCTAGGAATGCCTCTGGCTTTCCCGAGACCTTTTATATTAACTATGTGGGCACCTTTACTATACTGAGAACCTCCGGTTCTCATCCCATACTATGTTGTTATTTTTCAGATGCAGATCGAGAGACACCTCGTTGAGCGTCTGGGTATTCTCCTTACAAGCGAAGAACTACCTTTTTGACTGTCATATTTTGATTTTGGGCTATGTATACATGTTTATAGAATCTCCATATGTACATTTTGTGTTTTGTCCCTCCTATAGGTCGACTTGGAGATACAGGGGTTTACTTTGTGGTTTGACTTTTATTTTGGGTTGTATATATATAATCATATACTCTGGCCGGCCTTAGCTTCGTAGGTCGAGTCTGGAGCTTGCTATCTAAGTTTTGGAACTCTGATATGTATATATGTTTTCAGCTTCCTTTTGATTTTTCCTGTCCGTTTTACAAATATCCATGCGAGTGTGACACGATTTCCTGTTTATCGTTTTTGATTAGCTTATCCTTCAAGGCTCCTAGATATGACTTCATCCAACTATATCTATGTACATATCCTTTTCTTTTAGAAGTCGTAATACCTTGCCACCTCTGCTTTACGACTTAAGCGTAAAGCCCTGTGTGGTAGGGTGTTACATTATGGTATCAGAGCAGTTCATTCCTATAGAGCCTGAGGGATGGACTGATTATGCTTCTGGGCATACTCTGGGTGTGTGTATGTGCTATTAGGATATCTGATTGATATATGTTGCATAAACGTTCATGAGCATGCATTTGGAACTTGAAGCATTAGACTTGCGATATTGAGACTGATCAACTTAATATCACTTGTTTGGTGTGTGAAGGGACCAGATGTCGACTCACGGACGCAGTCGCGGCTGAGGTAGAGGTAGGATAGGCACTGTTACTCCTGGCCCGGCAGGGAATGATCCAGTAGACTTCATGGCTGCCCTGGGAAATATGGCTGCGGCTATGCAGGCGACAGCTGAAGCACTGGGTAATCAGATAAACCAGGGTAATCACGGAAACAATAATGATGAGGACGGTCCCATGACACTTGCTATATTTCTGAAAGTTCACCCTCCGACCTTCAGGGGAACCTCGAATCCCACTGATGCAGACAATTGGATTCAGGGCATGGAACGAGCACTGCAGGCTCAGTAGATTCCTGAGGAGCAATGGGTTGAGTTTGGAACTTATCAGCTGCAGGGTGAGGCTCAGCATTGGTGGCAGGGGACACGACGTATCCTGCAGCCAGATGGCGCTGTGATTCCTTGGGAGGTTTTTCGAACAGTGTTCTATAAGAAATACTTTCCTAATTCAGCCAGAAATGCCAAAGAACTTGAATTGATGCAGTTAAAGCAGGGACAGATGACTGTTTCTGAGTATACTAGCAGGTTTAAGGAGTTATGTCGCTTTTCTCGTATTTGTCAAGGTGCGCCTGATGATTTTGTTGAGTGGAAATGTATTAAGTATGAGGGAGGTCTTCGAAGTGATATTCTGAGCTTCGTTGCACCAATGGAGATCAGAGTGTTTTCAGAACTGGTAAACAAAAGTAGAGTTGCTGAGGATTGTCCGAGAAAGGCGACATCAGATAAGAGTGATCAGCGAATTTTTGTTAGGAGAGATCAGGGAAGGAACTTCGCCCCTAGAGGACAAGATTTTAAGTGAGGCGGTTACACCCCACAACCACATTTGGGTCAGAATAACTTCCAGAGATTCAGTAATAATAACAGCCAGGGAAAAGGCAAAGGAAAGCAAGCTCAGACCCCACCGAATGATTTAACTTGTAGGAGGTGTGGAAAGTACCACCCGAATACTCCGTGCAGGGCTGGTTTAGGTGTATGCTATTACTGTGGTGAAGCTGGGCATTTGTCTTGGAATTGTCCAGAAAAGAAGAAGAATCAAGAAGCTGGAAAGGCACAACATCAGGGACGCGTGTTCACTATGACAGCGGATGGTGTTGGAACCGCAGATACTCCGATTAGAGGTAATCACGCACTGATAATTGAAATTTCCGACTGCCTTGCGTAGTAAATAGCACATAGCATTCATTGTAGTACATTACCGAGTTGTGAGCCTTGTGATTTTCAATTGAGCGATCGACTAAAAACCTCCGAATGGTGAGACAGAACGATAGTTGGTCAGCCTAAAAAAGTGATTAAATTCTTGGAGAATAATAATAAGAGTGGCGCAGCAGTAGTGGGTTGAATTATTTTGAGTATACAACTTAAGTTATACATAAAGAACCGGAAATGTTGAGAGTTGTGCGGGACAGTTACCTGAAACCCAGAGATGGTAAGTTATGAGGAAGAGACATGACATAGGTTGAACCCGTAATTGATAATCGGTTATGTGTCAAGAGAAAGAGTAAGTTGTGATAGATTTAGTGTCAGAGGCTGAACCAATTTCGATTGAATTACGAAAGGTGACACCATTAGAATCAGCAGAACCTGGGAGCTAGATGAAGCGAGTATTAGAAGCGATAAACCCATCGTTCCAATACCAACCTGCCTTATAACCTTTCTGCATCGAGTTTATCTTGTATCTTCCGCTTTGCGTAGACTTTTAAGTCATAAGAATATCCTGAATTTGCAAACTAAACATGTCAAATCTTTCTGTTTTTCTTTGACATGTTTAAGAAGGGAAGTTACGTTAGTATGAGTCTCTTCCATTTTATATCAATTTTCGAGGGCGAAAATTTTTATAAGGTGGATAGGATGTAGCAACCCTCAATTTTAAAAATATAAATATAAATAAGTTATAATTTATTTTATAAAATTAGAGTTCCTTATTTTTAGAAAAAATATTTTTATTATCAGTAATTGGATTAATTTTATAATAATTTAAATTTAATTAAATCCTTATTAATATTATTATTATTATTATTATAAATATTGTATATAATTATCGTAAGTATTAAATTGCATTATAAGTTTATATATAAATTATATTATTATTATTATTATTA
Source organism: Arachis stenosperma (assembly GCF_014773155.1). NCBI lineage: Eukaryota > Viridiplantae > Streptophyta > Magnoliopsida > Fabales > Fabaceae > Arachis > Arachis stenosperma. The sequence continues at coordinate 49,493,884 of NC_080378.1, read as the reverse complement.
TTATTATTATTATTATTATTATTAATCATAAAGTACAAAAAAAAAGGCGGTATTGATTATACATTACGATTGTATATATGTATATTATTATTATTATTATTATTATTATTATGCATGGGCTCATATATATATATATATATATATATATATATATATATATATATATATATATATATATATATATATATATATATAAAAGGCGGTAGCCATTTACTCAATGGAAAGCCATTGCATACGTATACACATATATATGTAATATCTAGTTATGAGTATCATTATAGTCTTATTATATCATTAGCTATATATATATATATATATATATATATATATATATATATATATATAGTTGTATCAACTGAAGAATTTAAGTAATATTTACTTCATTATTATTATACTTGCGCCGCCATATATATATGTATGTATATACAGGAATGAGAGGCGAGAGAGAAGAGTAATCGAGAGAGAGGAGCGAGAGAACGTAAACCCCATTAAATTTCCGGCTTCGATTTCTTACGATCCGTAACTCCAATCAAAAATCTAATCCAGTAAAAGTATTCGTATCCTCCTCCTCTACACGTTGACACCACTTTTGATCGGTGAAAGTTGAAGGTGACGTAACTCTTCTATTCCTTGTGTTTTGCCAACGGGAATTTTAGGAGGCACAAACGATTCTGGACGTTTTCTTTTTGATAGTTCGGTCAGAAAGTTTCTCCAGAACTCCGAATATTTTTGATTTCCTACGAAGGTATGGTTTTGGTTTCTCATAGTTAACATTTAATGTCACGTGAAAACTTAGGCTAGAAGACCTTAAGATAGGAACGGACTGAATGTATAATTGGTGGATTGTGTATATGGAATAGAATGTGTGGTTCAGCTGTTGTTAATAATTTGCTGTTGAAGTTGATTGATTTTGGAAAAAGATTTAATATTAGTATTTGTTTGATTATGAAATAATTTGTTACTGGAAATGATTTGAGTGACTGAGAGGTGTTTGGTTTGATAGTTGGGACCCTTGAAGGTTGGCAGAAATTTGAGTCTTAGAGGAGATATTGCCAAAGTTTCTTTAAGAATTGGAGTTTTGATTTGAGGTAATATTTTTAAAAGGGAAAGAGATTATTATGTGGCTTGTGTATTTGAGACTATTTGTTGACCCTCTGTCGCAAGATGTGACCGGGCACTTTAACTCCCCGGATTCCCCCATGAGCATGCATATAAATATGAATATTGAATATTATTGAGCTTGGAGTTTAACTCCATGGAATACTATATTATTGAGCTTGGAATTTAACTCCATGGAACATTATATTATTGAGCTTGGAGTTTAACTCCATGGAATACTATATTACTGAGCTTGGAGTGTGACTCCATGAAATATTATATTTGAGCTTAGAGTTTAACTCCATGGTATATTATTGAGCTTGGGGATGCGCGCACAGAGGGATTGTCCAATGGTTAACTACCAGGACTTGTCGGGTTGGCTGTATAACCAACAGATGAGACTCATCAGCCATAGGACAAGCATACATCATATGCATTTGTTTGTTTGCTTGAGTGTGCATTGTTTTGGTTTGCTTAACTGTTTAATTCTGTTTATCCGCTACTTGTTCTACTTGCTGTAAATGCTTCTCTACCTGTGCTTTTCTTGTTTGAACTATATTTGTATGTTTTCTGAGAAATCCTTCTTGGCGAAGGTGTGAGGAGAGAGGATTGTTCCACCAATGATTCGGAGGATTAGAGGAGACAGAACGTGAATTATTAGGTTAAAGTTAGATTCAGAATTAGAATACCTTAGACAACTTACCTAATTTCTGGTTTAGTTGAATTCTTAAGCTGAAATCTGAGTGTCGAAGTTCTAGGAATGCCTCTGGCTTTCCCGAGACCTTTTATATTAACTATGTGGGCACCTTTACCATACTGAGAACCTCCGGTTCTCATCCCATACTATGTTGTTATTTTTCAAATGCAGATCGAGAGACACCTCGTTGAGCGTCTGGATATTCTCCTTACAAGCGAAGAACTACCTTTTTGACTGTCATATTTTGATTTTGGGCTATGTATACATGTTTATAGAATCTCCATATGTACATTTTGTGTTTTGTCCCTCCTAGAGGTCGACTTGGAGATACAGGGGTTTACTTTGTGGTTTGACTTTTATTTTGGGTTGTATATATATAATCATATACTCTGGCCAGCCTTAGCTTCGCAGGTCGAGTCTGGAGCTTGCTATCTAAGTTTTGGAACTCTGATATGTATATATGTTTTCAGCTTCCTTTTGATTTTTCCTGTCCATTTTACAAATATCCATGCGAGTGTGACACGATTTCCTGTTTATCGTTTTTGATTAGCTTATCCTTCAAGGCTCCTAGATATGACTTCATCCAACTATATCTATGTACATATCCTTTTCTTTTAGAAGTCGTAATACCTTGCCACCTCTGCTTTACGACTTAAGCGTAAAGCCCTGTATGGTAGGGTGTTACATTTAACACCCAAAACTCATCCCTTTTGGGCGTTAAACGCCCAGCCAGGTACCCTGGACGGCGTTTAAACGCCAGTTTTCCTTCCTCACTGGGCGTTTTGAACGCCCAACTTTTTCTGTGTAACTCCTCTGCTATATGTTTTGAATCTTTAATTCTCTGTATTATTGACTTGAAAAGACACAAATTAAAAATTTTTGGATTTTTAATAATGAGACTAAGATCAAATAAACAATGCATGCAAGACACCAAACTTAGAAGTTTGTATACTATTGACACTAACAAAATGAGAATGCATATGAGAAACAACAAAACACTCGAGACAAGAAAATTTAAAGATCAGAACAAGGAAATCATCAAGAACAACTTGAAGATCAATTAAGACACATGAATGAATTCAAAAAATGCAAGAAGAACAGAAACATGCAATTGACACCAAACTTAAAATGAGACACTAGACTCAACAAGAAACATAAAATATTTTTGGTTTTTATGATTTTGTAATTTTTTTTGATTTTTCGAAAATTAAGTGGAATAAAGATATCAAAATTCTTAATGAGAATTCCAGGAATCATGCAATGTTAGTCTAAAGCTATAGTCTAAAGAAATTAGACATGGCTAGCCAAGCTTCAGCAGGACATTGCATTCAAGAGCTAAATTGATGAGAATCAATCAGCTTTGGTGATGATAAGAACATCACCTTGAAACACTAGAATTCATTCTTAAGAGCTCTGAAAAAATACCCAAGCTAAGCAACAAGATGAACCGTCAGTTGTCCAAACTCAATCCATCCCCGGCAACGGCGCCAAAAACTTGGTGCACGAAATTGTGATCATCAATGGTGCCATCAACATGGTATGCTCAATTACAATCTCAACTCTTTATCACAACTTCGCACAACTAACCAGCAAGTGCACTGGATCGTCCAAGTAATAAACCTTACGCGAGTAAGGGTCGATCCCACGGAGATTGTTGGTATGAAGCAAGCTATGGTCATCTTGTAAATCTCAGTCAGGTAGATTCAAATGGTTATGGAGGATTTATGAATAAAGCATAAAATAAAGATAGAGATACTTATGTAATTCATTGGTGAGAGTTTCAGATAAGCGTATGGAGATGCTTTGTCCCTTCCGTCTCTCTGCTTTCCTACTGTCTTCATCCAATCCTTCTTACTCCTTTCCATGGCAAGCTGTATGTTGGGCATCACCATTGTCAATGGCTACAGTCCCGTCCTCTCAGTGAAAATGTTCAACGCGCTCTGTCACAGCACGGCTAATCATCTGTCGGTTCTCAATCAGGTTGGAATAGAATCCAGTGATTCTTTTGCATCTGTCACTAACGCCCAGCCTTTAGGAGTTTGAAGCTCATCACAGTCTTTCAATCCTTGAATCCTACTCAGAATACCACATACAAGGTTTAGACCTTCCGGATTCTCTTGAATTCTGCCATCAATTCTAGCTTATACCACGAAGATTCTGATTAAGGGATCCAAGAGATATCCACTCAATCTAAGGTAGAACGGAGGTGGTTGTCAGGCACACGTTCATAGGTGAGAATGATGATGAGTGTCACGGATCATCACATTCTTCAAGTTGAGGAACAAGTGATATCTTAGAACAAGAATAAGCTGAATTGAATAGAAGAACAATAGTAATTGCATTGATACTCGAGGTACAGCAGAGCTCCACACCTTAATCTATGGTGTGTAGAAACTCCACCGTTGAAAATACATAAGAATAAGGTCTAGGCATGGCCGAGAGGCCAGCCCCCAATGATCTAAGAACTAGACGTCCAAAGATGATCAAAAGATCTAAAGTGATCAAAAGATGAAAATACAATAGCAAAAGGTCCTATTTGTAGAGAACTAGTAGCCTAGGGTTTACAAAGATGAGTAAATGACATAAAAATCCACTTCCGGGCCCACTTGGTGTGTGTTTGGGCTGAGCATTGAAGCTTTCATGTGTAGAGACATTTCTTGGAGTTCAACGCCAGCTTTTGTGCCAGTTTGGGCGTTTAACTCCCATTCTTGTGCCAGTTCCGGCGTTTAACGCCAGAATTCTTGACCTGACATAGAACGCCTGTTTGGGCCATCAAATCTCGGACAAAGTATGGACTATTATATGTGGCTGGAAAGCCCAGGATGTCTACGTTCCAACGCAATTGAGAGCGCGCCAATTGGGCTTCTGTAGCTCTAGAAAATCCACTTCGAGTGCAGGGAGGTCAGAATCCAACAGCATCTGCAGTCCTTTTCAGCCTCTGAATCAGATTTTTGCTCAGGTCCCTCAATTTCAGCCAGAAAATACCTGAAATCACAGAAAAACACACAAACTCATAGCAAAGTCCAGAAAAGTGAATTTTAACTAAAAACTAATAAAAATATAATAAAAACTAACTAAAACATACTAAAAACATACTAAAAACAATGCCAAAATGCGTATAAATTATCCGCTCATCAACCTTCTTCCATTCAGCTTAAAAGCAATGTTAAGGAGGGTGCGAAATCTCCAAAGTATATGGTAAATGACGAAGAATTGGAAGAAGGTGAGCAAGCAACAAATTCGCATCTTGATGATGATTACACACCAACACATAATCCTTTTGAGTTTGAGGAGCCTTCTCCCATTGAAATTGAGGTTGATATTGAGATAGGTTTTATATTACCTCCGAGTTATGACATGAAGGATTGAGAAAAGTTAGAAGAGGTTGGTGAGCAAGTGATTGAATGTGAAGAACCTTGTCAAGAAGTGGACATGGAAGATGCTTGTCAAGAGCTGGAGGTAGTCAAAGAAGAACACAAGGGAGTGGAACTTGCAAAACCATTGGAACCACTCTTTCCTAAGTCACCATCATCCTTTACACCATTCAAGTGGGTAAATCCCTTATCCCTTAACTTTCTTATCCCTCTCAAGTATGGTTTGCTTGAAATGGATGGTCAACTTAGAGTTCTTTTTGGAATGGGAAGCAGGAAAGAGTCAGTCAATGGTTGGCACCATAATCCTAGGTTCATGATGGTCGAGTCATCAAAGTTTAAGTGCAAAGGGTGGTGTAGCACTTAATTGAGAGGATCAAGGAGAGCTTGGTCCTTAAATGAGAATTCACAAGCCTTGTCACTCGAATGGAAGTATGAAGATTAACAAGAAAGGGTGTTGGCAAACAAGGTTTGGGACCCCAGAATATATATCAACCATCATCAATCTTGGGGCCTTGTCCCTTATTCAAATTTGTTTGAGAGGTTAGTGCGCCTAGTTTGGGATCCTCATGGAAATTGGATATGCAAGCATTGGTGGGGATTCAATGATGAATTCAAGTATAAGCCACCTTGACAATAACCCCATCAATTGTCCAACTTAAGGACAATAAATAAAAGTGCTAGGTGGGAGACATCCCACCATGGTAACCTCTTTCCATTTTCTTGCATATATAGTTGAAGAATGAATTGAGTTACCATTGTTAGGTAAGTTTTTTCTTTTATAGTATTCTTGTATATATTTCTTTTAGATGTTAATCACTTAGGAAATTTTATTTTAAGTTACATATTTGAATAATTAATCATCTTGTCCTGAGTTGCCATTTTGTTTTGCGTTGCATGTTTAAGGATTTTGTTAATTTTTGGGTTTGGCTTATGTTTCAAAAAAAAAAAGGGGCCTCTCACGCGTGCGTGTGCCTGACGCGTACGCGTGACCCCCAAAAAACCACCATGCGAGAATGGTGCGAGGAGGGTGCTGCTGCATGACTCCAAACAGAGAGTTGCGCGAGTAGGGTGCGGAAACTGCGCGTGCAGTGCAAATTCTTCCCTTGCGTACGTGTGACCGACGCGTACACATCATCCTCAATTTTTGCCAGTCCCACATACACCTGCTCGACATGCACGCATCGCATTCCATTCTCCCAACCCACGCGTGGGAACCCCTGTTCCACCTACCTTCCTTTCTTCTATTCTCTCCGTTTCTTTTCTCCTTTTATCTTCTCTTCTCTTCTCTTCTTCCCCCTCTCTAACCATCATCTACCACCACCATTTACCACTCCATTCCTTAGTTAGTTAGTTTAATTTTCTATTTTAGTAGATTAAGTTGTTAGTTTAGGTTATATTTTCATGCTAAGTGTTGGATTATTGATTTAATTTGTTAATTGTACTGTTATTGATGCTGATTACTGATAGGATACTATGTTAGCACCATTGTTGTTAATATTCATTGTTGGCTTTCTTTGTTGAGGTTATATTTTATTGCTTGGTATTATATTGTTCATGCTTAATTTTATGCATACCAAGTACTTATACCATTGCCTTCAAGATGTTCTAAATATTTTGAATTGCATGATTTGGCCACCATGTGATTTAAACTCTTTAACTGACTAGGCAATTTCTTGATGTTGGATGATGTGCATTTATCTTAATGCATTGTGTTGCTTGATCATATGCATCCATATGTTATGCTTATGCCTTAATGACATGTTAATCCTTAATTGTTTAACTATGTGCTCTGCACATATTTGAAACTAGTCATTTTAGCATAATGCTTCTTTTACGAAATTGGATTGGAAGCTCACCTAGGGACATTTTTTAAAATTCTTAAGTCATATGGACCATGCATGCTATGTGATTGATTTTAACTTCTATCTCTCTTTTCCTAAGATGCAAAGCAATCATGTGTCCCACTTCATGTCAATTAGGTGACGCAAACATACTTCAATGTGTGTCATTGTTTGATGTGTGAGTTCTATATTTCATTTGATTCATTGAATTCTCTTGCACATCAATCAATGTTCACTCACTATCCAATTCACAATTGCTTAATTCTTGCTTGAATGCTTTCATGCTTCTTTATTACTTGTTTGTTTATCTTAACTTACAAGTTTCTTTAAAGCATCTCAAGCACACTAAAATGTGTGAAGTGCATATGTCTTTTGTATAGTTGTGACATAGCTTTCTATGCTGTGTGTGTGTTCTAAACCGCATGCAACTTAGAACTCAACACACTATTTTTCCTTAATGTCAAACACTTATTCACTCACTTTATTTTAGTGATTCTTACCTCCTTCCAACAATATATGCTTCCTTGCTTTTGTATTTACTTGTCTTCTTATCTTGTTTTCTATTTTTAGGATAAGTCACCATAAGCAAAAAAGGAAGCGGAAGAAAGAACACACAGCAGTCGGTTGATCCACCAGCTGAAGGTGGCAATACATGTAGTCACCGTACCCCCTTGCTTATCTTTGAATGCACTGAGGACGATGCAAACTTTTAAGTGTAGGGAGGTCGTCCGGCCAATCAGCCGTTTTTGGGTGACAAATTTCTAATCCCAACAACTTCACTTTTCAAATTTTCTTTTATTACTAGATCATTTAGAATTCTTAGTTGTATTTTTTTTAGTTTATTGCATTTTCTTGGTATTGCATATATATATATATATATATATATATATATAATAAGCTTAGTTAAAATAATGAAAATTTCCAAGAAATTTATCTATAGGGCATTGATAACCCAATTGATTTGAGTAAAAATTTTTCATCGAGCTTGCTTGAATTATATATTGTGGAATATGTTTTTAAGCTAAGAACACAAAAGCTTGTGAGTTCTTGAGCCTAATTGTGTGGTTACATCACATAACCACTATTTTTCTTCTTGTGTGTATTATTCTCTTTCTATGATTGTAATCCTTGATTTATTTGATTCTTTAAGTCCATTATTCTATGTATGAATGCATTTATATGATTGAGGCCTTCATTTTATTTAGCCCATGATAAACTCCATTTTTAGGGTTTATCTTGTATGGAATTTGGGGGTTTTTTAATCAATATTCTTTCATACTTATTCATACAAAATGCATGGTTTTGTGTCTCCTTTCTAATTTTTCTTTATGGTTGAAAACATACTTCTTTAACCTCAATTATGCCACATTATAATCCTCTTCTATTACCATTCGATGTCGAGATATGTTTGTTGAGTGATTTCAGAGTTTATAGCGGCAAGAATGGTCTAGAAGAGAGGAAGGAAGCATGCACAAGTGGAAGGAACATGAAAAATAGAGCTTTGAAGCATTGACAGCGACGCGCACGCGTGGCCTACGCACACGCGTGGGTGCAGATTACTGGGATGGGGCGCAATAGTTGGCGCATCCGTGTGGTTGAGCAAGAAATCCATGGACGCGTACACGTGGCACTCAGCACGTGACATTTTTAGTGAAATCGCTGAGGACAATTTCACAGGAGCTCCAGGACCAACCTGAGCTAAATGAGGCAAAAGACCCAAGAGGATCAAGGGAATAAAGGGGGATTCATTCATTAGAGATTTTTAGCTAATTTTGGAGTTTATGTTTCTAGAGAGAGAAACTCTCACTTCTCTCTAGGTTTTGGCTTTCTCAATTTCAATTTCTCTTGGATCCTTTGGTTAGATCTTAATTTAATTCAAGTTTACATTGCTTTAATTTGTAGATCTCATTCTCCTACTCTTGTTTTAGTGTTCTTGTTACTCTAGTTATTGTAGATCTTGGATTTGGATCTTGTTTACTTTAAATCCTATTAATGCATTGAGCTATTTCATGATTCATTGTTGTTAATTACCATATTGTTGTTAGTTGTTTGTAGTAGATAACTTTGATTTGAATTTTCTTCTCAATTTCTCAATGTCTTTAATTCTTGTTCACCAAGTGTTTGAGAAAATGTCAACCATAGTTATGGAGTAGAATTTTCACTCTTGGCTTGGGGGTTGAGTTCTTGGAGACACTTGAATTGTCAATATCCTTTGTTGATTCATAATTGAAAATTGCTAATTGATTTGTATGCCACTAAAGCTAGTCTTTCCTTAGGAGTTGACTAGCACTTGTGGACTCAAATTGGTTATCTCCACTTGAGTTTCCTTCATAGTTAGAGGTTGACTAAGTAGAGCAATAACCAATTATTGTCACAATTGATAGAGACTATGATGATAGGACTTCCAATTCTTACCCCTAGCCAAGGCTTTTACATTGATTGATTGTCATTCACCTTTATTACTCTAAATTATTGGTTCTCTCATTTCAATTGTTAATTGTGCATTGTTTAATTCATGTCCATTTACTTTTCTTGTACTCAAATCCAAAACACCAAGAGAACTCCTAACCAATGATGTGCATCTTAGGGCAACTCCTAGGGAGAACGACTCGGGATTCTACTCCCGGATATTGATTTTGAATTGTGGTGACACATATTCTAAATTTGGTGTGGAATTGCTTGTTGGTTTAGACTATACTCACGACGGACTTAATTGGTAAATTCTAGACCAGCAATAAATTCCATCATCAACCCACTTACCCAAATATCCTTAACCTTCTATCTACCTTTGTTACCCAATTTTGAGCCTATTTTAATCCCCTTTTGTTCCTAATTTTAGCACATCACTACCCCTAAGTGAAAAATAATAAATGTCCCTTGTTTAGATTTTTTATTAGCTTAGGCTAGTGAGTGTGTGTATCATCTAAGTGTGGGGAAGTTTGGGAATATTGGTTGAGATAAAAGTAATTTTCGTATTTTATTAAAGATCTTGGCGATTGGGTACATACTCATACATTAAATGTTTAAACCATATGCATTGGTACCTTTGTATATAATTCATCAAAAGAAAAAGAGAAAAATAAAAGAAAAATAAAAGAAAAATGTAGAAAAAAAGCAATAAAAAAGAGACAAAATGCCCCAAAGTAAAGTAATAATAACATTGCATATGTGTGGTGATTGAAAAAAAATGCATGTGTGTGAAAAAAGTGAGAATTATGGGTAGCTATGTGTTGTATTAGAATTGTATAGGTTGTTATATGTGTTTGGTGAGAGCTTAGGTTAATCAGATTCAGATTTCAAGCTCACTTGACCATATGCATCCTTACCTTTACCCTAGCCCCATTACAACCTATGGATAAGTCCTCATGATATTTGTATGCATGAATTGAATAATTGTTGATTGTTAGATGAAAAATAAATCTTAGAAAGCATGATTATAAGAGAATTGAGAGGATTAACCCTATACACTTGAGCGATTAGAGCGGATACACATCTGGTGAAGGTTCGATTGCTCAAATTCTATGTTTTCACCGGTTATTATTTATTTTCTTGCAAGTTTATAAATCCTTTTCAAAAACTCAATTCAATTATGGATTTGATTTGATTATGATTGCTTTACCCCTTATGTTTATATATGTATTCTTGGAAATTGATTTATTTTGACCAAGTAGTTGCATGCATTTAGATAGATTGTATTTAGATAGAGTGCATCTAGCTAGTTTGCATTGAATAAATATTGATACCCCTTCTCTCTTTCTTGGTTTAGCATGAGACATGCTTGGTTTAAGTATGGAGATGTTGATAAACCCTAATTTTGTGGTTTATTTTGTGTTGAATTTAGTGGATTTTATCAACTTATCTCACATTTTTTCAATGAAATAGCATAGTTTTGTGAATTTCTCCTAATTTGTGCTTAAAAGTGAAAACATGCTTTTTAGGCCTTTAATTAGATAATTTTAATTCACTTTAATTCCATTCGATGCCTTGATATATTTGTTGAGTGATTCCAGGTTTATAAGGCAAGGATTAGATTGAAGGAATGAAGAAAAAGAATGTAAAAATAGAGAATTCATGAAGAAAGGAGCATTTGCAGAATTCATGGCGATGCGTGTACGTGGCCCACGCGTACGTGCTAAGAGAATTTTATGTCGGTTTGGAATCGATCAAAATAAGAATCACTTCATTAGTAGCATAGTCCAAACCAACAATGAATTCTCTTAATCAAATGTTTACAAATTCTAATTAACCGAGAGTATTTAAACCTCGGGTCGTCTTCCCTAAGAGTTGCAATGAAATGTGCATTTATTGGCTATGAGAGAACATGGGGAATTGGGAAAGCAAGAAAGCAATAAATGTAAATAACAAGAAAGTAAATAAACATGCAAGGAATGTAAATGGCAACTCAAAGCAAGAATTGGGAAATTTAGGACTCATATCCTAGTTATAGACCACAAACATGGCAATTGTGTGGGGTCAATCCAAATTGGTCAATCCGTCTTGAGAATTAGTCAAAAGGGCATAATTGGTCTCAATCTGTAAGTCCTAGTCAACTCACTAATTACTTAGTGAAAGACTAGCGTCAATGGAAACTAAACCAATTAGCCATTCCCACACTATGCGGAATGGACATCCACAACTCAATTCCATCCAAACATCCAATTTCTCAACCAAGAGTGTGAAAACTAAACATGCAGGAAAGTAAAAGTCAAAGCAAGGAAAATCAAAGCAAGTAAACTTCAAATGCAAGAAAACCTCTTGGCAAGTAATTGAGAACTAAGGTTACCTATCCTAGACATTGACCACAAACATATGATGATTATAAAGAGTTAATCCAACTTAGTCAACCCTAACATCGAGGATAAGTCAACTAGGCATAGTTAATTTCAATCCTTAAGTCCTATGTCAACACTAAGGGGTCACATAGTGTCAAGGGAAACCAAATCAAGTAACTACTTTAATGTATCAAACAAGAATGGACATCAATGACTCAAGGATCACCAAAGTCAACAATTTCAAGCCAAGAGTGGAGAAAAACTAAGTGAAAACTAAGCCAAGCATTTTATCAAACACTTGGTGTGCATAAAAATAAAATAATATTAAATTACAATAAAATAAATTCTAAAGCTACCAAAGCAAGAAAATAGCAATAACAACTAAAGAAGGCAATAAATGACATGGAAACATAAATTTGCATTAATTGGAATTAAAATAACAAAAGTGTTCATAACATGAAAATTGACATAAAAGAAAAAATAACAAAAGAGATGAAGAAGATAAAGACAAGAAAGCATAGAAACATAAATAAAACTACACTAAAACAAGAATTAAAGTACTGAAATTAAAAGAAAACTAAGCTAAAAACCCTAATTCTAGAGAGAGGGGAGAACTTCTCTCTCTAGAAACTAAGGGAAAATATCATAAAAGCTAAACCTAATTGCTCCCTTCCTCCTTCATTCCTCTTCACTTTGGCTTTAAATAGCTTCAAAAATGAGTTGGATTGAGTTTTAGGGACCTAGAAATCGCTGCCAGCGAGTTGCAATTAATGAGGTCACGTGTAGGGACCTGTGCGGACGCATAAATGTGTGCGTCTGCACACACGCTAAATACTGACTTGTGCGTACTTAGCAAATTGCATATCATTTTGAAGCCCCGGACATTAGCTTTCCAATGCCGCTAGAACCGTCTCATTTGGACCTCTGTAGCTCAAGTTATGACCAATTTAGTACAGAGAGGTCAGGGCTGGCAACTTTCCAAATCGTTCATTTCTTGAATTCTTCCCTTTTGCATGCTCTTTTCCTCACTTCTTCAACCCATACTTGCCTTGGAAACCTGAAATCACTTAACAAATACATCAAGGCACCAAATGTGATTAAAGTGAATAAAATTGACTAAATTAATGCACAAAAGAGCATGTTTTCACTTTCCAGCACAATTTAGGAAGAAATCTCAAAAGCATGCTACTTAGGTGAATAAATGTGGGTTTATGTGATGGAATCCACTCAAATCAAACCAAAATATATCGTAAAATATGGATTCATCAGTATGCGTGGGAGAAAATCTTCCAGGCGACGCGTACGTGAAGAACTGAAGATTGATGGTTTAGAAGTTATAGTAAATTCTCATTGTAAGTATAGTTACTAAACCAAGCAATCAACCCTTCTTACAAACGTTTGGTTGTCACAAGTAACAAACCCCTAAATAAATTGATAACCGAAGTATTTAAACCTCGGGTCGTCTTCTTAAGGAATTGCAGGGAGGTATGTTCTTATTATTGGTTATGAGTTTGTAAATTGGGGGATTTTGAGAATGAGGAACAAGTATGATAAATGATAAGCGAAATAAATGAATAACTATAAAATAAACTCTTGGCAAGGTATGAGAAATTAGAAGTCCTATCCTAGTTATCCTTATCAATGATTATGAAAATTGAATCTTAATTCCACTTAGTTAAACTCTGCTGGTGCAAAGGAAGGTCAAGTGGCTAATTAGATTGATCTTCAAATCCTAGTTAATTCCTAGAAAAAGATTGGGATCATAGAAGTTCAAGCTAATTGGCAAAGATAGCGGTTATCGATCATGTTGAGTTTGATAACTCAAGAGTTACTGATTTCTTAACCAAAGCCAAGAATGTAAAAGCTAAATTAAAATCATAAATCTGAAAACATCTCAATAATGTATAATCCTAACATGAAAAGTTCATAAGCCAATTGGGAAACATAAATTAAATACCAATAAAAGCATTAAAGTATCTGAAAATAAGAGATAAAATATAAAGTAAAGGAAATATTGAACCTGATGAAGAGTTGAATCTTAAATCCTTTAAGAGGAATCCTAATCCTAAAACCTAAGAGAGAGGAGAGAACCTCTCTCTCTAAAAACTATATCTAAAACCTAAAATTATGAATTATGAAAGCCTCCTAAGTCTCTGCATGTTCCCTGACTGTAATCTGTGTTTCTGGGCTGAAAACTGGGTTGAAATGCGGCACAGAATCTCTGCCAGTGACTTTTGTAATTCTGCAGATCGCGTATGTCATGCGTCCGCGTCGTCCATGCAATCGCGTCACTCAGCGTTTCTCGTATCACGCGTATGATGCACGAAATTCTGATCATCAATGGCGCCATCAACATGGTATGCTCAATTTCAATCTCAACTCTTTATCACAACTTCGCACAACTAACCAGCAAGTGCACTGGGTCGTCCAAGTAATAAACCTTATGCGAGTAAGGGTCGATCCCACGGAGATTGTTGGTATGAAGCAAGCTATGGTCACCTTGTAAATCTCAGTCAGGCAGATTCAAATGGTTATGGATGATTTATGGATAAAACATAAAATAAAGATAGAGATACTTATGTAATTCATTGGTGAGAATTTCAGATAAGCGTATGGAGATGCTTTGTCCCTTCCGTCTCTCTGCTTTCTTACTGTCTTCATCCAATCCTTCTTACTCCTTTCCATGGCAAGCTGTATGTTGGGCATCACCATTGTCAGTGGCTACAATCCCATCCTCTCAGTGAAAATGTTCAACGCACCCTGTCACGGCACGGCTAATCATCTGTCAGTTCTCAATCAGGTTGGAATAGAATCCATTGATTCTTTTGCATCTGTCACTAACGCCCAGCCTTCAGGAGTTTGAAGCTCATCATAGTCATTTAATCATTGAATCCTACTCAGAATACCACAGGCAAGGTTTAGACCTTCCGGATTCTCTTGAATGCCGCCATCAATTCTAGCTTATACCACGAAGATTCCGATTAAGGGTTCCAAGAGATAAACATTCAAGCCTTGTTTGCTTGTAGAACGGGAGTGGTTGTCAGGCACGCGTTCATAAGTGAGAATGATGATGAGCGTCACATAATCATCACATTCATCATGTTCTTGGGTGCGAATAAATATCTTAGAATAAGAACAAGCTGAATTGAATAGAAGAACAATAGTAATTGCATTAATACTCGAGGTACAGCAGAGCTCCACACCTTAATCTATGGTGTGTAGAAACTCCACCGTTGAAAATACATAAGAACAAGGTCTAGGCATGGCCGTGAGGCCAGCCCCCAAAACGTGATCAAAAGATTCAAAGATCCCAAGATGATCAAAGATCCAAAGATGAGTATACAATAGCAAAAGGTCCTATATGTAGAGAACAAGTACCCTAGGGTTTACAGAAATGAGTAAATGACATAAAAATCCACTTCCGAGCCCACTTGGTGTGTGCTTGGGCTGAGCATTAAAGCTTTCATGTGTAGAGACATTTCTTGGAGTTAAACGCCAGCTTTTGCGCCAGTTTGGGCGTTTAACTCCCATTCTTGTGCCAGTTCCGGCGTTTAACGCCGGGCAGTTTTGAGCTAATTTGGAACGCCGGTTTGGGCCATCAAATCTCGGGAAAAGTATAAAGTATTATACATTGCTGGAAAGCCCAGGATGTCTACTTTCCAACGCCATTGAGAGCGCACCAATTGGGCTACTGTAGCTATAGAAAATCCACTTCGAGTGCAGGGAGGTCAGAATCCAACAGCATCTGCAGTCCTTTTCAGCCTCTGAATCAGATTTTTCCTCAGGTCCCTCAATTTCAGCCAGAAAATACCTGAAATCACAGAAAAACACACAAACTCATAGTAAAGTCCAGAAAAGTGAATTTTAACTAAAAACTAATAAAAATATAATAAAAACTAACTAAAACATACTAAAAACATACTAAAAATAATGCCAAAAAGCGTATAAATTATCCGCTCATCACAACACCAAACTTAAATTGTTGCTTGTCCCCAAGCAACTGAAAATCAAATAAGATAAAAAGAAGAGAATATGCAATGAATTCCAAAAACATCTATGAAGATCAGTATTAATTAGATGAGCGAGGCTTTTAGCTTTTTGCCTCTGAACAGTTTTGGCATCTCACTCTACCCTTTGAAATTCAGAATGATTGGCTTATATAGGAACTCAGAATCCAGATAGTGTTATTGATTCTCCTAGTTAAGTATGATGATTCTTGAACACAGCTACTTTATGAGTCTTGGCCGTGGCCCAAAGCACTCTGTCTTCCAGTATTACCACCGGATACATACATGCCACAGACACATAATTGGGTGAACCTTTTCAGATTGTGACTCAGCTTTGCTGGAGTCCCCAATTAGAGGTGTCCAGGGTTCTTAAGCACACTCTTTTTGCCTTGGATCACGACTTTTTTTTCCTTTTTTTCGTTTTTCTCTCTCTTTTTTTTTTGAATATTCATTGCTTTTTCTTGCTTCAAGAATTATTTTTATGATTTTTCAGATCCTCAGTAACATATCTCCTTTTTCATCATTCTTTTAAGAGCCAACATTCATGAACAACAAATTCAAAAGACTTATGCACTGTTCAAGCATACATTCAGAAAACAAAAGTATTGACACCACATCAAAATAATTAATCTGTTATAAAATTCAAAATTCATGCAATTCTTCTCTTTTTCAATTAAGAACATTTTTCATTCAAGAAAGGTGATGGATTCATAGGACATTCATAACTTTAAGGCATAGACACTAAGACACTAATGATTACAAGACACAAACATAGGTACACATAAGCATAATTTTTGAAAAACAGGAAAATAAGGAACAAGGAGATTAAAGAACGGGTCCACCTTAGTGATGGCGGCTTGTTCTTCCTCTTGAAGATCTTATAGAGTGCTTGAGCTGCTCAATGTCTCTTCCTTGCCTTTGTTTCTCCTCTCTCATGATTCTTTGATCTTCTCTAATTTCATGGAGGAGGATGGAATGTTCTTGGTGCTCCACCCTTAGTTGTCCCATTTTGGAACTCAATTCTCCTAGGGAGATGTTGATTTGCTCGAAATAGTTTTGTGGAGGAAAGTGCATCCCTTGAGGTATCTTAGGGATTTCATGATGAGTGGGATCTCTTGTTTGCTCCATTCTTTTCTTAGTAATGGGCTTGTCCTCATCAATGGGGATGTCTCCCTCTATGTCAATTCCAACTGAATAACAGAGGTGACAAATGAGATGAGGAAAGGCTAACCTTGCCAAGGTAGAGGACTTGTCCGCCACCTTATAAATTTCTTGGGCTATAACCTCATGAACTTCTACTTCTTCTCCAATCATGATGCTTTGAATCATGATGGCCCGGTCTATAGTAACTTCAGACCGGTTGCTAGTGGGAATGATTGAGCGTTGGATAAACTCCAACCATCCCCTAGCCACGGGCTTGAGGTCATGCCTTCTCAGTTGAACCGGCTTTCCTCTTGAATCTCTCTTCCATTGAGCGCCCTCTTCACAAATGTCTATGAGGACTTGGTCCAACCTTTGATCAAAGTTGACCCTTCTAGTGTAAGGGTGTTCATCTCCTTGCATCATGGGCAAGTTGAATGCCAACCTTACATTTTCCGGACTAAAATCTAAGCATTTCCCCCGAACCATTGTAAGCCAATTCTTTGGGTTCAGGTTCACACTTTGATCATGGCTCTTGGTGATCCATGCATTGGCATAGAACTCTTGAACCATTAAGATTCCGACTTGTTGAATGGGGTTGGTAAGAACTTCCCAAACTCTTCTTCAGATCTCATGTCGGATCTCCGGATATTCACTCTTTTTGAGTTTGAAAGGTACCTCGGGGATCACCTTCTTCAAGGCCACAACTTCATAGAAGTGGTCTTGATGCACCCTTGAGATGAATCTCTCCATCTCCCATGACTCGGAGGTGGAAGCTTTTGCCTTCCCTTTCCTCTTTCTAGAGGTTTCTTCGACCTTGGATGCCATAAATGGTTATGGAAAAATAAAAAGCAATGCTTTTACCACACCAAACTTAAAAGGTCTGCTCGTCCTCGAGCAAAGGAAGAAAGAAGAGAGTAGAAGAAGAAGAAATAGAGGAGATGGAGATGGCTTTGTAGTTCGGCCAAAGGGGGAGAAGTAGTGTTTAGGTTGTGTGAAAATGAAGGAGTGAAGATGGGTTTATATAGGGGTGGAGAGAGGGGTAGGGTTCGGCTATGGGAGGGTGGATTTGTTAGGGAAAGTAGTTTGAATTTGAATGGTGAAGTAGGTGGGGTTTTATGATGGATGGATGTGACTGGTGAAGAGAATAGTGGGATTTGATAGGTGAGGGGTTTTTGGGGAAGAGTGGTTGAGGTGATTGCTGAATGGGTGAAGAAGAAGAGAGAGGGTGGTGGGGTAGGTGGGGATCCTGTGGGGCCCATAGATCCTGAGGTGTCAAGGAAAATTCATCCCTGCACCAAGTGGCGAGCAAAAAATGCTCTTTATGCCAATTCTGGCGTTAAACGGCGAGCTGGTGCCCATTTCTGGCGTTTAACGCCAGCTTCTTGCCCTTTCCTGGCGTTTAACGCCAGTCTAGTGCCCCTTTCTAGCGTTAAACACCCAGAATGGTGCCAGACTGGGAGTTAAACGCCCATTTGCTGCCCTTACTGGCGTTTAAACGCGCTAGCAAGGTCTTCCTCCAGGGTGTGCTGTTTTTCTTTCTATTTTTCATTCTGTTTTTGCTTTTTTAATTGATTTTGTGACTTTCCATGATCATCAACCTACAGAAAACATAAAATAACAAAGGGAAATAGATAAATATAACATTGGGTTACCTCCCAACAAGCGCTTCTTTAATGTCAGTAGCTTGACAGTGGGCTCTCATAGAGCCTCACAGATACTCAGAGCAATGTTGGAACCTCCCAACACCAAACTTAGAGTTTGAATGTAGGGGTTCAACACCAAACTTAGAATTTGGTTGTGGCCTCCCAACACCAAACTTAGAGTTTGACTGTGGGGGCTCTATTTGACTCTGTTTTGAGAGAAGCTCTTCATGCTTCCTCTCCATGGTGACAGAGGGATATCCTTGAGCCTTAAACACAAACGATTCTTCATTCACTTGAATGATCAATTCTCCTCTGTCCACATCAATCACAGCCTTTGCTGTGGCTAGGAAGGGTCTGCCAAGGATGATGGATTCATCCATGCACTTCCCAGTCTCTAAGACTATGAAATCAGCAGGGATGTAGTGGTCTTCAATCTTTACCAGAACATCCTCTACAAGTCCATAAGCTTATTTTCTTGAATTGTCTGCCATCTCCAGTGAGATTCTTGCAGCTTGTACCTCAAAGATCCCTAGCTTCTCCATTACAGAGAGAGGCATGAGGAAGGCCTTCTTGAAGGTCATGGTGCCTATGGTACAAGGTATTAAAAACTTCTCAGGGTCCTGTCTCTTTTGAGGTAATTTCTGCCTAGACAAGTCATCCAGTTCTTTGGTGAGCAAAGGAGGTTCATTCTCCCAAGTCTCATTACCAAATAACTTGTCATTTAGCTTCATGATTGCTCCAAGGTATATAGCAACTTGCTCTTCAGTGACATACTCATCCTCTTCAGAGGAAGAATACTCATCAGAGCTCATGAATGGCAGAAGTAAATCCAATGGAATCTCTATGGTCTCAGTGTGAGCCTCAGATTCCCATGGTTCCTCATTAGGGAACTCATTAGAGGCCAGTGGGCATCCATTGAGGTCTTCCTCAGTGGTGTTCACTGCCTCTTCCTCCTCTCCTAGTTCGGCCATGTGGATCATGTTAATGGCCTTGCATTCTCCTTTTGGATTCTCTTCTGTATTGCTTGGAAGAGTACTAGGAGGAAGTTCAGTAACTTTCTTACTCAGCTGTCCCACTTGTGCCTCCAAATTTCTAATGGAGGACCTTGTTTCAGTCATGAAACTTTGAGTGGTTTTGATTAGATCAGAGACCATGGTTGCTAAGTTAGAGTGGCTCTGCTTAGAATTCTCTATCTGTTGCTGAGAAGATAATGGAAAAGGCTTGCCATTGCTAAACCTGTTTCTTCCACCATTATTATTGTTGAAACCTTATTGAGGTCTCTGTTGATCCTTCCATGAGAGATTTGGATGATTTCTCCATGAAGAATTATAGGTGTTTCCATAGGGTTCTCCCATGTAATTCACCTCTTCCATTGAAGGGTTCTCAAGATCATAAGCTTCTTCTTCAGATGAAGCATCCTTAGTACTGCCTGGTGCAGCTTGCATTCCAGACAGACTTTGAGAGATCAGATTGACTTGCTGAGTCAATATTTTGTTCTGAGCCAATATGACATTCAGAGTATCAATCTCAAGAACTCCTTTCTTCTGATTTGTCCCATTGTTCACAGGATTCCTTTCAGAAGTGTACATGAATTGGTTATTTGCAACCATTTCAATTAGTTCTTGAGCTTCTGTAGGCGTCTTCTTCAGATGAATAGATCCTCCAGCAGAGCTGTCCAATGACATCTTGGACAGTTCAGACAGACCATCATAGAAGATACCTATGATGCTCCATTCAGAAAGCATGTCAGAAGGACACTTTCTGATCAATTGTTTGTATCTTTCCCAAGCTTCATAGAGGGATTCACCTTCCTTCTGTCTGAAGGTTTGGACTTCCACTCTAAGCTTACTCAATTTTTGAGGTGGAAAGAACCTTGCCAAGAAGGCATTGACTAGCTTTTCCCAAGAGTTCATGCTTTCTTTAGGTTGTGAGTCCAACCATATTCTAGCTCTGTCTCTTACAGCAAAAGGGAATAGCATAAGTCTGTAGACTTCAGGGTCAACCCCATTGGTCTTGACAGTGTCACAGATTTGCAAGAATTCAGCTAAAAACTGATGAGGATCTTCCAATGGAAGTCCATGGAACTTGCAATTCTGTTGCATTAGAGAAACTAATTGAGGCTTAAGCTCAAAGTTGTTTGCTCCAATGGCATGGATAGAGATGCTTCTCCCATAGAAGTCGGGAGTAGGTGCAGTAAAGTCACCCAGCACCTTCCTTGCATTGTTGGCATTGTTGTTGTTTTCGGCTGCCATGGGTTCTTCTTCTTTGAAGATTTCTGTTAGGTCCTCTACAGAGAGTTGTGCCTTAGCTTCTCTTAGTTTTCGCTTCAAGGTCCTTTCAGGTTCAGGGTCAGCCTCAACAAGAATGTTTTTGTCTTTGCTCCTGCTCATATGAAAGAGAAGAGAACAAGAAAATATGGAATCCTCTATGTCACGGTATAGAGATTCCTTGAGGTGTCAGAGGAAAAGAAAAATAGAAGGAAGAGGTAGAAAATTCAAACTTATCAATGAAAGATGGAGTTCGAATTGTGCATTGAGGAGTAGTGTTAGTCCATAAATAGAAGGATGTGAGAAGAAGGGAAGAAATTTTCGAAAATTAAGTAAAAGATTTTTTTTAAAAACATTTTGAAAAATTGATTGATGATTTTCGAAAACTAAAAGTGGAAAAGAAATCAAGTGATTTTTGAAAAAGAATTTGAAATTAGAAATCAAAAAGATATGATTGAAAACTATTTTTAAAAAGATGTGATAAAAAATATGATTTGGAAAACAATTTAAAAAAGATTTGATTTTAAAAATTACTGACTTAGCTAACAAGAAAAGATATGATTCAAACATTAAACCTTTCTCAACAGAAAATGCAACATACTTGAAATGTTGAATCAAATCATTAATTGATAGCAAGTATTTTTTAAAATGGAAAGAAATTGATTTTGAAAAAGATTTGATTGAAAAGATTTGATTTGAAAAAGATTTGATTTTGAAAAGATTTTGAAAACTTGAAAAAATTTGAATTAAAAACAAAATCTTCCCTCTTGTGCCATCCTGGCGTTAAACGCCCAGAATGGTATCCATTCTGGCGTTTAACGCCCAAAACACTACCCTTTTGGGCGTTAAACGCCCAACCAGGCACCCTGGCTGGCGTTTAAACGCCAGTTTGCCTTCCTCACTGGACGTTTTGAACGCCCAGCTTTTTCTGTATAATTCCTCTGCTGCATGTTCTGAATCTTCAATTCTCTGTATTATTGACTTGAAAAGACACATATTAAAAATATTTTTGGATTTTTAATAATGAGGAATAATCAAAATGCAACTAAAATCAAATAACAATGCATACAAGACACCAAACTTAGCAGTTTGTATACTACTGACACTAACAAAATGAGAATGCATATGACAAACAACAAAAATACTCAAGACAAGAGAATTTAAAGATCAGAGCAAGGAAATCATCAAGAACATCTTGAAGATCACTTAAGACACATGAATGAATGCAAGAAGAACTGAAACATGCAATTGACACCAAACTTAACATGAGACACTAGACTCAACAAGAAACATACAATATTTTTGGTTTTTATGATTTTGTAATTTTTTTGGATTTTTCGAAAATTAAGTGGAAGAGAAAATAAAGATATCAAAATTCTTAATGAGAATTCCAGGAATCATGCAATGTTAGTCTAAAGCTTTAGTCTAAAGGAATTAGACATGGCTAGCCAAGCTTCAGCAGGACATTACATTCAAGAGCTAAATTGATGAAAATCAATCAGCTTTGGTGATGATAAGAACATCACCTTGAAACACTAGAATTCATTCTTAAGAACTCTGAAGAAAAATACCTAATCTAAGCAACAAGATGAACCGTCAGTTGTCCAAACTAAAACTATCCCCGGCAACGGCGCCAAAAACTTGGTGCACGAAATTGTGATCATCAATGGCGCCATCAACATGGTACGCTCAATTGCAATCTCAACTCTTTATCACAACTTTGCACAACTAACCAGCAAGTGCACTGGGTCGTCCAAGTAATAAACCTTACGCGAGTAAGGGTCGATCCCACGGAGATTGATGGTATGAAGCAAGCTATGGTCACCTTGTAAATCTCAGTCAGGCAGATTCAAATGGTTATGGATGATTTATGGATAAAACATAAAATAAAGATAGAGATACTTATGTAATTCATTGGTGAGAATTTCAGATAAGCGTATAGAGATGCTTTGTCCCTTCCATCTCTCTGCTTTCCTACTGTCTTCATCCAATCTTTCTTACTCCTTTCCATGGCAAGCTGTATGTTGGGCATCACCGTTGTCAGTGGCAACAATCCCGTCCTCTCAGTGAAAATGTTCAACGCACCCTGTCACGGCACGGCTAATCATTTGTCGGTTCTCAATCAGGTTGTAATAGAATCTATTGATTCTTTTGCGTTTGTCACTAACGCCCAGCCTTCAGGAGTTTGAAGCTCGTCACAGTCATTCAATCATTGAATCCTACTCAGAATACCACATACAAGGTTTAGACCTTCCAGATTCTCTTAAATGCTGCCATCAATTCTAGCTTATACCACGAAGATTCCGATTAAGGGTTCCAAGAGATAAACATTCAAGCCTTGTTTGCTTGTAGAACGGGAGTGGTTGTCAGGCACGCGTTCATAAGTGAGAATGATGATGAGCGTCACATAATCATCACATTCATCATGTTCTTGGGTGCGAATGATATCTTAGAATAAGAACAAGCTGAATTGAATAGAAGAACAATAGTAATTGCATTAATACTCGAGGTACAGCAGAGCTCCACACCTTAATCTATGGTGTGTAGAAACTCCACCGTTGAAAATACATAAGAACAAGGTCTAGGCATGGCCGTGAAGCCATCCCCCAAAACGTGATCAAAAGATTCAAAGATCTCAAAATGATCAAAGATCCAAAGATGAGAATACAATAGCAAAAGGTCCTATATGTAGAGAACTAGTAGCCTAGGGTTTACAGAAATGAGTAAATGACATAAAAATCTACTTCCGGGCCCACTTCGTGTGTGCTTGGGCTGAGCATTGAAGCTTTCATGTGTAGAGACTTTTCTTGGAGTTAAACACCAGCTTTTGTGCCAGTTTGGGCGTTTAACTCCCATTCTTGTGCCAGTTCCGGCGTTTAACGCCGGGCAGTTTTGAGCTGATTTGGAACGCCGGTTTGGGCCATCAAATCTCGGACAAAATATGAACTATTAAACATTTCTGGAAAGCCCAAGATGTCTACTTTCCAATACCGTTGAGAGCGCGCCAATTGGGCTTCTGTAGCTCCAGAAAATCCTTTTCGAGTGCAGGGAGGTCAGAATCCAACAGCATCTGCAGTCTTTTTCAGCCTCTGAATCAGATTTTTGCTCAGGTCCCTCAATTTCAGCCAGAAAATACCTGAAATCACAGAAAAACACACAAACTCATAGTAAAGTCCAGAAAAGTGAATTTTAACTAAAAACTAATAAAAATATAATAAAAACTAACTAAAACATACTAAAAACATACTAAAAATAATGCCAAAAAGCGTATAAATTATCCGCTCATCAGCGTGCGCGTCGTCCTCGCATTCGCGTCGTTCGTGCAGCTTCCAATTCGTGCGGTCACGTCAGGCATGCGATCGCGTCACTCTGATTTCTTCCATTTCGCGCGGTTCCGTAAGCCATGCGACCGCGTGACTTCTCGCTGGTCATCTCCTCAATTCCTTCTATTCCTTCCATTTTTGCATGCTTCCTCTTCATTCTCTAAGCCATTCCTGCCCTATGAAGCCTGAAACACTTAACACACAGATCAAGGCATCAAATGGTAATAAGAGAGGATTAAGATTAGCTAAATTAAGACCAAGGAAGCATGTTTTCAATCATAGAACTAAACTAGGAAGGAATTGTAAAATCATGCAAATCATATGAATAAGTGGGTGAAAAGCTTGATAAAACCACTCAATTAAATACAATATAAACCATGAAATAGTGGTTTATCAACCTCCCCACACTTAATCATTAGCATGTCCTCATGCTAAGCTCAAGGAGACCAAATAAATGAATAGGGAAAGGCAAGACTCATGCAATGCAACCTATGAATGTGAATGCAACTACATGCTAAAATGATTCTACCTACTTGGTGAAAAAGTAAATAAATCTTTCAAGAATAAATATGACTGGATTTCACTAATTCAAATCACAAAATACAATACAAATAACTTGCAAGAAGAAGATAGCTCATGAAAGCAGGAAACATAGAATTAAGTGCTGAACCCTTACTTGGTAGTGTATATCACTCTAATCTCTCAAGTGTATAGGGTACTTGGTGCACGAAATTGTGATCATCAATGGCGCCATCAACATGGTACGCTCATTGCAATCTCAACTCTTTATCACAACTCCACACAACTAACCAGCAAGTGCACTGGGTCATCCAAGTAATAAACCTTACGCGAGTAAGGGTCGATCCCACGGAGATTGTTGGTATGAAGCAAGCTATGGTCACCTTGTAAATCTTAGTCAGGCAGACTCAGATGGGTATAGATGATGAATAAAACATAAAGATAAAGATAGAGATACTTATGTAATTCATTGGTAAGAATTTCAGATAAGCGAATGGAGATGCTTTGTCCCTTCCGTCTCTCTGCTTTCCTACTGTCTTCATCCAATCCTTCTTACTCCTTTCCATGGCAAGCTTATGCAAGGGTTTCACCATTGTCAGTGGCTACCTCCCATCCTCTCAGTGGAAATGTTCAACGCACCCTGTCACGGCACGGCTATCCAGCTGTCGGTTCTCGATCATGTCGGAATAGAATCCAGTGATTCTTTTGCGTCTGTCACTAACGCCCCACAATCGCGAGTTTGAAGCACGTCACGGTCATTCAATCATTGAATCCTACTCAGAATACCACAGATAAGGTTAGACCTTCCGGATTCTCTTGAATGCCGCCATCAGTTCTGGCCTATACCACGAAGACTCTGATCTCACGGAATGGTTGGCTCGGTTGTCAGGCGAGCGCTCGGTTGTCAGGCGATCAACCATGCGTCGTGTATCAGGAATCCAAGAGATATTCACCCAATCTAAGGTAGAACGGAGGTGGTTGTCAGTCACACGTTCATAGGTGAGAATGATGATGAGTGTCACGGATCATCACATTCATCAAGTTGAAGAACAAGTGATATCTTGGAATAAGAACAAGCGGAATTGAATAGAAGAACAATAGTAATTGCATTAATACTCGAGGTATAGCAGAGCTCCACACCTTAATCTATGGTGTGTAGAAACTCCACCGTTGAAAATACATAAGAACAAGGTCTAGGCATGGCCGTGAGGCCAGCCTCCCAAAGAGGGTTCAATCATAAAAACATGATCCAAAGATTAAAAATACAATAGTAAAAGGTCCTATTTATAGAGAACTAGTAGCTTAAGAATTACAAAGATGAGTAAATGACATAAAAATCCACTTCCGGGCCCACTTGGTGTGTGCTTGGGCTGAGCATTGAAGCATTTTCGTGTAGAGACTCTTCTTGGAGTTAAACGCCAGCTTTTATGCCAGTTTGGGCGTTTAACTCCCATTTTGGTGCCAGTTCCGGCGTTTAACGCTGGGAAATCTGAGGGTGACTTTGAACGCCGGTTTGGGCCATCAAATCTTGGGCAAAGTATGGACTGTCATATATTGCTGGAAAGCCCAGGATGTCTACTTTCCAACGCCGTTGAGAGCGGCCCAATTGGGTCTCTGTAACTCCAGAAAATCCACTTCGAGTACAGGGGGGTCAGAATCCAACAGCATCTGCAGTCCTTTTCAGTCTCTGAATCAGATTTTTGCTCAGGTCCCTCAATTTCAGCCAGAAAATACCTGAAATCACAGAAAAACACACAAACTCATAGTAAAGTCCAGAAAAGTGAATTTTAACTAAAAACTAATAAATATACTAAAAACTAACTAAATCCTACTACTAAAACATACTAAAAACAATGCCAAAAAGCGTACAAATTAACCGCTCATCACAACACCAAACTTAATTGTTGCTTGTCCCCAAGCAACTGAAAATCAAATAAGATAAAAAGAGAATATGCAATGAATTCCAAAAACATCTATGAAGATCAGTATTAATTAGATGACGCGGGGCTTTAGCTTTTGCCTCTGAATAGTTTTTGGCATCATTTATCCTTTGAAATTCAGAATGATTGGCTTCTTTAGGAACTCAGAATCCAGATAGTGTTATTGATTCTCCTAGTTAAGTATGATGATTCTTGAACACAGCTACTTTATGAGTCTTGGCCGTGGCCCAAAGCACTATGTCTTCCAGTATTACCACCGGATACATACATGCCACAGACACATAACTGGGTGAACCTTTTCAGATTGTGACTCAGCTTTGCTAGAGTCCCCAATTAGAGGTGTCCAGGGTTCTTAAGCACACTCTTTTTACCTTGGATCACGACTTTAACCGCTCAGTCTCAAGTTTTCACTTGACACCTTCACGCCACAAGCACATGGTTAGGGACAGCTTGGTTTAGCCGCTTAGGCCAGGATGTTATTCCTGTAGGCCCTCCTATCCACTGATGCTCAAAGCCTTGGATCCTTTTTATTACCCTTGCCTTTTGGTTTAAAGGGCTATTGACTTTTTCTGCTTACTTCTTTTTCTCTTCTAATTTTTTCGTTTTTCTCCTTCTTTTTTTTTTTTTTTGTATTCACTGCTTTTTCTTGCTTTAAGAATCATTTTTGTGATTTTTCAGATCCTCAGTAACATGTCTCCTTTTTCATCATTCTTTCAAGAGCCAACAACTTTAACATTCATGAACCACAAATTCAAAAAACATATGCACTGTTTAAGCATACATTCAGAAAACAAAAGTATTGCCACCACATCAATATAATTAATCTGTTATAAAATCTGAAATTCATGCAATTCTTTTCTTCTTTCAATTAAGAACAAATTTTTTTATTCAAGAAAGGTGATGGATTCATAGGATATTCATAACTTTAAGGCATAGACACTAATGATCATAAGGCACAAACATGGATAAACATAAAGCATAATTTTCTAAAAACAGAAAAATAACGAACAAGGAGATTAAAGAACGGGTCCACCTTAGTGATGGCGGCTTGTTCTTCCTCTTGAAGGTCTTATGGAGTGCTTGAACTCCTCAATGTCTCTTCCTTGTCTTTGTTGCTCCTCTCTCATGATTCTTTGATCTTCTCTAATTTCATGGAGGAGGATGGAATGTTCTTGGTGCTCCACCCTTAGTTGTCCCATGTTGGAACAATAGTCTTGTGGAGGAAAGTGCATCCCTTGAGGCATCTCAGGGATCTCATGATGAGAGGGGTCTCTTGTTTGCTCCATCCTTTTCTTAGTAATGGGCTTGTCCTCATCAATGAGGATGTCTCCTTCTATGTCAACTCCTACTGAATAACAGAGGTGACAAATGAGATGAGGAAAGGCTAACCTTGCTAAGGTAGAGGACTTGTCCGCCACCTTATAGAGTTCTTGGGCTATAACCTCATGAACTTCTACTTCTTCTCCAATCATGATGCTATGGATCATGATGGCCCGGTCTAGAGTAACTTCAGACCGGTTGCTAGTGGGAATGATTGAGCGTTGGATAAACTCCAACCATCCTCTAGCCACAGGCTTGAGGTCATGCCTTCTTATTGAACCGGCTTCCTCTTGAATCTCTCTTCCATTGGGCGCCCTCTTCACAAATGTCAGTGAGGACTTGGTCCAACCTTTGATCAAAGTTGACCCTTCTTGTGTAAGGATGTTCATCTCCTTGCTTCATAGGCAAGTTGAATGCCAACCTCACATTTTCCGGACTAAAATCTAAGTATTTCCCCCGAACCATTGTAAGCCAATTCTTTGGGTTCGGGTTCACACTTTGATCATGGCTCTTGGTGATCCATGCATTGGCATAGAACTCTTGAACCATTAAGATTCCGACTTGTTGAATGGGGTTGGTGAGAACTTCCCAACCTCTTCTTCGAATCTCATGTCGGATCTCCGGATATTCACTCTTTTTGAGTTTGAAAGGGACCTCGGGGATCACCTTCTTCAAGGCCACAACTTCATAGAAGTGGTCTTGATGCACCATTGAGATGAATCTCTCCATCTCCCATGACTCGGAGGTGGAAGCTTTTGCCTTCCCTTTCCTCTTTCTAGAGGTTTCTCCGGCCTTGGATGCCATAAATGGTTATGGAAAAACAAAAGCAACACTTTTA
Organism: Arachis stenosperma; assembly: GCF_014773155.1. Classification (NCBI taxonomy): domain Eukaryota; kingdom Viridiplantae; phylum Streptophyta; class Magnoliopsida; order Fabales; family Fabaceae; genus Arachis; species Arachis stenosperma. Next base: position 49,465,102 of record NC_080378.1, on the reverse strand, counting down.
CCACACCAACTTAAAAGGTTTGCTCGTCCTCGAGCAAAAGAAGAAAGAAGAGAGTAGAAAAGAAATGGAGGAGGGGGAGATGGCGTTGTGGTTCGGCCAAAAGGGGAAAAGTAGTGTTTAGTGTGTGTGAAAATGAAGGAGTGAAGATGGGTTTATATAGGGGTTATGAGGGGGGTAGGGTTCGGTCATTATGGGTGGGTTTGGGAGGGAAAGTGGTTTGAATTTGAATGGTGAGGTAGGTGGGGTTTTAATGAAGGATGGATGTGAGTGGTGAAGAGAAAGATGGGATTTAATAGGTGAAGGGTTTTTGGGGAAGAGTGGTTGAGGTGATTGGTGATGGGTGAAGAAAGAGAGGTGGTGGGGTAGGTGGGGATCCTGTGGGGTCCACAGATCCTGAGGTATCAAGGAAAAGTCATCCCTGCACCAAATGGCATGCAAAAATGCGTTTTGAGCCAATTCTGGCGTTAAACGCCGGGCTGGTGCCCATTTCTGGCGTTTAACGCCAAGTGCTTACCCATATCTGGCGTTTAACACCAGTCTGGTGCCCCTTTCTGGCGTTAAACGCCCAGAATGGTGCCAGACTGGGCGTTAAACCCCACTGCCAGCCTTACTGGCGTTTAAACGCCAGTAGGTTTTTCCTCCAGGGTGTGCTGTTTTTCTTCCTGTTTTTTATTCTGTTTTTGCTTTTTCAATTGATTTTGTGACTTCTCATGATCATCAACCTACAGAAAACATAAAATAACAAAGGAAAATAGATAAAATATAACATTAGGTTGCCTCCCAACAAGCGCTTCTTTAATGTCAGTAGCTTGACAGTGGGCTCTCATGGAGCCTCACAAATGCTCAAAGAAATGTTGGAACCTCCCAACACCAAACTTAGAGTTTGAATGTGGGGGTTCAACACCAAACTTAGAGTTTGGTTGTGGCCTCCCAACACCAAACTTAGAGTTTGACTGTGGGGGCTCTGTTTGACTCTGTTTTGAGAGATGCTTTTCATGCTTCCTCTCCATGGTGACAGAGGGATATCCTTGAGCCTTAAACACAAAGGATTCTTCATTCACTTGAATGATCAATTCTCCTCAGTCCACATCAATCACAGCCTTTGCTGTGGCTAGGAAAGGTCTGCCAAGGATGATGGATTCATCCATGCACTTCCCAGTCTCTAGGACTATGAAATCAGCAGGGATGTAATGGTCTTCAATCTTCACCAAAACATCCTCTACAAGTCCATAAGCTTGTTTTCTTGAATTGTCTGCCATCTCTAGTGAGATTCTTGCAGCTTGTACCTCAATGATCCCTAGCTTCTCCATTACAGAGAGAGGCATGAGGTTTACACTTGACCCTAGGTCACACAGAGCCTTCTTGAAAGTCATGGTGCCTATGGTGCAAGGTATTGAGAACTTCCCAGGATCTTGTCTCTTTTGAGGTAATTTCTGCCTAGACAAGTCATCCAGTTCTTTGGTGAGCAAAGGAGGTTCGTTCTCCCAAGTCTCATTACCAAATAACTTGTCATTTAGATTCATGATTGCTCCAAGGTATTTAGCAACTTGCTCTTCACTGACATACTCATCCTCTTCAGAGGAAGAATACTCATCAGAGCTCATGAATGGCAGAAGTAAGTCAAATGGAATATCTATGGTCTCAGTGTGATCCTCAGATTCCCATGGTTCCTCATTAGGGAACTCATTGGAGGCCAGTGGACGCCCATTGAGGTCTTCCTCAGTGGCGTTCACTGCCTCTCCTTCCTCTCCAAATTCGGCCATGTTGATGGCCTTGCACTCTCCTTTTGGATTTTCTTCTGTATTGCTTGGAAGAGTACTAGGAGGGAGTTCAGTAATTTTCTTGCTCAGCTGTCCCACTTGTGCCTCCAAATTCCTAATGGAGGACCTTGTTTCAGTCATGAAAACTTTGAGTGGTTTTTAGATCAGAGACCATGTTGCTAAGTCAGAGTGGCTTTGCTTAGAATTCTCTGTCTGTTGCTGAGAAGATGGAAAAGGCTTGCCATTGCTAAACCTGATTCTTCCACCATTATTGTTGTTGAAACCTTGTTGAGGTCTCTGTTGATCCTTCCATGAGAAATTGGATGATTTCTCCATGAAGAATTTAGGTGTTTCCATAGGGTTCTCCCATGTAATTCACCTCTTCCATTGAAGGGTTCTCATGATCATAAGCTCTTCTTCAGATGAGCATCCTTAGTACTGCCAGGTGCATTTGCATTCCAGACAGACTTGAGAAATCAAATTGACTTGCTGAGTCAATTCTTGTTCTGAGCTAATATGTCATTCAGAGTATCAATCTCAAGAACTCCTTTCTTCTGATTTGTCCCATTGTTCACAGGATTCCTTTCAGAAGTGTACATGATTGGTTATTTGCAACCATTTCAATTAGCTCTTGAGCTTCTGCAGGCATCTTCTTCAAATGAAGAGATCCTCCAGCAGAGCTATCCAAAGACATCTGGAGTTCAGAGAGACCATCATAGAAAATACCTATGATGCTCCATTCAGAAAGCATATCAGAGGGACACTTTCTGATCAATTGTTTGTATCTTTCCCAAGCTTCATAGAGGGATTCTCCTTCCTTCTGTCTGAAGGTTTGGACTTCCACTCTAAGCTTACTCAATTTTTGAGGTGGAAAGAACTTTGCCAAGAAGGCATTGACTAGCTTTTCCCAAGAGTTTAGGCTTTCTTTAGGTTGTGAGTCCAACCATGTCCTAGCTCTGTCTCTTACAGCAAAAGGGAATAGCATTAGTCTGTAGACCTCAGGGTCAACCCCATTAGTCTTGACAGTGTCACAGATTTGCAAGAATTCAGCTAAGAACTGATGAGGATCTTCCAATGGAAGTCCATGGAACTTGCAATTCGGTTGCATTAGAGAAACTAATTGAGGCTTAAGCTCAAAGTTGTTTGCTCCAATGGCAGGGATAGAGATGCTTCTCCCATAGAAGTCGGGAGTAGGTGTAGTAAAGTCACCAAGCACCTTCCTTGCATTGTTGGCATTGTTGTTGTTTTCGGCTGCCATGGGTTCTTCTTCTTTGAAGATTTCTGTTAGGTCCTCTACGGAGAGTTGTGCCTTAGCTTCTCTTAGCTTTCACTTCAAGGTCCTTTCAGGTTCAGGGTCAGCTTCAACAAGAATGCCTTTGTCTTTGCTCCTGCTCATATGAAAGAGAAGAGAACAAGAAAATATGGAATCCTCTATATCACAGTATAGAGATTCCTTGAGGTGTCAGAGAAAAAGAAAATTAGAAGGAAGAGGTAGAAGAATTCGAACTTAGTGAGATAGAGTTCGAATTGTGCATTGAGGGGGAGTGGTACTCCACAAATAGAAGGATGTGAGAAGAGTGGAAGAAATTTTCGAAAATTAGGTAAAAGATTTTAAAAACATTTTGAAAAATAATAATTGATTTTCGAAAACTAAGAGTGGGAAAGAAATCAAGTAATTTTTGAAAAAGATTTTGAAATTAGAATTTAAAAAGATATGATTGAAAACTATTTTGAAAAAGATGTGATTAAAAAGATATGATTGAAAAGTTATGATTTGAAAACAATTTAAAAAGATTTGATTTTAAAAATTAATGACTTGGCTAACAAGAAAAGATATGATTCAAACATTAAACCTTTCTCTACAGAAAAGGCAACATACTTAAAATGTTCAATCAAATCATTAATTGTTAGCAAGTATCTTTGAAAAAGGAAAGAAATTGATTTTGAAAAAGATTTGATTGAAAAGATATGATTTGAAAAAGATTTGATTTTGAAAAACTTTGAAAACTTGAAAAAATCTGAATTAAAAACAGAATCTTCCTTCTTGTGCCATCCTGGCGTTAAACGCCCAGAATGGTGCACATTCTGGCGTTTAACGCCCAATGCTCTACCTTTTTGGGCGTTAAACGCCCAACCAGGCACCCTGGCTGGCGTTTAAACGCCAGTCTGTCCTTCTTCACTGGGCGTTTTGAACGCCCAGCTTTTTCTGTGTAATTCCTCTGCTGCATGTTCTGAATCTTCAGTTCCCTGTACTATTGACTTGAAAATAGAACCAAGATCAACTAAACAATGCATGCAAGACACCAAACTTAAAATGAGACACTGGACTCAAACAAGAAACATAAAATATTTTTGGTTTTTTTATGATTTTGTAATTTTTTTTTTTTGGATTTTTCGAAAATTAAGTGGAAGAAGAAAATAAAGGTATCAAAATTCTTAATGAGAATTCCAGGAATCATGCAATGTTAGTCTAAAGCTTCAGTCTAAAGGAATTAGACATGGCCAGCCAAGCTTCAGCAGAACATTGCATTCAAGAGCTAAATTGATGAGAATCAATCAGCTTTGGTGATGATAAGATCATCACCTTGAAACACTAGAATTCATTCTTAAGAACTCTGAAAAAAAAATACCTAATCTAAGCAACAAGATGAACCGTCAGTTGTCCATACACGAAACAATCCCCGGCAACGGCGCCAAAAACTTGGTGCACGAAATTGTGATCATCAATGGCGCCATCAACATGGTACGCTCATTGCAATCTCAACTCTTTATCACAACTCCGCACAACTAACCAGCAAGTGCACTGGGTCGTCCAAGTAATAAACCTTACGCGAGTAAGGGTCAATCCCACGGAGATTGTTGGTATGAAGCAAGCTATGGTCACCTTGTAAATCTTAGTCAGGCAGACTCAGATGGGTATAGATGATGAATAAAACATAAAGATAAAGATAGAGATACTTATGTAATTCATTGGTAAGAATTTCAGATAAGCGAATGGAGATGCTTTGTCCCTTCCGTCTCTCTGCTTTCCTACTGTCTTCATCCAATCCATCTTACTCCTTTCCATGGCAAGCTTATGCAAGGGTTTCACCGTTGTCAGTGGCTACCTCCCATCCTCTCAGTGGAAATGTTCAACGCACCCTGTCACGGCACGACTATCCAGCTGTCGGTTCTCGATCATGTCGGAATAGAATCCAGTGATTCTTTTGCGTCTGTCACTAACGCCCCACAATCGCGAGTTTGAAGCACGTCACAGTCATTCAATCATTGAATCCTACTCAGAATACCACAGACAAGGTTAGACCTTCCGGATTCTCTTGAATGCCGCCATCAGTTTTGGCCTATACCACGAAGACTCTGATCTCACGGAATGGTTTGCTCGGTTGTCAGGCGAGCGCTCGGTTGTCAGGTGATCAACCATGCGTCGCGTATCAGGAATCCAAGAGATATTCACCCAATCTAAGGTAGAACGAAGGTGGTTGTCAGTCACACGTTCATAGGTGAGAATGATGATGAGTGTCACAGATCATCACATTCATCAAGTTGAAGAACAAGTGATATCTTGGAATAAGAACAAGCGGAATTGAATAGAAGAACAATAGTAATTGCATTAATACTCGAGGTATAGCAGAGCTCCACACCTTAATCTATGGTGTGTAGAAACTCCACCGTTGAAAATACATAAGAACAAGGTTTAGGCATGGCCGTGAGGCCAGCCTCCCAAAGAGGGTTCAATCATAAAACATGATCCAAAGATTAAAAATACAATAGTAAAAGGTCCTATTTATAGAGAACTAGTAGCTTAAGAATTACAAAGATGAGTAAATGACATAAAAATCCACTTCCGGGCCCACTTGGTGTGTGCTTGGGCTGAGCATTGAAGCATTTTCGTGTAGAGACTCTTCTTGGAGTTAAACGCCAGCTTTTATGCCAGTTTGGGCGTTTAACTCCCATTTTGGTGCCAGTTCCGGCGTTTAACGCTGGGAAATCTGAGGGTGACTTTGAATGCCGGTTTGGGCCATCAAATCTTGGGCAAAGTATGAACTATCATATATTGCTGGAAAGCCCAGGATGTCTACTTTCCAACGCCGTTGAGAGCGCGCCAATTGGGCTTCTGTAACTCCAGAAAATCCACTTCGAGTGCAGGGGGATCAGAATCCAACAGCATCTGCAGTCCTTTTCAGTCTCTGAATCAGATTTTTGCTCAGGTCCCTCAATTTTAGCCAGAAAATACCTGAAATCACAGAAAAACACACAAACTCATAGTAAAGTCCAGAAAAGTGAATTTTAACTAAAAACTAATAAAAATATACTAAAAACTAACTAAATCCTACTAGAAACATACTAAAAACAATGCCAAAAAGCGTACAAATTATCCGCTCATCAGTACTTCACTCTAATCTTCTCTAATCATACTTTCTAAACTTTGTTCTTCAGCTAACCAATCAACAAATATTTAGTATACTAATGCAAACATTATGAGGTCTTTTCAAGGTTGTAATAGGGCTGAGGTAAAGGTGGGGATGTATATATAAGGCTAAGTGAGCTAACAGAGTGAATCCTTGTTTAGTCTAAGATCTCACCTAACATATACATACTTTATAAAATTTAAAATTCTTTACCTAGCTACCCAAATTTTTCCCACTTTTGTATTACATGCTCATGTATCAAACTTATTTTTGAATTTTGTCCCATGTGCATTGCTTTATTTTGCATTTGGGGAATTCTTTTTTGTATCCCCTTTATTTAAATACTGAATTTTTTTTATATGCACATGGTAGTTTAATTACTTTGATTTCACATGAGCATGCTTCCCAAAAATTTTTATTTTGAAATACCTTTATTCTTTTTAACTTTCTACCTTGTTTCTATCATCCGTGTTCCCATAAAGTTTCCCCACACTTAAACAATTACACAATTTCTATCTTAAGCTAACCAAGGATTTAACTTGGGATTTTTATTTTGTTTTTCTGCTTAAGGCTAGTAATGTGGTTATAAAACAAGAGGAAATTTAAAAGCTCAAAGGGCTAACAAAGGTGATGTAAAAGGTTGGCTTATTTGGGATAAGTGAGCTAAAATCAAATAATGGCCTCAATCATATGCAAGTATGTAAATATACTAAATATTAGACATATAGACTGGAACAAAATACAGATTGCAATTATAGAGAAGAAAACACACAAGAATAAATATTATGGTTAAATAATGTAACCATGTAAATAAGCTCAAAATCTCACAGGTTGTGTGTTCTTTGGCTCAAAAACCATGTTCTAAATACAACTTCAAACAAATTTAACACATAATTTTTTTTCTTAAATTTAAATTAGTGAAATACTATAAAAATTTCTTGAAAAGAAAATATTACTTCAACCAAGTAGTAACTGAATGCATAAAATCAAACAAACATGCAATCAAATATGCAAATGCAATAATGAATAAACAAAGAAAATAAAACAATGGTGTTGAAAAGAAGAAAATAGCTAACCCATTGAGATCGGTATCGACCTCCCCACACTTAAAGATTGCACCGTCCTCGGTGCATGCTAAGATGTGCAGGTGGACGGGTTGTTCCAACTGATGCTTCTCTCTAAAGATTGTGTAGATGGGCTTGTCATGTCTCCCCATGTAAACGTCTTCCGGTTCCCCTCCGGGTGGCCATCCTGAAAGAAAAAGGGAAGAAAAGTAACCCAGAAATAAAGATAAGAAAATAAATGAAGTATGGATGGGTTAATGCCAAATGATAAGGGTCTCATTTACATGGAAGCTTCAACATGTACGTGAGAAAACAATAAAAGCCATGGCATGCCAGTGGTACAAAATGTACAACAATGGGGAAGAGAGTGGGTAATGAGAGACAATGTAAGTTCATGTCAATGCAAAAGGAATACAGGTATCATAAAAGATTGACATTGAGAGAAAAATAGCATCACCCAACATTGTAAAACAAGTCACTAAAAATTATACCAAAAAAGATGCAACAGTTAAATAAGAAAATCAACACCAAAGGAAAAATAATAAATTTAGAAAAGGAAAGAAAAATATGCACTAAATTAAAATGCAATGAATGAAATATGCAAATAAATAAAATGAAAGATAAGAAGAATGAGAAGGGAAAGAAGTGAGTAAGAAAGGAGGGAGGAAAAAATTAGGATTGGGGAAGAAAAGATAAGATATTTGGCAAATTAGGATAAGCTGTGTGGCGCAAGCGACGCGGACGCGTGGGGCACGCGGTCGCGTGACTTGTGTTTGAAGTTAATCGACGCGGACGCGTCGGTCCCGTGGTCGCGTGACACAGTTTATGCTACAGGCGCGAGGGCAGCCTCGCGCTCGTACAACTCTCTGTTCAAAATCTTATTTTGCCAAATTTTGGGTGACGCGATCGCGTGGTCGACGCGATCGCATGAGTGGCCAATATGGGGATATGACGCGGACGCGTGAGCCATGCGTCCGCATGGTAAGGTTGTGCTTTCAGCACCAGTCCAGCACCACTCCAGCACCACTCCAGCATAACTTTCGGCTATGCACCATTTTCACGTCGATTTGCATAGCACGCGGCCGCGTGGGTGACGCGGTCGCATGGGAGGTCAAAGGTGGCTTGTTGATGAGCGGATAATTTGTACGCTTTTTGGCATTGTTTTTAGTATGTTTTTAGTATGTTTTAGTTAGTTTTTATAGTATTTTTATTATTTTTTAGTTAAAATTCACTTTTCTAGACTTTACTATGAGTTTGTGTGTTTTTCTGTGATTTCAGGTATTTTCTGGCTGAAATTGAGGGACCTGAGCAAAAATCTGATTCAGAGGCTGAAAAGGACTACAAATGTTGTTGGATTCTGACCTCCCTGCACTCGAAGTGGATTTTCTGGAGCTACAGAAGCCCAAACTGGCATCCCAAATCAGCTCAAAACTGCCCTGCGTTAAACGCCAGAACTGGCACAAGAATGGGAGTTAAACGCCCAAACTGGCACAAAAGCTGGTGTTTAACTCCAAGAAACGTCTCTACACATGAAAGCTTCAATGCTCAGCCCAAGCACACACCAAGTGGGCCCGGAAGTGGATTTTTATGTCATTTACTCATCTTTGTAAACCCTAGGCTACTAGTTCTCTACAAATAGGACCTTTTACTATTGTATTCTCATCTTGGTAGCTATCTTTGAGTAGTCTTATGCTATCTTAGATCATGGGGCTGGCCTCACGGCCATGCCTAGACCTTGTTCTTATGTATTTTCAACGGTGGAGTTTCTACACACCATAGATTAAGGTGTGGAGCTCTGCTGTACCTCGAGTATTAATGCAATTACTATTGTTCTTCTATTCAATTCAGCTTATTCTTATTCTAAGATATTCATTCGGACCCAAGAACATGATGAATGTGATGATTATGTGACGCTCATCATCATTCTCACTTATGAACGCGTGCCTGACAACCACCTCCATTCTACAAGCAAACAAGGCTTGAATGTTTATCTCTTGGATCCCTTAATCAGAATCTTCGTGGTATAAGCTAGAATTGATGGCGGCATTCAAGAGAATCCGGAAGGTCTAAACCTTGTCTGTGGTATTCTGAGTAGGATTCAAGGATTGAATGACTGTGCTGAGCTTCAAACTCCTGAAGGCTGGGCGTTAGTGACAGACGCAAAAGAATCAATGGATTCTATTCCAACCTAATTGAGAACCGACAGATGATTAGCCGTGCTGTGACAGAGACGGAAGGGACAAAGCATCTCCATACGCTTATCTGAAATTCTCACCATTGAATTACATAAGTATCTCTATCTTTATTTTATGCTTTATTCATATATCCTCCATAACCATTCGAATCTTCCTGACTGAGATTTACAAGGTGACCATAGCTTGCTTCATACCAACAATCTCCGTGGGATCGACCCTTACTCGCGTAAGGTTTATTACTTGGACGACCCGGTGCACTTGCTGGTTAGTTGTGCGAAGTTGTGACATTATGTTTAGACCATGATATTGAGCACCAAGTTTTTGGAGCCATTACCATGGATTATTTGAGTTGTGAAAAGTAGAGATCACAATTTCGTGCACCAAGTTTTTGGCGCCGTTGCTGAGGATTGTTTCGAGTTTGGACAACTACGGTTCATCTTGTTGCTTAGATTAGGTATTTTTCTTCAGAGTTCTTAAGAATGAATTCTAGTTTTTAAAGGTGATGTTATTATCATCACCAAAGCTGATTGATTCTCATCAATTTAGCTCTTGAATGCAATGTCCTGCTGAATCTTGGCTAGCCATGTCTAATTTCTTTAGACTGAAGCTTTAGACTAACATTGCATGATTCCTAGAATTCTGATGAGCGCATAATTTATACGCTTTTTGGCATTGTTTTTAGGTAGTTTTTAGTAAGTTCAAGCTACTTTTAGGGATGTTTTCATTAGTTTTTATGTTAAATTCACATTTCTGGACTTTACTATGAGTTTGTGTGTTTTTCTGTGATTTCAGGTAATTTCTGGCTGAAATTGAGGGACTTGAGCAAAACTCTGAAAAGGGCTGACAAAAGGACTGCTGATGCTGTTGGAATCTGACCTCCCTGCACTGAAAATGAATTTTCTGGAGCTAGAGAACTCCAAATGGCGCGCTCTCAATGGCGTTGGAAAGTAGACATCCAGAGCTTTCCAGCAATATATAATAGTTCATACTTTATTCAGGAATTGACGACGTAAAGTGGCGATCAACGCCAAGTACATGCTGCTGTCTGGAGTTAAACGCCAGAAACACGTCATAACACGGAGTTGAACGCCAGAAACACGCTATAACTCGGCGTTCAACTCCAAGAAAAGCCTCAGCTCGTGGATAGATCAAGCTCAGCCCAAGCATACACCAAGTGGGCCCCGGAAGTGGATTTATGCATCAATTACTTACTCATGTAAACCCTAGTAGCTAGTCTAGTATAAATAGGATAAGTTACTATTGTATTAGACGTCTTATCTCTTGACCATTCGGTCTTTTGATCATTCAGTGGGCTGGCCATTCAGCCATGCCTGAACCTTTCACTTATGTATTTTCAACGGTGGAGTTTCTGCACACCATAGATTAAGGGTGTGGAGCTCTGCTGTACCTCAAGTTTCAATAAAATTACCATTACTTTCTATTCAATTCTCTTTTATTCTTATTCCAAGATATACGTTGCACTTCAACTTGATGAATGTGATGATCCGTGACACTCATCATCATTCTCTCCTATGAACGCGCATGACTGACAACCACTTCTGTTCTACTTTAGGCAGGGCACATATCTCTTAGATTCCCCAACAGAATCTTCGTGGTATAAGCTAGATAGATGGCGGCATTCATGGGGATCCGGAAAGTCTAACCTTGTCTGTGGTATTCCGAGTAAGATTCCGGTATTGAATGACTGTGACGAGCTTCAAACTCCTGAAGGCTGGGCGTTAGTGACAGACGCAAAAGAATCAAGGGATTCTATTCCAGCCTGATTGAGAACCGACAGATGATTAGCCGTGCTGTGACAGAGCATTTGGACCATTTTCACTGAGAGGATGGGATGTAGCCATCAACAAGGGTGATGCCTCCAGACGATTAGCCATGCAGTGACAGCGCATAGGACAATTTTCCCGAGAGGATAAAAAGTAGCCATTGAAGACGGTGATGCCCTACATACAGCTTGCCATGGAAAGGAGTAAGAAGGATTGGATGAATGTGATAAGAAAGTAGAGATTCGAGAGGATTCTAGCATCTCCACACGCCTATGTGAAATTCCCACCATTAATTTACATTAGTATTTCTATCCTATTTTATTTTCTGTTTATTATTAATTTTCGAACTTATCATAAACCAATTTAATATGCCTAACTGACAAATACAAGGTGACCATAGCTTGCTTCATACCAACAATCTCTGTGGGATCGACCCTTACTCACGTAAGGTATTACTTGGATGACCCAGTACACTTGCTGGTTAAGCTGAACGGAGTTATGATCACACCAGGGATTATTAAGATCCCAATTCATCACACCATGATCTCTTTGGGGTATTTTTGATTTCATACAAATACAAAGAGACCAACTTTGAGGATCACAATTTCGTCCACCAAGTTTTTGGCGCCGTTGCCGGGGATTGTTCGAGTATGGACAATTGACGGTTCATCTTGTTGCTCAGATTAGGTAATTTTCTTTTTAAAAAATCTTTTTCAAAATTTTTCTTTTCTTTTTCGTTTTTCCTAACTTTATTTTCGAAAAAAAATTAATAAAAATCCAAAAAAATTAGAAAATCATAAAAATCAAAAAAAATTTTTGTTTCTTGTTTGAGTCTTGAGTCAATTTTTAAGTTTGGTGTCAATTGCATGCTTTAAAAATTTTTCTTGCATTTTTCAAAAATTCCATGCATTCATAGTGTTCTTCATGATCTTCAAGTTGTTCTTGATAAGTCCTCTTGTTTGATCTTGATGTTTTCTTATTTTGTGTTGTTTGTTGTTTTTCATATGCATTTTTCGTTTGTTAGAGTCCATGCATTAAAGATTTCTAAGTTTGGTGTCTTGCATGTTTTTGTTCATCTTGACATTCATAGTGTTCTTGCATGCATTAAGTGTTTGATCCAAAATTTTCATGTTTTGGGTCATGTTTGTGTTTTTCTCTCTCATAATTAAAAATTCAAAAATCAAAAATATATCTTTCCTTTTTTCTCTCCAAATTTTCGAAATTTTGGGTTGACTTGATCAAAAATTTTCAAAATTAGTTATTTCTTACAAGTCAAGTCAAATTTTCAAAAATTTAAAAATCTTATCTTTTCAAAATCTTTTTCAAAAATCATATCTTTTTCAATTTTTCCTCTTTTTCGAAAATTTCAAAAAAATCTTTTTCAAAATATTTTCAAAACCTTTTTCTTATCTTTATATCAAATTTTCAAAAATTAGCTAACAAAAAATGTGATTGATTCAAAAATTTGAAGTTTGTTACTTTCTTGTTAAGAAAGGTTCAATCTTTAAGTTCTAGAATCTTATCTTGTAGTTTCTTGTTAGTGAAGTAAGTAATTTTAAATTTTTGAATTAAATCTTCTTATCTTTTATATCTTATCTTTTTCAAAATTTTATCTTTTTAAAATTTGATTTTAATATCTTTTTCAACTAACTATTTGACTTTTTGTTTTTTTCTTATCTTTTTCAAAACCACCTAACTACTTTTCCCTCTCTCTGATTTTCGAAAATATCTCACCTCTTTTTCAAAAATTCTTTTTGTTCTAAATTTTAATTTTAATTATATTCTATCTTTAATTTTCAAAAATTACTAACCCCTTTTTAAAATTATTTTCGAAATTCTCCCTCTCTTTTCTTGTTCTATTTAATTATTTAATTACTAACACTTCTCTTCACCTTTCTCCATCTAAATATCCGAATCCCCTCTTCTACATTCTTCTCCCCTTTCTTCTTTTACTAACATAAAGGAATCTCTATACTGTGACATAGAGGATTCCTCTTCTTTTCTTGTTTTTCTTCTCTTTCATATGAGCAGGAACAAGGAAAAAGGCACTCTTGTTGAAATTGATCCAGAACATGAAAGGACTTTGAAGAGGAAACTAAGAGAAGCTAAATTACAACAATCCAGAAGTAACCTTTCAGAAATTTTTGAACAAGAGAAGGAGATGGCAGCCGAACTCAATAATGATAATGCAAGGAGAATGCTTGGTGACTTCACAAAGCCAACATCCAAATTTGATGGAAGAAGCATCTCCATTCCTGCCATTGGAGCCAATAATTTTGAGCTTAAGCCTCAACTAGTTGCTTTAATGCAACAGAACTGCAAGTTTTATGGACTTCCATCTGAAGATCCTTACCAGTTTCTAACTGAGTTCTTGCAGATTTGTGAGACTGTTAAGACGAATGGAGTTTTGATCCTGAAGTCTACAGACTCATGATTTTCCCTTTTGCTGTAAGAAACAGAGCTAGAATATGGTTGGATTCACAACCTAAGGATAGCCTGGACTCCTGGGATAAGCTGGTCACAGCCTTCTTGGATAAATTCTTTCCTCCTCAAAAGCTGAGCAAGCTTAGAGTGGATGTTCAGACCTTCAAATAAAAAGATGGTGAATCCCTCTATGAAACTTGGGAAAGATACAAGCAGTTGACCAAAAGGTGTCCATCTGACATGTTTTCAGAATGGACCATATTAGATATATTCTATTATGGTCTATCTGAGTTTTTGAAAATGTCATTGGACCATTCTGCAGGTGGATCCATTCACCTAAAGAAAACGCCTGCAGAAGCTCAAGAACTCATTGACATGGTTGCAAATAACCAATTTATGTACACTTCTGAGAGGAATTCCATGAATAATGGGATACCTCAGAAGAAATGAGTTCTTGAAATTGATGCTCTGAATGCCATATTGGCTCAGAACAAAGTGTTGACTCAGCAAGTCAACATAATTTCTCAAAGTCTGAATGGATGGCAAAATGCATCCAACAGTACTAAAGAGGCAGCTTTTGAAGAAGCTTATGATCCTGAGAACCCTGCAATGGCAGAGATTAATTACATGGGTGAACCTTATGGAAACACCTATAATTCATCATGGAGAAATCATCCAAATTTCTCATGGAAGGATCAACAAAAGCCTCAACAAGGCTTCAACAATGGTGGACGCAATAGGCTGAGCAATAGCAAGCCTTTTCCATCATCTTCTCAGCAACAGACAGAGAATTCTGAACAAAGCACTTCTCATTTAGCCAATCTAGTCTCTGATCTGTCAAAGGCCACATTCAGTTTCATGAGTGAAACAAGATCCTCCATCAGAAATCTGGAGGCACAAGTGGGCCAGCTGAGTAAGAAAGTCATTGAAACTCCTCCCAGTATTCTCCCAAGCAATACAGAAGAGAATCCAAAAGGAGAATGCAAGGCCATTGATGTAATCAACATGGCCGAATGCACAAGGGAGGAGGAGGACGAAAATCCTAGTGAGGAAGACCTCCTGGGACGTCTCTCAAGCAAGAAGGAGTTTCCTATTAAGGATCCAAAGGAATCTGAGGCTCATATAGAGACCATAGAGATTCCATTAAATCTCCTTCTGCCATTCATGAGCTTTGAAGACTATTCTTCCTCTGAAGAGGATGCAGATGTGACTGGAGAGCAAGTTGCTCAATATTTAGGAGCTATCATGAAACTGAATGCCAAGTTGTTTGGTAATGAGACTTGGGAAAGTGAACCTCCCTTGCTCATTAATGAACTAGATACCTGGATTCAGCAAATTTTACCTCAAAAGAGACAATATCCTGGCAAGTTCTTAATACCTTGTACCATATGCACCATGACCTTTGAAAAAGCTCTATGTGATCTAGGGTCAGGGATAAATCTTATGGCACTCTCTGTAATGGAGAAGCTGGGGATCATTGAGGTACAACCTGCATTGTTCTCATTATAACTGGCAGACAAGTCATTGAGACAAGCTTATGGAATAGTAGAGGACGTGTTAGTAAAGGTTGAAGGCCTTTACATCCCTGCTGATTTCATAATCTTAGACACTAGGAAGGAAGAGGATGATTGCATCATCCTTGGAAGACCTTTCCTAGCCACAGCAGGAGCTGTGATAGATGTCAACAGAGGTGAATTAGTCCTTCAATTGAATGGGGACTACCTGTGTTTAAGGCACATGGCCATCCCTCTGTGACAAAAGAGAGTAAGCATGAAGAGCTTCTCTCAGTTCAGAGTCAAGAAGAGCCCCCAGTCAAACCTAAGTTTGGTGTTGGGAGGCCAAAACCAAACTCTAAGTTTGGTGTTAAGACCCCATATCCAAACTCTAAGTTTGGTGTTGGGACTATACAACATTGACCTGATCACCTTGTGGCTCCATGAGAGCCCACTGTCAAGCTATTGACATTAAAGAAGCGCTTGTTGGGAGGCAACCCAATTTTATTTATCTAATTTTTATTTTATTTTATTTTATTTTATTGTTATTTTGTGTTTTATTAGGTACATGATCATGTGGAGTCACGAAAAAAATATAAAAATTAAAAACAGAATCAAAAATAGTAGAAGAAAAATCACACCCTGGAGGAAGCACAGACTGGCGTTCAACGCCAGTAAGGAGCATCTGGCTGGCGTTCAACGCCAGAACAAAGCATGAATCTGGCGCTGAACGCCAGAAACAAGCAACATTCTGGCGTTTGAACGCCAGGAATGTGCCTTGAGAAAAGCTGGCACTGAACGCCAGTAACAAGCATGGAACTGGCATTCAACGCTAGAAACATGCTGCATATGGGCGTTGAACGCCCAGAACATGCTTTACATGGGCGTTGAATGCCCAGAACGTGCATCACCTCGGCGTTTAAACGCCAGAATGGTATGCAAAGGCATTTTACATGCCTATTTGGTGCAGGGATGGAATTCCTTGACACCTCAGGATCTGTGGACCCCACAAGATCACCTCAGGATCTGTGGACCCCACAGGATCCCCACCTAACATATTCCCACCTTACCTCCTAATCCTATTTACACTCTCCTCCATGTCACATTTCCCAAAACCCTTCACCAATCACCTCAATCACTCTTCCCCGTCACCTCTTCACCACTCACATCCTACCACTCTTCCCCAAAAACCCCACCTACCTCCAAAATTCAAAAATCTTTCCCACCCAAACCCACCCTAAAATGGCCGAACCTACCCTCTCCCTTTTCCCTATATAAACCCCTCCATTCCACTTCATTTTCACACAACACAACCCCCTCTTCTATACCTTGGCCGAAACACCATCTCTCCCTTCTCCTCAATATTTTCTTTTTCTTCTTCTTCTCTTCTTTCTTCTCTTGCTCGAGGGCGAGCAATATTTTAAGTTTGGTGTGGTAAAAGCATAAGCTTTTTGTTTTTCCATTACCATCAATGGCACCTAAGGCCGGAGAATCCTCTAGAAAAGGAAAAGGGAAGACAAAAGCTTCCACCTCCGAGTCATGGGAGATGGAAAGATTCATCTCCAAAAGCCACCAAGACCACTTCTATGATGTTGTGGCAAAGAAGAAAGTGATCCCCGAGGTCCCTTTCAAGCTCAAGAAAAATGAGTATCCGAAGATTCGACATGAGATCCGAAGAAGAGGTTGGGAAGTCCTAACCAACCCCATACAACAAGTCAGAATCTTAATGGTTCAAGAGTTCTATGCCAATGCATGGATCACTAGGAACCATGATCAAAGTATGAACCCGAGTCCAAAGAATTATCTCACAATGGTTCGGGGGAAATACTTAGATTTTAGCCCGGAGAATGTGAGATTGGCGTTCCACTTGCCCATGATGCAAGAAGATGTACGCCCCTACACTAGAAGGGTCAACTTTAATCAAAGGTTGGACCAAGTCCTTATGGACATATGTGTGGAAGGAGCTCAATGGAAGAGAGACTCCAAAGGCAAGCCAGTCCAACTAAGAAGACTGGACCTCAAGCCTGTGGCTAGAGGATGGTTGGAGTTCATTCAACGCTCCATCATTCCCACTAGCAACCGATTTGAAGTTACTGTGGATCGGGCCATCATGATTTATAGCATCATGATTGGAGAGGAAGTAGAAGTTCATGAAGTCATCTCCAATGAATTCTACAAAATAGCCAAAAAGTCCTCCACCATGGCAAGGCTAGCTTTTCCTCACCTTATTTGCCATCTATGTTACTCAGCTGGAGTTATCATAGAAGGAGACATCTCCATTGAAGAGGATAAGCCCATCACCAAGAAGAGGATGGAGCAAGCAAGAGAGACCCTCCACGGTTCTCAAGAGATGCATGAGGAAGCTCATCATCAAGAAATCCCTGAGATGCCTCAAGGGATGCACTTTCCTCCCAACAACTATTGGGAACAACTCAACACTTTCCTAGAAGATTTGAGCCACAATGTGGAACAATTAAGGGTGGAACATCATGAACACTCCATCATTCTCCATGAAATAAGTGAAGACCAAAGAGCAATGAGGGAGGAGCAACAAAGGCAAGGAAGGGACATAGAAGAGCTTAAGGACATTGTTGGTCCTTCAAGAAGAAGACGCCACTAAGGTGGATTCATTCCTTGTTCTTATTTCTTCTGTTTTTCGGTTCTATGTTATGTTTATCTATGTTTTGTGTCTACTTCATGATCATTAGTAGTAGTAACCATGTTAAAGCTATGAATAAAATCCATTAATCCTTCACCTCTCTTAAATGAAAAATGTTTTAATTCAAAAGAACAAGAAGTACATGAATTTGAATTTATCCTTGAATTTAGTTTAATTATATTGATGTGGTGACAATACTTTTGTTTCTGAATGAATGATTGAACAGTGCATATTTTGATCTTGTTGTTTATGAATGTTAAAATTATTGGCTCTTGAAAGAATGATGAACAAAGAGAAATGTTATTGATGATCTGAAAAATTATGAAATTGATTCTTGAAGCAAGAAAAAGCAGTGAAAAAGAAGAAGCTTGCGAAAAAAAAAGAGAAAAAAAAGAAAAAGCAAGCAGAAAAAGCCAATAGCCCTTAAAACCAAAAGCCAAGGGTAAAAAGGATCCAAAGCAAAAGAGTGTGCTTAAGAGCTCTGGACACCTCTAACTGGGGACTCTAGCAAAGCTGAGTCACAATCTGAAAAGGTTCACCTAGTTATGTGTCTGTGGCATTTATGTATCCGGTGGTAATACTGGAAAACAAAGTGCTTAGGACCACGGCCAAGACTCATAAGTAGCTGTGTTCAAGAATCAACATGCTTAACTAGGAAAGTCAATAACACTATCCAAAATTCTAAGTTCCTAGAGAAGCCAATCATTCTAAACTTCAAAGGAAAAAGTGAGATGCCAAAACTATTCAGAAGCAAAAAGCTACAAGTCTCGCTCATCTAATTAGAATTAATATTCATTGATATTTTGGAATTTATAGTATATTCTCTTCTTTCTATCCTATTTGAATTTCAGTTGCTTGGGGACAAGCAACAATTTAAGTTTGGTGTTGTGATGAGCGGATAATTTATACGCTTTTTGGCATTGTTTTTAGGTAGTTTTTAGTAAGTTCAAGCTAATTTTAGGGATGTTTTCATTAGTTTTTATGTTAAATTCACATTTTTGGACTTTACTATGAGTTTGTGTGTTTTTCTGTGATTTCAGGTAATTTCTGGCTGAAATTGAGGGACTTGAGCAAAACTCTGAAAAAGGCTGACAAAAGGACTACTGATGCTGTTGGAATCTGACCTCCCTGCACTCAAAATGGATTTTCTGGAGCTACTGAACTCCAAATGGCGCGCTCTCAACGGCGTTGGAAAGTAGACATCCAGAGCTTTCCAGCAATATATAATAGTTCATATTTTATTCGGGAATTAACGACGTAAAGTGGCGCTCAACGCCAAGTACATGCTGCTGTCTGGAGTTAAACGCCAGAAACACGTCATAACCCGGAGTTGAACGCCAGAAACACGCTATAACTCGGAGTTCAACTCCAAGAAAAGCCTCAGCTCGTGGATCGATCAAGCACAGCCCAAGCATACATCAAGTGGGCCCCGGAAGTGGATTTATGCATCAATTACTTACTCATGTAAACCCTAGTAGCTAGTCTAGTATAGATAGGATAAGTTACTATTGTATTAAACGTCTTATCTCTTGACCATTCGGTCTTTTGATCATTCAGGGGGCTGGCCATTTGGCCATGCCTGAACCTTTCACTTATGTATTTTCAACGGTGCAGTTTCTGCACACCATAGATTAAGGGTGTGGAGCTCTACTGTACCTCAAGTTTTCAATACAATTACCATTACTTTCTATTCAATTCTCTTTTATTCTTATTCCAAGATATACGTTGCACTTCAACTTGATGAATGTGATGATCCGTGACACTCATCATCATTCTCACCTATGAACGCGCGTGACTGATAACCACTTCCGTTCTACTTTAGGCCGGGCGCATATCTCTTAGATTCCCCAACAGAATCTTCGTGGTATAAGCTAGATAGATGGCGGCATTCATGGGGATCCAGAAAGTCTAACCTTGTCTGTGGTATTCCCGAGTAGGATTCCGGTATTGAATGACTGTGACGAGCTTCAAACTCCTGAAGGCTGGGCGTTAGTGACAGACGCAAAAGAATCAAGGGATTCTATTCCAGCCTGATTGAGAACCGACAGATGATTAGCCGTGCTGTGACAAAGCATTTGGACCATTTTCACTGAGAGGATGGGATGTAGCCATCAACAAGGGTGATGCCTCCAGACGATTAGCCATGCAGTGGCAGCGCATAGGACCATTTTCCCGAGAGGATAAAAAGTAGCCATTGAAGACGGTGATGCCCTACACACAGCTTGCCATGGAAAGGAGTAAGAAGGATTGGATGAATGTAATAAGAAAGTAGAGATTTGAGAGGATTCTAGCATCTCCACACGCCTATCTGAAATTCCCACCATTAATTTACATAAGTATTTCTATCCTATTTTATTTTCTGTTTATTATTAATTTTCAAACTCATCATAAACCAATTTAATCTGCCTAACTGACAAATACAAGGTGACCATAGCTTGCTTCATACCAACAATCTCTGTGGGATCGACCCTTACTCACGTAAGGTATTACTTGGATGACCCAGTACACTTGCTGGTTAAGCTGAACGGAGTTATGATCACACCAGGGATTATTAAGATCCCAAGTCATCACACCATGATCTCTTTGGGGTATTTTTGATTTCATACAAATACAAAGAGACCAACTTTGAGGATCACAATTTTGTCCACCAAATTCTCATTAAGAATTTTGATATCTTTATTTTCTTTTCCACTTAATTTTTGAAAAATCCAAAAAAAAAATTTACAAAATCATAAAAACCAAAAATATCTTATGTTTCTTGTTGAGTCTAGTGTCTCATTTTAAGTTTGGTGTCAATTGCATGTTTCTGTTCTTCTTGCATTTTTTGAATTCATTCATGTGTCTTAATTGATCTTCAAGTTCTCTTGTCTTGAGTGTTTTGTTGTTTCTCATATGCATTCTCATTTTGTTAGTGTCAATAGTATACAAACTTCTAAGTTTGGTGTCTTGCATGCATTATTTATTTGATTTTAGTTGCATTTTGATTATTAAAAATCCAAAAAAATTTTTAATTTGTGTCTTTTCAAGTCAATAATACAGAGAATTGAAGATTCAGAACATACAGCAGAGGAATTACACAGAAAAAGCTGGGCGTTCAAAACGCCCAGTGAGAAAGGAAAACTGGCGTTTAAACGCCAGCCAGGGTGCCTGGCTGGGCGTTTAACGCCCAAAAGGGTAGTGTTTTGGGCGTTAAACGCCTGAATGTGCACCATTCTGGGCGTTTAACGCCAGGATGGCACAAGGGGGAAGATTTTGTTTTTAATGCCAATTTTTTTCCAGTTTTCAAAATTTTTCAAAATCAAATCTTTTTCCAATCAAATATTTTCAATCATATATTTTCAAAATCAATTTCTTTCCATTTTCAAAAATACTTGCTAACAATTAATGATTTGATTCAATATTTCAAGCATGTTGCCTTTCCTATTGAGAAAGGATTAATGTCTGAATCATATCTTTCTTGTTAGCCAAGTCATTAATTATTAAAATCAAATCTTTTTAAATTGTTTTTCAAATCATATCTTCTCCATCATATCTTTTTAAAAACCACATCTTTTTCAAAATAGTTTTCAATCATATCTTTTTAATTTCTTATTTCAAAATCTTTTTCAAAAATCACTTGATTTCTTTTCCACTCTTAGTTTTCGAAAATCAATTACTATTTTTCAAACTATTTTTAAAATCTTTTTAATTTATTTTCGAAAATTCTTCCCCTCTTCTCACATCCTTCTATTTATGGACTAACACTCCTCCTCAATGCACAATTCGAACTCTATCTTTCTTTCTTGATAAGTTCGAGTTCTTCTACCTGTTCCTTCTATTTTTCTTTTCCTCTGACACCTCAAGGAATCTCTATACTGTGACATAGAGGATTCCATATTTTCTTGTTCTCTTCTCTTTTCATATGAGCAGGAGCAAAGACAAAAGCATTCTTGTTGAGGCTGATCCTGAACCTGAAAGGACCTTGAAGCAAAGGCTAAGAGAAGCTAAGGCACAACTCTCTGTAGAGGACCTAACAGAAATGTTCAAAGAAGAAGAACCCATGGCAGCCGAAAACAACAACAATGTCAACAATGCAAGGAAGGTGCTAGGTGACTTTACTACACCTATTCCCGACTTCTATGGGAGAAGCATCTCTATCCCTGCCATTGGAGCTAACAACTTTGAGCTTAAGCCTCAATTAGTTTCTCTAATGCAACAGAATTGCAAGTTCCATGGACTTCCATTGGAAGATCCTCATCAGTTTTTAGCTGAGTTCTTGCAAATCTGTGATACTGTCAAGACTAATGGGGTTGACCCTGAGGTCTACAGACTTATGCTATTCCCTTTTGCTGTAAGAGACAGAGCTAGGATATGGTTGGACTCACAACCTAAAGAAAGCCTGAACTCTTGGGAAAAGCTAGTCAATGCCTTCTTGGCAAAGTTCTTTCCACCTCAAAATTTGAGTAAGCTTAGAGTGGAAGTCCAGACCTTCAGACAGAAGGAAGGTGAATCCCTCTATGAAGCTTAGGAAAGATACAAACAATTGATCAGAAAGTGTCCTTCTGACATGCTTTCTGAATGGAGCATCATAGGTATCTTCTATGATGGTCTGTGATGAGCGGATATTTTATACGCTTTTTGGGGGTAATTTCATGTAGATTTTAATATGTTTTAATTAGTTTTTAATAGAATTTTATTAGTTTCTAAGCAAAAATCATCATATTTCTGGACTTTACTATGAGTGTGTGTATTTTTCTGTGATTTCAGGTATTTTCTGGCTGAAATTGAGGAAGCTGAGCAAAAATCTAACTTAGGCTGAAAAAGGACTGATGATGCTGTTGGATCCTGACCTCCCTGCACTCGAAATGGATTTTCTGGAGCTACAGAAGTCCAATTGGCGCGCTCTCAACGGCGTTGGAAAGTAGACATCCAGGGCTTTCCAGCAATATATAATAGTCCATACTTTTGCGCGAAGATAGATAACGTAACTTGGCGTTGAACGCCAAGTACATGCTGCTGTCTGGAGTTAAACGCCAGAAACACGTCATGATCCGGAGTTGAACGCCCAAAACACGTCATAACTTGGAGTTTAACTCCAAGAAAAGCCTCTACTCGTGGATAGCTTAGTCTCAGCCCCAGCACACACCAAGTGGGCCCCAGAAGTGGATTTCTGCACCAATTATCTTAGTTACTCATATTCTGTAAACCTAGGTACTAGTTTACTATTTAAACAACTTTTAGAGAATTATTCTGGACCTCATGACATTTTCAGATCTGAATTACATACTTTTGACGGCATGAGTCTCTAAACTCCATTGTTGGGGGTGAGGAGCTCTGCAGCGCTCGATGAATTAATACAATTCCTTATTTTCCATTCAAACACGCTTGTTCTTATCTAAGATGTTCATTCGCGCTTAATTATGGAGAAGGTGATGATCCGTGACACTCATCACCTTCCTCAGTCCATGAACGTGTGTCTGACAACCACCTCCGTTCTACATCAGATTGAATGAGTATCTCTTAGATTCATTACTCAGAATCATCGTGGTATAAGCGGATTGATGGCGGCATTCATGAGAGTCCGGAAAGTCTAAATCTTGTCTGTGGTATTCTGAGTAGGATTCTGGGATTGATGACTGTGACGAGCTTCAAACTCCTGAAGGCTGGGCGTTAGTGACAAACGCAAAAGAATCAATGGATTCTATTCCAACCTGATTGAGAGAACCGACAGATGATTAGCCGTGCTGTGACAGAGCATAGGAACGTTTTCACTGAGAGGATGGGAAGTAGCCATTGACAATGGTGACACCCTACATAGAGCTTGCCATAGAAGGGATTTTGCGTGTGGAAAAGGATTTCAAGGAAGAGTTGAAGTTCAGAGGACAAAGCATCTCCAAAACTCCAACATATTTCTCATTACTGAACAACAAGTACGCTTTGATTCTCTTTTATTTTCTAATAATTTTAAACACTTTAACTCTTACAATTAAATCCAAATAATCTTATGGCCTCCTGACTAAGATTAATAAAATAAATATAGCTTGCTTCAAACCAATAATCTCCGTGGGATCGACCCTTACTCACGTAAGGTATTACTTGGACGACCCAGTGCACTTGCTGGTTAGTTGTGCGAATTGCCAAAGAGTTAGATTGCATTTCGTGCACCAAGTTTTTGGCGCCGTTGCCGGGGATTATTTGAGTTTGAACAACTAAAGGTTTATTTTATTTCTTAGATTAGGAATAATTTATTTTTATTATTTTTATTGTTATAGAGTCATCAAATTCTGATAGGATAGTTTCTTTTCAAAAATTTCTTTTCAAAAATATTATTTTTCTTTTTTAATTGTTAATTTTTCGTGAGTTTAGTGTCTTGTTCTAAGTTTGGTGTTAATTGCATATTTTATATTTTCTTTAAAAAATTTTCGTGTTAGTGTTCTAGGTTCTTCCTTGATCTTCAAGTTGTTCTTGTTCACTTTTTTTGGTTGATCTTTAATTTTTTTCTTGCTTTGTGTCTTTTCTTGTTTCACTTGTGTTCTTTTTAAAGCATTAATTGGAATATTCAAAACAAGTGTTACATTTACTCCCAATTGGCTAGAATATTGGTTTATATTTTTTATTATTGGGTATACGCTTTGGAATCTTTTTCAAAAAAATAATTTTTCTTTGATTGAATCTTGTGCCAAACTTTAAGTTTGGTGTTTTCTTGTTAATCTTTTTACAATTTTCAAAAATTTTATTAAAGTTTTCTAAAAAGTTTTAAGTTTGGTGTTCTTTCTTTTATTCTTGATGTTCTTGTGAATCTTCAAAGTGTTCTTGAGTTTTTCTTGTGTCTTGATCTTAAAATTTTTAAGTTTGGTGTTCCTTGGTGTTTTCCCTCCAAAAATTTTCGAAAATAAGGAACATTAGATCTAAAAATTTTAAGTCTTGTGTCTTTTATGTGTTTTTCTCTTTCATCATAAAATTCAAAATTCAAAAAAATATCTTCTCTAACTAATTTTGAACTACTTTTTTCGAAAATTTTATATAAAAATTCAAATTTCAATTTCAAAATATTTCCAATTTCTTTTATTTATTTCATTTTTTTTTATTTTATAAATATTAATTCAAAAAAAAATAATATCAACATATAAATTATCCCTTGTATTCCATCATGGAAGCAAGTAGGAATGAACAGTCCAAGAGGACTCTGGGGTCATATGCTAACCCCACTACTGCTTCATATGGGAGTAGTATCTGTATACCCTCCATTGGAGTTAGTAGTTTTGAGTTGAATCCTCAGCTCATTATCATGGTGCAGCAAAACTGCCAGTATTCTGGTCTTCCACATGAAGAACCTACAGAGTTTCTGGCACAATTTTTGCAAATTGCTAACACAGTACATGATAAGGAAGTGGATCAGGATGTCTACAGATTATTACTGTTTCCATTTGCTGTAAAAGATCAAGCTAAGAGGTGGTTAAATAACCAGCCTAAGAACAGCATAAAAACATGGAAGCAGCTGTCAGAAAAATTTCTGAATCACTATTTCCCTGCAAAACGGATGACACAGCTAAGGCTAAGCATCCAAGGCTTCAAACAAGGAGATAATGAATCTCTTTATGATGCCTGGGAGAGATACAGAGAGATGCTAAGAAAATGCCCCTCTGAAATGTTCTCAGAATGGGTGCAATTAGACATCTTCTACTATGGGCTTACAGAAAAAGCTCAGATTTCTCTAGACCACTCAGCTGGTAGATCTATACATATGAGAAAAATGATAGAAGAAATTCAAGAGCTTATTGATACAGTTGCCAGAAATCAACATCTGTACCTAAGCAGTGAATCTTCCATGAAAGAAGAAGCTAAAACAATGACTGCAGAACTCAGTCTAGTGGATCAGGCTAATGAATTCAATCAGCAATTAGATTTTCTAACTCAGCAGCTAGCCGAATTCAAGGAAATACTACAGGAAACAAGAATGGCTAACAGGAATATGGAAGTACAATTAAAGCAGACAGAAAAGCAACTGTCAAAACAAATAGCAGAAGAATGCCAAGCAGTTCAATTAAGAAGTGGGAAAACATTAAATACCTCAATTCAAAGCAGCAGGAAACCAAGAAATGAACAAATGGCTACTCAAAATCCCTCTGAGGACAGTCAGAGCCCAGAGAGGAATAAAGCTGGCGCTGAACGCCCAGACCATGCTCATTCCTGGCGTTCAACGCCAGAAACAAGCATAAATCCGGCGTTGAACGCCCAAAGGGAGCATGGTTCTGGCGTTCAAACGCCAGTAACAAACAAGGAAGTAGCGTCTAACACCACTCCAGCTTCCACCTCTGGCATTCAAATGCCAGTGGGGATCAGTCACATACAAGTGCTGATAACAATCCTTCTAAAAAAGCTTCCCAACCCACTTCTGTAGGTAATAAACCTGCAGCAACTAAGGTTGAGGAATACAAAGCCAAAATGCCTTATCCTCAAAAACTCCGCCAAGCGGAACAGGATAAGCAATTTGCCCGCTTTGCAGACTATCTCAGGACTCTTGAAATAAAGATTCCGTTTGCAGAAGCACTGGAGCAAATACCCTCTTATGCTAAGTTCATGAAAGAGATCTTAAGTCATAAGAAGGATTGGAGGGAAACTGAAAAAGTTTACCTCACTGAAGAATGCAGTGCAGTCATTCTGAAAAGCTTACCTGAGAAGCTTAAAGATCCTGGGAGCTTTATGATACCATGTACATTAGAGGGTACTTGTACCAAGCAAGCTTTATGTGATCTTGGAGCAAGTATCAACCTAATACCTGCATCTACTATCAGAAAGCTTGGTTTCACTGAAGAAATCAAACCAACCAGGATATGTCTTCAACTTGCTGATGGCTCCATTAAATACCCATCAGGCGTGATTGAGGACATGATTGTCAAGGTTGGGCCATTTGCCTTTCCTACTGACTTTGTGGTGCTGGAAATGGAGGAGCACAAGAGTGCAACTCTCATTCTAGGAAGACCTTTCCTAGCAACTGGCCGAACCCTCATTGATGTCCAGAAAGGGGAAGTAACCTTGAGAGTCAATGAGGAGGAGTTCAAGTTGAATGTTGTCAAAGCCATGCAACATCCAGACACCCCAAATGACTGCATGAGTGTTGATATTATTGACTCTCTGGTAAGAGAGGTCAATATGGCTGAAAGTCTCGACTCAGAGCTAGAGGACATATTTAAAGATGTTCAGCCTGACCTGGAGCAATCAGAGAGAATAGTAGAACCTCTGAAAATCCCTCAGGAAGAGGAGAAACCTCCTAAACCCGAGCTCAAACCATTACCACCTTCCTTAAAATATGCATTCTTGGGAGAAGGTGATACCCTTCCTGTAATCATAAGCTCTACCTTAGAGCCACATGAAGAGGAAGCACTAATTCAAGTGCTAAGGACACACAAGACAGCTCTTGGGTGGTCCATCAGTGATCTTAAGGGCATTAGCCCAGCTAGATGCATGCACAAGATCTTACTGGAGGGTGACGCCAAGCCAGTGGTTCAACCACAAAGGCAGCTAAACCCAGCCATGAAGGAAGTGGTGCAGAAAGAGGTCAATAAGTTACTAGAGGCTGGGATTATTTATCCTATTTCTGACAGCCCCTGCGTGAGCCCTGTCCAAGTCATCCCTAAGAAAGGTGGCATGACAGTGGTTCATAATGAAAAAAATGAACTGGTTCCTACAAGAACAGTTACAGGGTGGCGTATGTGTATTGATTATAGAAGGCTCAATACAGCCACCAGAAAGGATCATTTTCCTTTACCATTCATAGATCAAATGCTAGAAAGACTAGCAGGTCATGAATACTACTGCTTCCCGGATGGATATTCAGGTTATAATCAAATTGCAGTAGATCCCCAAGATCAGGAGAAAACGGCATTCACCTGCCCATCTGGAGTATTTGCATACAGAAGGATGCCATTTGGCCTGTGTAATGCACCTGCAACCTTTCAGAGGTGCATGCTCTCAATTTTCTCTGATATGGTGCAAAAATTTCTGGAAGTCTTCATGGATGACTTTTCAGTGTTTGGAGACTCATTCAGCTCCTGCCTTAACCATTTAACACTTGTTCTAAAGAGATGCCAAGAGACTAACCTGGTTTTAAACTGGGAGAAGTGTCACTTTATGGTGACTGAAGGAATTGTCCTTGGGCACAAAATCTCGAAGAAGGGGATAGAAGTGGATCAAGCTAAGGTAGAGGTAATTGAAAAACTACCACCACCTGCCAATGTTAAGGCAATCAGAAGCTTTCTGGGGCATGCAGGATTCTACAGGAGGTTTATAAAGGATTTTTCAAAAATCGCCAAACCTCTGAGCAACCTGCTAGCTGCTGACACGCCATTTATCTTTGATAAAGAGTGTCTGCAAGCATTTGAGACTCTGAAAGCTAAATTGGTTATAGCACCAATCATCTCTACACCAGACTGGACATTACCATTTGAATTAATGTGTGATGCCAGTGACCATGCCATTGGTGCAGTGTTGGGACAAAGGCATGACAAGCTTCTGCACGTCATTTACCATGCCAGCCGTGTTTTAAATGACGCACAGAAGAATTACACAACCACAGAAAAAGAGCTACTTGCAGTGGTTTACGCCATTGACAAATTCAGATCCTATTTAGTAGGATCAAAAGTGATTGTGTATACAGATCATGCTGCTCTTAAATATCTACTCACAAAGCAGGATTCAAAACCCAGACTTATAAGATGGGTGCTGCTTCTGCAAGAGTTTTATATAGAAATAAGAGACAGAAAAGGGACAGAGAATCAAGTAGCAGATCACCTGTCCCGAATAGAACCAGTAGAAGGGGCGTCCCTCCCTCTCACTGAGATCTCTGAAACCTTTCCGGATGAGCAACTCTTTGCCATCCAGGACGTGCCATGGTTTGCAGACATTGCAAATTACAAGGCAGTGAGATTTATACCCAAAGAGTACAGTAGACAGCAAATAAAGAAGCTGATCACGGACGCAAAATATTATCTTTGGGATGAGCCGTATCTCTTTTAGAGATGTGCAGACGGAGTAATCCGTAGATGTGTGCCTAAGGAAGAAGCACAGAAAATCCTATGGCACTGCCATGGATCACAGTATGGAGGACATTTTGGAAGTGAGCGAACAGCCACAAGAGTCCTCCAATGTGGCTTCTACTGGCCTACTCTCTATAAAAACTCCCGAGTGTATGTACTTAATTGTGACAGTTGCCAAAGATCTGGCAATCTACCTCACAGTTACGCCATGCCTCAACAAGGGATCTTAGAGATTGAGTTGTTTGATGTATGGGGCATTGACTTCATGGGACCTTTCCCACCATCATACTCAAACACTTACATTCTGGTGGCAGTGGATTATGTATCCAAATGGGTGGAGGCTATTGCAACACCCACCAATGACACTAAAACAGTGTTAAAATTCCTCCAGAAACACATCTTCAGTAGATTTGGTATCCCTAGAGTGTTAATCAGTGATGGGGGCACTCATTTCTGCAATAAACAGCTTTACTCTGCTCTAGTTCGTTATGGAGTTAGCCACAGGGTAGCTACTCCATATCATCCACAAACTAATGGGCAAGCTGAAGTCTCAAATAGAGAACTCAAAAGAATCCTGGAACGGACTGTAATTAACCGTAGAAGGGATTGGGCAAGAAGCTTGGATGATGCTCTGTGGGCATACAGAACAGCATTCAAGACCCCTATAGGGACCTTTCCATACCAGCTTGTGTATGGTAAAGCATGTCACTTGCCAGTGGAACTGGAACACAAGGCCTATTGGGCAACCAGATTCCTAAACCTTGATGCCAAGTTAGCTGGAGAAAAACGATTGCTCCAGTTAAATGAGCTAGAGGAATTTAGACTCAATGCTTTCGAGAATGCAAAGATTTACAAAGAGAAAGCGAAAAGATTGCATGATAAGAAATTGTCATCCAGAGTCTTTGAGCCGGGGCAGAAAGTTCTGCTATTTAATTCTAGGCTCAAATTATTCCCCAGGAAATTAAAATCCCGGTGGAGAGGTCCATATGTCATTACAAACGTATCACCATATGGATACATAGAGCTTCAGGATAATGACTCTAACAAAAAGTTCATTGTTAATGGACAAAGAGTTAAACATTATCTTGAAGGCAATTTTGAGCGAGAATGCTCAAAACTGAGACTTAATTAAAACTCAGTAATAGTCCAGCTAATGACATTAAAGAAGCGCTTGTCGGGAGGCAACCCAGCTAATCACATAATTTAATTTTATTTGTTTCTGTTGATTTTTACAGGTATAAGTCAAAATATCCTCAAGGTAAAATGGCAATTGATTGGATTCACAAAGTTAAAGGGGAATTTAGAAGTTCACTGGCAAAAAAAGGCCAATAAGAAACATTTTTGGGCGTTGAACGCCCAAAAGAAGCACCCACTGGGCGTTCAACGCCAGTAAGGGTAGCCATCTGGGCGTTAAATGCCAGAGAGGAGCATCTTCTGGGCGTTAAACGCCAGAAAGAAGCACCTTCTGGGCGTTTAACACCAGATTGACAGCATCCTGGGCGTTCAGAAAAACGCCCAGTAACAAATGACTTCCTGGCGTTCAACGCCAGAAAGATGCACCAGCTGGGCGTTGAACGCCCAGGAGAAGCAACATTTGGGCGTTTAACGCCCAAACCATGCAGCAGTTGGGCGTTTAACGCCAGGATGGTGGGGAGGAGGTAAAATTCATTTTCTTTACAAAATTTCTAAATTTTTATGTTTCAATTCATAATTTCTTGCATTAACATGTTTCAAAATGTCATCCTTCAAATCAAATTGGTTTTCTAAGAACCCTAATTTCTAAAATCCCTTTTTCAAAAATTTCAAATATATCTTAATCCATAAAGACAAATTATTTTTCAATCCAATCCAACTCTTTTAAAGTTTGTTTTCAAAACTCAATTATCTCTTTAAAAATCTTTTTCAAAATTAAAAATTCAAATCTATCTTTTTAATTATTATTCATATCTTTCTCTTTTTAAACTATATCTTTTTCTTATCATATCTATCTTTTATAAATCATATCTTCTATCTTATCTTTTTCTTATTTTCGAAAATTCCCACCCCCCCTCCCTATATATTGAGTTTGGCTCCCCTCTCCTCATCACCATGCCACACTTGCTCTCCTCTTATCCCTCTTCTTTCTTCTCTTTTGCTTGAGGGCAAGCAAAACTCTAAGTTTGGTGTGGTTATCCGTGATCACAAAAACATACTCATCAAGATCATGGCTCCTAAAGGAAAACAACCCACCTCAAGAGACAAGAAAGAAAGTACTCCAAAGCCACTTTGGAATCAAGGGAAGTTCTTAACTAAAGAACATTCAGACCATTACTACAAAATAATGAGTCACAGATCAGTGATCCCGGAAGTCAAATTTGATCTGAAAGAAGATGAATATCCGGAGATCCAAGAGCGAATTCGAAACAGGAATTGGGAAATTCTGGCCAATCCTGAAACGAAAGTGGGAAGGAACATGGTTCAAGAGTTCTATGCTAATCTATGGTAGACAGACAGGCAAAGAATAATTGGAGCTTCTCTCTATGACCATCGGACCTTAGTCAGAGGAAAGATTGTTCATACCCATCCTGACAAGATCAGGGAGATATTTAAGATTCCTCAACTGAAAGATGACCCAGACTCCTTTAATAGGAGAATGATGCGGGTAAATAAAGGTCTAGACAAGATTCTAGAGGATATATGCATCCCTGAAGTCAGATGGACTACCAGCACCACTGGCACCCCAATTCAACTCAAAAGAGAAGATCTAAAACCAGTAGCCAGAGGCTGGCTAGATTTCATTGGGCGTTCCATATTGCCCACCAGCAACCGTTCTGAAGTTACCATTAAAAGAGCAGTAATGATTCACTGCATCATGTTGGGAAAAGAGGTAGAAGTCCATCAACTGATCTCATGTGAGCTATACAAAATAGCAAATAGGAATTCCAAGGATGCCAAATTGGCCTATCCAAGCTTAATTTCTATGCTCTGCAAAGATGCTGGAGTGAAGATGGGAATAACAGAATATATTCCAGTTGAGAGGCCAATCACTGGAATACCAATGGTCATACAACAGCAACAAGATGATTCAGCTAAGAGGAGAGCACAGGAAGCCCTCCCAGAACTGCCTCAATTCGAATATTGGGAACATCTTGAGGCTTTTATTTCCAAATTGCAAGAAGCTGTGGACCAAATAAAGGAAGAACAGAACAATCAAAGTGGCATGCTTTGCAAACTGCTTAAGGAACAGGAAGAGCAAGGACGTGATCTAAGGGAGCTAAAGCGCCAAAAATTAATCCTTGAAAAGTACCCCACAGATTAGAGGAACATCTACTCCTCAAAACAACAGGTTGCTGAGTTCCAATTTTTCTGCTTTAACTTGGTGATAGTATTATTATAGAAATTTACCTTAGGAGATATTTAGTAGTAGTAATTAGTATATCTATTTTGATTTTATTTCCAATTAAGCTATAATTTATTTTTCTCATCATCATCAGGCATGAATAAAGTAGTAGATTTTTTTTTTAGAATAAAGAAGTAATCTATATTTTTCGAGTTCTTAATAAATAAAAATTATAATTAATTATGTGTGGTGGCAATACTTCTCGTTCTCTGAATGAATGCTTGAACAGGCATAACTTGTACTTTGAATTTGATGAATATTGGCTCCTGAAAGAATGAGGAACACGAAAAATATTATTGATGATCTGAAAAAATCATGAAATTGATTCTTGAAGCAAGAAAAAGTAGTCCATTCAAAAAAAAAAAAGGGGAGAAGAAGCAGTAGAAAAAGCCAATAGCCCTTAAAACCAAAAGGCAAGGGTAAAAAGGATCCAAGGCTTTGAGCATCAATGGATAGGAGGGCCTAAGGAAATAGTTCCAGGCCTAAGCGGCTAAACCAAGCTGTCCCTAACCATGTGCTTATGGCATGAAGGTCCAAGTTACAAACTTGAGACTGAGTGGTTAAAGTCGTGATCCAAGACAAACAGAGTATGCTCAAGAGCTCTGGACACCTCTGACTGGGGACTCTAGCAAAGCTAAGTCACAATCTGAAAAAGGTTCACCTAGTCATGTGTCTGTGGCATTTATGTATCTGGTGGTAATACTGGAAAACAAAGTGCTTAGGGCCACGGCCAAGACTCATAAAATAACTGTGTTCAAGAATCAACATACTACACTAGGAGAATCAATAATACTATCTGAATTCTGAGTTCCTATGGATGCTAATCATTCTGAAATTCAAAGGATAAAGGGAGATGCCAAAACTGTTCAGAAACAAAAAGCTGCAAGCCCCGCTCATCTAAAAAGAATCTGAGCTCCATTTAAAACTCTTAAATATTATTACTTCTTAATTTCTCTCATCCTATTTTATTTATCTAGTTGCTTGAGGACAAGCAACAGTTTAAGTTTGGTGTTGTGATGAGCGGATATTTTATACGCTTTTTGGGGGTAATTTCATGTAGATTTTAGTATGTTTTAATTAGTTTTTAATAGAATTTTATTAGTTTCTAAGCAAAAATCATATTTCTGGACTTTACTATGAGTGTGTGTATTTTTCTGTGATTTCAGGTATTTTCTGGCTGAAATTGAGGAAGCTGAGCAAAAATCTAACTTAGGCTGAAAAAGGACTGCTGATGCTGTTGGATCCTGACCTCCCTGCACTCGAAATGGATTTTCTGGAGCTACAGGAGTCCAATTGGGGCGCTCTCAACGGCGTTGGAAAGTAGACATCCAGGGCTTTCCAGTAATATTTAATAGTCCATACTTTGCGCGAAGATAGACGACGTAACTTGGCGTTGAACGCCAAGTACATACTGCTGTCTGGAGTTAAACGCCAGAAACACGTCATGATCCGGAGTTGAACGCCCAAAACACGTCATAACTTGGAGTTTAACTCCAAGAAAAGCCTCTACTCGTGGATAGCTTTAGTCTCAGCCCCAGCACACACCAAGTGGGCCCCAGAAGTGGATTTCTGCACCAATTATCTTAGTTTACTCATATTCTGTAAACCTAGGTTACTAGTTTACTATTTAAACAACTTTTAGAGAATTATTCTGGACCTCATGACATTTTCAGATCTGAATTACATACTTTTTGACGGCATGAGTCTCTAAACTCCATTGTTGGGGGTGAGGAGCTCTGCAGCGTCTCGATGAATTAATACAATTCCTTTATCTTCCATTCAAACACGCTTGTTCTTATCTAAGATGTTCATTCGCGCTTAATTATGGAGAAGGTGATGATCCGTGACACTCATCACCTTCCTCAGTCCATGAACGTGTGTCTGACAACCACCTCCGTTCTACATCAGATTGAATGAGTATCTCTTAGATTCATTACTCAGAATCTTCGTGGTATAAGCCGGATTGATGGCGGCATTCATGAGAGTCCGAAAAGTCTAAATCTTGTCTGTGGTATTCTGAGTAGGATTCCGGGATTGAATGACTGTGACGAGCTTCAAACTCCTGAAGGCAGGGTGTTAGTGACAAACGCAAAAGAATCAATGGATTCTATTCCAACCTGATTGAGAACCGACAGATGATTAGCCGTGCTGTGACAGAGCATAGGAACGTTTTCACTGAGAGGATGGGAAGTAGCCATTGACAATGGTGACACCCTACATAGAGCTTGCCATAGAAGGGATTTTGCGTGTGGAAAAGGATTTCAAGGAAGAGTTGAAGTTCAGAGGACAAAGCATCTCCAAAACTCCAACGTATTTCTCATTACTGAACAACAAGTAACGCTTTGATTCTCTTTTATTTTTCTAATAATTTTAAACACTTTGACTTCTTACAATTAAATCCAAATAATCTTACTGGCCTCTTGACTAAGATTAATAAAATAAATATAGCTTGCTTCAAACCAATAATCTCCGTGGGATCGACCCTTACTCACGTAAGGTATTACTTGGACGACCCAGTGCACTTGCTGGTTAGTTGTGCGAATTGCCAAAGAGTTAGATTGCATTTCGTGCACCAGTCTGTCTGAACTGTCTAAGATGTCATTGGATAGCTCTACTGGATGATCTCTTCATCTGAAGAAGACACCT
The DNA here is from genome assembly GCF_014773155.1 of Arachis stenosperma. Classification (NCBI taxonomy): domain Eukaryota; kingdom Viridiplantae; phylum Streptophyta; class Magnoliopsida; order Fabales; family Fabaceae; genus Arachis; species Arachis stenosperma. Next base: position 49,430,274 of record NC_080378.1, on the reverse strand, counting down.
ACAGAAGCTCAAGAACTCATTGAAATGGTTGCAAATAACCAATTCATGTACACTTCTGAAAGGAATCCTGTGAACAATGGGACGAATCAGAAGAAAGGAGTTCTTGAGATTGATACTCTGAATGCCATATTGGCTCAGAACAAAATATTGACTCAGCAAGTCAATTTGATTTCTCAAAGTCTGTCTGGAATGCAAGCTGCACCAGGCAGTACTAAGGATGCTTCATCTGAAGAAGAAGCTTATGATCCTGAGAACCCTTCAATGGAAGAGGTGAATTACATGGGAGAACCCTATGGAAACACCTATAATTCTTCATGGAGAAATCATCCAAATCTCTCATGGAGGGATCAATAGAGAACTCAACAAGGTTTCAACAACAATAATGGTGGAAGAAACAGGTTTAGCAATGGCAAGCCTTTTCCATCATCTTCTCAGCAACAGATAGAGAATTCTAAGCAGAGCCACTCTGACTTAGCAACCATGGTCTCTGATCTAATCAAAACCACTCAAAGTTTCATGACTGAAACAAGGTCCTCCATTAGGAATTTGGAGGCACAAGTGGGACAGCTGAGCAAGAAAATTACTGAACTCCCTCCTAGTACTCTTCCAAGCAATACAGAAGAGAATCCAAAAGGAGAATGCAAGGCCATTAACATGACCCACATGGCCAAACTTGGAGAGGAGGAAGAGGCAGTGATCGCCATTAAGGAAGACCTCAATGGACGTCCACTGGCCTCCAATGAGTTCCCTAATGAGGAACCATGCGAATCTGAGGCTCATAATGAGACCATAGAGATTCCATTGGATTTACTTCTGCCATTCATGAGCTCTGATGAGTATTCTTCCTCTGAAGAGGACGAAATGTCACTGAAGAGCAAGTTGCCAAGTACCTTGGAGCAATCATGAAGCTAAATGACAAGTTATTTGGTAATGAGAATTGGGAGGATGAACCCCCTTTGCTCACCAAAGAACTGGATGACTTGTCTAGGCAGAAATTATCTCAAAAGAGACAGGACCCTGGGAAGTTCTCAACACCTTGTACCATAGGCACCATGACCTTTAAGAAGGCTCTGTTTGACTTAGGGTCAAGTATAAACCTCATGCCTCTCTCTGTAATGGAGAAGCTAGGGATCTTTGTGGTACAAGCTGCAAGAATCTCACTAGAGATGGCAGACAATTCAAGAAAACAAGCTTATGGACTTGTAGAGGATGTTCTGGTAAAGATTGAAGACCATTACATCCCTGCTGATTTCATAGTCCTAGAGACTGGGAAGTGCATGGATGAATCCATCATCCTTGGCAGACCCTTCCTAGCCACACCAAAAGCTGTGATTGATGTTGACAGAGGAGAATTGATCATTCAAGTGAATGAAGAATCCTCTGTGTTTAAGGCTCAAGGATATCCCTCTGTTACCATGGAGAGGAAGCATGAAGAGCTTCTCTCAAAACAGAGTCAAACAGAGCCCCCACAGTCAAACTCTAAGTCTGGTGTTGGGAGGCCACATCCAACTTCTAAGTTTGGTGTTGAACCCCTACATTCAAACTCTAAGTTTGGTGTTGGGAGGTTCCAACATTGCTTTGAGTATCTGTGAGGCTCAATGAGAGCCCACTGTCAAGCTACTGACATTAAAGAAGCGCTTGTTGGGAGGCAACCCAATGTTATATTTATTATTTTCCTTTGTTATTTTATGTTTTCTGTAGGTTGATGATCATGGAAAGCCACAAAATCAATTAAAAAAGAAAAAACATAATGAAAAACAGAAAGAAAAATAGCACACCCTGGAGGAAAACCTTGCTGCGTTTAAACGCCAGTAAGGGCAGCAAATGGGCGTTTAACGCCCAGTCTGGCACCATTCTGGGCGTTTAACGCTAGAAAGGGGCACCAGACTGGCGTTAAACGCCAGGAAAAGGCAAGAAGCTGGCATTAAACGCCAAAAATGGGCACCAGCCCGGTGTTTAACGCCAGAATTGGCATAAAGAGCATTTTTGCTCGCCACTTGGTGCAGGGATGAATTTTCCTTGACACCTCAGGATCTGTGGACCCCACAGGATCCCCACCTACCCCACCACTCTCTCTCTCTTCTTCACCCATTCACCAATCACCTCAACACCTCTTCTCCAAAAACCCCTCACCTATCAAATCCCACTATTCTCTTCACCACTCACATCTATCCTTCATAAAACCCCACCTACCTTACCATTCAAATTCAAACCACTTTCCCTCCCAAACCCACCTATACATGATCGAACCCTACCCCTCTCTCCACCCCTATATAAACCCATCTTCACCCCCTCATTTTCACACAACCTAAACACTACTTCTCCCCCTTGGCCGAACCACAAAGCCTCCTCCATCTTCTCCATTTTCTTCTTCTTCTACTCTCTTCTTTCTTCTTTTGCTCGAGGACGAGCAAACCTTCTAAATTCGGTGTGGTAAAAGCATTGCTTTTTTGTTTTTCCATAACCATTTATGGCATCTAATGCCGGAGAAACCTCTAGAAAGAGGAAAGGGAAGGCAAAAGCTTCCACATCCGAGTCATGGGAGATGGAGAGATTCATCTCAAAGGTGCATCAAGACCACTTCTATGAAGTTGTGGCCATGAAGAAGGTGATCCCCGAGGTCCCTTTCAAACTCAAAAAGAGTGAATATCCGGAGATCCAACATGAGATCCGAAGAAGAGGTTGGGAAGTTCTTACCAACCCCATTCAACAAGTCGGAATCTTAATGGTTCAAGAGTTCTATGCCAATGCATGGATCACCAAGAACCATGATCAAAGTGTGAACCCAGACCCAAAGAATTGGCTTACAATGGTTCGGGGGAAATGCTTAGATTTTAGTCCGGAAAATGTAAGGTTGGCATTCAACTTGCCCATGATGCAAGGTGATGAACACCCTTACACTAGAAGGGTCAACTTTGATCAAAAGTTAAACCAAGTCCTCTACCTTGGCAAGGTTATCCTTTCCTCATCTCATTTGTCACCTCTGTTATTCAGTTGGAATTGACATAGAGGGAGACATCCTCATTAATGAGGACAAGCCCATCACTAAGAAAAGGATGGAGCAGACAAGAGATCCCACTCATCATGAAATCCCTGAGATACCTTAAGGGATGCACTTTCCTCCACAAAACTATTGGGAGCAAATCAACACCTCCCTAGGAGAATTGAGTTCCAATATGGGACAACTAAGGGTGGAGCACCAAGAACATTCCAGCCTCCTCCATGAAATTAGAGAAGATCAAAGAATCATGAGAGAGGAGCAACAAAGACAAGGAAGAGACATTGAGGAGCTCAAGCACTCCATAAGATCTTCAAGAGGAATAACAAGCCGCCATCACTAAGGTGGACCCGTTCTTTAATCTCCTTGTTCTTTATTTTTCTATTTTTCGAATTTTCATGCTTATGTTTATCTATGTTTGTGTCTTATGATCATTAGTGTCTTAGTGTCTATGCCTTAAAGTTATGAATGTCCTATGAATCCATCACCTTTCTTGAATGAAAAATGTTCTTAATTGAAAAAGAGAAGAATTGCATGAATTTTGAATTTTATAACAGATTAATTATTTTGATGTGGTGGCAATACTTTGACTTCTGAATGTATGCTTGAACACTGCATATGTCTTTTGAATTTGTTGTTCATAAATGTTGGCTCTTGAAAGAATGATGAAAAAGGAGACATGTTACTGAGGATCTAAAAAATCATAAAAATGATTCTTGAAGCAAGAAAAAGCAGTGAATACAAAAAAACGAAAAAAAAAAGAAAAGGGGAAAAGAAAAAGAGAAAGAAATAAAGTTGTGATCCAAGGCTAAAAGAGTGTGCTTAAGAACCCTGGACACCTCTAATTGGGGACTCTAGCAAAGCTGAGTCACAATCTGAAAAGGTTCACCCAGTTATGTGTCTGTGGCATGTATGTATCTGGTGGTAATACTGGAAGACAGAGTACTTTGGGTCACAGCCAAGACTCATAAAGTAGCTGTGTTCAAGAATCATCATACTTAACTAGGAGAATCAATAACACTATCTAGATTCTGAGTTCCTATAGAAGCCAATCATTCTGAATTTCAAAGGATAGAGTGAGATGCCAAAACTATTCAGAGGCAAAAAGCTAAAAGTCCCGCTCATCTAATTAATACTGATCTTCATAGATGTTTTTGGAATTCATTGCATATTCTCTTCTTTTTATCTTATTTCATTTTCAATTTCTTAGGGACAAGCAACAATTTAAGTTTGGTGTTGTGATGAGCGGATAATTTGTACGCTTTTTGGCATTATTTTTAGTATGTTTTTAGTATGTTTTAGTTTGTTTTTATTGTATTTTTATTAGTTTTTAGTTAAAATTCACTTTTCTGGACTTTACTATAAGTTTGTGTGTTTTTCTGTGATTTCAGGTATTTTCTGGCTGAAATTAAGGGACCTGAGCAAAAATCTGATTCAGAGGCTGAAAAGGACTGCAGATGCTGTTGGATTCTGACCTCCCTGCACTCGAAGTGGATTTTCTTGAGCTACGGAGACCCAATTGGCGCGCTCTCAATCGCATTGGAAAGTAGACATCCTGGGCTTTCCAGCAATGTATAATAGTTTATACTTTTCCTGAGATTTGATGGCCCAAACTGGCGTTCCAAATCAGCTCAAAACTACCCTGCGTTAAACGCCGGAACTAGCACAAGAATGGGAGTTAAACGCCCAAACTGGCACAAAAGCTGGCGTTTAACTCAAAGAAAAGTCTCTACACATGAAAGCTTTAATGCTCAGCCCAAGCACACACCAAGTGGGCCCGAAAGTGGATTTTTATGTCATTTACTCATCTTTGTAAACCCTAGGCTACTAGTTCTCTACAAATAGGACCTTTTACTATTGTATTCTCATCTTGGTAGCCATCTTTGAGTAGTCTTATGCTATCTTAGATCATGGGGCTGGCCTCACGGCCATGCCTAGACCTTGTTCTTATGTATTTTCAACGGTGGAGTTTCTACACACCATAGATTAAGGTGTGGAGCTCTGCTGTACCTCGAGTATTAATGCAATTACTATTGTTCTTCTATTCAATTCAGCTTATTCTTATTCTAAGATATTCATTCGCACCTAAGAACATGATGAATGTGATGATTATGTGATGCTCATCATCATTCTCACTTATGAACGCGTGCCTGACAACCACCTCCGTTCTACAAGCAAACAAGGCTTGAATGTTTATCTCTTGGATCCCTTAATCGGAATCTTCGTGGTATAAGCTAGAATTGATGGCGGCATTCAAGAGAATCCGGAAGGTCTAAACCTTGTCTGTGGTATTCTGAGAAGGATTCAAGGATTGAATGACTGTGATGAGCTTCAAACTCCTGAAGGCTGGGCGTTAGTGACAGACGCAAAAGAATCAATGGATTCTATTCCAACCTGATTGAGAACCGACAGATGATTAGCCGTGCTGTGACAGAGCGCGTTGAACATTTTCACTGAGAGGACGGGACTATAGCCACTGACAACGGTGATGCCCAACATACAGCTTGTCATGGAAGGGAGTAAGAAGGATTGGATGAAGACAGTAGGAAAGCAGAGAGACAGAAGGGACAAAGCATCTCCATACGCTTATCTGAAATTCTCACCAATGAATTACATAAGTATCTCTATCTTTATTTTATGCTTTATTCATATATCCTCCATAACCATTTGAATTTTCCTGACTGAGATTTACAAGGTGACCATAGCTTGCTTCATACCAACAATCTCCGTGGGATCAACTCTTACTCGCGTAAGGTTTATTACTTGGACGACCCAGTGCACTTGCTGGTTAGTTGTGCAAAGTTGTGACATTATGTTTAGACCATGGTATTGAGCACCAAGTTTTTGGAGTCATTACCGGGGATTATTTGAGTTGTGAAAAGTAGAGATCACAATTTCGTGCACCACTTGTGCTTGTACTGATCCAGGAATCTCCACCAGTGTTTAGAATTCCAGTAGCCTCTGGGATCCCAAACTAGGCGCAGAAAGCCTTCAAGTAAGTTAAAGCAAGTGACAAGGCCCCAAGAGCATTGATTTCTAGATTGAATTCCGGGGTCCCAAACCTTGCTTTTGCACCCGTCTTCTTGTTGAGCAATATTGTTCCATCCGGGTGGTAAGCAGTCTGAATTCTCACTGAAGCAGCCAAACAACTTCCTAGACCCATTCAGCTGAGCTTTATACCAACCTTTGCGTATAAACTTTGAGCTTCCAACCATAATGAACTTTGCAGGACAATTCTTACCACTGACCATCTTCCTCTTACTCTTAATGCCACAAAGAGCTCTAAGTTGACCATCCATCTCCAGTAGCCCATATTCAAGTGGGATTAGAAAGCTAAGGGATATGAATTTTACCCACTTGAATGTTGTGAAGGATGATGGCAACTTAAGGGGAGGGGTCTCTAATAACTTTGGCAAGGTAATTTCAAACTCCACTCCCTTGTGCTCTTTGACAACTTCCACCTCTTTGCAAACTTCTTTGATTTTAACCTCTTCCTCTTGGTAGCTTTCTTCTAATTCAAACTATTCTTTGTTAATTACCAAGGGCATGGGAGGTTGTGCTTCTTCTTCTTTAATTTCCATATCTTGATCAACCTCTTCCAAGTCTTCAACTATGATATGCCTTGGAGGTTGTACACCCTCATCAGCATCAATTTCAATCGCCTTGGAAGGAAGCTCTATGTCTTAACATTCCCATAGAGGTTCAGCATCTCCTAAGTCTTCAACCACTTCTTCTTCTACAATAATTCTGGCTTCCTCCACTTGTTCCAGTACAGATTCATGCTTTTTACTGTCCACCGGAGTTTCTAATGTCTCCTTCATGCTATGTTCTTCATTAGATTGTCCACATGAAGCCATGGGGGTTCCTTGAGTGTCTGAATGTCGGGAAGCCAATTGATTTATTGCTTGATTCAATTGATGAAGGGTTGCCTGAAATTGATCCACTGTTTCCTGGAAATGATTCCTTGACTCTTGTTGCGCTCGGCTATCAGAAGTAGGATCATAGTGCTCTTAGATTGATGGATATGGAGATGGTGTATATTAAGGTGGTGGTTCTTGGGAGTAATTGGGGTGGAATGGGGTGGTTCTATATATGGTTCATACGGTTCATAGGGTGGTTGGTATGATGGATATGGGTTAGGGTCATATGGAGGTGAATGGCGGAAATGGGCTTGTGAGTGTGGTGGTTCAAACTCATGTTGAGGATATCTATCATTTTAGTATGCATTGTAGAGTGGTCTTTGTCTGTGATATCTAGGAGGGTGTTGTTGCCTAAAGGGTTGATCAGATCCTCTTGGCTCCGTCCATCTTTGATTGCTTTGACCTTGATGCATATTCCTGTTATAGCTTCCTCTTCTTGCAACATAGTTATAACCAGACTCATAGCCAAAGGGGTGAGAGTTCATAGTATTGAAAGAAAATAAAAATAAAAACTAACAAAAAGAACGTATTTTGAAAAAGATATAATTTTTGAAAAAGGATAAGATAAGATAAAAAATTTTAAAATCTGAATTTTTTTTTAAAATATTTACAATAACCAATAATAAGGCACACGTTTGCAATTCCCCGGCAACGGCGCTATTTTGAAGAACTGAAGATTAATGGTTTAGAAGTTATAGTAAACTCTCGTTGTAAGTATAGTTACTAAACCAAGCAATCAACCTTTCTTACAAACGTTTGGTTGTCACAAGTAACAAACCCTAAATAAATTGATAACCGAAGTATTTAAACCTCGGGTCGTCTTCTCAAGGAATTGCAGGGAGGTATGTTCTTATTATTGGTTATGAGTTTGTAAATTGGGGGATTTAGAGAATGAGGAACAAGTATGATAAATGATAAGCGAAATAAATAAATAACTATAAAATAAACTCTTGGCAAGGTTTGAGAAATTAGAAGTCCTATCCTAGTTATCCTTATCAATGATGATGAAAATTGAATCTTAATTCCACTTAGTTAACCTCTGCTGGTGCAAAGGAAGGTCAAGTGGCTAATTAGATTGATCTTCAAATCCTATTTAATTCCTAGAAAAAGATTGGGATCATAGAAGTTCAAGCTAATTGGCAAAGATAGCGGTTATCAATCATGTTGAGTTTGATAACTCAAGAGTTACTGATTTCTTAACCAAAGCCAAGAATGTAAAAGCTGAATTAAAATCATAAATCTGAAAACATCTCAATAATGTATAATCCTAACATGAAAATTGGGCAACATAAATTAAATACCAATAAAAGCATTAAAGTATCTGAAAATAAGAGATAAAATATAAAGTAAAGGAAATATTGAACCTGATGAAGAGTTGAATCCTAAATCCTTTAAGAAGAATCCTAATCCTAAAACCTAAGAGAGAGGAGAGAACCTCTCTCTCTAAAAACTACATCTAAAACCTAAAATTATGAATTATGAAAGCCTCCTGAGTCTCTGCATGTTCCCTGACTTTAATCTATATTTCTGGGCCAAAAATTGGGTTGAAATGCGGCCCGGAATCTCTGCCAGCGACTTTTGTAATTCTGCAGATTGCGTACGTCATGCATCCGCGTCGTCCACGCGATCGCGTCACTCAGCGTTTTTCGTATCACGCGTGCGCGTCGTCCACGCATTCGCGTCGTTCGTGCAGCTTCCAATCCGCGCGGTCACGTCAGGCACGCGATCGCGTTACTCTGATTTCTTCCATTTCGCGCGGTCGCGTGAGCCAAGCGACCGCATGACTTCTCGCTTGTCATCTCCTCAATTCCTTGTATTCCTTCCATTTTTGCATGCTTCCTCTTCATTCTCTAAGTCATTCCTGCCCTATGAAGCCTGAAACACTTAACACACAGATCAAGGTATCGAATGATAATAAGAGAGGATTAAGATTAGCTAAATTAAGACCAAGGAAGCATGTTTTTCAATCATACAACTAAACTAGGAAGGAATTGTAAAATCATGCAAATCATATGAATAAGTGGGTGAAAAGCTTGATAAAACCACTCAATTAAATACAATATAAACCATGAAATAGTGGTTTATCAGTACGCGTGACAAGTGTCACATGACCTCATTAAAGGCAACATGCTGGGGGTGATTTCTGAGCCATCCAAGCCCAAATCAAACTCATTTCTGATGCTATTTGATGCAAAATTCAAGAGGGAACAAGGGAGAGCAATTAGTATAGCTTAAGTATCATGCCTAAGGTAGTTTTCTAGAGAGAGAAGCTCCCTCTTCTCTTTAGAATCAGGGTAGATTTAGGTTAATCTCTCTTAGATTTATGGTTTATTTCTTGTTTTCATCTAGTTTCTTTTACTTTTCCTTGTTCAATTGCTTTGATTCTCTTAGTTCTTCATGTTGATTTCTCTTTTATGCCACTTTAGTTTATGAACCCTCTTGTTAATTTTTATTTCCTTTAATGAAATTTGTTGTTTTATGTTCTTTTAATACTTGTTTGAGTTATTGTTATTGATTTCTTGTATTTCTTTTATTGCACACACCAAGTGTTTGATAAAATGCTTGACTTAGGTTTAGAGTAGAATTTTGAGCATTCTTGGCTTGAAAAGAAGAAATTAGGTAATCTTGAGGAGTTAAGCCTCAAAGTAGTTCCTGAACTTGCACTCGAGCCTCAAAGTGATCCCTGAAATTAATAATTCCTCAAATTTGTCCCCGAAATTGCACTCTGGGACTCATAGTAGTCCTTAAGACATTTTTCGTTAACCAAAACCTTAAAACGATGTCGTTTTGAACAAAAAAAAGGCACAGTGTAGACCCCCCAATTCGAACCAAAAAAAAAAGAAAAAAGAAAAAAAAAAGTGTAGCGTAGAAACCCTCTCCCCCCTCCCTCCCAATTCCCAATCTGATCCATCCCCACCTTCTCCTTCCCCTTCCCTTTCTCCTTCTCCTTCTCCATCCCCATCCCCTTTCCTTTACCCTTTCCCTTCCCCATCCCCAACCCCTTCTCCTTCTCCTTCCCCTTAGCGTAGAACCACCCCCTTCCCAATTTCTAATATGTTCCATCCCCATCCCCAACCTCTCCCTTCCCCTTCCCCTTCCCCTTCCCCATCCCCAACCCTTTCTCCTTCCCCTTCCCCTTCCCCTTCTGCTTTTCCAACCTTCCATTTTTCCTTTCACATATATGTTCAGGTTGTTGTTGTTATCGCCGCTAGATGAGAAGGTGAAGATGGAAGAAGAGGAGGAGTCAAAAGCGGGTGGTTGTTGGTGCTGCACGGTGGAGGTGTAGTGGCGGACAGTGTGAGAGTGATGTTGAGAGTGGAAAGAGTAGTGATCGGGATTTTATTAATTTCAGGGATTTCGTTATTAAATTTGCCATTTCTTTTTGGTTTGCAGTGGTGGTTGTTGATAGTAAAAAATTTTGAAAGGATTTTCAGAGATAGATGAATTGAATATTTTGGTATAAAGCTAGTTGCATGACCCGTTTAATTAGAAGAGGAAGGGAAAGGGGAAGGGGAAAGAAAAGGGGATGGGGATGGGGATGGGGATGGAGAAGGAGAAGGGGAAGGGGAAGGTTGGGGATGGGGATGAAGAAGAAAGAGATGGGGATGGGGATGGGGAAGGAGAAGGGGAAGGGGACGGTTGGGGATGGGGATGGGGATGGAATAGATTGGGAATTGGAAATTGAGAGGGGAGGGGGTGGTTCTGCGCTACACTTTCTTTTTTTCTTTTTTCTTTTTTTTTTTGGTTCGAATTGGGGGGGTCTACGCTGCACCTTTTTTTATTTTTTTGGTTCAAAACGACGTCGTTTTAAGGTTCTGATGAACGGAAAATGTCTCAGGGACTACTACGAATCCCAGAGTGCAATTTCGGGGACGAATTTGAGGAATTATTAATTTCAGGGATCACTTTGAGGCTCGAGTGCAAATTCAGGGACTACTTTGAGGCTTATCATTAATACCAAATTTAGATTGGTGATCTAGAGTTGTTAGTTGATTTTGTTTCCATTGATGCTACTTGTGGATTAGGATTAACTAGTCTTATTTGATTTTCTCCCGATGTTGGAGATAACGAAATAGGATTAGCTCTTGATAATTATTGTGTTATAATTAATGACTAGAATAAAAAATCTAAACTCTCAATCCTTGCCATGAATGCCTCTTTTTAATAATTGTTATCTTTAGTAGTTGATTTACTTTACTGTCTACTTTAATCTTCTTGTCATTTAAATTTCTTGTCATTTAGATTATTGTCTTCTTATTTGCAAACTGCCCCTTGAACCTCATAACCAATAATACGCATACCTCACTGCAATTCCTTTGAGAGACGATCTGAGATCCAATACTCTCGGTTATTTTTATTAGTTTTCACTTGTAACAACCAAAATTAAATTTTGATTGAGGGTTGTTTATTGGTTTGGAACTATACTTGCAACGAAGTGATTTCTTTTATTTAGAAGAAATTTCTAGACCGACGATAACCTTCTTTCACTTCTTATAGGACTTCTTCTGTTGATTAGGTCGGAACACACTTTAGTAAGGGTGTGAAAATTTCTCTTCTATAGAGTACATTGTGGACCAAAGTGTAATTCTATACATCATGTATAAGTCTCTTTGGCTTTTTTTCCTTTTCAGGGAGGATATCGAATTTGAGGTATTCGATGATGGGGATCGTCCAACCCAAATTTAGGGTAATAATTGTCAGTACATTCAACCTGTCGTCTTCTTTGGTCATTGAAGGGGTGTGGAGAGTTTCCTGAATTAGACTTCTATTATTGTCCCCTGGCTTGGTGCTAGCCAACTTAAAGAGGGTATCAATTTGGCTTTTGAATTTTTTAATTATATGCCTGGCTTCTGCTTTATGGAATTGGGCTAATTGTTCCAGTGTTTCCTCCAAGTACTTTTTCATGTTGGGATCTTTAACTTGGTAGGTCCCATTTACTTGAGAAGTTATTACTTGAGAGTCAATAAACACTATTAATTTTGTTGCCTTGAGTTCTTTGGCTAGCCTCAAGCTAGAAAGCATGGCCTCATACTCTGCTAGAGGCTGAAAACTCGAATTTTAATGAAAGTTCTATCCGAGTTCCTTCTTGATTCTCAAGAATGATTCTTGCCCCCACTTCCGAATTTGTTTGATCACCCATCTACATATAGATGCCAGGCTGTAAGATCTCCTTGGGCTCCTTTATACTCAGCTAAGAAGTCAGCAACGTATTGGGATTCGATTACCGTACGAGTTTCCTATTTTAAGTTAAATCCAGATAGCTCACGACCCATTATAGCGTTCGACCCGCAATATCTGTCTTCTGGAGGATGTGCTTCATGGGTTGGTGATGACAAGTCATCATATACCTATTTTTCAATGCTTTTTCATACAAGAAATTGATGATTAGTGTTTAAATATTGCATTCTTTTGTGCTTAATTAGAATATTTCCTTGATCTTTTAAATTTATAAATCTTGTAGGAAATAAGAAGAAAAAGAAGCAAAGAAGCACAAAATAAGCTAAAAAGGAGAAAAAAAGAGCTTTCGGGCACACTTTGAAGTTGGAGCACACTTTGGAGCCTTAGGCCACGCTTTTAAAAGCATGGCCCATGACCAAATTAAAGGAGGAAGCAACCAGCACGCACATTGCCCTGCTCTTGCGAAGGGCAGGGCAATATCATGATGAAACAAAGTGAGGTTGGAAGCAAATTTTCGCTAAGTTAAAATCTGGGCGCTCACAGCATGACCATGCCTTCTTCAAAGGGCTATAACTTGAGCTACAAATGTCTGATTGATGTGCTTCCAGTTGCGTTGAAAAGCTGACGTTCAGAGCTTTCCAACGATATATAGCAATCCATATTTGACGTACAATTGAGGCATGAGTGAAAGGCATCTTTAAGGGCCAAAAATAAGCGAAATAAACCAAAATGCTTCCACCAAGGCTCGAAGAGGGAGACACAAGGAAACCAAGGAAGTCTGCTCTCTCAAGGAGAGCAGAGTTCTCTCTTGGAGAGCAATGTCGTGCTCTCTTCATGAAAATTCAAGGAAAAATTGCAGCAACTTCCTCCACCAAGTTTCGAACCAAGGATCTTTAGGAAGCCAAGCCTTATGCGTGAATTAGGTGCCAAGAAGAAAAAGCCAAGCAATGCACTCCATGGGGTTCGAACTTGGCACTCCCCTTGGAAGCACCAATGCTCCGCTCACAAAGAGAGCAGAGCGCTATTCCTTGGTGCACACGAGCATCATGACACGGGCAGGAATTGAGCGCGCAAGACACACATGCAAGGCTCCACTGCTCCGCCCTCCACAAGAGCAGGGCAGCATCCTGATGCCTCACTATACTCAGCACGCAACATGCATCCCCACACAAAGCTTCACTGCTCTGCTCTCCACAAGAGCAGAGCAGCCTCCTAGGAGCAACATGGGCCAAAATTCAACTAAAATTCCATTTAAATTCAATTTCTCTCCAAATTGAATCAAGACCAACCAAACCCATTTCTCCTCAAATCCAAAGCAAGCAAAGCCCACATCATCACTCAAAGGCACATGGATCAATTAGATTAGGATTTTCATTTTAATTGTAATTTGTTTTAATTTTATTTTCATTTTCACTTTGTAAAGCCTATATAAATGCATCAATTCCATCTCACTAGGGAGGCTAGCTCCACTAGGGAGCATTAGGAGTAGTAGTAGAGAGCTCTCTCTTTTAATTTTCCTTTCTGTTTGAATTTTGGATTGAGATTGAAAGGAATTCTATTTTCATTCTCTATCTGCACTTCTCTTGTTCTTCTTCTGCATAATTGAGAATTGGATTTACATTTCACTTGCTGTTTGATTTACTTCTCTTCTGCTGATTACTTTCTACTTTGATCAAGGAAGGAATTGAGATCTAGACTTGTTTTCTAGTCTCTTTGATTTCCTGAGATCTTCATTTGATTTTCTAATTGAGTTGAATTTAATTTCTGTTTGCTTCTTCAAACAATTCTGCTTTCTGTTTGAGATCGGTTGCAAGTTACTGCATCTTTTACTTCTCTGTTTGATTGCCATTTACAATTTCTTGTTTGATTTCTTAAATCCCAGCTCCTAAAATCCTTTTATTCTTCCTGCAATTTAAATTTCCAGTTGCTTGATCTACTGCTTTCATTTAAATTTCCTGCTCCCACTTCCTTTTATATTCAATGCAATTTACATTTCTTGTCACTTAAGTTTCTACAATTTACATTGCTTGCTCTTTAAGTTTCTGCCCATTTACTTTATGCACTTTTAATTCTTGCAATTTCCTTTCTGTTGGCTATAATTTCACTCAATTCATCAATGTTAGCTTGACTAAACTAATCACCCACTAAAGTTGCTTTATCCATCAATCCCTGTGGGATCGACCTCACTCTAAGTGAGTTATTACTACTTGATGCGACCCGGTACACTTGCCGGTTGGATTTGTGTGTTGGAAATTCGTTTTTCCACAAAAACACCATCAAGTTTTTGGCGCCGTTGCCGGGGATTGATTAGATCAACAATGATTAAGTGGGTGAGAAGTCTAGATCAAGCATTTTTCTATTTTTGTTCTCTGTTCTAAGTTGAAACCAAGGTGTTTGTGTTTTTGCCTCACTAAGCAAAACTCATCTCTGATATGAGTAATTTTAATTTTTATTGGTGTTGTGTTTTACAAAATTCAAATGGAGTTCACCTCATCTTTTAATCAAAAAAACTTCATGGGATATTGCCCACCATCACAATATGATTCAAGTCACTATTCTAATGGTGGTTGGAAATATCACCAAGAAGATACAAATTCTGAGCACTCCAATCCATGGAGATTTGCTTCAGAACCCCAAGATGAGCAAGAGAATTATGAGGGATACCAACCACCACCACAAAATGATTCATATCATTATCCTCATGGTGGATGGGAGTATCAACAAGGAATGAGGGAGTATGAACAATCAAGTGAAATGAACTATTTCCCAGAGCCACAAAGTGACTCATACTGTGATGGCACGTACACAAATGATGGCTGAAAAGGGAAATGCAATGATTCACATTCTAATTATTTAAGGACATTATCACTTGATTGTGCTGCCAAAGCATACTTGGAAGAATGTTCTTCCATGCCACAAAATAATTCAAACTGTGATGAATTCAATAATCAATCAAATTGTGGGTGGGAAGATCAAAACCAAGCAGCATTCAATAGTTCATACTCCACTTATCAAAAGATATCATCACCTGAGCAAACCTTTAATTCATTCATGAAAAGCTGTCCAACCTCACCTCCTAGTTTTTCATCTGAAAATTCTTCATCACTTAACTATCCCTTGACACAAAATCTCTTCCAAAACTCACAATCCACACAAATTTCCATGAACCAAAGCCTCTCAAGGCTTGAAACCATGCTTGAAAGCTATGAAAGGGAAGCACAGAGATCCTGGAAAGAACGAGAAAATTCCCTCACAAACATGGAAGTAATGTTAGCTCAATTGGTGAGTGCAACAAAAAAAGAGGAAGGGCAAGAAGAGGAAGCCTCTGTATCAAGTGAACTTTCAATGAAGAATGAGGTTGTTGAAAATGAAACTGCACCTGAGGTGACAAAGGAACATGAACATTCACAACCCTCACAAACTTCCCTTGAATCTGCGATCGACAAATATGAAGAGGAGATGAAGAAATCTTGGGAAGAAAAACAAACCTCCTCCATGAAATTGCTATTAAGTCAATTGTTGAGTACAAGGGAAGAAGTGGAGGAGCAAGAAAGTGAGGAGACACTCAAGAAAGTCCAAACTCAAGTGAAGCAGAGAATTACATGAAGGAAGAGCTTACTGAACCACCAATTCAAGAGGCTCTTAATGAAGACAAAACTCCAATAATCACACAGCAACCAAGTCTTGAATCCAAAGAAGTGAAGGCAATTGACAAAAGCACCAAGAAGAGGATTGTGACCAAGATATCAAGGACAACATTCAAGAAAAGGTCAACTACAAACAATCCTCCCCCTGATCAAGCAAGCAAGCTCAATCAAGCCAATTTCAAAAGAAAGCTTGCTGAAAGGAGACCAAGACAGGGGACAATAGCTGAAACTTCTCCTCCCTTGAAGTCATTCCTCTTAACAAACTGGAAGAAGAGGAAGAAAGTGAAGAATAAGTAAACAGTAGGTAACATTCCTTCTCTTTGCTTTGTTTAAATTTCAATAAATTGGCATATGATCACATTCTAAGTTTGGTGTTGCCTTGCAACAAATTGTTTTCAATCCTTTTTGGATAATTGCATCAATTCTACATGAAAGTGACACACCAAGATTCTAAGTTTGGTGTGCCACTTATTTTCTATGCAAATCATTCAGCAACATCACTTGTCTGCATAATCATATTGCCTTTTACAGTGTTATTTTTCTTCTTAGTTGGATAATTTTTTTTTCTCTTTGTTTCATTTATTTACTTGTTTTTTTTTTATGCTTTCTTTCATTAACTGTTTTTGTTAATACATCACCAAGACATCCTTATTCATGACAGACTCTTCATTTGGTGATTGTATTGAACAAATAACAGTTTCTTTTGTTTAGTTTTAGTTCAAATAAATTGACATACGATTGCATTCTAAGTTTGGGGTTGCTATGCAACAAAATTTGGTTCCAATGTTTACTAGATACTTGCATCAAGTCCAAGTGAAAGTGTCACACTAAGTTTGGTATGCCACTTATCTTTTATGCAATGTATCATGCTCACCTTCTTATGTTTGCAATCAAAATGTCTCTGTCTCTTGTTCCTTGATTGTTATCTTTCATTTTGCTTGCTTAAAACACATGTAATGCTAACATTTCATTGTGTAAGACATTCATGATCCATCTTAGCCCCATAGCCATTATTCTAATTGTTGCTTGAGGATAAGCAAGCATTCTGAGTTTGGCAAGGGAAAGAGGAAGAATAGAGGAAAAAGGACAACAATAATGAAGATGAACTACAAGGTTGTAGAGTTCCTTTTCTTCTCATTTGTTTCCAGCACTTAAATTGCATGATTGTCTTCATCTTTTCTGTTTACATGTGTGTATGAATAAAGCATAGCTTGAATCTTGATTTGTAACATATTGCTATGGCATTATGACTACCAACTTGAGCTTTGTGAATTCAAAAGCAATAAATCATCATGATCATAAACAAACAAGGAATTAAAGAAGATTTTAGCATGTGCATACAAGTATTGAAAAGCTAGTTTGATTAATTGTTGCTCAATTGCATTGGATTTTATTTAATTGAAGTTTTTATCTAGGACATTTTGTGAAATCTTTTGATCGTGAAAACCTTGAAAAAAACAAAAAAGGGCAAGAAAAGAAAAAGGGAAAGAATGAGAAAGCTGAAGGCTCTGAGTACCAATGGCAATTTATTTGTTAAGTGCTTGTGGTGTTCATGTATCAAGCCAAATGCTTGAAAACAAAACACTTAGAAGTCAAGGCTAGGCTCAAGTGCAAAAGCACTCCCTCAAAACTCAAGGTTCTGAGCATCAATGATTAAAGAGTCAAGAAAAGAAAAAAAAAATGATGATCTTAATGAAGTCCTCTAATTAAATGCTTGTGGTGCTTATGTATCAAGTGGTAATACTTGAAAACAAAGCATTTAGAAGTCGTAGCTTTATTATCAACTCATGGAGCAAAGCACCCAAAAGGAGAAGCTAATAAGAAAAACAAAAGCTTGTTTCAAGGAAGAAATATAAGAGAAAGATTTCATAAATTGAGCTAGATAGAAGCATTAATCATTTACATCCCTTTTGTGATTGTAGCATGCTTAGAAAACTAGCTAACCATGAACATTGAGTTGCTATTCTTCTTACCTTGGATTGTCAATCTTTATTGCATGATTCTTTTCTTGCTTGGGGACAAGCAAGGTTTAAGTTTGGTGTTGTGATGACAAGTCATCATATACCTATTTTTCAATGCTTTTTCATACAAGAAATTGATTATTAGTGCTTAAATATTGCATTCTTTTGTGCTTAATTAGAATATTTCCTTGATCTTTTAAATTTATAAATCTTGTAGGAAATAAGAAGAAAAAGAAGCAAAGAAGCACAAAATAAGCTAAAAAGGAGAAAAAAAAAAGCTTTGGGGCACACTTTGAAGTTGGAGCACGCTTTGGAGCCTTAGGCCACGCTTTTAAAAGCGTGGCCCATGACCAAATTAAAGGAGGAAGCAACCAGCACGCACATTGCCCTGCTCTTGCGAAGGGCAGGGCAATATCATGATGAAACAAAGTGAGGTTGGAAGCAAATTTTCGCTAAGTTAAAATCTGGGCGCTCACAGCATGACCATGCCTTCTTCAAAGGGCTATAACTTGAGCTACAGATGTCCGATTGATGTGCTTTCAGTTGTGTTGGAAAGCTGACATTTAGAGCTTTCCAACGATATATAGCAATTCATATTTGACGTACAATTGAGGCATGAGTGAAAGGCATCTTTAAGGGCCAAAAATAAGCAAAAATAAACCAAAATGCTTCCACCAAGGCTCGAAGAGGGAGACACAAGGAAACCAAGGAAGTCTGCTCTCTCAAGGAGAGCAGAGTGCTCTCTTGGAGAGCAATGTCGTGCTCTCTTCATGAAAATTCAAGGAAAAATTGCAGCAACTTCCTCCACCAAGTTTCGAACCAAGGATCTCTAGGAAGCCAAGCCTTATGCGTGAATTAGGTGCCAAGAAGAAAAAGCCAAGCAATGCACTCCATGGGGTTCGAACTTGGCACTCCCCTTGGAAGCACCAAAGCTCCGCTCACAAGGAGAGCAGAGCGCTATTCCTTGGTGCACACGAGCATCATGACACGGGCAGGAATTGAGCGCGCAAGACACACATGCAAGGCTCCACTGCTCCGCCCTCCACAAGAGCAGGGCAGCATCCTGATGCCTCACTATACTCAGCACGCAACATGCATCCCCACACAAAGCTTCACTACTCTGCTCTCCACAAGAGCAGAGCAGCCTCCTAGGAGCAACATGGGCCAAAATTCAACTAAAATTCCATTTAAATTCAATTTCTCTCCAAATTGAATCAAGGCCAACCAGACCCATTTCTTCTCAAATCCAAAGCAAGCAAAGCCCACATCATCACTCAAAGGCACATGGATCAATTAGATTAGGATTTTCATTTTAATTGTAATTTGTTTTAATTTCATTTTCATTTTAACTTTGTAAAGCCTATATAAAGGCATCAATTCCATCTCACTAGGGAGGCTAGCTCCACTAGGGAGCATTAGGAGTAGTAGTAGAGAGCTCTCTCTTTTAATTTTCCTTTCTGTTTGAATTTTGGATTGAGATTGAAAGGAATTCTGTTTTCATTCTCTATCTGCACTTCTCTTGTTCTTCTTCTGCATAATTGAGAATTGGATTTACATTTCACTTGCTGTTTGATTTACTTCTCTTCTGCTGATTATTTTCTACTTTGATCAAGGAAGGAATTGAGATCTAGACTTGTTTTTTAGTCTCTTTAATTTCCTGAGATCTTCATTTTGATTTTCCAATTGAGTTGAATTTAATTTCTGTTTGCTTCTTCAAGCAATTCTGGTTTCTGTTTGAGATCGGTTGCAAGTTACTGCATCTTTTACTTCTCTGTTTGATTGCCATTTACAATTTCTTGTTTGATTTCTTAAATCCCAGCTCCCAAAATCCTTTTATTCTTCCTGCAATTTAAATTTCCAGTTGTTTGATCTACTGCTTTCATTTAAATTCCCTGCTCCCACTCCCTTTTATATTCAATGCAATTTACATTGCTTGTCACTTAAGTTTCTACAATTTACATTGCTTGCTCTTTAAGTTTCTGCACTTTTAATTCTTGCAATTTCCTTTCTGTTGGCTATAATTTCACTCAATTCATCAATGTTAGCTTGACTAAACCAATCACCCACTAAAGTTGCTTGATCCATCAATTCCTATGGGATCGACCTCACTCTAAGTGAGTTATTACTACTTGATACGACCCGGTACACTTGCCGGTTGGATTTGTGTGTTGAAAATTCGTTTTTCCATAAAAACACCATCAGTTGGTTAGTTCGGACCTTTTTGGCGTAGGCCTGGAAATAAGATCGGAGCCTTCTAGAGGTAAGGACAAGGGCATACACGAACTTTTCTTTTTTTATAGTTTAGTTTTGTACCCTGTAGAACCATGCTAGTATAGTAAATTGGTTGTTGTCTGTTCTTGTCTTCTCGGATGAGAGAGGAGGCTATAACCTTGCTTACAACTACCAAGTGCAGTATGAGCTCGTATCTTTTTTTAGGTCGGATGAGGATTGGTGGCTGACTCAAAAGGTTTTTGAAGTATTGAAAAGTTAGCTCACATTCCTGGGTCCACTTGAATTGGTATTTGATAAACCACTATTTTATGATTTATTTTGTGCTAAATTGAGTGGAATTTATTAGATTATTCCCACACTTATTCATAAAATTCACATGTTCTACATTGCCTTCCAGATTTCATGTTATGATTGAAAACTCGCTTCCAGAGCTTTTAAATTGTCAAATTTTAACTCCTCTATATATCATTCGATACCGTGATCTGTGTGTTAAAGTGTTTCAGGCTTTATAGGGCAAGAATGGCTTGGAGAATGGAAAGGAAGCTTGCAAAAATAGAAGCAACACAAAGGAATAATGAAGCTGACAAGCGGGACGTGACGCGTACGCATAGATGACGCGTACGCGTGACCAGCACAAAAGAAGAGCGACTCACGCGTACGCGTGACTAAGGACTTCACCAAACGACGCGCACGCGTGACCCACGTGTACGCGCGATGTGCGCCACGTGCAGAAGTTGCAGAAATCGCTCCCAGCGATTTCTGAGCTCTTTTTGGCCTAGTTCTAGGCCCAGAAAACATAGATTAGAGGCTGGGAGTGAGGCAAAATAGAGGGGGACATTCATTCATCACATTCACAGAACTTTAGGTTTTAGATGTAGTTTTAGAGAGGGAGGTTCTCTCTTCTCTCTTAGGTTTTAGGATTTAGGATTTCTTTAGGATTTAGGATTATCTCTTCTCAATTCCAGGTTTAATGTTCCTTGACTTAATTCTCTCCTACTCTTATTGACTTTAATACTTTGATCTATACTTCCCTTTTGTGATTGGATTCTCTATTTAATATAATTTGAGGTATTCATATTCAAGATTGCTCTCTTTTGATCATGTTGCTGATATTTGAGATTGGTTATTTGGATGTTATTATCTCCTATTGCTTCTCTACTATTTGGTGTTATGCCCTCCAAGTGTTTGATAAAATGCTTGGGAGGATTTTAATTTAGATTTTCACCCTTTTGGCCTTGGTTGAGTAATTAGTGACACTTGAGTTATCAAACTCCTTTGATTGATTGCTAATTGAAAGTTGCTAATTAACTTGAATTCCACTAACTCTAGTCTTTCCTTGGGAGTTGACTAGGACTTAAGGATTCATATTGATTTATCCACTTGACTTACCTTCATAGTTAGAGGTTGACCAAGTGGGAGCAACGGACAATTCTCACCACAATTGATAAGGATAACTAGGATGGGACTTCCAATTCTCATACCTTGCCAAGAGTTTTTATTGTTATTTTTCTATTCTCTCTACAATTTACTCTTCTCATTTCTCATCCCCACGACCCCAATTTACACAACTCATAACCAATAATAAGAACACTTCCCTGCAATTCCTTGAGAGACGACCCGAGGTTTAAATACTTCGGTTATTATTTATTAGGGGTTTGTTACTTGTGACAAACAATCATTTTGTACGAAAGAATTCTTGTTGGTTTAGAAACTATACTTACAACGAGCTTTTGTTTATGAGTTCTAGACCACGCAAGAATCCGTTCATCAAAATGGCGCCGTTGCCGGGGAATTGCAAACGTGTGCCTTGTTATTGGTTATTGTAAATATCTGCTTTTTGCTTTTTGTTAGTTTTAGGACTTAATTGCTTATTTTTTTATTAGTTTTTGTTTTTATTGGCTACTATGAATGCTCATCCCTTTGGCTACGAGTTTAGTTCAAATTATGCTGCAGGGAATGGAAGCTATAATGTGAACATGCATCGAGGTTGGGACAATCGAAGATGGGAGGAGCCACAAGGATTTGATCAACCCTCTTGGCAACAACCCCCTCCAATGCACTATGACCAACAACCATATTATGGTGCATACCAAGACAATAGTTATGGTGGACCTCTTCGTGACAACCAACCTCCGCCAGATTACTATAGTCAAGAACCATTTCAGGGTGCGCACCGAAATAATAAATATGGTGGACCCCCTTGTAGTTACCAACAGGTACCACCATATTCCTATGAACCCCCTCTGCAGCATAGCTTCGAACCATCATACTCACAAGTCCCTTACCATTAAACACCCTCATATGATCCTGACCCGTACCCACCATGCCACCCACCCTATGAGCCATATGAATCATATCCAGAATTATCCCGATTTCAACCCAATTACTCCCAAGAACCATTACCTCCATATGCACCATATCTATATCCATCTACCCACGAGCCATATGATCCTGATCGTGTAATCCAAGCGAAACAAGAATCAGGGGATCGTCTCAAGGAAACAGTGAATTGATTTTATGCAACTCTTTATCAGCTGGAGCAAGCGATAAGTCAATTAGCTTCCCAACGTTCGGACACTCAAGGTATCCCCACGGCATCACGTGGAGAGTCTACTGAAGAACTCAGCATGAAGGAGAAGCTAGAAACTCTGGTGGACAGTGAGCAGCATGACTTTGTGTTGGAGTAGCTGAAGGAAGCTATAATTGTTGAAGAGGAAGAGGTGATCGAAGACTTAAGAAATGCTGAACCTCCATGGGAATCTAGAGTTGTAGAGTATTCTCCCAATAAGCTTGAAATTAATATTGAGGAGGATCGTGCACAACCTCCAAGGCATGTCCCCTATGAAGAATTGGACGGAATAATTCAAGAGGCGAGTTCCCTTGAAGATGATGATCACGAATTATACCCCTCTTATTATGACTCTACATCCGCCATTGAACCCTTTGAGCTTGAAGAATCTTCCCCAAGTGAATTTGAATTTGATGCGGAGGTAGACTTTTCTCAACCTCCAACTTATGACCTGAGTGACGGGGAAGAATCAGAAGAATTTGATGAGGTTGTGATTGAAGTTGAAGAGGTTTGCAAAGAGGTGAAAGAATTCAAGGAAGAACATAAAGGAATAGAACTTGCAAGACCATTAGAAACAACTCTCCCGAAACCATTACCATCTAATACAACATTCAAGTGGGTAAAGTTCTTATCTTCAACCTTTGCTTTCCCACTTGAATATGGGTTACTTGAAATGGATGGTTAGCTTAGCGCTCTTTGTGGCTTTAAGAGCAAGAGAGAGATGGTCAGTGGCAGGAGTTATCATGCAAGGTTCAGGATGGTTGTATGCTCCAAGTTGAGATACACGGGTTAGTGCAGAGCTCGAATACATGGGTTGAGAAGGCTGTTTGGACATTCTGATGAAGATTCAACTCTCTTGCCACCCAGTTGGAATAATGAAAATCAATTCAAAGATGGGTGCAAAAGCAAGGTCTGGGATCTCAGAATTCAATCTGGCATTCCATACTCTTGGGGTCGTGTTACTTGCTTCAATTTGCTTGAGGACTTTCTACGTCTAATTTGGGACCCTGGAGGTTGCTGGAAGTACAAAAGTTGTTGGAGATTCCTGGATGAGTTCAAGCATAAGCCGCCATAACAGGGAGCTCATCCAATGTCCAACTTAAGGACAATAACTAAAAGTGCTAGGTGGGAGACAACCCACCATGGTATGATCGTACCTTTTCACCTTTAGTTTTGTTTTATTTTATGCTTACTCGTCATAATTTAGAAATCATAACTCATGCATCATTACCTGCATTGCATTCTGCATAGTGCATAAAAAAAAAGAGTTGTGCCCATGCATGCGCATCGAAACCAATTCGATGCTTCCATCCAACGACCAGAAAGTTGAGATGGAATCACGCGGCTGGTGTGCTAGAAGCACAATTCATGCCACGCGTACGCATCCCTGACGTGTACGCGTTACCTCCATTATTAGCACATCACACGTAGGCATGTGCGACGCACACGTGTCATACGGAAAATTATGTTCCCTTCAGAGCAAGCAGAGGATTGTGCGAAAACGACGCTGGAACTGTGCGTTTAGCACCATTTCAATCGACGCGTACGTGTGCCTCACGCGTACGCGACACCTTCATTTATCCCCTTCACGCGTGCGCGCCAATACAATTTTTGCCTTTCCACGCATGCGCGTGATTCACGCGCACGCGTGCATTTGATTTTTTTAAACCCTTTTGCGAGACCCCTCGCGTCACTCACTCCCTCTCTTTCCCTCTCTTTCCCTCCAACACTATCAACCCCCCCTTCTCCTCCATCACTGCCCAGCGTCACCACCACCACCGCCGCTCACCGCCACCCCCCAGACGACCCGGCTCTATCGCGGATCACCCCTGCCCCACCCCCATTCCCTCTTCTTCTTCTCTTTCCTCTCCTCTCCACTCTTCCCGTTGCCCTAATCGCCACCGCAACCCTTGCCACCACCGTCGCTGACCACTACCCACTTCCCTTCCTTCTTCTTCTCCTTCACCCTCGCTCTCTTCCCCCCTCTTTTCTCTCTACCCTCTCAACCCCCTGGTTCACCAAATCGGCCGCGCCTCCCATCGCCGCTGCAGAGCCACCACGTCGCCGCCACTTCCGGTGACACCAATCCCCTTTCTCCCTTCCCTCATTCTAGTATCACAGCACCTTCCAGGTTTTACTATCTCTTTCTCTGCAAACACAAATTCTACTTCTGTTAAATTAAGTTAGCTAGCTTAGCTACAGTTTGTTCAATTAGGTTAGTTAGAGATGCATGTTCATAGTGGATTTTAGGTGGTTAGGTAGCTAGGATGTGGTTAGTGGATTTAGGTCTGATAATTCCACCGTTCCTGCTTTCTTAATTGGTTGATTTCATATCGCTTTGCTGAATGATTTGTGTTGTTGCTCTATGTATATCTTGTTGCTGCAATGATGAATTCTGATTCACATACATTGTTTTCCTGCTGCCTTGCTGCATCAATTTGTGTTTTTCTACTTGATGACGCCTGAACCACATGAATTGTTTGATTATTTGCTTATTCGATGCTATCTGGTTCATATGCATGATCTTTCTGCTGTTGTTTCTTACCTGGGAAGTCCAATTTTTAGCCGGCATACTGCCAAAATTTTTGGAAAATCTATTTTAATTGGACTTGCACCTGCAAAATTGACCTTGGCACTTCTTGACTGGAAACTTCTTTTGATTCAGACCAAGGTCAATTCCTGGGTCAATTGATCAGCTTCCGCTTTATTTTGGTTCCCTCTTATGTTCATTCGTTATTACTAGCACTAATTGACGGAATTCTGAGTCAATTAGGTTTTTCATGCTATTTGCCAAATTACTGAATTTCTTATGAGTTTTGCTACTTGTTTGATTTTTCGGGAACGTCCATTTCACTGCCAGAATGCTGCCCACTTTTCCTGAATCCTGTTTTCCATATCTTCCACTCATGAATTGACTTTGGTGCTTTTTGAAATAGTGATTTATTTGGTTTACACCACAGCCACTTCATGAGTTGCTGGGCTAGCATTCCCTTTTTCCTTTGATTTCCCTTTTCATTTGACGTGCATTGTTGATGATCATATTCCTCTTTATGCTTCTCACTTTACATGATTAATCATCAACAATCTGCTTTATATGCATAACTCACTTCTTGCTGTGGCTTTCATTCCTTTCTTATCTATCCACTGCATATGATGCTTGCATATTATCTATTTCTCTGATTACTTGCTTTAGCCTGATAAATTGTATCCTAAATTTCTATTTTCAGGATGTTTAATCCTCAGGGAAAGGGTAAGGCTACAGCTACTACTGGTAAGAGAAAAAGAGGCCAGTCATCAGTTTCTCTGACAGATATCCTTTCTAACGACTCTGGGAAGGAAAAGAACTTCACCCCCCAGGAAAAGGCTGATCAGGCTGTACCAACCAATGACCCAATCAAGTTTGCAAATCGTTATTGTGAGCTTAAATTTCCGACCTTTGCGGAAAAGAGGCATCTACATTTGGAAAGGACCCTCAAAATCCCTTATGAATTAAAATAGTACACTGAGGAGCAAATCAAACAGCGAGGTTGGGTGTTTTTGGAGAGAAATCTGACTGAAGTAAACTCATCTTGGGTCCGTGAATTCTACTATAATTACTATAAGATGACCCTTGATGATGTTCAGCTTAGAGGGAAGCAGATATTGGTCACTGAAGAGGTGATTGAGGATATCCTCAACTTCCATCCTAAACTAGCTGATAAAGATGGTTATCAGCAGGCTGGAGAGCTATCAGGTTCATGAACTTTGATTGGGATGCTGTCAAACGCACCATAGCAATCGATCCTGCTGCTCCCTGGGCTCTGGAAAAGTCTACAGTAACTCCTAGAGGTATAAAGATCATCTATCTCAATGATGAGGTGAGACTGTGGCAGCAAATCCTGAGCAATTATGTGATGTCCAGTACTCATGAGTCCGAGGTGCTAGCTGCCATGATTATCCTTATCTGGTGTGTTATGGAAGGAAAGGAACTATACCTTCCAGGGTTCATTAGACAGTATATGGCCCGAGTACATGTCCGAGGCACCCTCTCATTTCCACATCTGATTACCCAGCTGGCTCGCCGAGCTGAGGTACCTTGGCAGCTTGAGGATGAGAAGCCACCGGCTGCCGATTGCAGAAAGATTATACCGCACGGCAAGCGGTTCGATCCTCTAGGCCACAGAGTCCTTGCCATTACTGCCCCTACAGACGCCACACATCTTCAGCAGCACCTTTAGCATCTACAGCTCCATCTACTGCCGCAGCACCATCACCAGCTTCTCAGCCTATCTACCACCTGGTGCACCGCCTCTTTGACCACCTAGATCAGATGGAGCGCCACAACTGACGGCGTTATGAGAGATCTAAGCGTCGCCATAAGCAACGCTATGAGCATCTGAAGCTGATGATCAGGTCTGGACACACTGACATTCCCTCCGAGCCTGACACACCATCCGAGCATTCTGAGGAAGAGCATGACCAGGCCGAAGACGAGGAGGCAGTGACCCAGGCAAATATCCAGCAAGAGGAGTCTCAACCTCATCAGATTACAGAGCCTCCGGCACCAGTCCAGCCACCAGCACCTACAGAGCCCCCAGCAGAGCCTTCCGGAGCGGATGACTCTTCCCACCCGACCTGATTGAGCATCGAGGACAATGCTATTATATAAGTGTGGGGAGGTCGCCATCTCTGGCGTTGATTATATTTTTGGTGAACTATTTCAGACCTCTTTTCTCTTTTTATCCTATTTTATTTTATTTTTCTCTTGGTATTTGGACATCTCTACTCTATTGTACTCTTATTTATCTTGACTTTGTTGCATTTTACACTTTGAGCTATATATATATATATTATATATATATATATATATATATTGGATATTTAGCTTGAATTGCACTAGTTGTGATATGGAAAAATGTAGATCATTGAGCTTAGTTTACCCCCTTTACATATGAGCAGTTGGTTTGATCGGAAATAGGGATAAACTAAAATATTTTAGTTTTTCATATTCACAAATATCTCATTTAGTATATATATAATAATAGATGTCGGTCAATTGATAAATTCTCAAGAAATATACCCTCTTCTTAAACCAGGCAATCATAGATTAACTCACATTGAATGAAGTTGAAACTTCTTAGTAGCTTGCATGACAAGTATAGGTAGTGGAACATGGACATGAGCTAAGAACACACAACCCGTGAGTTTTTAGCTTAATTACATGGTTACATTATTTAACCATAATATTTTATTCTTGTGTGTTTTCTTCTCTATGATTGTAATCTATAATTTGTTTCTTTCTATATGTCTATTATTTAGTGTATTTTCATGCTTGCATATAATTGAGGCCATTATTGTTATTAGCTCACTTATCCCAATTAGCCTACCATTGTAATCACCCTTGTTTGCCACCTTGAGCCTTTTAATCCCCATTTGTTCTGTATTTTACCCCATCACTGGCCTTAAGCAGAAAAATAAATTATTTATCCCATTGAATCTTTGGTTAGCTTAAGATAGAGATTGTGTGTCAACTAAGTATGGAAAAACTGTGGGAACTTAGATTGATAAGAGGATGTTGAATTCTATTGACAAGTTTTTGGGATGCCTACTCATGTAAAACCAGAAATACCGTATGCATTGATTTTCTTATGTTGCAAAAAAAAAGAGAGAGTTTTAAGTTCAATAAGTAATATTAAATTAATAAAAGATCAATGCATACATGGTGAAAATAAAAAATGTACAATACACGAGTATGTGAATTATGAAAGATTGGGAATTATGGGTAGCTAAGAATAATTTCACATATAAAATAGAGTATGTGTATGTTAGGTAAAAGCCTGTGTTAGCCAAAGATTCATATTATAGCTCACTTGGCCATACATATATTCTCACCCTTACCTTAGCCCCACTACAACCTTGGAAAGACCTCATGATGTTTGTATTTATACACTAAATTTCTGTTGATTGGTTAGATGAAGAACAAGTTTTAGAAAGCACGATTAGAGGAGATTTAAGATGTTTAACCCCGAATATTTGAGTGACTAGAGTGCATATAAAAATCCAGTGAGGAGGTTGATAAACCACTATTTTATGATTTATTTTGTGCTAAATTGAGTGGAATTTATCAGATTATTCCCACACTTATTCATAAAATTCACATGTTCTACGTTGCCTTCCTGATTTCATGTTATGATTGAAAACTCGCTTCTAGAGCTTTTAAATTGTCAAATTTTAACTCCTCTATATACCATTTGATGTCGTAATCTGTGTGTTAAAGTGTTTCAGGCTTTATAGGGCAAGAATAGCTTGGAAAATGGAAAGGAAGCTTGCAAAAATGGAAGGAACACAAAGGAATAATGAAGCTGACCAGCGGGACGTGACGCGCATGCGTAGATGACACGTATGCGTGACTAGCAATTTCACCAGATGACGCGCACGCGTGACCCACGCATATGCGTGATGTGCGCCACGTACAGAAGTTGCAAAAATCATTCCCAGTGATTTTTGGGCTCTTTTTGGCCTAGTTCCAAGCTCAGAAAACACAGATTAGAGGCTGGAAGTGAGGCAGAATGGAGGGGGACATTCATTCATCACATTCACAGAACTTTAGGTTTTAGATGTAGTTTTAGAGAGGGAAGTTCTCTCCTCTCTCTTAGGTTTTAGGATTTAGGATTTCTTTTGGATTTAGGATTATCTCTTCTCAATCCCAGGTTTAATGTTCCTTGACTTAATTCTCTCCTACTCTTATTGACTTTAATACTTTGATCTATACTTCCCTTTTGTGATTGGATTCTCTATTTAATATAATTTGAGGTATTTCATATTCAAGATTGCTCTCTTTTGATCTATGTTGCTGATATTTGAGATTGGTTATTTGGATGTTATTATCTCCTATTGCTTCTCTATTATTTGGTGTTATGCCCTCCAAGTGTTTGATAAAATGCTTGGGAGGATTTTAATTTAGATTTTCACCCTTTTGGCCTTGGTTGAGTAATTAGTGACACTTGAGTTATCAAACTCCTTTGATTGATTGCTAATTGAAAGTTGCTAATTAACTTGAATTCCACTAACTCTAGTCTTTCCTTAGGAGTTGACTAGGACTTGAGGTTACCTTCATAGTTAGAGGTTAACAAAGTGGGAGCAACGGACAATTCTCACCACAATTAATAAAGATAACTAGGATAGGACTTCCAATTCTCATACCTTGCCAAGAGTATTTATTGTTATTTTTCTATTCTCTCTACAATTTACTCTTCTCATTTTTCATCCCCACGATCCCAATTTACACAACTCATAACCAATAATAAGAACACTTTTCTGCAATTCCTTGAAAGACGACCTGAGGTTTAAATACTTCGGTTATTATTTATTAGGGGTTTGTTACTTGTGACAAACAATCTTTTGTACGAAAGGATTCTTGTTGGTTTAGAAACTATACTTACAACGAGCTTTTATTTGTGAATTCTAGACTACGCAAGAATCCGTTCGTCAACATTTTTTTTTAGTATTAAAAATACGGGTAGAGATTTCAAGGCCAATCCTGGATAAGGATGCTAACCTTCCATTTAATTGTTGGACCTCTTTGAGGCAGGTTGGGTTTTTTATCTCAAGTATCGCTTTGCATTTATTTAGGTTGGATTCGATGCCCCTTTGGGTGAGCATGAAGCCTAAGAACTTCCTGCCTTCTAGTGCGAAGGTGCATTTGGAGGGATTTAGTCCCATGCTTTCTTATTGTGGCGAATACCGCAGCTAGGTCGGGTAAGAGGTTGATGTCTTGGTTTGTCTTGACGAGCATGTTATCTACATATACCTCCATCAATTTTTCGAGGTCAGATGAAAACACCTTGTTCATTAGTCGTTGATATGTGGCACCAGTATTTTTAATCCAGATGGCCTCACCATATTACAATAATTTGCTCTTGGAGTGATGAAAGAGGTTTCTCTTGGTCTGGCTTGTACATCAGAATTTTGTTATATTTTGAATATGCGTCCATAAAGGACAAATATCTATAGCCTGAAGCCGAGTCCACCAAAGCATCAATGCTAGGAAGAGGGTATGGATCTTTGGGACAAGCTTTGTCGAGGTCAGTGTAGTCGAAACACATTCTCTATTTTCCGTTCTATTTCTTCACGAGTACTACATTGGCCAGCTACAAAGGGTATTTCACTTCCCTTATAAACCCAGCTTCTAACAAAGCTTGGATCTTCCCTTTGACGACTTGTGTCCTTTTAGGACCGAGCTTTTGCCATTTTTGTTGGACAGGTCGAGAGCTTGGGTAAATGGTGAGCTTATGACTCTTGAGGCCAGGGTATATTCTAGACATATCGGAGGCCTTCCAAGTGAAGAGGTTGGAATTTTTTTGCAGGAGCTTAACAAGATTTTCTTTCAATTCTTTATCCAAGTTCGCTTCTCTGCTTGTTGTTTTTCTGGCTTGATCTTCGATATAGAATTCTTCAGTTTTTCCATCAGGTTGTGGCCTCAGTTTTTCTCATGTTCGGACACCACCAAATTTGATGGTGTTGACCTCTTTTCCTTTTGTACACCCGCGTAGGTTCAGGCTTTCGTTATGAAATTTTCTTGCTAATTTCTCATCTCCTTTCGTGGTGGTTATTCCCTCTGAAGTCAGGAATTTTATACAAAGATGAGGGGATGGAGATGATTACAGCAAGTTGATTTAAGATTGTCTGACCTAGCAGGGCATTGTAGGCTGACACTATGTCAACCACAATGTAGTCTATACTCAAAGTTCTGGACTTCATACCTTTACCAAAAGTGGTGTATAACGGAATGAAGCCAAGAGGTCGAATGGGAAAGTCTCCCAACCCAAAAAGAGTGTCGGGGTATACCCTGAGTTCCTTTCTTCGAACCCTAACTTGTTAAAGGCATGTTTAAACAAGATGCCAGCCGAGCTTCTTCGTTCCACTAAAGTCCTGTAGAGATTTGCATTAGCAAGTATCATTTTGATCACGATGGGATCATCGTACTACGGTGTTATCCCTTGCACATCTTCTTTCCTGAAGGAAATAGTGGGCAAGTTAGGGGTTTCGACCTCCTCTCTGACTTGATAGACTTCTTTTAAATGCCTTTTGCAAATAGACTTAGTTACTCTGCCTCCTGCTAATTTACCAGCTATCATGTGTATGTGTCTATCAGGAGTTCACAGTGGCCACTCTCATCAACCCCTATCTTCTTCCTCTATTTTTCTTTTTTCCTGTTCGTCCGATCTTTCTGCTAAGTATCTTTCTAACCGACCTTCTCTGGCCAGTTTTTCTATAACATTTTTTTAAGTCGTAGCAATCGTTGGTGGAATGTCCATATATCTTGTGATATTCGCAGTATTCTGTCTGACTTCTACCCTTTCTTATTTTGATAGGCCAAGGAGGTGAAAGCTTTTTGGTATGGCAGATCCCTATGTAGATGTCAACAAGGGATACTTGCAAGGGGGTATAGTTATGATACCTTCGATGCTTGTTTAAGCTATACTCATCCTTTTGCTTCTTTCTCTTTATGCCAAGCCTGGTAAAGAAGATTCTATCTTGGAGCAGGTTCTCTTAATTGGGTATTCTCCTCCATATTGATGTACTTTTTTACTCACTCTTGTATCTCGTACAGGGAGGTCGGATGTCGCTTTGATATAGATTGAGAGAATGGTCCTTCTTTGAGGTCATTAACTAGCCCCATTATCACTGCTTCTGGAGGCAGAGTATGAATCTCCAAGCAGGCTTTGTTAAATTTTTCCATATAAGCTCGAAGAGTTTCTCTGAACTCTTGTTTGACCCCTAGGAGGTTTGGAGCATGCTTGACTTTGTCTTTGTCTTTTTATATTGAGAATCGAGTAAGAAAATTTCTTGCAAGATTGTCAAAGTAGGTTTTACACGAAATTGTGAGTTCACACTTTTCTCACAACTCTGCGCAGCTGACCAGCAAGTGCACTGGGTCGTCCAAGTAATACCTTACATGAGTAAGGATCGATCCCATGGAGATTGTCGGCTTGAAGCAACCTATGGTTATCTTGTATATCTCAGTCAGGCGGATTCAAATGGTTATGAGGTGTTGATGATTAAAAAAGAAATAAAACATAAAATAGGATAGAGATACTTATGTAATTCATTGGTGGAAATTTCAGATAAGCGTATGGAGATGCTTTGTTCCTTCTGAGCCTCTGCTTTCCTATTGTCCTTATCCAATTATGCATACTCCCTTCCATGGCAAGCTGTATGTTAGTGGATCACCGTTGTCAATGGCTACCATCCGTCCTCTCAGTGAAAACATGTCCGTTACGGTTTCTCACATGGCTAATTAGCTGTCGATTCTCGATCGTGTCAGAATAGAATACATTTATTCTTTTGCACACTGTCACTGCACCCAACAATCACGAGTTTGAAGCTCGTCACAATCATCCCATCTCAGATCCTACTCGGAATACCACAGACAAAGTTTACACTTTTCGGATCTCAAGAATGCTGCCAAATCATTCTAGCTTATACCACAGACAAAGTTTACATCACAGATTCGAATGCTCTGTTGTCAGGAGAGGTGATTCAGATCCGTGGGTCAGAGACCAAAGAGAGTATACTCCAGCTGTCGTCCAATGACTATGTTGAACATCATGTAGACCGCTTTGTGGTTGTCAGGTACGCGGATCTTGGCTAAGCGAGTAATGAAGATTGGCTTATTGTCACGGGTCACCCCTTCATTCTGACTTAACTGAATTAAGTATGAGAGTATATCTTGGAGGATAAGTAGGCATGAATTGAATAGAAAAACAATAATACTTGCATTAATTCATGAGGAACAGCAGAGCTCCTCACCTTAATCTATGAGGTGTAGAAACTCCACTGTTGAAAATACATAAGTGATGAAGGTCCAGGCATGGCCAAATGGTCAGCCCCCAAAACATGATCAAGAGATCAAGAGTGATCCAAAGATAGTCTCAAAAATGATCTAAATATATGAATACAATAGTAAAAAGTGCTATTTATACTAAACTAGTAAACTAGGTTTACAAAAAATGAGTAACTAAGTATAGATAGTGTAGAAATCCACTTCCGGGGCCCGCTTGGTGTGTGTTTGGGCTGAGCATTGAAGCTTTCACGTGCATAGGCTCTTCTTGGAGTTTAAACGCCAATTTTGGTGCCAGTTTGGGCGTTTAACTCCAGCTTTGGTGCCAGTTCTGGCGTTTTACGCCAGAAAAGGGCTCTGGTGGACGTTTAGACGCCAGTTTGGGCCATCAAATCTCGGGAAAAATATATACTATTAATCATTGCTGGAAAGCCCAAGATGTATACTTTCCAAAGCAATTGAGAGAGCGCTAATTGGGCTTCTGTAGCTCTAGAAAATCCACTTCGAGTGCAGGGAGGTCAGAATCCAACAGCATCTTCTGTCCTTTCTCAGCCTCTGAATCAGATTTTCGCTCAGGTCCCTCAATTTCTGCCAGAAAATACCTGAAATAAAAAAAAAAACACATAAACTCATAGTAAAGTCTAGAAATGTAATTTTTGCATAAAAACTAATAAAAATATACTAAAAAGTAACTAAAACATATTAAAAACTATGTAAAAATAATGCCAAAAAGCATATAAATTATCCGCTCATCACAACATCAAACTCAAATTGTTGCTTGTCCCCAAGCAACTGAAAACAAAATAGGATAAAAAGAAGATAATATACAATAAATCTCAAAA
This sequence comes from Arachis stenosperma, assembly GCF_014773155.1. Lineage (NCBI taxonomy): Eukaryota > Viridiplantae > Streptophyta > Magnoliopsida > Fabales > Fabaceae > Arachis > Arachis stenosperma. The sequence goes on along the minus strand of NC_080378.1, from coordinate 49,396,105 downwards.
TATCAATGAAACTTAGTCCCAACTAGATGAGTGGGGCTAGTAGCTTTTTGCCTCTGAACAGTTTTGGCATCTCACTTTATCTTTTGAAGTTCAGAATGATTGGCATCCATTAGGAACTCAGAATTTAGATAGTGTTATTAATTCTCCTAGTTTAATGTGTTGATTCTTGAACACAGCTACTTTTTTAGGCTTGGCCATGACCCTAAGCACTTTGTTTTCCAGTATTACCACCAGATACATAAATGCCACAGACACATAACTGGGTGAACCTTTTTAGATTGTGACTGAGCTTTGCTAGAGTCCCTAGTTAGAGGTGTCCAGAGTTCTTAAGCACACTCTTTTACTTTGGATCACGAATTTAACCACTCAGTCTCAAGCTTTTCACTTGGACCTTCATGACACAAGCACAAGGTTAGGGACAACTTGCTTTAGCCGCTTAGGCCAGGATTTTATTCCTTTGGGCCCTCCTATCTACTGATGCTCAAAGCCTTAAATCCTCTTTACCCTTGCCTTTTGGTTTAAAGGGCTATTGGCTTTTTCTGCTTGCTTTTTCTTTTTCTTTATTTATTTTTTTTGCCATTTTTTTCACAAGATTTTTCCTTTTCACTGCTTTTTCTTGCTTCAAAAATTAATTTTATGATTTTTCATATTATCAATAACATTTCTCTTTGTTCATCATTCTTTCAAGAGCCAACAATTTCAACATTCATAAACTTCACTATAAAAAATATGCACTGTTCAAGCATTCATTCAGAAAACAAAAAGTATTTGCCACCACATCAAAATAATTAGACTAATTTCAAGATAAAAGTCGAAATCCATGTACTTCTTTTTCTTTTGTAATTAGGAACATTTTTCATTTAAGAAAGGTGAAGGATTTATGGGACATTCATAGCTTCAAGGCATAGACACTAGACACTAATGATCATGTAATAAAGACACAGACATAGACAAACATAAAGCATAAAAATCGAAAAAAATAGAAAAATAAGAACAAGAAAATTAAAGAACGGGTCCACCTTAGTGATGGTGACTAGTTTTTCCTCTTGAAGATCTTATGGAGTGCTTTTGGTGCTCCATCCTTAGTGCTTTTTGTAGAACCTATGCACAATTACTCAAGAGGGGGGTGAATTGAGTATTGCAACAACAATGAATCTTTTTGCGAAAGTTAAAGACAATATACAAAATTGTTATTGTACTAGTATTTTTCCAAGAGCTTAACTCAATTGCTAAGCATTTATAAGGAGCTTTTACTTTCCAATAGACACCAACTCAAATAAATTGATCAAGCTTTTCACCAATCGGACTTAAGCTATTCCTTAAGTACTTACGAAGCTACTTTTCGATCACAATTTATTTGCTCAAAGGTAAAAGACAATAATATTGAAGAGATGAGTTTGGAGAGATGCAAACGCTATTTAGAGTGGTTCGGCACAATCCTTGTCCTACGTCCACTTTCTTTCTCAATCGCTATTGAGAAGTTCCACTATTGCCAAGCTTCAAGGTGCTCGCGCAAAACCTTTTACAATCCGAGTCCTTAGTTTCTAACACCTCACGGTATATGATCACCACTCGTATACTAACCCACTCCACTTAGAGATACCTTCTCTAAGATTTGCCTTGAGTACTTAGTATACCTCTTTGGTATCCTCACCGATTATAGTGTTTATAACTCTTGACTCAACCTTGGAGATCACACTCCAATTTACAAAGTGTACAAGAAAACAATTCTCAAAGAATATTGAGACAAAATGAGTACTCTCTAGAAGAGTGTATGATTACAAGTTTAGCACTATTGAACCAATTGTTATTGCTCTCTCAAATTGTGTATTATAACACCTTAAAAAATGTGTAGAATGAAAGAATATGAACAAGATAGTTTGCAAATACTCAAGTATTTGAAATAAGGCTTCAATCCATCTATTTATAGACTCCCCAAACCTTAGAAACGTTGGGGAGTTAATGGGATGGAGCCTTTTTGTCAAAACTAGCCGTTTTTTATGTTTTTGAATCATTTGCATCGATGCATAACACTTTGCATCGATGCAAATGTGTCTTTGAAGCTGAAATTTGAATTTTCAGCTAGGTTACATCGATGCAAACATCTTTGCATCGATGCAACAAGTCGTCGCATGCTTTGCATCGATGCAAGATGAGTGTGCATCGATGCAAACCTTAAAGAATGGCTTAAAATCACTTCAAAATACTTAGGATTGATCTCAAACTTGTTGGAGTCAATTCCTATGCTTTTGTACCTTTGAAAACAAGTTTTAAACCATTTGGCTAGCATCAAATTGCAAGATGTGCATCAAAACATTTTGTGAGTGTGTGTTGAGAGATTTAGCAATTGGTTCTTAACAAGAAGTTACCTAAGTCCTAAGACACTATACTTGTCTTCAAATGTTGTGGACTTGAGTTTCTTGTTGTTGTTGTGTTGCTTTCAACTCTTCATTCCTCAACGTTGAATGTTGGTTGATCTTTCAACATGCTTGTTCATTCAAGTTGTTTGTTGGTTTGTCTTTCATGTCGTTTGTTGGTTTGTCATTCATCAAAACCTACGAATACAAACTTCGCATACAAGCAACATGATTTACAATTTCCCCCTTTTTGATAATGACAAACCAATTTTGAGGATATGCATTTATAAATGATTTTGAAAGCAACAATAATGCACTTTGTTTTATAGAAAGCTTTGGAGAAGACTTCACAAAAAAAAAATTTGCAGGAGTTCCCCCTAAATATGTGCATTTGTTCCCTTAAAGGGCGTTTATCAAAGAAAACGATTTAGATATCAAAGTTTTTGCTTAGCGGAAGTCTTTTTGAAATCATTGTTTCGCAAACTTATTTCTTCTTTTCAAATTCTCAAACTACTTCTTTTTCAAAAGTTTAAAACTTCAAATATCCTCAAACTTTTCTTCCCCCTTTTGACATTATCAAAAAGAAAGGAGTTTGAAATGTGTCATAGAAGCATGCATAAAACAATGAATTTTTTAAGTTCAATTTCTCTATTAATCTCAAGTATAAGATATTCCCCCTTTCAAAAAGAATTTGATTTCCTCTTTTTATATATAACAAGCATGCATAATTCCCCCTAAAGAAGTGAAATATATCAAGGCATGCACATTAACTTAAAATAGGGGTACCAAGCCTATTTTGAGTTATTCACCAAATAAGCATACAAGCATTAATCATTAAACAAAATTATGAAGGAAATATCAAAGTATTTAAACCATAATAGAAATCCTTAGCTTACTAGGAGTTAGTTTAACAATTCATATAATCAAATAAACATAAAGCAATAAAAAGTGACTTGATGAAGAGGAGACAATCAATCTTGGTCTTCATCATCATCATTATCCTCTTCATACGGTAGGTGGATGCCGAAATGCTCATATAAGTCATCAATACGACGATCCAAGCGACCCGTGCGATGATCTACACGAGACACACGACGATTAAGTGCTTCAAGTTTCCTACCATGCTCTACTTCAATCCTTTGGATGTTTTAGTTGATGGTTTGTAATTCTCTCATTACATCAACCAAGGAGGGTGGTTCTTGAGCTTGAGGTGCTTGTGGAGGAGCTTGCTCTTGAGGACCTTGTTCATCAACATTTCTTCTTCCCATTTTGTTGAGAATATGAGTGTTGATACAAGATTGAGGTGGTACTTCCTTGGCAATCTCATTTGATACATCAATACCAACATAATCAAAGACTTTAGACCATAGGCAAAGGAATCCTAATCCACCATTCCTATCCTTCATCTTGAGCCTAATCATATGTTGTACTATAAAGTATGGCCAATTAATCTTAATCCCATTCATCATAGCCCACATGACAATCAAATCTTCATCATTTACATTCGCATGCCCGGATATTCTAGGTTGCAATACATAGGTGACTAGATATAACAAAGTTCTATGTTCCGCACTCATTGAATTGCAACTAATTTTGGAGTGAGCTCCTTGTACAAGGTTGAACAAATGCATGGCATTGTCCTTTGAATAACCCCATTCATCAATTGGGTTTTACCACCTTGAAACAAGTCACCTTGATTTGGCAACTCCCAAATGGTGGCTAACTCATCACCATCTAGCCTATAATCCTTTCTTCCTATCTTGAAGAATAATGTGAAATTTGATTCATCTTCCTCATCAATCTCAATCATGAGTGTACTATAGGCTATGGCAACTAAATCCGGATAATATTTACTCTTAATTTGAACAAAATCCATGAGGCCTTGATGAACTAGAATAGCCTTAAGAGTATCAAACTTATGAATGACAAGAATGGTCGGATCCAAATACCTCGGAGGAATTTCCTTTCTTCCGGCGAGCCTTGCCTCATAGAATTGAAGATCTTCATTAGAAGCAAAGTACCTTGCCAAAGGATGATCATTTGGAGGTGGAACCACACTTGAAGAGCCTTTTGACTTCTTGATGGTTCTCTTGATTCTAGGCATTGTGGATGATTTTGTTTTATGGGTTTTGTAGAGGAGAATGTGGGGACTTCAAATATGTAATTTGTTTGTAGTGGGTATCTAAGTTTTGTGAGTTGTATGAAGCTCTATTTGAGCTTGTTTTGGAGGTTATGGAGGTTTGAATGTGGGGATATGAGTTGTGAGGTTGAAGATGATGAAAAAGTGGGGTTTTGTTGCTCAAAAATGCCAAATTCACGTGTTTTTGTGCAATTTGGTCGTGTTTGCATCGATGCAATAGGCTTTGCATCGATGCACATAGCACGTTGTGTGCTTTGCATCGATGCAAAGCTTGGTTGCATCGATGCAACATGCATCATTTTGCCCAAAATCACCAAATTTTCATCCTTTGGTGGTTCTTTCTTCAATCCTTTGAGTTCCATCATGTATATACTCACTTAAACCATTATAAACTTCAATTTGTTGATCCTCCATTGTTTATAATCTTCAAATTCTTCAATCTACCTCAAGATTAATCACTCATTCATCAACTCATAAACCTACAAAACAATGGCTAATTGGATATCTCCAATGTTTAAGTTAGTAAGAGATACAAAAATAGCAATATAAATACAATGAATTCAAACAGATCATATTAGATTAGAATCCAAGATATCAAGTTCATTTCGGATGTTAAAAAAACTTTCTTTACATAAAGGTTTAGTGAAGATGTCCGCTAATTGTTTACTAGTTTCGACAAATTCAATAACCACATCACCCTTTTCAACATGGTCTCTTATGAAGTGATGTCTAATCTCAATATGCTTGGTTCTTGAATGTTGAACCGGATTCTTGGTTAATTTTATTGCACTAGTATTATCACATTTGATAGGAATATGATCAAGCATGAGTCCATAGTCCACAAGTTGTTGTTTCATCCATAAAATTTGGGCGCAACAACTACCGGCGGCTACATACTCGGCTTCGGCGGTAGACAAGGCTACACTTACTTGTTTCTTACTATGCCATGAAACAAGAGAGTTTCCTAGCAAGTGACAAGTGCCGCTAGTGCTTTTCCTATCCAATTTGCAACCGGCAAAATCGGAATCGGAATAACCAATCAAATCACAAGTGGATCCTTTCGGATACCACAATCCAACATTTAATGTTCCTATGAGATACTTCATAATCCTTTTCACCGCACTTAAGTGAGATTCCTTAGGATTAGCTTGGTATCTCGCACACATGCATACACTAAACATGATATCTGGCCTACTTGCCGTTAGATAAAGTAATGATCCTATCATGCCTCTATACTTCTTTACATCTATGCTTTTACCTTGTTCATCTTTGTCAAGGTAGCAAGTAGTGCTCATTGGTGTGTCCATTGCCTTAGCATTGTCCATTCCAAATCTTTTGAGCAGTTCCTTGCAATATTTGGTTTGGCTAACGAAAGTTCCTTCTTTTCCTTGTTTGATTTGAAGACCAAGGAAGAAGTTGAGTTCGCCCATCATGGACATTTCAAATTCACTTTGCATGAGGTTTGAGAAAAACTTGCAAAGTGATTCGTTAGTTGAACCAAATATTATGTCATCGACGTAAACTTGTACCAAAAGGATATTTTTGTTTTCAATCAAGATAAATAAAGTTGTATCAACCTTCCCTCTTCTAAAACCCTTTTCTATTAAAAACTTGCTCAAACGTTCATACCAAGCTCTTGGAGCTTGTTTAAGACCATAAAGAGCTTTCTTGAGTTTAAAAACATGATTAAGATTTTCATAATCCTCAAAACCGGGAGGTTGTTCAACATATACTTCTTCTTGAATGAAACCATTAAGAAAGGCACTCTTAACATCCATTTGATAAAGTTTGAAGTTATAAGAGGATGCAAAAGCAAGTAACATCCTAATTGCTTCTAATCTAGCTACGGGAGCATAAGTTTCGTCATAATCAATGCCTTCCTCTTGATTATAACCTTTAGCTACTAATCTAGCTTTGTTTCTAACAATTGTACCATTTTCATCGAGTTTATTTCTAAAAACCCATTTTGTTCCTACAATTATTTGATTACTTGGTTTAGGCACCAATTCCCAAACGTCATTTCGTTTGAATTGGTTAAGCTCCTCTTGCATTGCCATAGCCCAATGTTCATCATCAATTGCGGACTCAATGGTAGATGGTTCAATTTGAGAAACAAAGCACTATATGCAAATAAATTTCTAAAAGTGGATCGAGTTGTTACCCCTTTCGAAACATCACCAATGACGTTGTCTAGAGGATGATCCTTTGAAGTACGCCAATCCTTTGGAAGTGCATTTATTTGTGCTTGTGATGGTTCAATTTCTTCAACTTGAACACTATCCTTTGTTGAGCTTGTAGAGGCTTCATTTAAATCTTTTTCTTTGTCTTCACCATTCAAATTTAGTGAATCAAAGTTTTCTACATTTTCATCAAAATCTTTTCTAGCACAACAACGGTTAGTTTCATCAAAAGCGACATGAATACTTTCTTCCATAGTCATGATGCGTTTATTATATACTCTAAAAGCTTTGCTAGTTAAAGAGTAGCCTAAGAAGATTCCTTCATCAGCCTTAGCATCAAATTTGCCTAAGTTATCTTTTCCATTATTTAGAATAAAGCATTTACAACCAAAGACGTGAAGGTGGGAAATATTTGGCTTTCTTCTTTTGTACAATTCGTACGGTGTTTTCTTAAGAATAGGTCGAATGATAATCTTATTCATAACATAACACGCGGTACTAACCGCATCCGCCCAAAAGTACTTAGGAATATTAGCCTCATTGAGCATAGTTCTCGCCATTTCTTCTAAATGACGATTTTTCCTTTCAACCACACCATTTTGTTGTGGTGTTCTAGGAGAGGAAAAATTATGCTCAATGCCATTTTCTTCACAAAAAGTTTCAAAAAGATTGTTTTCAAATTCTCCACCATGATCACTTCTAATAGATGATATATGCAAATTCTTTTCATTTTGAATAACTTTGGCTAATCTTTTGAATGCTCGAAATGCATCACTCTTGTTTGCTAGGAACAAGGTCCATGTAAATCGAGAGTAATCATCAACAATAACTAAAGCATAGTAATTGCCACCAAAGCTCATAGTCCTAGAAGGACCAAATAAATCCATGTGCAAAAGTTGTAATGGCCTTATTGTTGAAACAATGTTTTTGGATTTAAAAGAGGCCTTTACTTGTTTTCCCTTTTGACATGCGTCGCAAAGGACGTCTTTTTCAAAAAGTAGCTTTGGTAAGCCAATTACTAACTCTTTAGAGACCAACTTGCTATGATGGTCCATGTTAGCATGAGCTACTCTACGATGCCATAACCAAGTTTCATCATTTTTACTAACAAAGCATTTCACATCATTTGAGGAAACTTCATTTAGATTAATCATGTATACATTGTCAACACGGTGCCCAATTAGCACAATTTCATTAGTGTCTTGCCTTTTTATCAAACAACATTTTGAATCAAAGGTGACTAAGTTTCCTTTGTCACAAAGTTGGCTAACACTAATGAGATTATGTTTGAGACCTTTGACAAGTATAACATTATCTATGGAGGTAGAAGAATTTTTACCAACTTTTCCAACGCCGATTACTTTGCCGGTGTTGTTGTCTCCATAGATCACGTTTCCTCCGTTTGTAGGCTCTATTGCGGTGAACTTTGATTCATCGCCGGTCATGTGTTGGAGCATCCACTATCAACATACCAATTTGTATCCTTAGCTCCAACACGTACCTACAAAACAATTAAAATTGGGATTTAGGTACCCAAGTGAATTTGGGTCCTTGATGGTTAGTATGAGCATAATGCCCATAAGGTGCCCATCTCGTATCTTGACTACGAAAGTTTATATGTTTAATTCTAGTAAAGCATACGGGTGCTATATGACCTACTTTATTACAATAATGACATATGACATTTGGATTATGCATCCTATGCATGTTTCTAAATGGTTGCCTAGGTTGTTTCCTAAATGCAACATCTTTTGATCTATATGCGTTGTGATTATAATTTCTAAATGAAGCATGTTGAGGAGGATGTTTAAAGGCTTCATTCCTTTTAGGCATGCTTGCCTTTTGGGCTTGCGGTTGCCTAATAGGAGTTTTAGTATTTTTAAATTTTCCTTTTTCAAAACCTAAACCTTCCTTATTATGAACATGCTTTTGGTTTTTCAACATTTTATCTAAGTTCTTTGAAGATTCATTGAACTTAGCTAAAGTGTTCTTAAGATTTGTAATTTCATTTTCATGCATTTTACAAGATTTGTATGGATCACTACTTGTGCTACACTTATCTTTTCCAAGATTGATATTCTCGTTTCCAACATCTCATTTTGTTTTAAAAGATCCATATTCTTTTTCTTTAGGAGAGAATAATCTTGGGTAAGTTTTGTGTACACCTCAAGTAAGGCATCATATTCATCTTGTAAATTAAAAGAAGTGGAGTTGTCATCACTAACCTTTTCTTCGCTTGCCATTAAGCAAAGATTTGCAACCTCGTCGTCATCGGAGTCGGATTCATCCTCGTTCTCCCATGATATGTATGCTTTCTCCTTCTTCTTAAATTTCTTGTTTTTGTCCTCCTTTTGAAGTTTTGGACAATTGGGTTTGATGTGTCCAACTTCTCCACACTCATAGCATTTTGGTACCTTTGTTTTGCTCTTGAAGTTTTTCTTCATTGCAAACTTATTGAATCTTTTTAATAAGAGTGCAAATTCTTCATCTCCTTCTTCTTCATTATCATCACTCTCTTCTTGTAGTGATGTTGTTTTAAGGGCGAGACTTTTCTTCTTGCTTTCTTCACCTTTTTGTCTATTTAGCATAGTCATTTCATAGGTGAGAAGATTACCTCGTAGTTGATCAAATGTAAGTTGATCATAGAGCCTTCCTTCCACAATGGCGTTCACTTTGGAGTTCCATTTTGGTGTAAGGCTTGTAAGCACCTTGGTCACAATTTGTTTATCATTGTATTTTGTGCCAAGCATGCTTAGATTGTTGAAGATCTTGGAGAGTCTTTCAAGAGCTTCTTCAATGCTCTCTTCATCTTTCATTTTAAAATTTTCCCATTCATGAACCAACATAAATACCTTTGATTCTTTAACGTGGTCGGTTCCTTCGTAAGTGATTTGGAGTTTATCCCAAATCTCTTTAGCGGTTTCACATGTAGAGATCTTCATATAATCATGCTCGTTAAGTGCACAATGAATGAAGTTGATGGCTTTATCATTCATTGCCACTTTCTTCCAATCATCGTCACTATATTCATCTTCTCCTTTCGGTACTTGCTTTGAGATGGAGACTTTTCCTTCTTTAGCGCTTGTTGTCTTTGTTGGAATGTGATTTCCATTCTCAATCACTTTCCAAATTCTCACATCTTGAGAACGAATCCAAATTCTCATCTTATTTTTCCAATAAGAGTAATTTGTTCCGCTAAAAAGAGGAGGTCTAGCGGTTGAGTTACCTTCACTAGTGTTGTTGTTGTTAAAGCTTGTGCTTGCCATGATCTTTTCCCTTAAACGGTTAAGTCTTTCAAAGGGTTAAGCTCTGATACCACTTGTAGAACCTATGCACAATTACTCAAGAGGCGGGGTGAATTGAGTATTGCAACAACAATGAATCTTTTTGCGAAAGTTAAAGACAATATACAAAATTGTTATTGTACTAGTATTTTTCCAAGAGCTTAACTCAATTGCTAAGCATTTATAAGGAGCTTTTACTTTCCAATAGACACCAACTCAAATAAATTGATCAAGCTTTTCACCAATCGGACTTAAGCTATTCCTTAAGTACTTATGAAGCTACTTTTCGATCACAATTTATTTGCTCAAAGGTAAAAGACAATAATATTGAAGAGATGAGTTTGGAGAGATGCAAACGCTATTTAGAGTGGTTCGGCACAATCCTTGTCCTACGTCCACTTTCTTTCTCAATCGCTATTGAGAAGTTCCACTATTGCCAAGCTTCAAGGTGCTCGTGCAAAACCTTTTACAATCCGAGTCCTTAGTTTCTAACACCTCACGGTATATGATCACCACTCGTATACTAACCCACTCCACTTAGAGATACCTTCTCTAAGATTTGCCTTGAGTACTTAGTATACCTCTTTGGTATCCTCACCGATTATAGTGTTTATAACTCTTGACTCAACCTTGGAGATCACACTCCAATTTACAAAGTGTACAAGAAAACAATTCTCAAAGAATGTTGAGACGAAATGAGTACTCTCTAGAAGAGTGTATGATTACAGTTTAGCACTATTGAACCAATTGATATTGCTCTCTCAAATTGTGTATTATAACACCTTAAAAAATGTGTAGAATGAAAGAATATGAACAAGATAGTTTGCAAATACTCAAGTATTTGAAATAAGGCTTCAATCCATCTATTTATAGACTCCCCAAACCTTAGAAACGTTGGGGAGTTAATGGGATGGAGCCTTTTTGTCAAAACTAGCCGTTTTTTATGTTTTTGAATCATTTGCATCGATGCATAACACTTTGCATCGATGCAAATGTGTCTTTGAAGCTGAAATTTGAATTTTCAGCTAGGTTGCATCGATGCAAACATCTTTGCATCGATGCAACAAGTCGTCGCATGCTTTGCATCGATGCAAGATGAGTGTGCATCGATGCAAACCTTAAAGAATGGCTTAAAATCACTTCAAAATACTTAGGATTGATCTCAAACTTGTTGGAGTCAATTCCTATGCTTTTGTACCTTTGAAAACAAGTTTTAAACCATTTGGCTAGCATCAAATTGCAAGATGTGCATCAAAACATTTTGTGAGTGTGTGTTGAGAGATTTAGCAATTGGTTCTTAACAAGAAGTTACCTAAGTCCTAAGACACTATACTTGTCTTCAAATGTTGTGGACTTGAGTTTCTTGTTGTTGTTGTGTTGCTTTCAACTCTTCATTCCTCAACGTTGAATGTTGGTTGATCTTTCAACATGCTTGTTCATTCAAGTTGTTTGTTGGTTTGTCTTTCATGTCGTTTGTTGGTTTGTCATTCATCAAAACCTACGAATACAAACTTCGCATACAAGCAACATGATTTACACTTTTGGTGCTCCTATCCTTAGTTGCTCCTAATAGTTGTGTGGAGGAAAATATATCCCTTGAGGCATCTCTTATTTGCTCCATCCTCTTTCTAGTGATGGGCTTTTGAGATGAATCTCTCAATCACTCATGACTCGGAGTTGGAAGCAACTGCCTTCCCTTTTCCTCCTCCTAGAGGTTTCTCCGGCCTTAGGTGCCATTAATGGTTATGGAAAAACAGAAAAGCAACACTTTTTCACACCAAACTTAAGAGGTTTGCTCGTCCTCGAGCAAAAGAAGAAAGAAGAGAGTAGAAGAAGAAGAAAAGTGGGAGATGGAGGCTAGAGAGGGTTCGGCCAAGAAGGGTTTTGAATGTAGGTGAGATGTGAAAATGAAGGAGTAAGGAGGGGTATTTATAGGGTAAGAGAGGGAGTTGGTTCGTGTGAGAAGGGGTGGGTTTGGGAGGGAAATGGTTTGAATTTGAGTGGGTGAGGGTAGGTGGGTTGTATGATGGGTTTATGGGAATTAGGAAATGGATGTGAGTGGTGAAGAGAATATGGAGAAGAGGGTAAGATTTGATAGGTGAGTGGTGTTTTGGGTAGAGTGTTATGGAGAAGTGTGAAGAGGATAGAGAGTGAGGTGGGATAGGTGGGGATCCTGTGGGATCCACAAATCCTGAGGTGTCAAGGATTTCTCATCCCTGCACCATTCTGGCATTAAACGCCCCTTTGTGTGCCTTTCTGGCATTTAAACGCCAGGCTGCTGCCCTTTTCTGGCGTTTAAATGCCAGTCTGCTGCCCTTTTTGGCGTTTAAACTCCCAGAAAGGTGCCAGACTGGGCGTTTAAATGCCCAAAATGGTGCTAGGCTGGGCGTTAAAAGCCCATTTTGGTATCCTTACTGGCGTTTAAACACCAGTAAACTTTTCCTCCAAGGTGTGCTATTTTTTATGCTGTTTTTTATTTTGCTTTAATTTTTGCAGTTGTTTTTGTGACTCCACATGATCATCATCCTAAAGAAAACATAAAATAACAATGGAGAACAAAATAAAAGAGTAATTAATATAGATAAATAAAATTGGGTTGCCTCCTAATAAGTGCTTCTTTAAAGTCAATAGCTTGACAGGAAGCTCTTACAGAGCTTCACAGGTGCCCAGAGCATGATTGTGGCCTCCCAACACCAAACTTAGAATTAGAGTGTGGGGGCTCTGTTTGACTCTGTATGGAGAGAATTGGATGAAGCTTTTCATGCTTCTTCTCCGTGTTTATAGAGGAAGATCCTTGAGCCTTAAACACAAGGTAGTCCTCATTCACTTGAAGGACTAACTCTCCTCTGTCTACATCAATCACAGCTTTTGCTGTGGCTAGGAAGGGTCTTCGAAGGATGATGGATTCATCCTCATCCTTCCCAGTGTCTAGGATAATGAAATCAGCAGGGATGTAAAGGTCTTCAAACTTTACCAAGACATCCTCTACAAGTCTATAAGCTTGTTTCTTAGATTTGCCTGCCATTTCTAGTGAGATTCTTGCAGCTTGTACCTCAAAGATCCTTAGTTTCTCCATTACAGAGAGTGGCATGAGGTTGATACTTGATCCTAGGTCACACAGAGACTTTTCAAAGGTCATGGTGCCTATGGTGCAAGGTATCAAGAACTTTCCGGGATCTTCTTTCTTTTGAGGTAACTTCAGCTGAACCAATGCACTTAGTTCATTGACGAGCAATAGAGGTTCATCCTCCCAAGTCTCATTACCAAATAATTTGGCATTCAGCTTCATGATTGCTCCTAGATATTGAGCAACTTGCTTTTCAGTAACATTTTCGTCCTCTTCAGAGGAAGAATACTCATCAGAGCTCATCAATGGTAGTAGAAAGTTCAATGGAATCTCTATGGTCTCTATATGAGCCTCAGATTCCTTTGGTACTCCATTAGAGGACCTTTTATTGATTAGTGGACGTCCATTGAGTTTCCTCAATGGAAATCACGTCCTCCTCCTCCTTCTCAGGTTCGGCCATTTTGGTCATGTTAATGGCCTTGCACTCTCTCTTTGAGTTCTCCTCTGTATTGCTTGGGAGAGTACTAAGAGGAGTTTTAGTAACTCTTTTACTCAGGTGACCCACTTGTACCTCCAAATTTCTTATGGAGGACCTTGTTTCATTCATGAAACTTGGAGTGGCCTTAGATAGATCAGAGACTATGTTTGCCAAGCCAGAGAGGCTCTGCTCAGAATTCTCTGTCTGTTGCTGAGAAGATGATGGAAAAGGTTTGCTATTGCCAAACCTATTTCTCTCACTATTATTGTTATTAAAGCCTTGTTGAGGCTTCTGTTGATCCTTCCATGAGAAATTTGGGTGATTCCTCCATGAAGGATTATAGGTGTTTCCATAGGATTCTCCCATGTAATTCATCTCTTCCATTGTAGGATTCTCAGGGTCACGAGCTTCTCCTTTATAGGAGGCTTCTTTAGCACTACCGGATGCAGCTTGCAATCCAGTCAGATTCTGAGAAATCATATTGACTTACTGAGTCAAAATTTTGTTCTGAGCCAATATGGCATTCAAAGTATCAATCTCAAGAACTCCTCTCTTCTGAGTCACCCCATTATTCACATGATTTCTCTCAGAAGTGTACATGAACTGGTTATTTGCAACCATTTCAATGAGTTCTTGGGCTTTTGCAGGCGTTTTCAGATGAAGAGATCCACTAGCAGAGTGGTCCAATGACATTCTGGATAACTCAGACAGACCATCATAGAATATACATATGATGCTCTATTCTGGAAACATGTCAGAAGGACACTTTTTGGTTAATTGCTTGTATCTTTCCTAAGCTTCATAGAGGGATTTGATGACAAGTCATCATATGCTTGTTTTCCAAGCTAATTTCACTTGTTTCATTAGTTTTTATGCACTTTCTTGCATTACAAGTAGGCAATTTGGAGTGGAATTGCATGGTTTCCTTGAATCAATCAACCACCCTCTAATTGACACAAAATCATGAAGTTTGAGCTAAAATTAATTGATTTTAAATAAATTTTAAGCTTTGTGAATTTTGTGATACTTTGATTGGTTGTTTTGATTGCTTGTAGGAGAAGAAACGATTGAAAAAGGGATTTTGGGCACACTTTTTGAAGAAAAAGCACGCTTTAGACCTTAGGCCACGCTTTGGAAAGCGTGACCTAAGGAACCAAAAGCTTGGCACAAGAAACCCAAGGCGTGGCACAAGACCCAAAAGCGTGGCGCATGCTCAAGGGAGCAAGGAAGCATAGCGCTCAGTTAACTAAGTTAACTGAGTGCCAGTCTTGAGCACCAAAGGAAGCAAAGCACCAGCCCAGCATCAAACCAAGGCCAAGGAAGCACCAGTGCTAAGTTAAAACATTTTAATTGAGTGCCCAAGAGAAAGCAAGGAAGCATTGGTGCTCAGTTAAATTGTTTTACCTTTATCGTGCCTCTCCAAGAAAGAAATCAAAGGAAAATGGCAAAAGTGGGGAAGCCAAGGATCGAACCATGCACATGAGAAATGAGGAGCGCTACTCTTCACCAAGAAAAATGCCAAAATGCTCTCTTCAAGGTTCGAACCATGCACATCATGGAACCAAGGGAAGGAGCACTCCACTTGGCCAAGGAAATAAACACCAAAGTGTAACCTTCCAAGCTCAAACCAGGAGCCTCAACCTCACCATGCAAGGCGCTACATGAAGAGAAGGGGCGCTCAGTTAAAACATTTTAACAGAGCGCTACCCTAACTACATACCTCAAGGATGTTGTATGCAACATATGGGCCAAGAACACAAGGTGGGGTGCTCAGTTAAAACATTTTAACTGAGCGCTACCTTGGAGCAAGACACGAACAAAACCTCCAAGCAAAAGCAAGAAGTGAGCGCTCAGTTACCTTATTTAACTGAGCGGTTCACTAGGAGGTGCACCATGGTCCAAATTCCATCCAATTGCCACTTTGGATCCAATTCTCCATCAAATGAAAAGCCCACTCCAAATTCCAAAAATCAAAAATAGAAAGTGTATAAATAGGACTTAGTTTGATTTAGATAGGACTTTTACTTCATTAATTTTACTTTGAATTTTTCTGTGCTCTGGAATTTTCATTAGCTGTGAACTTGGAATTGAGAATTGGGATTGAGAGCTGAGTTCTCTCCTCCTTGTTCTCTTTTGCTTTCTTTTGCTTTTCTATTTGTGAGTTGTGGATAGAGATTGAAGAAATTCTGTTTCAATCCTTGATCTACAATTCATCTTTGTTCTCTTCTGCATAATTCTGATGAATTGTGTTTTGAATTCAGATCTCTGATTTCATTTCTGCTTTCTCTGTTATATTTGCTGTCTTCTCTTGGAATTTGAATTGAGATTGAAGAGCTTCACTGATTCTAAATTTGAGAATCATCTTTTACCTCTCTTCTCAATTATTCCAAGAAGTTGATCTAAGTTTCTTCACTGTTTTCATTTTCTTTTCTTCTGCAATTTGCTCTTTGATTGAACTAAGGGAAGATTTGAGATCTAGAACTGTTATCTAGTCTCACTGAGCCTCTGAGCTCTTGGCTTTCTCCCCTAGTTCATGCAATTGAGTTGAGTTTACTTTCTGTTTGATCTTCATTCAAATTCTATTTAAATCTACTATGTTTAATTCAGCTTCCTTACTTTTTGCTGTTAAATTCTGCAATCCCAGCTCCCTGCACCCTTTATTATTCAGTCAATTTACATTTCTTGCAGTTTAAGCTTCAACTATTTACATTTCTTGCAACCTGAGTTTCAGTCATTTATATTACTTGCACTTTAAGATTCAGCTATTTTACTTCTTGTCTCTTTAATTTACTGCAATTTCCCCTTCCCCTTTTACAATTCATGCAATTTAGCTTCTGTCTGCTACAAACCAATCACATCAATTCTTGTTTGCTTGACTAAATCAACCACTAAACTAAAATTGCTCAATCCTTCAATCCCTGTGGGATCGACCTCACTCATGTGAGTTATTATTACTTGATGCGACCCGGTACACTTACCGGTGAGTTTTGTGTTGGATCATTTTCCACACATCAAGTTTTTGGCGCCGTTCCCGGAGATTGAAATAGATTGACAATGATTAAGTAAGGTGGTGGTCTAGATTAAGCACTTTTTCTTTGTTTTTCTTTATTTTTACTAAGCACATTAACTGTTTGACACATTGTGTCACCTAACCCTCTAACCACATTCAAGCACTAGAATGTTCATGTTTCATTTGGTTTGTTTGTGATTTTTGCAAGTCATGGAGGCTGAGGTGCGTGAAGAGGGAGTGAGCAACAATGCTCAACCTGCAAGAAGGGTGTTGGCCTCTTACACTATCCCCAATCCCAGACATTATGGGAGCAGCATCCTCATCCCAAATGTTCAGGCAAATGACTTTGAGTTGAAGCCTCAACTAATCACTTTGGTGCAGAACAATTGTGCTTATGGAGGTGGCCCTCTTGAAGACCCCAACTAACATTTGTCTGTTTTCTTAAGGATTTGTGAAATAGTCAAGACAAATGGGGTTCATCCTGACATTTACAAATTACTTCTGTTCCCATTTTCTTTGAGGGGTGATGCTACTCAATGGCTGGAAACCTTTCCCAATGAGAGCATCAACAATTGGGATGAATTAGTGAGCAAATTCCTAGCCAAGTTCTACCCACCTCAGAGGGTCATCAAGTTGAAAACAGAGGTGCAAACATTCATTCAAGTGGATGGAGAGTCGCTATATGATGCCTGGGAGAGATACAAGGCCTTAATCAGGAAATGTCCCCCAGAAATGTTTAGTGAGTGGGATAGACTCCAAAACTTCTATGAAGGATTGACCCAGAAAGCTCAAGAAGCATTAGATCATTCAGCTGGAGGCTCTCTGCAGCTAATGAAGACAGCAGAGGAAGCCCAAAACCTCATAGAGATGGTGGCAAACAATCAATATTTCTTTGTTCATCAAAGACAACGCCAACCAGCCCAGAGAAGGGGTGTGCTGGAGCTTGAAGGTGTTGACTTTCTCTTGGCACAAAACAAATAGATGCATCAACAGCTTCAGCAACAAATAGAAATGATGGCCAAGAAAATTGATGGACTGCAAGGTGCTGCAGTAAACACACAATGCCAATCTCAAACCTCACATAGGTGGAAGCAATCTGAAGAAAGTTTTGGGACATTCAATTATGAGCAACAAAGCCCTGAGCAGGTACAATGCATGAATAACACTTCAAGTTCATCTCAACACAATTTTCATGGTGATGCACACAAGACACCCTGGAAGACTCATTCTAATTCAAGGTGGGGTGAGCATCAGAATCAAAGACAAAGGGACTTCAACTCTGGCAGCCTCAGCAACACAAACAACCACAACCATTCATCCAATAATACTAACCAATTTAAAAGTTCACAAAACACATATCACCAACCCTATAACAACTCAGAAAACCACCAGAATAACTTGTCCACATCCACATTCCACCCATAAAATACCCTCTCAAATAGTTCAAACAATTTCCAACAATAACCATCTCACTTTACACAGCCACAACCAAATCCAGACTTTCAAAGAATCTCTAGTCTGGATATGATCATGGAAAAACTCATGAAAAATCAAGAAGGAGCAAGAAAAGATCAAGAGATGGCAAGCAAAAACCAAGAGGCCTCAATCAGAAACCTTGAGAGATATATGGAGCAAATGGCTAAGTGAATTTCAGAAATAGGTGAGAAGAGAGCAATTACCTTCCCCAATGTCACTGAAAGGGACAAAGGAAAAGCTACAAAGTGGGAGGAGTGTAAAGCAATCATAGTGGAAAGTGTGGAGACTAGGGAGAAGAAAGCCATCAATCAAGAAGAACACAACAGAGAAGTTCCACAAGAAGAGACAGAAGAGAAAAGTGAAGAGGATAGAAAGACCAAGAATGCAAAAATCTCAAAGGGAGATAAGAACATCCTTGAATCACAACTACAAGAGAAGAAGGAAGGGATGAGGCCATATGTCCCCAACCTTCCATACCCTCAGAGGTTCAAAAAAGAGAACGAGGATAAGCAATACTCGAAATTTCTGGATATATTCAAGACATTCAGCATCAATATTCCGTTCTTAGAAGCACTTGAACAGATGCCATTGTATGCCAAATTTATGAAAGAAGTGCTAACAAAGAAAAGATCCCTGAAGGAAGGACAGATTGTTGAGATGACAAAGGAATGTAGTGCTATCCTCCAAAGAAAGTTGACAGAGAAGAAAGATGATCCTGGGCATTTTTACATACCTTGCACCATAGGAAACATAACAATTGAGAAGTCATTCTGTGACCTAGGTGCAAGCATAAACTTGATGCCTTTGTCTCTAATGAGGAAACTTCAAATTTCTGAGCTGAAGTCCACACGAATAGTTCTCCAAATGGCTGACAAATCCATTAAGCAAGCACTGGGAGTTGTGGAGAATGTGTTGGTAAAAGTGAGAAAATTCTTTCTCCCTGCTGACTTTGTTATCTCAGATATAGAAGAGGACCCTAACACTCCCATCATCCTGGGGAGGCCTTTCGTAGCTACGGGCAGAGCATTGATAGATGTTGAAAAAGGGGAATTGTTGCTGAGAGTGCATGATGAGCATCTAGCATTCCATGTTTTTAAAACCTTGCATGAGCCCATTCAAGAAGAAGATTTTATGAAGGATAAGGCCAGAGAACAAAGTTTGAAGGAGGCAGTCAATGAGTTAACTCCAAGATTTCTAAATCCATGCTTGAAAGTAGTAGAGATGGTGCAACAAACCAAAGAAGTCAATGAGGAACTAGATCTAAAACCCCCATATGAGAGATTCAACATCCCAGATAAAGAACCACCAAGGCAGGGAGTATCTCTTGAGAAAGAAAAGAAGAAGAGGCCAAGAGGGTGGAGAAACAAGAAAATCCCTACTGAAAGCTTTTCACCAGGGGATAAAGTAGTGTTAAACAACCAACCAATGAAGGTGTTTCCACAAGTGTCTGAATACTACACTATGAACCAGGTCCTTTCACTTGAACATCTAGAGATCATCAAAGAGGATACCGGAAGGAAGTTCACAGTAAGAGGAGAAAAACTGAGGCACTATGATTTTCAGCCTCCATGATCAAAGAATGAAGGATGTCAAGCTAATGACAATAAAAAAGCGCTTGTTGGGAGGCAACCCAGCCTGAGGTAGTTCACTTTTCATAGCTATTTCAATAAAAAGGTTAATTAGACTTATCTATATTGCAAAGAGCTAAGTTTGGTGTTGCACACCAAAATAAATTAAGGGATAATGAAGGATTCTAAGTTTGGTGTTCCACCAAAATCTCATTTAAAAGTATATTCTCACCTTCTGCATACATGGCTGCTAGCTCCGAGCAATCAGATAAACCAATTAACCAATTGTTTAATTTTTAGTTTTTCTAGTCTTATTGCCTTTAGCAAAAGTACAAGGATTTCACATATGGTTAACTTGTTGCATCAGAGGCAGTGGCAAGGAATTAAGTTTGGTGTTCCCACACCAAAATAAATCCAAAAGACACACTCAATTCATGCAGACTAACCATTCACTTAAGGGCTTGAGAAAAAAAAAAAAATAAAAATAATCTGCATAAGTGTTTGTTATTCTCACTTAGCTTTGAATTTTGTTTTGTTTCCCATATGCCTGAATAAAAGAGAAATGTTTGAATTAGAAAGTAAATATCCAATGTTGCATAAGTTAGAATGAAAGTTAGTGGTGGTGTGTTTGATTTAATGCATAACTCATGAAATAAATGCTGCATAATGTCATTTTCATTGAAGTGTGAACTAGCTTGCTGTCATAAATGCTTATATAAGTCATGATCCCTTGAGAACAAAATAAAATATAAAGAAAAGGAAGAAGAAAAAGCCAAAATGGAAAGAGAAACAAAGAACAAGGCTAGGCACCAATAGCTTGGACCCTATGACACATGCCTGTGGTGCTTTTGTGCTAGGATATGCTTGGACAAGTAAGTTCTAAGGAGTATTTCAAAACTTGGCCACTTAGATCAACTGATTTGGGATTGCCAACTGAAAGTCCACAATAAAGAGCAACCTAGTTACAAAGCACTTAGTTATCCAAAGAGATGCTGGGCATCAATGATCCTAGGAGGAAAAGGGTGAGCCATGTGTCTGTGGTGAAGAAATGTTGAGCAAAAATAAAGCCAAAGGCTGCTGCAACATTTGCCACCAAGCCTTCAATGAATAATAAGCTATTTAAGCAAAATAAAGAAAGAAAAGTTAGCAAGGGAACAAGCAAAAAAGAAGCCTTATAGCAGCAAGCTTAGTAAGCCTTTGAGGAAATATCTCTTATGTAACAGCAAGCAATAATTGAGTTATCATTGTCTGCATAAAAATTCCATGAACCAAGTTCAACTATAGGCTTAATAAGGATATGCATGCTTCTCTTTTTCATTTCATTTCCTCTTATGTTTGATGCTTGCTTGGAGACAAGCAAGATTTAAGTTTGGTGTTGTGATGACAAGTCATCATATGCTTGTTTTCCAAGCTAATTTCACTTGTTTCATTAGTTTTTATGCACTTTCTTGCATTACAAGTAGGCAATTTGGAGTGGAATTGTATGGTTTCCTTGAATCAATCAACCACCCTCTAATTGACACAAAATCATAAGTTTGAGCTAAAATTAATTGATTTTAAATGAATTTTAAGCTTTGTGAATTTTGTGATACTTTGATTGGTTGTTTTGATTGCTTATAGGAGAAGAAACGGTTGAAAAAGGGATTTTGGGCGCACTTTTTGAAGAAAAATCACGCTTTAGACCTTAGGCCACACTTTGGAAAGCGTGACCTAAGGAACCAAAAGCGTGGCACAAAAAACCCAAGGCGTGGCACAAGACCCAAAAGCGTGGCGCATGCTCAAGGAAGCAAGGAAGCATAGCGCTCAGTTAACTAAGTTAACTGAGCGCCAGTCTTGTGCACCAAAGGAAGCAAAGCACCAGCCCAGCATCAAATCAAGGCCAAGAAAGCACCAGCGCTAAGTTAAAACATTTTAACTGAGCGCCCAGGAGAAAGCAAGGAAGCATTGGCGCTCAGTTAAATTGTTTTACCTTTATCGTGCCTCTCCAAGAAAGAAATCAAAGGAAAATGGCAAAAGTGGGGAAGCCAAGGATCGAACCATGCACATGAGGAATGAGGAGCGCTACTCTTCACCAAGAAAAATGCCAAAATGCTCTCTTCAAGGTTCGAACCATGCACCTTATGGAACCAAGGGAAGGAGCACTCCACTTGGCCAAGGAAATAAACACCAAAGTGCAACCCTCCAAGCTCGAACCAGGAGCCTCAACCTCACCATGCAAGGCGCTACATGAAGAGAAGGGGCGCTCAGTTAAAACATTTTAACTGAGCGCTACCCTGGAGCAAGACACGCACAAAACCTCCAAGCAAAAGCAAGAAGTGAGCGCTCAGTTACCTTATTTAACTGAGCGGTTCACTGGGAGGTGCACCATGGTCCAAATTCCATCCAATTGCCACTTTGGATCCAATTCTCCATCAAATGAAAAGCCCACTCCAAATTCTAAAAATCAAAAATAGAAAGTGTATAAATAGGACTTAGTTTGATTTAGATAGGACTTTTACTTCATTAATTTTACTTTGAATTTTTCTGTGCTCTGGAATTTTCATTAGCTGTGAACTTGGAATTGAGAATTGGGATTGAGAGCTGAGTTCTCTCCTCCTTGTTCTCTTTTGCTTTCTTTTGCTTTCCTATTTGTGAGTTGTGGATAGAGATTGAAGAAATTCTGTTTCAATTCTTGATCTACAATTCATCTTTATTCTCTTCTGCATAATTCTGATGAATTGTGTTTTGAATTCAGATCTCTGATTTCATTTCTGCTTTCTCTGTTATATTTGCTGTCTTCTCTTGGAATTTGAATTGAGATTGAAGAGCTTCACTGATTCTAAATTTGAGAATCATCTTTTACCTCTCTTTTCAATTATTCCAAGAAGTTGATCTAAGTTTCTTCACTGTTTTCATTTTCTTTTCTTCTGCAATTTGCTCTCTGATTGAACCAAGGGAAGATTTGAGATCTAGAACTGTTATCTAGTCTCACTGAGCCTCTGAGCTCTTGGCTTTCTTCCCTAGTTCATGTAATTGAGTTGAGCTTACTTTCTGTTTGATCTTCATTCAAATTCTGTTTAAATCTACTATGTTTAATTTAGTTTCCTTACTTTTTGCTGTTAAATTCTGCAATCCCAGCTCCCTGCACCCTTTATTATTCAGTCAATTTACATTTCTTGCAGTTTAAGCTTCAACTATTTACATTTCCTGCAACCTGAGTTTCAGTCATTTATATTACTTGCACTTTAAGATTCAGCTATTTTACTTCTTGTCTCTTTAATTTACTGCAATTTCCCCTTCCCCTTTTACAATTCATGCAATTTAGCTTCTGTCTGCTACAAACCAATCACATCAATTCTTGTTTGCTTGACTAAATCAACCACTAAACTAAAATTGCTCAATCCTTCAATCCCTGTGGGATCGACCTCACTCATGTAAGTTATTATTACTTGATGTGACTCGGTACACTTGCCGGTGAGTTTTGTGTTGGATCGTTTTCCACACATCATGATTGACCTTCCTTCTGTCTGAAGGTTTGGACATCCACTCTGAGCTTACTCATCTTTTGAGGTAGAAAGAATTTGGTCAAGAAAGCATTTACCATCTTGTCCCAAGAGTTCAGGCTTTCTCTAGGTTGTGAGTCCAACCCTGTCCTAGCTCTGTCTCTTACAGCAAAGGAGAAAAGCATAAGTCTGTAGACCTCGGGATCAACCCCATTGGTCTTAAAAGTATCACAGATCTGCAAGAATTCAGATAAAAACTGATGAGGATCTTCTGATGGAAGTCCATGAAACTTGCAGTTCTGCTGCATTAGAGAAACTAATTGAGGCTTAAGCTCAAAGTTGTTTGCTCCAATGGCAGGAATTGATATGCTTCTTCCATAGAAGTTGGAAGTTGGTGCAGCATAGTCACCAAGCATCTTCCTTGCATTGTTGGCATTGTTGTTATTTTCGGCTGCCATGTCTTCTTCTTTTTCGAAAATTTCTGTCAGGTCCTCTCCAGAGAGTTGTGCTTTAGCTTCTCTTAGCTTTCTCTTCAGAGTCCTTTCAAGTTCAGGATCGGCTTCAATAAGAATATCTTTATCCTTGTTCCTACTCATGTGAAAAAGAAGAGAACAGAAAAGATGAAAAATCCTCTATGTCACAGTATAGATATTCCTTTATGTGAGTAGAAGAAGAAAAGAAGAGAAGAATGAGGTAGAGAGAAAATAAAGAGAATTCGAACACACATAGAGAGAGAGAGAGAGGGTTTGAATTTTAAGAAGGAGAGAAGTGTTAGTAAATAAATAAATAAATAGAAAGAGATAAGGGGGAGGGAATTCGAATATTAAATAAAAGAAAAGGAAAAAAATTTTTGTTTTTATTTTAAATATTAGTTAGTATTCGAAAATTAAGAAAGGAATAAAATAAAATTAGAGTTTAAAACAATTAGTTAATTAAAAAGATTTTTGAAAAAGTTGTTAGTGGTTTTCGAAAATGAGAAGTTAAAAAAGATTTGAAAATCAATTTTGAAAAGATAGGAAGTTAGAAAAGATTTTGAAATTGAATTTTGAAAAAGATATGATTGAAATCTATTTTGAAAAAGATTTAAAAGAGAAATTTAAAAAGATTTTATTTTAAAAATTGAAATTGATGACTTGACTCTCAAGAAACTAAAAGATATGATTCTAGAATTTAAAGATTGAACCTTTCTTAACAAGAAAGTAACAAACTTAAAATGTTTTTGAATCAAATCCTTAATTGTTAGCAAGGTTTTTGAAAATATGAAATAAAAATAAGAAAAAGATTTTGAAAATCAATTTTTTAAAATTTTTTTCCAAAAATATGAAATAAAAATGAAAAAGATTTGATTTTTGAAAAAGTTTTGAAAAGATAGAATTTTTAAATTGAAATTTTGACTTGACTTAATAAGAAACAACTAAGTTTTAAAAATTTTTGACTAAGTCAACCCAAAATTTCGAAATTTATGAGTGAAATTAGGAAAATATATTTTTTTTAATATTAATGAGGAAAGAAAAAAACAACAAAATGACTCAAAACATGAAAATTTTGGATCAAAACCAATGAGGTATGTAAGAACACTTTGAATGTCAAGATGAACACCAAGAACACTTTGAAGATCATGATGAACATCAAGAACACATTTTTGAAAAATTTTTAAGAAAAAAAACACATGCAAGACACCAAACTTAAAAATTTTTAAACTTTTGATTCTAAAAATTCGAAAATACATATGAAAAACAAGAAAAGACACAAAACAAGAAAATCACATGATCAAACAAAGACAATCATCAAGAACAACTTGAATATCAAGAAGAACACCATGCATGAGTTTTCGAAAATTTGCTAGAAAAATAAAAACATGCAATTAACACCAAACTTAAAATTTGACACCAAACTCAAACAAGAAACACAAAATTATTTTTGTTTTTATGATTTTATTAATTTTTTTGTAATTTTTCGAAAAAATTTTTGGAAAAACGAAAAAGAAGAGAAAAAATTTTTTTTTGAAAGATTTTTGAAAACTTTTTGAAAATAAAACAAGAAGAAAATTACCTAATCTAAGCAACAAGATGAACCGTCAGTTGTCCAAACTCGAACAATCCCCGGCAACGGCACCAAAAACTTGGTACACGAAATTGTGAGTTCACACTTTTCTCACAACTCCGCGCAGCTGACCAGCAAGTACACTGGGTCGTCCCACAGAGATTGTCGGCTTGAAGCAAGCTATGGTTATCTTGTAAATTTCAGTCAGGTAGATTCAAATGGTTATGAGGTGTTGATGATTAAAAAAGAAATAAAACATAAAATAGGATAGAGATACTTATGCAATTCATTGGTGGGAATTTCAGATAAGCGTATGGAGATGCTTTGTTCCCTCTGAGCCTCTGCTTTTCTATTGTCCTCATCCAATCATGCGTACTCCCTTCCATGGCAAGCTGTATATTGGTGGATCACCGTTGTCAATGGCTACCATCCATCCTCTCAATGAAAACATGTCCACTACGGTTTTCCGCATGGCTAATCAGCTGTCGGTTCTCGATCGTGTCGGAATAGAATACATTTATTCTTTTGCACACTGTCACTGCGCCCAACAGTTACGAGTTTGAAGATTGTCACAGTAATCCCATCCCAGATCCTACTCGAAATACCACAGACAAGGTTTAGACTTTCCGGATCTTAAGAATGCTTCCAAATAATTCTAGCTTATACCACGAAGGTTCTAACGTCACAGATTCGAATGCTCTATTGTCAGGAGAGGTGATTCAGATCCGTGGGTCAGAGACCAAAGAGAGTATACTCCAGCTGTCGTCCAATGACTACGTTGAACATCATGTAGACCGCTTTGTGGTTGTGAGGCACGCGGATTTTGGCTAAGCGAGTAACGAAGATTGGGTGATTGTCACGGGTCACCCCTTCATTCTGACTTAACTGAATTAAGTACGAGAGTATATCTTGGAGGAGAAGTAGGCGTGAATTGAATAGAAAAATAATAATACTTGCATTAATTCATGAGGAACAGCAGAGCTCCACACCTTAATCTATGAGGTGTAGAAACTCCACCGTTGAAAATACATAAGTGATGAAGATCCAGGCATGGCCGAATGGCCAGTCCCAAAACGTGATCAAGAGATCAAGAGTGATCCAAAGATAGTCTCAAAAATGATCTAAAGATATGAATACAATACTAAAAAGTGCTATTTATCCTAAACTAGTAAACTAGGTTTACTGAAAATGAGTAACTAAGTATAGATAGTACAGAAATCCACTTCTGGGGCCCGCTTGGTGTGTGTTTGGGTTGAGCATTGAAGCTTTCACGTGCATAGGCTATTCTTGGAGTTTAAACGCCAGTTTTGGTGCCAGTTTGGGCATTTAACTCCAGCTTTGGTGCCAGGTCTGGCGTTTTACACCAAAAAATGGTCTCTGGTGGACGTTTGGACGCCAGTTTGGGCCATCAAATCTTGGGCAAAGTATGGACTATTATACATTGATGGAAAGCCCAAGATGTATACTTACCAACGCAATTAAGATCGAGCCAATTGGGCTTCTGTAGCTCCAGAAAATCCACTTTAAGTGTAGGGAGGTCAGATTTTTGCTCATGTCCCTCAATTTCAGCCAGAAAATACCTAAAATCACAGAAAAACACACAAACTCATAGTAAAGTCCAGAAATATGATTTTTGCATAGAAACTAATAAAAATATACTAAAAAGTAACTAAAACATATTAAAATCTATGTAAAAACAATGCCAAAAAGCGTATAACTTATTCGCTCATCAGTAGGCCACAGACCTGGGTGGTAGACTATCGAACCACTTCATCGCCGCTTTGGTTAACGTCGTCGGGAACACTTTGCAACGAGTTGCATCTAATGTGTCAGCCAAGTACATTTGATGTTTAAAGTTGCTTAGATGATGTCTCAAGTCAGTCATTCCATCACAGAGGTCCATGTTAGGGCTTTTAAAGTTTCTGGGAATCCTAGTCTGCATGATTTCTTCGATAAAGGGATCTTCCCTTCCAAAGGGAGTTTCTTCCCGATCTGCATGATTGTTCTGACCTCAAAGGTCGGCTTCTAATTTCAAAAGCTTTTCTTCTAGTTCTCTTCATTGTCACACTTCCCTTCTCAGGTCTCTTTCAACTTCTCTTTGACGCTCTATCTCCTGCTCGAGTTGTTTTAATCGGCCATGGTGTCCGTGCACGAGTCACATAAGTTCTATTGAATGTCGATTCATTGTGTCCTCTAGTGGGTGTATCTCTGAGTTGATTCTTCTAGGTTAAGGGTTTTGTGAAGTCCGCTCTCCATTAGAACCGTCCGGATGCCCTGTGTCCATCTTCGGGATGATCATCTGCCATGATTGGGTATAGACTTCCAGATCCTTGGCAACGACACCAATGTTCCGATTGTTACCTTAAACGGATGGATTGGGTCTGAACGTGAGGTCCAAGCTCCTGTGGGAATTGTGTCCGTACCTTCTGCTACTAGGGTGCCGTTGTACGACGTCTTGATGATGGAGTGGAGGTGGTACCTGCAAGGGGCTTTGATTCTTAAGTTAGTAAGGATTTTAGGCAGGTTTTTAGTTGATTGGGTTCGAGGTATACCTGAGGATGTCAGGGTATTTATAACTGTAGATGCAGAGTCAATAACAACCTTTTAGAGTAGTTCCACCTTTGATGGTGGATAACCGTTCCCTTTTGTTCTTGTAGTTGTTGAGATCTCCTTTCTAGATGAATATGAGAGATTATATGAGTTAGTTACTAATTCGGACAAGTAGGGCTAGGATAACGTCGTTGCGTCCGACCACTATAAGATCGGGTAGGTGTCAATCCAGCCAACATCTGTTGATTCGAATTTACTTATTTTGAGTCTGGCTAAATTGTGGATCAGGGTATGAATAGTAATCATTCTCTATATTACATATATTGCGGTTGAATTATGATGCTTTCGACTATTTTAATTATTTATTTCAGATAGACATAATCAGCAAAAATAGTGTCGGGGAGTCACTCTTGTGGTCGGAGTAGAGGGCGGGTGATAAATTAATTATTTGTATTAATTTTCTCTCGTTTAATCCGGTTATAATTATTATTGACAGTTAAAAAATATTGAATATAAATGTTTTTTTTATTAAAACAAATATTACCATCGATTTTGTATAGAATAAATCCGATGGTATATTTTATTTGTCTAAAATATTATTTAATTTAACATTATTATCATAGTTGTCAAAACCGGACCGGACCGGCCGGTTTGACCGAAAAACCGGTAAACCAGACTTCATACCGATCCGGTCCAAGTTTAGGACCGTTCAAGGCAAAGAACCGGTACGAACCGGTCAAATCCGGAATAAACCGGTGAAAATCGATCAAATCCGGACCAGATCGAACCGCGTGGGTGGCAGTTTAAGGGAAACTTATGACGCATCGGCGCACCTGCATTCCACCGTACTCCATATGCTCCATGTCTTGCCAAGTGTCATGACTTATGAATTTTGAAAAATTTTCCAAAATGACCACCATGGGTTTCGAACCCTTGAGCTTAGAATGCAATAAGAATGATTCCACCACCGAGCTATAATGTCTTTTGAAAATCTATGGATAAATTATGATACATATAGCAATCTTTTATTTTATTTATATTCAATTTATTTTAATTATAAAATCCCTTAATTTTAAATTAATTATATTTTATTTAACTATAAATTTTATTAAATATATACAAATTAAAAAGATAAATAAAAAATTTTTATTATTCACAGTTTATTTTTTTCATGATTATATGATATCTATTAATATCATTTTTTTAATAAATTATATTTCTTTTGTGACTTTTTTTAATAAATTATATAATAATAGATAAAGACTCACTGCTAGTGAGACACCAATTCCATGTTTATTCTTATTGTGTTTAATTAAGATACGAATGTACTAGTATTAACTAATTTTATGTTTATCTTTGTATTAGTTATATTTAGACTTTGAAATTTGGTTGTTTTTAAAATGTTGGTGAAGAACTAAAGATATGTATTTTGAATTTATTAAGTTTATGATTATTTTTAGTATTTTATATTTTTTATTTACGTGAAATCGGTTTTACTGGTTCAACCAACGATTTATCGGTTAAACCAATAAACCAATAAACCAGTAATTTGACCAGTTTAATTATCGGTTCGATTCTTACAACTATGATTATTACCGTTGAAATTTTCGACGGACATTTTTGCCGATAATTAGAGGTGGAAAAAATAAAAAATAAAGGGCACCAACATCACTATCAGAAAAAATTTAAGGGTAACGTCACTTTAGATTGACCGTTCTCTAACAATCACCTTTAATGATTAATTAACGTCAAAAATAAGAATTTATTGGTGAATAATTACGGGCAACATTTAAACGTCAGAATTTGTTTATCAATAAATAAAACTGTAATAAAATTATTGTCAAATTTGTTTGACGTTTTCGCGAGTAATTTTGACGATTTTTAACGATTTTTTTGTACTGTTTACAAAATAAGAAAAAAAAAAAGATAAATGCACAACTTACCTAAATATAAAAGGAATAAAATCAAAATAATCCAAAGAAATAATATAAATGAGTCTTCAAGTAATAAAGGTAGATGTGCGATTTTTTTAATATATTTAACGTTATAAAGAAAATGTCAATGTCTTATGTTTTTAACGTTAGTCTCTATATTTTCTATCTCATATGTTTTATGCTTTGAAGTTGTTCTATCAATGAAATATATTTTACATTTTATTCAGAGTAAAAAAAATAAAAACATAGATTGTAAATAATATTTGTAAAGCTTTATTTTATACCTTATTGTAAATAATATTTGAATAATTTATTATTTTTAACCTTTCAAATTGTTATTATCAAATTAAGAATTATAAAAATACAAATTTACAAATTAAAACAATAGAAAAGCAGCTATGTTTATTGAGCTACTAATATATAATAAAGACATTTGTCTTTTTAACGAACTATAGAAAACTCTTTTTTGTTGATTTCATTTTTGATTACATAATGAATTATACTTATCTTTAAAATAGTAATACAAAAATATAAATTAAACAAAATATATATTGGAGAAATTAAAAGATATGAAATACACTTATTTTCAAACAATGAAAGAAAAATTTAAGAATTAATATGCAATTAAATTAATAAAATTTTTTCTATAGTATTTTCTATTATTCTACAATATATATAATATATGTTAGTATGAATTTTATACTATATAAATCTTGACATTTGGTTATTTTCTTTTTAATTTAATTTCTTGTGGTGTATTTATATGATATTATAAAAATTTAATTGATTTTGCACTTTTAATTTATATATTTTTAATAGTTATATTAGAATATATAGAGAAATCCCAGGTGAATAATTTTTTTTTATAAACAAGTCCAATAATTTTTTTATGCGTGTTTTTTTTTTGTTCTTTATTAACTAGTTTTTATTGGTCGAATAAATTATTAAACTATGTAACGTTGATGTAATATATATTATTTATTTTATAATTTAATTATTTCAATTAAAATACAATTAAATTTTTAAAGAGTAAATGCTCTTTCTGGTCTCAAACCATTTGTCCGATGGACTTCCCACCCCTTAAAAAATTTAAAAACTCAAATCGGTCCCTATTTATTTTGAAATATGTACATTCTAGTCCCTATCAACTTTGAGTAAATGTCTTTTCGGTCCTTGGTAATGTCTTTTTCGGTCCCTAACCAGGGACTGGAACGTACATATATCAAAGTAGATAAGGACCGATTTGAGTTTTTAGATTTCTTAAGGGGTGGAAAGTCCATCGGACAAATAATTAGGGACCGAAAAGGACATTTACTCATCTTTAAACCTATGAACCAATAGTTATGACCGTTTGACAACCAATTTAGTTCTTAAAAGCGTACTAATATATCTTCTTAAAAAAGATTAAAGTTAATATAATTAAATACAAAATAACATATTTTAGCATATTTTGAAATTCTTCTTAAATAAATAATTTAAATATTTTATTTATGAATATTAGTAATTTATAGTATATTTACCAATTTTTATTTTTTTACATATTTTATTACTGTATAAACGAATTAAAACTTTTTATATCTCATTTACACTATAAATAAGATAAGATATAATTTTATTTGATTTTATCTCATTTACAGACGCGATATATGAAATTTGAAAAATATACATATCTCATTTACACTGTAAATAATAAGATATGTGTATTTGTAAATATAAAAATATAATTTTTAAAAATAATAAAAATTAGTAATTTAATTTGGACCAATTTAAAAATTAAAAAATTATTCAGTTAATTTTAATTTTTTTATATTTGAATGAACTTAATTACAAAATCAAAGCAGTGTAGGGACTCAATTGAAAAAAAAGTATAGGAATCTAATTAAAAATTTGGTGAAATTATAGAGATCATCAGAGTAATTAAATCATTAATTTTTATCTTATTTATATTTTAAATTTTAAATTAATAATTTTATTTGTGAATTCTTAAAAATAGAATGTTTTAAATTATATGGAATATTGACGGTTTTAAAATAATAGAAAAGATGAACTGTTTTAATTCACTCATTAGTGAGCAACTAAGTGTATCACATGATTTGAAACTATTTATTTAAAATCAACACATTATTTTTTAGAAACCAACCCATTTAAATTAATACTCAAAAAAAATAAAAAATATATTTATTCAAAATTGTTCATCTTTTTTATTAATTAAAATTTTTCATCTTTTCTATTGCTTAAAACGTTCTATTTTTGAGAATTCAGTATAAATAAACAAAATTATTAATTAAAAATTTAAAATATAGAAAGGATATTAATTAGTTAAAGTCGATTTAAATAGTAATAAAATATATTAATTTTTATTTTTTAAATTAGTCTAAATTAAATTATTATTTTTAAAAATTATATTTTTATATTTAAAAATACATTGTAAACAAGATAAAGTTAAATAAAACTATATATTATTTAGTCACCAAAAAAAAAACTATATATTATTTTATTTACTTTGTAAACAAAATATGAATAAGCTTAATTTATTTATGCGATAAAAAATTAGTAAATATAATGCAAATTAGTAAATATTTATGAATAAAATATTGTGCAAACTATTTATATCTATAAATAAAATATGTAAATTATATATTTAAAAAAAATCCCATATTCTGCTATGCTCCTTGCCATTTGCAGTTTGCTTTTTACAAACATACATGAGAATAGTTATATTTTAGTAAAAATCCAATCCTTTAGAACACTGCACACCCCCCCCCCCCCCTTCCCTGATTTTCTCACCCCTCCTCGCACACTTCCAGCCGCCTCCTTCCCTCGGAACTCCGCCGTATCAGCTTCGCCTCTCACCATCGCGCCTCTCGCCGTCGCCGAATCCCTGTCCATCTGCAGCCTGCAGGTAGGCCGTTTCCTTACCTCTGTTTGACTGTTTAGTGTTTACTCAGGCGTTGTTTGATTGTTTGATACTTTACCTGCAGTTCTATTTTTGTCCCTTTGATAATAATACTGTGATTTTAGGTTTAGATGGTGCATTTATTTAACTGATTTGGATATCCGAGACTGATATTTGACTATTTAGGGTTAGTTTGATGGTTATTTTTTTACTCTGATTTGGCTGTAATGTTACTAGTATTTTATTTTTTGACATCATTTGAGGCTTTTGACATCATTGGGACAGTTAGGTTTAGTTCGATTGTTGATAATTTGAAGTTTTTGTGTTGTAATATGCGACAATGTGAGTACCCTTATTCCGCCATTGATGGGCTCCTGTTTTTTCAATTTCTATTTTGTTTTGTTTTGTTTTATTTTATTTTTAAATGGGGCACCAGCACTTCTGAGTCAAACTTGAGTTAATACTCAATTTGGTCTTGAAATTTGAGGTTGGACTTAGATTGACTCCTAAAATTCTATTTGACCCAAATTGAACCCCCCCAAATTTACAATGGTAACTAGCTTTAGCTCTTGAGTTCATCTCCTTTAACAGGCATGCTGATTTGGCACGTTAACTTATCATACTGGATAATACAACGACGTTGTTTTATATTGGCACCCAATCTTCAATGAAATGATGTTGTTTCACACAAAATGCATCTCTTTCTTACCAGTGATGGTCATGCAACGAGATGCATTTTATCCTGTCATTTTGTTGAAGATTAGGTGCCAATATAAAAAGATGTCTTTTTTGTTTTATTTAGCGTGACAAGTTAACGTGCAAACCAGCACGCCATTAACGGAGATGAGCTCACGGGCTAACGATAGTTATGGTTATAAATTTGCAGGTCCAATTTGGGTCATTTAAAAATTTTAGGGGTCAATTTGAGTTCGACCTTAAATTTCAGGGACCAAGTTGAGTATTAACTCGTCAAACTCATTTGACTCTTCAATCTTAACTACTCTTAGCTCTGAACTCTTATTGTGATAAGTGTTTTTGGTTCCGTTTCTCTAACTGGGTATGTTTCCTTTGTATATTATAATTGACCATATTTACACACTTTTGATGCTTGCCTTTTAAATTTCAAATTTTTGCTCTTCCTTTGTGGTAACTTGCTTATTATTTGCAAAGCTTAGAACTTATGTTAATGGCTTGATGAAATAATTATTACTTACCTAAGAACTAGGTCCATTATTCTTATACGTGCAATTCAAATGAGTGGCTTTTAAATTAAAAATAATGAATAATTGTTAATGATATTCATTTGGTAAGAGCTGATAACAAGCCTAGTTTTTCGAAGAGATTTTAGAATATCTTTTGTATGGCATTGGTTTTTTAAATGATCATGCAATGATGATCTAGTCTTGAGGCATTTAAAAGATTGGGAAATTTTTACCTTAGCTAGCCGGTGTTCCTACCTTTCAAGTTTCCGCTAAGATAAGTATGATTACTTGATTATTGCTTATTGTGCAATTTGATAGGTGATTGTGTTGATTTTATTCATCACATTTTGATATGTATTGATGCTTGCTAATTGCTACAAGTATTAAGTCTTTTTGACTTGCTTCGAATCCACATAGTTGGAAATTGTATTATTTATTTGAATAATTAAGAAGTAATCCTTAAATTCTTGTTGAAGGAATAATTCGTTCCTGTTTGAAATTAAATATGAATAACAGGCTTTTGATTCTTGTTTCAAGAACGTGTTGCAGGAAGTTAGACGAATATTGGATTAAACATGGCTCAATTGCTATCGTCTTCTAGCTCCCTGACTATCTTCTCTAGAAACAAACCTTACTTAAAACCTTTCAACCAATGTTCAATGTCATTTTCGACCTCAGCTGCATGCAACAATTCCACATATCCATTTAGAAAGCTTTTCTTGCAACGACAGAAACCGAGAAAAAGTTTGGTATTACAAGTTAGTGCAGTTTCAACTAGCATAGAAACTCCAGTTCAAACTAGCTCTGGTGAACCTTCTAAACCACAGCGAGTCATGGTCATTGGTGGAGATGGTTATTGTGGTTGGGCAACTGCTCTTCATCTGTCTAAGAAGGGTTATGAAGTTGCGATTGTTGACAACCTTATTCGACGTCTCTTTGATCACCAGCTTGGATTGGATTCTCTAACACCGATATCCTCCATTCAAAATCGGATCCACTGCTGGAAATCTCTCACTGGAAAAAGTATTGAGCTCTACATTGGTGACATATGCGACTTTGAGTTCTTAACGGAAACATTCAAGTCATTTGAACCTGATGCTGTTGTCCATTTCGGGGAGCAGCGATCTGCACCTTACTCTATGATAGATCGGCCAAGAGCTGTGTTTACGCAACAGAATAATGTTATCGGTACACTGAATGTTCTTTTTGCTATAAAAGAGTTCAGAGAGCAGTGTCATTTGGTTAAGCTTGGGACCATGGGTGAATATGGTACTCCAAATATTGATATCGAGGAGGGTTATATTACCATTACTCACAATGGAAGGACAGATACTTTGCCGTATCCCAAGCAAGCCAGCTCATTCTATCATCTAAGCAAGGTTCACGATTCACATAACATAGCCTTCACTTGCAAAGCTTGGGGGATTCGAGCAACTGATCTGAATCAAGGAGTGGTATATGGAGTAAGGACAGATGAGACTGCAATGCATGAAGAGTTGTGCAACAGATTCGATTATGATGGCATATTTGGAACTGCATTAAATCGATTCTGTGTTCAGGCTGCCGTCGGTCATCCACTTACTGTATATGGTAAAGGAGGCCAGGTAACTGATCCTTCTATTTATTAATTTCTTTTCAATAAGTAGAAGAATGACATTTGGATGATTGGTATGGTAAGGGCATGCATTCTTGAATATGAATTGTTTGTTTTATACAACGAGAGCAGAATTAGAGGGATTTGATGGAGCTTCTTAGAGGAATGGGCTACCCTACACCTCTCTCCTTTCTCTTTTGTGCTTGCATTGTTGTGTTACCATGGATGATTTTAGCTTTAACATTTTCTATCTAATTTTTAGGTTGCATTCGACATGTGTCAGATTGAGAATCAAATTTTTACATTGCCTCATGAAAACTTGTGCCTTCATTATTTATGTGTATCTGAAAATATGGAACTCATTCCTCTGAGAATTAGTTTTTATTTTTGAGGAAATGGTAAACAGATATAAATAGCAACCTTTTAGATCTCATTTAATGTTATTTTTACGTTACTAGGTTTGCAACCTATTCTATAGTCCAGATTTCTAGCAGCTCTTGAATAGATGTTAAATGTTATCTCAGCTCACCTCATTAGACAGCAATTTAAATGAAGTGCTGTATTTCTCTTTTAACCATTGCTTCATTTGATTATCTAAATTTTTTTTGAGCTGATGCATGTGGCTATGGGAAAAGTTATCAAATTCTCTGCGGCTTATGTTGTCTGTATTGTGAAATGTACATATTTCAGACTCGGGGCTATCTTGACATAAGAGATACAGTTCAATGCGTGGAGCTTGCCATTGCGAACCCTGCAAACCCTGGGGAGTTCCGAGTCTTCAACCAGTTTACGGAGCAGTTTTCAGTCAATCAACTAGCTGCCCTTGTTACAAAAGCTGGTGGGAAACTTGGGCTCAATGTGGAAACCATAACCGTGCCAAACCCGAGAGTGGAAGCAGAGGAGCATTACTACAATGCCAAGCACACTAAGCTTGTTGAGCTGGGACTCAAGCCACACCTTCTTTCAGATTCTCTCCTTGATTCACTGCTCAACTTTGCTATCCAGTACAAAGATCGTGTTGACAGGAAGCAAATCATGCCTAGTGTTTCTTGGAGAAAAATTGGGGTCAAACCGAAAACTGTCACAGCCTAAGAATGTGGAGTCTTTGCCGCTTTTACTGTATCTTGCATGATTATGCTTCTTGGTTCGATAAAGGTGTTATGATGATTTGAATTGATTATTTTCAAATGGCATGATCCATTTCTGTGTAGCCTTCGTATCCTAGTGTATTATATAGGGTAGACATTTGTGCTCCCAAGTACTTTCTCATCAGAGCATTGTATGTAGTAAGTTCCTGTGCAGTGTCCTTATTTAATATGGATGTATTGATTTGTTGCATACCTAAAGAGACCAGTGAGTTTCAAAGGCAGAATGACAAATGATGATGCCAATTAGCAATTTATTAAATTGGAGAATGCTATGGAATCAACAGTTTTAGTATAAGAAACGGGAGAGTTAGCTAGAAAAAAAAGTGTTAGCCATTTAGATAATTTTAGTGACGCATTTTTGTTTTGTTTCGGGGGTGAGAAGGGGGGCTGGTTACTTGGTTATTATCCTTTGAAATGAACGGGCACTTTATAGTGCATCATTTCATGATACCATCTAATTTTATAACATTTATGATATGTTTAGAATACAATAAAATTGAAATTGGTTTAATTTTAAAATTAAATTCTTTGTTTGAAATGAATAAAATTAGGAATTGAATTTATTTGTAAATTTTACAGATTTACATTTGTTCCGGGGTTTATTTGAAACCAATGTGATTTAGGTCTGAACGCGAGGTCCAAGCTCCTCTTTGGTGGGTTACTCTGATGTTTCCTCCGGCAAAGTTATGCCGTCCGAGCTTTTTAGAGAGGTTTGGGGGAAGGGGTGTTGAAGGAATTTTGATGTTTAAGTTAGCAAAGACTTTAGGCATGTTTTGTGTAGATTAGAGTTGAGAAATACCTGAGTTTAATGAGATATTTATATAGTAGTAAAGATAAGTTATCTTTTTATAACTTATCCACCTATCATGGTGGGTGGTTGTTCTCTTTTTTTATCTAGGGGTTGTTGAAATCTTATATCTGAAAATAAGAACATGTTTGTAGGTGAAGTTAAGATTTTGCAAGCAAAGTGGTACAAATGAGGTTGGGAGTATAGGGAGAGTGACTTTGGACTTTGAAGTGGGCTTTAGTTATTTTGGGCCAGCTTTGAGTTATGGGCCAGGGTATGAACAACGCCCTTTTTGAGGCCGAGTTCTTGTAAATCGGGCTCAAACATTCAGTCAAGTTGTTCGTTAAATGTTGCTATTATCGCTTGAGTAGATCGTTCAGATTAGATTCTCGATATATTTTGAGGGAATAAGTCGAGAAACTCAACGTGATCTGTATTTGGAGAGGTTGGAGACTCGACGTGATTTGAACAGTTGTAATGTTTTTCTAACATTTCTCATTCTGTAACCGTTCACGCGCCTTTCGACAACCGTGCGCCATCATTTAAAGTGAGTGACTTTACCCTTTTGTCGTTGTCATTATATAAACATGATTCCTTCCTTTCTCTTTTCATTTCTTCACTTTGTAAAGGCTTTCTCTATTCTCTGTAAACTATCCTCTCTCTTTTATTCTTCTACAAAACCGTTTTTCTCATCCTTGCTTTCAGAGTTTCTATTTTCTTCAAATTTATCTTCCTCTTGGTGGTTACCCTTGTTTGAGGTTGCTTCTTGTACTCTCAAGTAGTCGTTGCGTGTGCCATTTTTGTACTTTTCTTTCACCAAGTTTGTTGTTTTTTTTTATTATTTTGATTGTCTTAGCATTTATAAATACCTTTTATATTGTATTATACCACACAACTTCAATACACACAAACATTTTTTTATTACTCTCTCTTAACTTTTTAATATCATATCAAAATCATGATATCCTCCTTGAAGAGGATATGTTATTTTTTCGGTCTAGTGAAACTACCGTATTTTCCTTCAAAAGTATATCATTTTTGTGCGTTTTCCTTCTATGTAACACCTTCACCACCACGAGTGTCACGTTTCTGGCTGCACCACTCTAATAACGAGGATGGCAACTTTTACATATAACTATAAATAGTAAGAGTCTTTATCTGAAATCCTTATTGACTTTTTTTGAAAAACTGAAATTTTTTTTTTCTTTAATACATACATACATACATACATACATACATACATACAAAGCTCCACTACACTTTTACATATGCAAGAAACATATATACAAGTAATATACTAACATATAATATAAAATGACAACTCCTATTATTCTTCACAAAAATGTAAATAACAATAACAAAGGCGAAGAAAAAATGTCTAAGATAATACAACAAAAAAGCACAATCAAATGTTCAGTAAACTATTCATAGGCTTCTTCATTGGTTTCCTGAAATGTATAGGGCTGTAGAAAGTGAGAACCTAACTACACGGTCTCAGTAGAGGAGTTTTAGAATTGTCATAAAAAGATATATATATATATATATATATATATATAAGAAAATTTGTTTTACAACAGTAATCATTAGTTGTCTTATGAATATTTTCGCTAAACTATCCTTTCCTTAAGTCTCGATCATTGGGCATATTACTCACTAATTCAAAATCATGTGATTTTCCATCCAAAACTAAAACATCAAAACACCAATTTATATCAAATTTAGACTATAACCCTCATCCATTTCATTTTTAAAATCCTGTCTTCACACAACTCTTCGAACAACAACAATTAATCATCTGAAATCCAATTTCACATATTATTTATTTCAATCTCAACAAATATACTACAACACATTAATACATACCAAGAGAGATAATTCACCCAATCAAGGTTTCTAACCAAAATTTATTCAACATTCAATCAATTATCTAGTCAATCTCTTACAAGCCACCACAATCTACAATAAATCTGGACTAATAAATCACAATTACAAGTAATCAGACAGTCAAACAAATAATCACACATAGCGAATAATTATGACAAGTAGTACAATTAGCAGTTAACAGAATATCAATTAGGCAAACCAAGTAATTATGCACACCCAAATAATTGTAAACAAGTGCACATGATGCATACTTGTTCTACTGGTCGTGAGCTCACATATTGGTTAAACTACTAGACCTGGCACATCTGATAGCTAACCCGTATATTATCTCTCTATTGCGCATCCTTAGGAGGAATTATCATCGAGGAATCATATGAAATAAAGGAGAGTGCCTTCTTACCTTCTCCTAGAGGTATATGCCATGCCATATAAAAAAACGGAGAGTGCCGTCCCACTCAAAGGAGAGTACTTTCTCACCTTACAACTAAAGAGAGACTATGATGCAACAATAAGAAATCCTCAACCTAACTTGTTCACACCACAATCAGAAATTGAATCGAAGGAAATCCTCAACCTTCTATCCAATCCTCTGATGTAACAAGAGAAGGAATTCTCAATCCCACTTGTCTACTATAACACAAGAGAAGGAATCCTCAACCTCAACTTGTCTATCTGTGAGTAGGACTAAGCCATCGTCCTCACCGTGGGCAGGACGAACCACCATTCCCAAAACATCAATCATAATCACAATTAAACATAACCAAGATCATAATCAAAACCACGATTTTATGTAATCATATTCATCACAAGAATAATTATTCTCGACTTTATCCTCAAGCCGTGAGCGAAAAAAAACCACCGTCCTCTCTGTAGGTGGGACAAACCACCATCCCCACAACATTTATATCTCAAAACAAGTTTCCAAAAACTAATTTCAACTTCATTTTTAAGTTTAAGACTTTCCCAAAAAGACTCGAAAATCATTCTATTTTACCAATCAAATTCAAATACTTTAAATTCACTAAAACTTCTCAAAACATAATTCTTTAATCAAAATTAATCAAATAAAACTTCAAAATAAAGTATCTAGTTTTTATGAAATTAACACTAGATTTCATCATTCTTATTATTCAAATACTCCTATGAAAATTTCGACAGAACCTTCACTAAAACTCGAACCTTTCCACCCT
The DNA here is from genome assembly GCF_014773155.1 of Arachis stenosperma. NCBI lineage: Eukaryota > Viridiplantae > Streptophyta > Magnoliopsida > Fabales > Fabaceae > Arachis > Arachis stenosperma. The sequence goes on along the minus strand of NC_080378.1, from coordinate 49,355,835 downwards.
TCAAGGGTTTCATCCAAATCCAATAGTTTCTCAATATGTACCAATCAAACATAATCAAGAATTCCAGCAACCAATCATTTTCCAACAATCAGAAAAGCAATCACAGTTCATAACCATAAACAAACCAACTTCATTAATTAATCTCGCAAAGCATCCATAATCTATTTGAGCATTTAATCAATCACATTCATCCAGTATAATTCAATTTAATCCATAAGACTCGCATAATCACTAAAAATACATTTTTCACATCGATATCAATTTATGACAATTCTTTGAAATACAATAAGTTAAGAAAAAGCCCTTACCTCAATCTTGACTCAACTATGCAACCGAACTAATGGCAATAATATAAATGCCACTACAGCAGCAGTACTAGCAGTTCTGATGACTCCACGCAGCAATGACAGTCACAATTATGGTAACTCAAACCTACGACATCAATACCTCAAAATCTTTAACAAACTAATAACAGAACACTAACAGCGAGGATTCCAGAACAAGAATACTTATTGTAACTAAGAAGAAATGAGAGAACGGAGCAACAACAACTCTGGTAATGACTTCCAATGACGACAATGTCATTTTTCGTCGGCCAGAATCATAGCGACGCGGTCTTCTCCTCCTCCGGAGAGTTCCTCTTCTCTCTATTCGCGTTCTGCTCGTTCTTTCCCCTCATGCAACAACGACTTTCTCTTGTAACTACCCAAATAGCAGCAACGGCGATAGAAGCTTTGGCGGCGGCATTTGTGGCTCGATGGCAGCAGAAGCGGCCCTCCCTCCTTCCTTTCTCATCGTGTTTTCTTCCTCTTCCTGCGTTCTGTCTCTCTTCCTTAGCTCAATTCGGTGATAGACTCAACCCCACCAGCGATGGCGACGGTCCTTCACGCCTACAATAGGCACAACGGCGGCGTAGAATTATCCTTTGTCCTCGTCGCGTCTCCCTTCTATTTGATCTCTCTCTCTCTTTCTCTCTCACGTGCAATAACGTCGGCGGCAGTCCCCCCTCCGCCGATGCCCTCTTCTTTCTCTTCTCTCTTCTTCTTTTTCTTCCGTTCTCTCTTCTTTGCAGCTCTATTTCTATCTTTTTTTTTCTTTCTTTCTTTTTTCTTTCATGAGTGAAGGTAGTGGAGGGCGGGCGGGAGAGTGTGAATTAGGGTTTGGTAAAAGGGATAAGGGTAGAATAGGTATTTTAATAAAGTTAGAGAGTAGAGTAGTAATTGAAAACCAAATATAGTTCAATATAATTATTTTTGAGAACACTATTTATTTACCAACTTATAAATTATTTTTAAATAAGTACCCTAATTTAAAAATTAGAGATAATCTAGTTAATTATCTCTTATTCATAAAATTAAATTAACAAATCCTCCTTATTTTTCAATTACTAAAACTTTGAATTTTAAATAAAGAAATACCCAATTATTATGAAAATAAAATCATAAATAAATATAATAAATTATAAATACTTATTTTTAATTTCTAAAAATTGGGGTCTTACATTATCCATTGCCACTATTTTGATATTTTCTCACCACAAAGATTAGTCATTCCTCTCCATCTCGTTTTTTCGAGTCTAACATGCCTAACGCAGCCGTCTCCCGCTGCTGGATCTGCCGCCTGAAGAATGCTACCGTCAACCACCAACTCCATCTTCATCCGTGACGTTTTTCCATTTTTCGATGATCTGTCTAGCATTTTTTCCTTACCTATTCAATAGCTTTTCGCTAGTTCGCCATCTCTCTAATAATTTGCCGCCTATTTTGCTATTTTCCAGTAGTTCACCAACTCTCATTTTGGCAGTTTTTTAGCCGTTTGCCACCCTTTCAACAGTCCCATCTGTGCTTCTATTCAATAGTTTTGTCTATGCTTCTTTCTAGCATTTCCATTTGTGTTTTCTTTTGGCAATTCCATTTGTGTTTTCTTCTGCAGTTTTATTTACACTTCCTTCCAATAATTCCATCTGTGTTTCATTCCAACAGTTCCATAGACATTTTCTCTACTACTCTCTATTATCTTTCTAACAATAACATTAATACTTTTGACAAGGTTATTGATAGCCTTCCTTACTATTTACTTGGTCCTATCGCAGTGCGTTGATATGAAACCTTGGTTTTCATGAAAATCTTGGAATAATTTGTTAATTTTATTATCCAAAACCATGTTATAAACATGCATGAGAGATATTAAGAGTTTATACTTTAAGAATGTATTTTTCTCCTAGAAACTGTTTCTTTGTTGTGATCTTGGGTTCGACTTCTTACCTATGCATTGTACTTTCAATCATCAAAGCTCAAACAATGGTTGCTATTTATCAAATCAAATAATAATCTATAAGAATAAAGTTCATGCATACACTAACATACATGAGAATTTCTGAGATTTTCTAAGTGAAAATAAGAAGTTTTGCTCTATTTCATTTATATTGTGACACATCAACAATTTTGAGAAGAGAGATACGCTAGTTGAAAGAAAACGAATTTTATTATTTTAAAAATTTAATTAAAACAATAAAAATAACCCACATTAATTACTGATATGTCACAAAATGAATAAATAGAACAAAAACTTTCATTTGCTCTTAAAACACCTAAGAAATTCACCGTACATACATACATCTACATTTGCATGAAGTCCTAGTCCACCAAAGCCACTTTGGTTTAAAGACACATAACTTAGAACCAATAATAGTCATCTAGTCCCATTCCCATTTGGGCTATATTAAAAAATAGTCATCTAGTCATCAATTTTCATGCTTCTGAACACTTAGATGTTTTTTTAATGTAATTTGTTTAAATTCATTTTTTCAAATTTAGAAGAACATGTTCTCTCTTTTTTGGGATGGCGGGGGGATTTCAATAGCGATGCCTTATTATTTATTTAAAATAACCTATTTTGAGTAAAAGGCTCCGTAGCTATCGTTAATACAAGCATTGAACATATCTAATAAAAAACTCGTACAACACAAATCAACCATTTTGTTTCCATTTCCAATACCCTCACCAATTTTCTCTCTTGCATATACTTTCTAGCCTCTCCATTCAATCCCTTGCACTTTGTTTTTCAGGGTCATTCTGTTTTATGTTTTCTGAAGATGGGGCAGCAAACTTTGATTTACAGTTTTGTAGCCCGTGGCACTGTGATCCTTGCTGAGTATACTGAATTTAAGGGAAATTTTCAAACAATTGCATCTCAGTGCCTTCAAAAGCTTCCTTCCTCCAATAATCGTTTCACCTACAATTGTGATGGCCACACTTTCAATTACCTTGCTGACAATGGCTTCAGTACGTTCATGATTTATAGGTTTTATCATTCCTCATTATATTTTCTTTCAAAATTATATTTGTTTATATATATGGATTATGGTGTATGTTTCTATTTTCGTTTTGATTTTTATTTTTCATTTCCATTTGATGATAGTTAACCAGGATAGCAAGAATTTTAAAAGTTAAAATAATTGTTCCTCTTCTTACTAGAATTTTTCTAACCCCTGCCTCTCTTGCTCTAAAAGAAAAAATATAAAAAAGCATGTGAGATAGTTATTATAAGAACAAAATGTGAGATACTTATTCTTGGTGGCCGGGTTTTAAGTACTCGATAAGCCTGGAAATATGCCTTGGTCTTCGTGGAACCACACAATTGTTTTCATTATTAATTTATTATAGTCTAAAAATAAAAGGTGACACTTAAACGAAGATTTTATAATTATTTTTTTGTAAAATATATATTTTTTTTATTTTTGGATGATGAATTTTAAAGATATATTTTGATATATTATAAAATATTTTTTTATTAAAAAATAATTAAATAAATAAATTATACTTTTAAACAAAATATGCAAATATAGAAACGGAAGATTCTAAGAAAATAAAATTGTTACTGTACAAACTTAACGAGCTTAGTAATTAAAAGAAAAGCTGATGAAAAAGATTTGTCAAATAACAAGATAATAGAAAAAATACTAATTAATTTGCCACTCAAATTTGATTCTAAAATATCAACAATAAAAGACACTAGGATTTATTGAAGATAACACTAACAGAGTTAATAAGTTTATTAGAAGTTTTTGAATAAAGATTGGCAAACCGATATGATAACAATTTTATATAAAATGCATTTTATTTTGCAAAGGATGCTTATTTAGAAAGTAATATTATCAACCATTTTCTTTTGGAAAAGCATGACATGTTAAATAGATGCTTGAATTAGTTCACACTAATATTTGTTGTACAACGAAAATATCATCTCTTAGTAGCAGTAGATACTTCATTCTTTTTATCGATTATTATGCCAAAATAATGTGGAGGAAAAATAATAGTTAAATTTGTCTCTACTAAAAGATTATTTATTCTTTAAATTAGTTTTAAATAATTTTTTTAGTTATATTGATTTTTAAAAGATAAAATATAAATTAAATTGGTCTTTTTGTTATTTAGATGATAACATCACTTTAAGTGTTATATAACATGATGACGTGATAAATTAATATCATGTGTTACAAGATGATTGATCAGGTTAGTGACATCTAACATATTTCACGTGCTACTTTACATGTAAAAATGTTATTTATAATCAAAATAGTCTCTGAAAGTTTAGACGTAAGTTATTTTTATCTCTAAAATTTTAAAAATTAATCAAATTAATCCTTATACAAATTTTATTTATTTCTTCATAATATTAAATTTAAAATAACTTTTGATAGTACTAATTTTAATATTATTTTTTAGACTTTAATAAATAAAATTCTCTTTACATAAAATAATAAAAATAATTAAATTATTATAAAATTATTTTGTCAGTTGTATTTTAAAATTTTACATTTTTAAACTATAAATTTTTATAGTGAAATTTTTTTATTTAAACGAATTTATCAAATTATTGTTGATTATATATTTAAAAATTTAATATTTTAAATTTCACTAAATAATATAGTAAAAATTTAAATCTTTTGAATTTTTTAAAATTATAATTTTTATTATTGTTTAATTTATATGATAGAACTCAATAATTGAAAAACCGATTTATGACATCACTTGTTGAATCTTAATATTTTAATATAATTTTTTTTAAAATAACTACTTATTTATTTAGTGAAATTCAAAATTCTATAACTTTTAGTATATAACTAGTATATAACTAATTTTAATATTTTGAATTTCACTAAATAAAATAGTAGTTATTTTAAATGTTTTAATCTTTTAATCTTACTAAATAAATATAGTAGTTATTTAAAAAAAATTATATTAAAATATTAAGATTCAACAAATGATCTCACAAATTGATTTTTCAATTATTGAGTTCTACTATATAAATTAAACAATAATAAAAATTATAATTTTAAAAAATTTAAAAGATTTAAATTTTAAAATAATTACTATATTATTTAGTGAGATTTAAAATATTAAATTTTTAAATGTATAATCAATAATAATTTGATAAACTCATTTAAATAAAATAAATTTTACTATAAAACAATTATAATTTGAAAATATAAAATTTTAAAATACAAATGACAAAATAACTTTATAATAATTTAATTATTTTTATTATTTTATGTAAAGAGAATTTTGTTTATTAAGGTTTAAAAAATAATATTAAAATTAGTATTATCAAAAAATATTTTAAATTTAATATTATCAAGAAAAAATAAAAAAAATTTATATAAGGACTAATTTGAATAATTTTTAAAATTTTAGTGATGAAAATAACATATGTCTAGACTTTTAAGGACTATTTTGATTATAAATAACTTTTTTACATGTCAAGTAACACATAGCATGTTAGATGTCACTGACCTAACATCTCAACTAATTATCTTATGATGATATGTGACATTAATCTACCACATCATCATGTCACATGGCACATAACGCGTCATCATCTAATTAATAGAAGGATTAATTTGACTTATATTTTATCTTTTAAAAATTAATATGACTAAAAAAATCATTTGAAAACTAATTTAAAAAATAAGTAACTTTTCAAAAACAAATTTAGCTATTAACCCATAGATTTGCGATGAAAATAGCATATTCAATTCTAAACATCTGCTAAATATATTATAGGCAGAAGCTAGATACACAATAGTCTACCTAATAAACCATTATTTAACTCATAATCACCTAAAATGTGGAGTTTAACAAAAATGCTTCGTGAAATTGAGATGAAAAAGTCAAGGTATTCAGATTTCTTATGAGTTTGTTTGGTAAAGCATCTATGATATTATAATGAAAAGCTCTAAAAACTAACTAAAACAAATTACATGTTAAAAATATTTAGGATAATATCTAAAAAAATATCTAAGATATTATCTCAGGAGAATTATCCAAAAATTAATAAAATAGTGGTAGCCTAAAAAAATCTAGTTACACCAAATTGATTACGATGCGCCAGCTTATAAACTCTATAAATAGCTCATAATAAAGTTCATTTGTTCGAGTCACAACAATAACAAAATTATTTCATTTCTATAATCATTCATCAAACTATCAACCACCATCCTTAATACATAATTCAGTACAAACACATTAACCTAACTTAAAACTATTTTATAAAACTGATAGTGAGCATAAATTCGTTCATTGGATTAATAAAGGAAAATAAAATTCATATTTATGATCAATATTTTCAAAGATGGTAACGATTTAATGAGAATATATACTAGTACTCGTGGTATAACAACTTACATTATTACTTGATTTTTAGGTTAAAAAGATATTATACATCCCTTTCTTTTTTCTGATATGCAGTATAATATAAACTTTTAAGAGCTATTTGCCTCTATTATCATAAACTTAACAATAGTTTCATTCACATAGTTGTATTCTTTGGATTTTACACCATATCATAATAGAGGTAATACCTAATACTTTAGTTCATTGTTTGTGCGTGGCACAGTAGTATTATCATAATGTTTTGAAAATTGAACTAGTGGTTTAATTTTTGGTCATAAAACAAACATTGTTAGTAGGAATCATAGATCTAGTTAGATTATATTACCAATGCGGATAGATATACATACCAATATAGTAATCTCATAAATACTGATGTGACATTTTGTAAAATCCAAAATAGATTTAAAATGAAGTTGTAATGTATGTTTGGATTTTGACATAAAATGATGGATTTATTTTGGATGTTGCAGCCTATTGTGTGGTCGCAATTGAATCTGCTGGTAGACAACTTCCTATTGCTTTCCTTGAGCGTGTCAAGGATGAATTCAGCAAAAAATATAGTGGAGGAAAAGCATCAACTGCTTCAGCTAACAGTCTAAATAGAGAATTTGGGTATCTAATTTTATAATCAAATTTTTTTAATGAATGCACATATTTTATTACATAGATAATAAGCATGCCATTCCAAAATGATCTAGTTTGATATTATAAAAGTTATATAGTTATGCATTCATGCCAATGATGCCATTAACTAGCTTGCCTTTTCATGTTTTTAAGGCTAAAATTTATACTTATCACCTATCTAGAATTTATTATCAAATTATTGTAACTCTTTTAAGCTATTGAATAATGATGTTCAGAAATATTTGATAACAAAAAATAATTAGTCAAAAATAACTATAAGTTACTTTATTTAACATTAATTAATTGTTGAAATAATTTATAAATGTTAAATAAGATAATTTCTAACTGTTTTTTTTTTCGTCTCTGTAAAATTACCAATGATGTTGGCTATTTTATAATGTCATATTTGTTTGTTGGATCCCGCTAGGGAGACAAACAATGACTATTGAGTTATGAAATGAACATCTCCTATACTATTTAGAATAATCATCCGAGTACAAGGGATAATAAACATCTTCTCGAGTTCGACAAGGATCGAACTCTTAACCTTTCGGATCTAGCGCTTTAATACCATGTCATGATACCACTCATCCCAAAAACTTCGGCTGATGGGAAAATGTAACACTAATAATTATATCTCTAATACTTCATAAATCTCTATTTATACACATACTTTCCCTTATTTTATTTATGGTAATTGCAGGCCAAAATTGAAACAACAAATGCAATATTGTGTTGACCATCCCGAAGAGATCAACAAGCTTGCCAAAGTAAAGGCTCAAGTTGCTGAAGTTAAGGGCGTAATGATGGAAAACATTGAAAAGGTATGATCTTTATGAATGTCATTATTGTTCTTTGTTAACAAAACAATATAATTTATCTGGAATAAAATAGAAGATTTATTATTTTTTTTTTTTTTTGCAGGTTCTTGATCGTGGAGAGAAGATTGAAATGCTAGTCGATAAGACTGACAATCTTCGCTCACAGGTTAGAACGTGAAAGATAATTCATTGATTTAAATGGAATAATTTTTAAAATAAATTACTTCAATAACACTTTTAAAACTAAATTACTTCACAATATAGTATTTTATTTAGTGAAAACGTTATTTAATTTTGTGGAGTTTTTAAATTTAAAATAAAAGATAGTAAACCAAGTCAAACCATAACTAATTTTAGAGGTTCAAAACATTACAAATCATAAAAAAACTCCCACAAAATTTTTTTATTATACTAAAAAAATACATGCTAGTAATATGTTTCAAACGAACGACGTCTAAGAAAGAGAATATTGGAGGCTAATATTTTTTATTAATATTAGCTAATATTTTGGACTAACAATTTATATTTATACTATTAGAATTTAGAAGTTAAGATTTAAGGTTTAAAATTTTGTATTTAATATAGAATTGACTAAATATTGGCCAAAAAATATAAATTTTATTCATCATGTAGCATTATTTGTGTTTTAGGTGTAGATATTATGGTATGATCCAAAACCGTGTTGATTTGCTTGTGTTACTTATACAGGCACAGGATTTCAGAACACAAGGAACAAAAATGAAAAAGAAGATGTGGATTGAAAATATGAAGATCAAATTGATTGTTTTTGGAATCGCCTTATTGTTGGTTTTCATCCTTTTTATGTCAATATGTCGTGGCTTCAGCTGCTTAGGCTATTAACAATTTTTCAGATTTTGGACTTCAGTAGAAAATAGTGGGGTTGGTGGTTTTGTCATATATTTGTCTTAGAGATCTACCAAATATAGCAAGTACATATCTCATGAGGTTTGAGAATAGAAAAACTAGGTTTGGCTAATCAATGTATGTCAAATATCTTTACATTTATAATAAATGTATAATAAATGATTGATAAATGCAAGATAGAACTTTGATGGATGGAGATTATAAACCAGGACAGGGACTCTATCCATAAGGACAGAACCTATATTGTGTTTGTTTTATATTCGCAAAGAATGTCATTGGTAAAATTGCAGGTTTTTTTTGGTAGTATCTTTTAATTTGACAAGTTAAGTAATAATGTATCGTGAATCAAAGTTTTATTTAAGAGTTTGTTGTAGTCAATAAATTATTAAATCTATAAAACAAAATTTAAATTCTTAATACTTGTTTAAGCAAATAAGTAAAATAATCACTCACCGGACTAAATCAAGTTGGTTTAAAACTAGAAATTTTGATAGCTTGAATTGAGGGAGCATATAGGCTTAATCCAATCAGAGTTAGCCATGTGAAGATGGTTCGGTCCATTAGATTTGGTTCTTTTTGTCGGTGTATGTAAAAGAATGGCGTCGGAGGTAGATTTTGGGCTAAGAAGTGGTTATTGTTCATAATCGAGATTGATGAAGAACATTACCAATCTTTAAATTCTTAATGATATTTATGGAATTCTCTCTGTTAAATCTCTGAAAAAAGCATAGTTGTCAGAATCGAATTGGTGATCGAATTGGTCAAATTATTAAATTATTGGGTCATTAGTTTAACCGGTGGATTACTGGTTGAACCGGTTAACCCGGTCCTATATAAATAAAAAATAAAAAATAGTAAAAAATTTAAAATACATATTTTTACTAACATTTTAAGAATATTTAGCTATTCTAAAATAATATAAAACAGAAATAATAAATATTTTGTTAATTTTACTCTATTATAAATATTTTATTTTGTTTTTATATTAAAATAATAATTATTTTCAGATTTTAATAACTTATTAATAAATTTATATCTATTATACTATTATATACTACAAGTATTTATTAAAAAATAATATTAATAGATATTATATAATTATGAAAAGAAAAAATAAGTTAATTTATAATTATTGTTAAATAAAAATATAATTAATTTAAAAATATGTGAGTTTATAACTAAAATTAAAATAAATTAAATAAAAATAAATATATTTGCTAAAAGATATCTATATATATAATAATTTGTAAACATGTTAACTAGAATTGTGATAGTCTAGTGGTTGTGAGTTGTTCCTTTTTCAGTTTGGATAGGGGTTCGAACCCAACCCCACCCCACCCATTTTGAAGGGGAATAAAGTTCGAAGGACAAATAGGTCTTTGAAATTTTTTTTCATTATGCTTCTATTATGAGAATTTAATTTATAAAATTATGCTTGTATTTTAAAATCTAGTTAACTTGTTGTATTCTGCAATTTAAATTATTTGTATTAAAATTGCAGAAATCAGGCTTGTTCTATTTCTACTTTTTTTCTTAAATTGTATTAGTTCAGTTTTAGCGCATTTGTGTATTATATTAGAATTTGTTAAATTACATTGGTTTAGTTTTCATCATACCAGTGACATTAGTTAGCATCAATTCATTTATGCATCAAGTTAGCATTAGTTCATTTGTGCATTATTCATGTATTAAGTTAGCATTAGTGCATTTGTGTATTATATTAGAACTGGTATTTTTATCCATAATAACATTACGAGAATAATTTTTTTTAAATTATAGTTCACTTTGTTCTGACAGTATAAATTATGCATGACACAAAAAAATTTATAAAATCAAACTACTTTTACAAAAAAGTCGTAAGTTGACAAAAGTTTCTGCTAAGAAGACCAAGATATCTGCAGATAAAAAATTAAATAATAAGATTTTTAGTTATTATTTTTATATGAAAAAGTCTAATTTTTTATTAATAATTAATTTTAACATTCGTTATCTAAAATTTAAAATAATTTAATGTGTATACTTTTATATTTAAAATATTTTAATTGTAAAAAATATCGAATGACATATTTTGATTTGTCAAATTATTAATATAAAATATAATTATATATAGAGTAAAAATAGTAGAGAGAAATATAAAAATAGAGAGAGGTAGATGAGAGAATTTAGAAAAGGAGTTTATTAATTTTAAAAAAATCTCAAGGACCTATTTGTCCTTCAACTTTATTTGTAAAATGACATCAAGGACTTATTTGTCCTTCAAACTTTATTCCCCTTCCAGTGTGGCACCGTAACGGACACCTAGACACCGTTTCAGCCACGTCAGCCAGTTCCGTTTGGTGTATGAGAGGCAAATAGATGGAAGGACTAAATTGTCCTTCGTTTGTTAAAGTCAGGGACTTTTTTGTATTTAAATTTTGTCAGGGATGTATTTGTCAAAAATTTGAAAAGTCAGGGACCTATCTGTCTTTTTCCCTAATTAATATCTATTGGTTCGGTTTGACCAGTTTTACCAAGTTTGACTGGTTTTAACCGATTCACTCCGGGTTTGACTGATCCACACCGGTTCTCATCCTTGTTCGGTTTAAATAGCGGACCGGATCGGTTTGGAATCCGGTTACTCACCAGTTTTCTGGTCGAACCGGCCGGTTCGGTACGATTTTTACAACACTGGAAAAAAGAGCAGAATAAAAAGATAATATTATGTGTGAAGTTGTTTTGTTAAAATCATGGTTCTGAAAACTGAACCGGACCGATCGATTCAACCGGATTAATTGGGAACCGGTCACCTAGCCGGTCCGGGTGAGATAAAAAATCGTCTGACAAAAAATCGGTGAAAAAATCGGTCGTACCGGCGGTTAACCGGTGAACCGGAAGAACCGTCCAGTTTTTTAGCGGTTTTTTGTTTGAAAGTAAAAGTGTAAAACGGTGTCGTTTTGTCTCTTTATTAAAAAAAAAAAACAAAAAGAAAGGCTAAACGCCTAAGCAAAACGCAGCCCCTCTCCCTTCTCCCTCACTATTCAGTATTCAAGCAAAATCCCAAATTGAACCCTACCAGAGCAAACACCCAATAGAAGCCCTAGCCACCACCTTCTCCACCATTGATCTCCTCTCCTTGGCCGCCAGCGGACAGACCGTGGCTGTCGTCTTCAAGCGCTCTCTCTCTATATCTCTCTCTGTCTTTGTCTAAGCTCAAGGTCCCTCTTCGACCTCTCTCGCCGTCGCTGCTTCCCCGCTCCTCGCCATGGGTCCTCGTTGCTCCACTCCTCGCTGTGGGTCCTCGTTGGTCCACTCCTTGCCGTGGGTCGTTGCTGCTCCATCCTCGCCGTTTTGGCTGTCGCCCCTTCTCTTCTCCTCTGATTTTAGGTAACTCTGTCTCACACTCTTTGAGCTCATTCTGTCTTCGCCATTCATCTTTTTCCAACTAATTTTGAAGGTTTTGAGTTGAGTCTCTGTTTTGAGTTTGAAATTGGATTATTTATTTGATTTATTGAATGTTAAACCAAACATGCTAGAATTTGTTGAATGTTGATGTGATTCTGAGTATAGATTCTGAATTCAATTTGCTTAATGTTGAATTGGTTCTGAATTTAATTTTAGGTAACTCTATCTCACACTCTTCGAGCTCTCTGAGCTGATTCTATATTCTGAATTTGAAATTAGATTATTTAATTTGTTGAATGTTGATGTGATTCTGAGTATGGATTTTGAATTCAATTTGCTAAATATTGAATTGGTTCTGACTTTAATTTCAGGTAACTTTGTCTCACACTCTTCGAGTTCATTCAATGAGAACATGTTGATTAAACTAACTGATTAGAATTCCAAAAAAAAAAATATGATTATATACTTTGGGGTCTTATATTTGGTGAATTTAGAAATTTGTAATTGAATTGAATTTTATTGTGTTACGATTATATTTGAAATTTTGTCTTATATTTTGTAATTGAAATTATTTTGTAATTGAATTTTGTAATTGAATAGAATTGAATTTTGTCTTATATTTGAAATTTGTAATTGAATTAAAATTAGTTTAAAAATATTGAATTTAAATATTTAATAATTTTAATGTAAATTTAATTAAACCGGTTCGATTCCGGTCCGATTTCAGTTAGACCATTAAACTATTGAATTAGTCACGTGGCTGATTCATTGACCGGTTCGGTTCTCGCAATCTTGGTTAAAATTGTTTGTTATATGATATAAGAGTCATCTTATTTATAGGGATATTACTAACTAATCTCATACATATTCATTGTTTAACTACTAGCTATTGTTAACTTAACTTCCAATTACTAACAGTCCTAATAATATTTTAATATGTTCTCGCAAACTAGTAGATGAAAAATGTTAATAATTCCCAACTTAAATAAATTTCGATGAAATAGTTGAGAAAGAAGCGTACAGTACAATAACGCAAAGGAAGATGCGTGTGGCACGAGACGTAGAAAAAGACAATAAGAAAAAAGTGCAACGTAAGTCGTAATTCTAATCATGACGAAAAAGAGAAATAAAGCTTTTGCTCTGATTAAGGGAAGATACAAGCGGTGTGCGGTGATGCAAGGGAAGATGGAAGACCCATATTGCGGGTCGGTGATTATGGTCATGATGAAAAGGAGGAGCAAGGCTAACCAAGGAGGAGTTTGAAAAAAAAAGAAGAGAACAAGGCTACCGCAGGATGACCAACAGTAGGGTGAATAGATAAACAAAGAAAGGAAGAAAAGGTGCGGATAAATGATGGTCATTCTTGACATAGAAAGAAGAAGGAGAAAAGACACATTAGCCATCAGACTATCATACTTCTTGTTATTGTTTATACAAATTATAATATATATAAAAATATGTTATTTTATTTTTATTTTAATTTTAAACTCACTTATTTTTAAATTAATTATATTTTTATTTAATTATAAATTTTATTAAATATATAAAAATTCAAAAGATAAATAAAAAATATTTTATTAATTATAATTTATTTTTTTATAATTATATAATATCTATTAATATTTTTTTAATAAATATTTATAGTATATAATAATATAATAATATAATAAATATAAATTAATTAATAAAATATTAAAATTTAAAAATAATAATTAATTTTATAAAAAACAAAATAAAAATATTTATAATAAAAAAATAATTAAATTTTATATAATTATTAATTATTTAATTATATCGTCAAGCTAATTGGTTCGATTTAATGGTTGAACCATTAATCCAATAATTCAGTATTTTAAGTGAGTTAATTATCGATTCGATTTTGATAATTATAAATTTCACATTAAAATTTAGCTGACTTGGTCAACAATTATATATTTAATCTCGAATTTATCTTAAAAAAAATTCGACGGTAGCATCAATATATTTTTTTATGTCAAACTAGGTGAGTATATTTTTGCTCCTAGATATAGTTGCAATTACGTTAGAACTTAGAATATGACTGATAGCTTCCATCGAGGCTCTCTTTTTATCTAGATAATATAGTTCAACAAAAAATCCGATAGTAAAAAAATAAATTTCTTGTAATATAAATTTGCATCATTAAATAACACTTTTAGAAAGAATCTTATAGTGATGGCTACCTCCTACCAATGTTACAACTCGTAGATATTTCAGAATACCATATTAGCCTCTAAACACGATGAAAAAAAGACATAGTTCCAAAATTCAAAATTAAATATATTTAGTATCCCTTTTTATAGTAATTATGTTCCCATTCTTCAAATATATTCATGGGAGATTGACCATTGACCATTGACCATTGACCATAAGAATGAGAGAATATCAAACCTAACTAGGAGTGAAGAAATAAAAAAATATAAGAAAATTAAGGATAAACTACCAAAAATGAATCTGAATAATTTTGTGTTAACAAAAATATACTCGAATTTTGTTATCCATAAAACACCTTCAAATAATTTAAAAATGCGATAAAAATGTCTAACATTATATTAAATAGGTATTCTAAAAAAAATGCTTTAGAGATTATTTTTGATTCGATTTTTGCAAACATCATTAGAAAAATAAAATATTTTTATCTTTAAAATTTGATAATTTTTCTATAAGTATATTTTTTATGATTTTTTTGTGAACAACCAATAATACTTTTAAAAAATTACAAAAAAATATATACTTACCGAAAAATCACCATTTTAAGGATAAAATTTCATTTTTCTAATTAAACTCGCAGAAAATCTCATCAAAATTCAATCTCTAAAGTATTTTTTGAAAAATACATATTTAATGTTGAATATTTTTGTCACATTTTTAAATTATTTAAGAATATTTTTGTCAATAAAAAAAAATGAATGTATTTTTTCAATAAAAAATTATTTGAGTATATTTTTAGTAATTTACCCAAAAGTTAAATAAAAAAGTAGAGATTCACCCACACAAAAAAAAGGTGCGGGAATAAAAGAAAAAGGAAAGGGAAAAAAAGGTGCATGTTTAATTTTGGGTTCCTTAGTAAAAATTTGGTTAAAATTAAAATATTTGTGCGGATACACCTTATTTATCTATATTTGCAGTAACATATTGATATAGTTATATCTATCATAACTCTTTTAAGCGTCAAAATAATAGATAACATGCATTAATCGAATCTATGGTGTGACAATTTGATGAGAGTTTTTTTTTGGGTTAAAATTGAAGAATATAACTGCATTTTTGTTTATTATTATTATTATTATTATTATTATTATTATTATTATTATTATTTTGTAACAATAATGACCGACTTTTGTTACAAAACTATACTAATTAATTTGCATTGTAACAATTTTAGATTTTAATAAAAGCATTTATTACAAAATGTTATGTTTTGTTGCATATGCATATATAAATAGGTCACCAAAAGAATATGTGTATATAAATAACTTGCAGATCTTTATTTCTTTTCAAAGCTATTAAGATGGCCAAAGGAATAATTCTTGTGTTCATTATGCTTACAATAATATTGGACGCAGGTAAAAATATTATTCTTCTGTATTCGCGCTTTTCTATACTATTAAGCCATTAGTTTTATTACTTTAGTTCTTAATTGCTGGAAATTAAACGTTTGCTCAAATTCTAGAATATGTAATAATATTCTCTAAGAATAACTAAATTGCACTACAATACAAAAATATATAGTAGTGTGCCTGTTTTCGTTTCTTCTTCTACACATGTTCTTTATTTATTTGTTTTTGTGCTATCCATGTTATGTTGGGTTATAATTAGCCTTAGACTAATGCTAGCTAGGTAGCAATTTTTTTAGTCTTAGATTAGTCATTTTTTAAAATTATTTTATTTATTTTAAATTCCAAATCTTAAATCATTAATATTTAACCTTACAAATTAAATTATAAATGCTAAACCATAATTTTCCTAGAAAATAAAAATGGACTAATAATATTGATTAATTAAAAATTAGTTTCCTGCCTATACTTTCTTTTAGTCTTATATACTAATTGAAAATTTTATTTATTTATTTAACTTTTCAATAATTGAACCATATTTTCGTTATTTCGTTGCGGGGTTTTAATTTGGCGAGATATATGTCTTGAAAATTTTCCACGGATATTGCTTACTAAATTAATTATTATTAGGTCTTGAAGTCGCTGCATTTCCGCCGGTATGTTGCTTAGACCATCCTCGACCAAATTGCGATAACACACTTTGCAACATAGCGTGCCATTCTAGCTGCAAAGGAGGAGGGTTCTGCAAAGGATCCGATATTTGTCATTGCCGTTGTGACTAATATAATATTATGGTTCACACATACTTAATTATATATATAGTTGCTAATAAGTTATGGTTCCACAGAAGCATATCTATACGCATATTGTAATAGGGTTTCTTAACCAAATGTATTATTATATGCATGGCAACGTAATAAGTTTTACTGGTTTCAACATTATGAGTTCAAACAATTTTATGTTTCTAATACTTGATTAAAGTCTTGAAATTTTGTTAAGATTCGAGAAATTATTACATATAGACTAAAATATTAGATAATTATTTTGAAATGACTTAACAGGAGGGTTTAAAAGCGAGGCTAAACTTGGTTGTTAGGCTTTGATACACTTTTACGAAATAATTAATAAAAATAGAAATAATAGAAATTTTAAATTTCAAGAAATTAGAAGTAAGAAAGATAGAGAAACTCCAAAATCGATATTATCCATCACATGGTTATGCCCTTATACCTTCCTAAATAATTTATATTTTTTCAATATTCACCAAGTTGTTGCATTTGGTACTTGATCAATTACTATATATCTACCCCAGGCTTAGAGTGTGTTTGGATTCATGGATTTTAGAAAAGAATGTATTTTTTTAGAGAATTTAAAATGCTTTTTTTTTTTGTCAAAATTATATTTATACATTTAGAGAAGTCATTTTTCAAAGTTTTAGAAGAATTTAAACAATGTATTTTCATGATGTAAATAGAAATCCACATCCTCTCTAATAAGTTGAAATTTAAAAGCTTGCTTCCCAAAGACAAAGATATATCATTTCCTATTTATTTTTTGTAGTACACATATTAGATTGGTGTATCCAAACTAAAAATTATTAAGATTAATACAATTAAAAATTAATTCAAAATTCAATTATATTTATTCTCTAATTTGTTCATCATCAAAATTCAATCCCAGATATAAAACAAACAGAAGAAAGTTTTGGGTTGAGATGGCGCTGTATGTGAACTAAACCATTGTTGAGTTGGGAGGCTAGGCCAACATAATTGAGCCCCAAATTTAGATGACTGTGTTTCGTAACTAATTTCTTCTTTTACGAATTCTGTGAACTATGAATCACATTCATTTAATACTGTTTGTGTATTGTTGAAAATGGAAGAAGACGAAGAAGAAAAAGAAGTGATATCCTATTTTCTGGAGACTTAGTTAAGCCTTTATGTTGGCAGGGAAGGGTACCAGCGTCCAGCGGTAACCTTAGCAAAGTAATTAATTATAAAATGCACCCCATGTCAAAATTATTAATATTATAAAAGAATTCAGATGTAATTTTTTTAAACTAGTTGGTTATTTTGTTTTTTTTTTCTCTACTAAAAATAAAAAAACTCGAACTTATAATCTCTAAGTGAATATGAGAAGATTATGCGATTTGAGTTATAGTTCGTTGGTCGATTATTTTATTTTTTATTCCCCTCCTTTTTTGCAAATAAATTCTAGTTCATGTTTTTTCAAAATTTTCAAACCAATATATTGAACCACTTTCTTGTTTCTATATATTGAACGATCTCAGGTTATTATTTTTTAATCTATCCTTTTTCCCCACACAATTAGTCAATTGAAATAAATATAATTTGACCTAAAGAAAAAGATTATGAAAAAAAAAAAATTGGACAAAAGTCACTTGAAAAATATTTGAATTTTAATTTTTTTTAATAATTTTTTTGGGGTGTCAAATAATACTTGTGATTGTAATAGGAGATTGCTATCACTATGAAATTTTATCTAACTATTTTAAAGATGCAAAATTTATATATAGATTTGCATGAGGTTATGGATCTGCTCCAGCTATGTAACATTTTGGTTTCCACCTTATAATCGTGTATGCAAGTTTTACATTTTATTCGGATAACGTTTATAATAAGTTTTTTAGAGATCTTTAAATAAATTAAAATGAATAATAACGTAATATTAATATTATGTTAATATTTAATTTTATTTGACGAAGGACGATCATTTGATATTGGGTTCAAAAGATTTAAAAAATTCGACTTTATTAATATCATTTATATTAGTAATTTATTCAATCTTTATTCTAATTAAATACTACTACTTGAAATAATTATTTGAGTTTTTACCATATCTAATTACCTTAATTTCCTTCTAAGATATTTACAAATTTAACTTCACTGACTCAATGGCTTAAAATCGCGACATATAGCGTTTAATGCGCCACGTGTTGCAACGCATGCCTTTCCCCTCTAATTAAGTGACATTAGTCACTAATTATACATTATATAAGTCACAAAAATCTTCTCTCTTTCCTCTAAAATCAGCCGAAGCCATGCATGGAAGGAAGGGAGAGGTTTTGTTGATTACCGGACTTCCGAGATTGATTTCTTGAGATTCGTGGCTCCCACAAAAATTTTGATCCGATAGAAGTGATTGTATCTTCATTTTCTACGCGGTGACATGTGTTTCGTTCGGTGGAATCGCGAAGTAGAGCTGCCCCTGCTAGGAACCAATTCGACCGAACCAAAGGAGGGGAGGAACCATAAAGTTTTTGCCGTTTTCGCTCCGTTTGACCGATCAAAAACCTCCTCCAGTATCTTGTGTGTGTTCTGCACTTCACAGAAGTAGGGTTTGACTCTTTAATCAGTTAAAATTATAAATTAATTGATATATATGGTTGGATTATTGTTTGTTGATGTCTGTTGCTCAAATCTATGATTGTTAGCTATTGAAAATTTAGCTGAATTGCTGTTGAATTTGTTGTTGGATTTCAACCATAATGAGAAATAAGCACTGAGATGTTGTTGTTGAATAATTAGCTGAAATCTGAGTTATATGATAGTATGCGACTGAGTTTTGACAGTCAGATTTTGATTTGGAATTAATTATAGCTAAATGAGTATTTTGAACGGAAGTTTCGAGTAAAAAGGAGAAGAGGCGTGGGTGTCACTTTTTTTTACTCTTCCTTTTTTTTAAAGAAAGTATAAAAATAGAATTAAACACTTTCCTACCCTATTTACACTCTAAACCAACCAAAATTTTAAACTTAACAAAAATCTTTTTAGTTTTTGAAAAATTTTTCAGAGACAATGCAAACAAAACTTGCACTTCAAGCAAAGTGCAATTCAAAAACAACTATTCTAACCAAAACATGAATCTAGCAAGTAACCTAACAATTAAAACAAGATATGCAAAAGTTTAAAGAGAAAGAAAACTACCTAATAATGACAACTCAATTCATTCATTGATTATATCTACAAGAGAATTGATGAGCGGATAATTTATACGCTTTTTGGCATTGTTTTTAGTATGCTTTTAGTTTGTTTTAGTTAGTTTTTATTATATTTTTATTAGTTTTTAGTTAAAATTCACTTTTCTGGACTTTACTATGATTTTGTGTGTTTTTCTGTGATTTCAGGTATTTTCTGGCTGAAATTGAGGGACCTGAGCAAAAATCTGATTCAGAGGCTGAAAAGGACTGCAGATGCTGTTGGATTATGACCTCCCTGCACTCGAAGTGGATTTTCTGGAGCTACAAAAGCCCAATTGGCGCTCTCTTAATTGCGTTGGAAAGTAGACATCTTGGGCTTTCCAGAAATGTATAATGGTTTATACTTTACTCAAGATTTGATGGCCCAAACCGGCGTTCTAAATCAGCTCAAAACTGCCCGGCGTTAAACGCCGGAACTGGCACAAGAATGGGAGTTAAACGCCCAAACTGACACAAAAGCTGGCGTTTAACTCCAAGAAAAGTCTCTACACATGAAAGCTTCAATGCTCAGCCCAAGCACACACCAAGTGGGCCCGAAAGTAGATTTTTATGTCATTTACTCATTTCTGTAAACCCTAGGCTACTAGTTCTCTACAAATAGGACCTTTTGCTATTGTATTTTCATCTTTGGATCTTTGAACATCTTTAGATCTTTGAATCCTTTGATCACGTTTTGGGGGCTGGCCTCACGGCCATGCCTAGACCTTGTTCTTATGTATTTTCAACGGTGGAGTTTCTACACACCATAGATTAAGGTGTGGAGCTCTGCTGTACCTCGAGTATTAATGCAATTACTATTATTCTTCTATTCAATTCAGCTTATTCTTGTTCTAAGATATCACTTGTTCCTCAACTTGATGAATGTGATGATCCGTGACACTCATCATCATTCTCACCTATGAACGTGTGCCTGACAACCACCTCTATTCTACCTTAGATTGAGTGGATATCTCTTGGATCCCTTAATCGGAATCTTCGTGGTATAAGCTAGAATTGATGGCGGCATTCAATGATTAGGATTCAATGATTGAATGACTGTGACGAGCTTCAAACTCCTGAAGGCTGGGCGTTAGTGACAGACGCAAAAGAATCACTAGATTCTATTCCAACTTGATTGAGAACCGACAGATGATTAGCCGTGCTGTGACAGAGCGCGTTGAACATTTTCACTGAGAGGACGGGACTGTAGCCATTGACAACGGTGATGCCCAACATACAGCTTTCCATGGAAAGGAGTAAGAAGGATTGGATGAAGACAGTAGGAAAGCAGAGAGACGGAAGGGACAAAGCATCTCCATACGCTTATCTGAAATTCTCACCAATGAATTACATAAGTATCTCTATCTTTATTTTATGCTTTATTCATAAATCATCCATAACCATTTGAATCTGCCTGACTGAGATTTACAAGATGACCATAGCTTGCTTCATACCAACAATCTCCGTGGGATTGACCCTTACTCGCGTAAAGTTTATTACTTGGACGACCTAGTGCACTTGCTAGTTAGTTGTGCGAAGTTGTGATAAAGAGTTGAGATTGCAATTGAGTGTACCATGTTGATGGCGCCATTGATGATCACAATTTCGTGCACCAAGTTTTTGGCGCCGTTGCCGGGGATTGTTTGAGTTTGGACAACTGACGATTCATCTTGTTGCTTAGCTTAGGTATTTTTTCTTCAGAGTTCTTAAGAATGAATTCTAGTGTTTCAAGGTGATGTTCTTATCATCACCAAAGCTGATTGATTTTCATCAATTTATCTCTAGAGTGCAATGTCCTGCTGAAGCTTGGCTAGCCATGTCTAATTTCTTTAGACTGAAGCTTTAGACTAACATTGCATGATTCCTGGAATTCTCATTAAGAATTTTGATATCCTTATTTTCTTTCAATTTTTGAAAAAAAAAAATAAAATCTTAAAACCAAAAATATGTTTTGTTTCTTGTTTGAGTCTAGTGTCTAATTTTAAGTTTGGTGTCAACTGCATGTTTCTATTTGATGAGCGGATAATTTATACGCTTTTTGGCATTGTTTTTAGCATGTTTTTAGTAGTTTTAGTTGAGTTTTTTGTATATTTTTATTAGTTTTTAGTTAAAATTCACTTTTCTGGACTTTACTATGAGTTTGTGTGTTTTTCTGTGATTTCAGGTATTTTCTGGCTGAAATTGAGGGATCTGAGCAAAAATCTGATTCAGAGACTGAAAAGGACTGCAGATGCTGTTGGATTCTGACCTCCCTGCACTCGAAGTAGATTTTCTGGAGCTACAGAAACCCAATTGGCGCGCTCTCAACGGCATTGGAAAGTAGACATCCTGGGCTTTCCAGCAATATATGATAATCCATACTTTGCCCAAGATTTGATGGCCCAAACCGGCGTTCAAAGTCACCCTCAGGAATCCCAGCGTTAAACGCTGGAACTGGCACCCAAATGGGAGTTAAACGCCCAAACTGGCATAAAAGCTGGCGTTTAACTCCAAGAAGAGTCTCTACACGAAAATGCTTCATTGCTCAGCCCAAGCACACACCAAGTGGGCCCGGAAGTGGATTTTTATGTCATTTACTCATCTCTGTACACCCTAGGCTACTAGTTTTCTATAAGTAGGACCTTTTACTATTGTATTGATATATCTGGGTAGCTATCTTCGTGTTTTATGCTATCTTAGATCATTGGGAGGCTGGCCATTCGGCCATGCCTAGACCTTATGCTTATGTATTTTCAACGGTGGAGTTTCTACACACCATAGATTAAGGTGTGGAGCTCTGCTGTACCTCGAGTATTAATGCAATTACTATTGTTCTTCCATTCAATTCCGCTTGTTCTTGTTCTAAGATATCACTTGTTCTTCAACTTGATGAATGTGATGATCCGTGACACTCATCATCATTCTCACCTATGAACAAGGTGACTGACAACCACTTTTGTTCTACAAGCAACCAAGGCTCTAGTGAATATCTCTTGGATTCTTTAACCGGAATCTTCGTGGTATAGGCGAGAACAGATGGCAGCATTCAAGAGAATCCGGAAGGTCTAACCTTGTCTGTGGTATTCTGAGTAGGATTCAATGACTGAATGACTGTGACGTGCTTCAAACTCCTAGCAGGCGGGGCGTTAGTGACAGACGCAAAAGAATCAATGGATTCTATTCCGGCCTGACCGAGAACCGACAGCTGAATTCCGCGTGCCGTGACAGGGCATATGCAATCGTTTTCACTGAGACGATGGGAGGTAGCCATTGACAACGGTGAAACCCTACATAAGCTTGCCATGGAAAGGAGTAAGAAGGATTGGATGAAGACAGTAGGAAAGCAGAGAGACGGAAGGGAAGGCATCTTCATGCGCTTATCTGAAGTTCCTACCAATGAATTACATAAGTATCTCTATCTTTATCTTTTATGTTATTTTTGTTCATCACCATATCCATATGAGTCTGCCTGACTAAGATTTACAAGGTGACCATAGCTTGCTTCATACCAACAATCTCCGTGGGATCGACCCTTACTCACGTAAGGTATTACTTGGACGACCCATTGCACTTGCTGGTTAGTTGTGTGAAGTTGTAGTGATCACAATTTCGCGCACCAAGTTTTTGGCGCCGTTGCCGGGGATTGTTCGAGTATGGACAACTGACGGTTCATCTTGTTGCTTAGATTAGGTATTTTTTTTTCTTCAGAGTTCTTAAGAATGAATTCTAGTGTTTCAAGGTGATGTTCTTATCATCACCAAAGCTGATTGATCCTCATCAATTTAGCTCTCGAATGCAATGTCTTGCTGAAGCTTGGCTAGCCATGTCTAATTCCTTTAGACTAAAGCTTTAGACTAACTTTGCATGATTCCTGGAATTCTCATTAGGAACTTTGATATCTTTATTCTCTTCTTCCACTTAATTTTCGAAAAATCCAAAAAAATTACAAAATCATAAAAACCAAAAATATTTCTTGTTTAAGTCTAGTGTCTCATTTTAAGTTTGGTGTCAATTGCATGTTTCTGTTCTTCTTGCATTTTTCAAATTTATGCATGTGTCTTCATTAATCTTCAAGTTGTTCTTGATGATTTCCTAGTTTTGATCTTTGAATTTTATTGACTTGAGTGTTTTGTTGTTTCTCATATGCATTTTCATTTTGTTAGTGCCAATAGTATACAAACTGCTAAGTTTGGTGTCTTGCATGCATTGTTATTTGATTTTAGTTGCATTTTGATTATTCCTCATTATTAAAAATCCAAAAATATTTTTAATTTGTGTCTTTTCAAGTCAATAATACAGAGAATTGAAGATTCAGAACATACTGCAGAGGAATTATACAGAAAAAGCTGGGCATTCAAAAATGCCCAGTGAAGAAGACAGACTGGCGTTTAAACGCCAGCCAGGGTGCCTGGCTGGGCGTTTAACGCCCAAAAGGGTAGTAGTTTGGGCGTTAAACGCCAGAATGTGCACCATTCTGGGCATTTAACTCCAGGATGGCAAAAGGGGGAAGATTTTGTTTTCAAAATCAATTTTTTTCAAGTTTTCAAAGTTTTTCAAAATCAAATCTTTTTCAAATCATATCTTTTCAATCAAATGTTTTCAAAATCAATTTCTTTCCTTTTTCAAAGATACTTACTAACAATTAATGATTTGATTGAACATTTCAAGTATATTGCCTTTTCTGTTGAGAAAGGTTTAATGTTTGAATCATATCTTTTCTTGTTAGGCAAGTCATTAATTTTTTTTAAAATCAAATCTTTTTAAAATGTTTTTCAAATCATATCTTCTCAATCACATCTTTTTAAAACCAATCATATCTTTTTTTTATCACATCTTTTTCAAAATAGTTTTCAATCAAATCTTTTTGATTTCTAATTTCAAAATCCTTTTCAAAAATTACTTGATTTCTTCCCCACTTTTATTTTCGAAAATCAATTAGTGTTTTTCAAAATGTTTTTAAAATCTTTTACTTAATTCTCGAAAATTACTTCCCTTCTTTTCACATCCTTCTATTTATGGACTAACACTATCCCTTAATACAAAATTCGAACTCCATCTTCTTTGATAAGTTCGAATTTTCTACCTCTGTCTTCCATTTTTCTTTTCCTCTGACACCTCAAGGAATCTCTATACTATGACATAGAGGATTCCATATTTTCTTGTTCTCTTCTCCTTCATATGAGCAGGAACAAAGACAAAGGCATTCTTGTTGAAGCTGACCCTGAACCTGAAAGGACCTTGAAGCAAAAGCTAAGAGAAGCTAAGGCACAATTCTCTGTAGAGGACCTAACAGAAATCTTCAAAGAAGAAGAAGACATGGCAGCCGAAAACAACAACAATGCAAACAATGCAAGGAAGGTGCTGGGTGACTTTACTGCACCTACTCCCGACTTCTATGGGAGAAGCATCTCTATCCCTGCCATTGGAGCAAACAACTTTGAGCTTAAGCCTCAATTAGTTTCTCTAATGCAACAGAATTGCAAGTTTCATGGACTTCCATTGGAAGATCCTCATCAGTTTTTAGCTGAATTCTTGCAAATCTGTGACACTGTCAAGACTAATGGGGTAGACCCTGAGGTCTACAGACTTATGCTATTCCCTTTTGCTGTAAGAGACAGAGCTAGGACATGGTTGGACTCACAACCTAAAGAAAGCCTGGACTCATGGGAAAAGCTAGTCAATGCCTTCTTGGCAAAGTTCTTTCCACCTCGAAAATTGAGTAAGCTTAGAGTGGAAGTCCAAACCTTCAGACAGAAGGATGGTGAATCCCTCTATGAAGCTTGGGAAAGATACAAACAATTAAGCAGAAAGTGTCCTTCAGACATGCTTTCTGAATGGAGCATCATAGGTATTTTCTATGATGGTCTCCCTGAACTATCCAAGATATCCTTGGATAGCTCTGCTGGAGGATCTCTTCATCTGAAGAAGACGCCTACAGAAGCTCAAGAGCTCATTGAAATGGTTGCAAATAACCAATTCATGTACACTTCTGAAAGGAATCCTGTGAACAATGGGACTAGTCAGAAGAAAGGAGTTCTTGAGATTGACACTCTGAATGCCATATTGGCTCAGAATAAAATATTGACTCAACAAGTCAAATTGATTTCTCAAAGTCTGTCTGGAATGCAAAATGCACCAAGCAGTACTAAGGATGCTTCATCTGAAGAAGAAGCTTATGATCCTGAGAACCCTTCAATGGAAGAGGTGAATTACCTAGGAGAACCCTATGGAAACACCTATAATTCTTCATGGAGAAATCACCCAAATTTCTCATGGAAGAATCAAGAGAGACCTCAACAAGGTTTCAACAATAATGGTGGAAGAAACAAGTTTAGCAATGGCAAGCCTTTTCCATCATCTTCTCAGCAACAGACAGAGAATTCTAAGCAGAACCCCTCTGACTTAGCAACCATGGTCTCTGATCTAATCAAAACCACTCAAAGTTTCATGACTGAAACAAGGTCTTCCATTAGGAATTTGGAAGCACAAGTGGGACAGCTGAGCAAGAAAATTACTGAACTCCCTCCAAGTACTCTTCCAAGCAACACAGAAGAAAATCCAAAAGGAGAGTGCAAGGCCATCAACATGGCCGAATTTGGAGAGGAAGGAGAGGAAGTGAACGCCACTGAGGAAGACCTCAATGGGCGTGCACTAGCCTCCAATGAGTTCCCCAATGAGGAACCATGGGAATCTGAGGCTCAAAATGAGACCATAGAGATTCCACTGGACTTACTTCTGCCTTTCATGAGCTCTGATGAGTATTCTTCCTCTGAAGAGGATGAGTATGTCACTGAAGAGTAAGTTGCTAAATATCTTGGAGCAATCATGAAGCTTAATGACAAGCTATTTGGAAATGAGTCTTGGGAGAATGAACCTCCTTTGCTCACCAAAGAACTGGATGACTTGTCTAGGCAGAAATTACCTCAAAAGAAACAAGATCCTGGGAAGTTTTCAATACCTTGTACCATAGGCACCATGACCTTCAAGAAGGCTCTGTGTGACTTAGGGTCAAGTGTAAACCTCATGCCTCTCTCTGTAATGGAGAAGCTAGGGATCTTTGAGGTACAAGCTGCAAGAATCTCATTAGAGATGGCAGACAACTCAAGAAAACAAGCCCATGGACTTGTAGAGGATGTTTTGGTGAAGATTGAAGACCATTACATCCCTACTGATTTCATAGTCCTAGAGACTGGGAAGTGCATGGATGAATCTATCATCCTTGGCAGACCCTTCCTAGCCACAGCAAAGGCTGTGATTGATGTTGATGGAGGTGAACTGATCATTCAAGTGAATGAAGAATCCTTTGTGTTTAAGGCTCAAGGATATCCCTCTGTCACCATGGAGAGGAAGCATGAAGAGCTTTTCTCAAATCAGAGTCAAACAGAGCCCCCACAGTCAAACTCTAAGTTTGGTGTTGGGAGGCCACAACCAAACTCTAAGTTTGGTGTTGAACCCCCACATTCAAACTCTAAGTTTGGTGTTGGGAGGTTCCAACATTGCTCTGAGTATCTGTGAGGCTCCATGAGAGCCCTCTGTCAAGCTACTGACATTAAAGAAGCGCTTGTTGGGAGGCAACCCAATGATTATATTTTACCTATTTTCCTTTGTTATTTTATGTTTTTTTGTAGGTTGATGATCATAAGAAGTCACAAAATCAATTGAAAAAGCAAAAACAGAATGAAAAATAGGAAGAAAAACAGCACACCTTGGAGGAAGAACTCACTGGCGTTTAAACGCCAGTAAGGCTAGCAGTTGGGCGTTTAACGCCCAGTCTGGCACCATTCTGGGCGTTTAACGCCAGAAAGGGGCACCAGACTGGCGTTAAACGCCAGAAAAGGGCAAGAACCTGGCGTTAAACGCCAGAAATGGGCATCAGCCCGGCGTTTAATGCCAGAATTGGCACAAAACGTGAATTTTCTTGCCACTTGGTGCAGGGATGACTTTTCCTTGACACCTCAGGATCTGTGGACCCCACAGGATCCCCACCAACCCTCACCATCCTCTTTCTTCTTCACCCATTCACCAATCACCTCAACACCTCTTCCCCAAAAACCCTTCACCTATCCAATCCCATATTTCTCTTCACCACTCACATCCATCCTTCATAAAACCCCACCTACCTCACCATTCAAATTCAAACCACTTTCCCTTCCAAACCCACCCATACATGGCCGAACACAAAGCCATTCCCTTCTTCCTCATTTTCTTCTTCTTCTACTCTCTTCTTTCTTCTTTTGCTCGAGGACGAGCAAACCTTTTAAGTTTGGTGTGGTAAAAGCGTTGCTTTTTCGTTTTTCCATAACCATTTATGGCATCCAAGGCCGGAGAAACCTCTAGAAAGAGGAAAGGGAAGGCAAAAGCTTCCACCTCCGAGTCATGGGAGATGGATAGATTCATCTCGAGGGTGCATCAAGACCACTTCTATGAAGTTGTGGCCTTGAAGAAGGTGATCCCCGAGGTCACATTTTCACTCAAAAAAGGGTCAACTTTGATCAAAGGTTGGACCAAGTCCTCATAAACATTTGTGAAGAGGGCGCTCAATGGAAGAGAAACTCAAGAGGGAAGCCGGTTCAACTGAGAAGGCATGACCTCAAGCCCATTACTAAAGGATGGAGCAAACAAGAGACCCCTCTCATCATGAGATCCCTGAGATGCCTCAAGGGATGCACTTTTCTCCACAAGACTATCGGGAGCAAATTAACACCTCCCTAGGAGAATTGAGTTCCAACATGGGACAACTAAGAGAGGAGCAACAAAGACAAGGAAGAGACATTGAGGAGCTCAAGCACTCCATAAGACCTTCAAAAGGGAAGAACAAGCCGCCATCACTGAGGTGGACCCGTTCTTTAATCTCCTTGTTCTTTATTTTTCTGTTTTTTGAAAATTATGCTTTATGATTATCCATGTTTGTGTCTTATGATCATTAGTGTCTTAGTGTCTATGCCTTAAAGTTATGAATCTCCTATGAATCCATCACCTTTCTTAAAAGAAAACTGTTTTTATTACAAAAGAACAAGAAGTACAGGATTTCAAATTCATCTTTAAAACTAGCTTAATTAGTTTGATGTGGTGACAATACTTTTTGTTTTCTGAATGTATGCTTGAACAGTGCATATGTCTTTTGAATTTGTTGTTCATGAATGTTAGAATTGTTGGCTCTTGAAAGAATGATGAAAAAGGAGACATGTTACTGAGGATCTGAAAAATCATAAAAATGATTCTTGAAGCAAGAAAAAGCAGTGAATACAAAAAAAAAAAAACGAAAAAAGAAAGAGAAAAAGAAAGAAAAAAAGGAATAAAGTTGTGATCCAAGGCAATAAGAGTGTGCTTAAGAACCCTGGACACCTCTAATTGGGGACTCTAGCAAAGCTGAGTCACAATCTGAAAAGGTTCACCCAATTATGTGTCTGTGGCATCTATGTATCCGGTGGTAATACTGGAAGACAGAGTGCTTTGGGCCACGGCCAAGACTCAATAAGTAGCTGTGTTCAAGAATCATCATACTTAACTAAGAGAATCAATAACACTATCCGGATTCTGAGTTCCTAAAGAAGCCAATCATTCTGAATTTCAAAGGATAGAGTGAGATGCCAAAACTGTTCGGAGGCAAAAAGCTACTACTCCCGCTCATCTAATTTGGAGCTAAGTTTCATTGATAATTTGGAGTCTATAGTATATTCTCTTCTTTTTATCTTATTTGATTTTCAGTTGCTTGGGGACAAGCAACAATTTAAGTTTGGTGTTGTGATGAGCGGATAATTTATACGCTTTTTGGCATTATTTTTAGCATGTTTTTAGTAGTTTTAGTTGAGTTTTTAGTATATTTTTATTAGTTTTTAGTTAAAATTCACTTTTCTGGACTTTACTATGAGTTTGTGTGTTTTTCTGTGATTTCAGGTATTTTCTGGCTGAAATTGAGGGATCTGAGCAAAAATCTGATTCAGAGACTGAAAAGGACTGCAGATGTTGTTGGATTCTGACCTCCCTACACTCGAAGTGGATTTTCTGGAGCTACAGAAGCCCAATTGGCGCGCTCTCAACGGCGTTGGAAAGTAGACATCCTGGGCTTTCTAGCAATATATGATAGTCCATACTTTTCCCAAGATTTGATAGCCCAAACCGGCGTTCAAAGTCACCCTCAGGAATCCCAGTGTTAAACGCTGGAACTGGCACCCAAATGGGAGTTAAACGCCCAAACTGGCATAAAAGCTGGCGTTTAACTCCAAGAAGAGTCTCTACACGAAAATGCTTCATTGCTCAGCCCAAGCACACACCAAGTGGGCCCGGAAGTGGATTTTTATGTCATTTACTCATCTCTGTACACCCTAGGCTACTAGTTTTCTATAAGTAGGACCTTTTACTATTGTATTGATATATCTGGGTAGCTATCTTCGTGTTTTATGCTATCTTAGATCATTGGGAGGCTGGCCATTCGGCCATGCCTAGACCTTATGCTTATGTATTTTCAACGGTGGAGTTTCTACACACCATAGATTAAGGTGTGGAGCTCTGCTGTACGTCGAGTATTAATGCAATTACTATTGTTCTTCCATTCAATTCCGCTTGTTCTTGTTCTAAGATATCACTTGTTCTTCAACTTGATGAATGTGATGATCCGTGACACTCATCATCATTCTCACCTATGAACAAGGTGACTGACAACCACTTTTGTTCTACAAGCAACCAAGGCTCTAGTGAATATCTCTTGGATTCTTTAACCGGAATCTTCGTGGTATAGGCGAGAACAGATGGCAGCATTCAAGAGAATCCGGAAGGTCTAACCTTGTCTGTGGTATTCTGAGTAGGATTCAATGACTGAATGACTGTGACGTGCTTCAAACTCCTAGCAGGCGGGGCGTTAGTGACAGACGCAAAAGAATCAATCGATTCTATTCCGGCCTGACCGAGAACCGACAGCTGAATTCCGCGTGCCGTGACAGGGCATATGCAATCGTTTTCACTGAGAGGATGGGAGGTAGCCATTGACAATGGTGAAACCCTACATAAGCTTGCCATGGAAAGGAGTAAGAAGGATTGGATGAAGACAGTAGGAAAGCAGAGAGACGGAAGGGAAGGCATCTTCATGCGCTTATCTGAAGTTCCTACCAATGAATTACATAAGTATCTCTATCTTTATCTTTTATGTTATTTTCGTTCATCACCATATCCATATGAGTCTGCCTGACTAAGATTTACAAGGTGACCATAGCTTGCTTCATACCAACAATCTCCGTGGGATCGACCCTTACTCACGTAAGGTATTACTTGGACGACCCAGTGCACTTGCTGGTTAGTTGTGTGAAGTTGTAGTGATCACAATTTCGCGCACCACTATTCTTCTTGCATTTTTTTTGAATTCATTCATGTGTCTTAATTGATCTTCAAGTTATTCTTGATGATTTCCTTGTTCTGATCTTTAAATTCTCTTGTCCTGAGTGTTTTGTTGTTTCTCATGTGCATTCTCATTTTGTTAGTGTCAATAGTATACAAACTTTTAAGTTTGGTGTCTTGCATGCATTGTTTATTTGATCTTAGTTTCATTTTGATTATTCCTCATTATTAAAAATTCAAAAAAAATTTTAATTTGTGTCTTTTCAAGTTAATAATACAGAGAATTGAAGATTCAGAACATTCAGCAGAGGAATTACATAGAAAAAGGCTGGGCGTTCAAAACGTCCAGTGAGGAAGGAAAACTGGCGTTTAAACGCCAGCCAGGGTGCCTGGCTGGGCGTTTAACGCCCAAAAGGGGTGAGTTTTGGGCGTTAAACGCCAGAATGTATACCATTCTGGGCGTTTAACTCCAGGATGGCACAAGAGGGAAGATTTTGTTTTTAACTCAAAATTTTTTTAAGTTTTCAAAATTTTTCAAAATCAAATCTTTTTCAAATCAAATCTTTTCAATCATATATTTTCAAAATCAATTTCTTTCTTTTTCAAAGATACTTGCTAACAATTAATGATTTGATTCAACATTTTAAGTATGTTGCCTTTTCTGTTGAGAAAGGTTTAATGTTTGAATCATATCTTTCCTTGTTAGCCAAGTCATTAATTTTCAAAATCAAATCTTTTTAAATTGTTTTTCAAATCATATCTTCTCAATCACATCTTTTTAAAATCATAACTTTTCAATCATATCTTCTTAATCACATCTTTTTCAAAATAGTTTTCAATCATATCTTTTTGATTTCTAATTTCAAAATCTTTTTTAAAAATCACTTGATTTCTTTTCCACTCTTAGTTTTCGAAAATCAATTAGTATTTTTCAAAATATTTTTAAAATCTTTTTAATTTATTTTCGAAAATTTCTTCCCCTCTTTTTACATCCTGCTATTTATGGACTAACACTCCTCCTTAATGCACAATTCGAACTCCATCTTTCTTGATAAGTTCGAATTCTTCTACCTCTTCCTTCTATTTTTCTTTTCCTCTGACACCTCAAGGAATCTCTATACTGTGACATAGAGGATTCCATATTTTCTTGTTCTCTTCTCTTTCATATGAGCAGGAGCAAAGACAAAAGCATTCTTGTTGAGGCTGACCCTGAACCTGAAAGGACCTTGAAGCGAAAGCTAAGAGAAGCTAAAGCACAACTCTCTCTAGAAGGCCTAACAGAGCTCTTCAAAGAAGAAGAAACCATGGCAGCCGAAAACAACAACAATGCCAACAATGCAAGGAAGGTGCTGGGTGACTTTACTGTACCTACTCCCGACTTCTATGGGAGAAGCATCTCTATCCCTGCCATTGGAGCAAACAACTTTGAGCTTAAGCCTCAATTATTTTCTCTAATGCAACAGAATTGCAAGTTCCATGGACTTCCATTGGAAGATCCTCATCAGGTTTTAGCTGAGTTCTTGCAAATCTGTGACACTGTCAAGACTAATGGGGTTGACCCTGAGGTCTATAGACTTATGCTATTCCCTTTTGCTGTAAGAGACAGAGCTAGGATATGGTTGGACTCACAACCTAAAGAAAGCCTGAACTCTTGGGAAAAGCTAGTCAATGCCTTCTTGGCAAAGTTCTTTCCACCTCAAAAATTGAGTAAGCTTAGAATGGAAGTCCAAACCTTCAGACAGAAGGAAGGTGAATCCCTCTATGAAGCTTGGGAAAGATACAAACAATTGATCAGAAAGTGTCCCACTGACATGCTTTCTGAATGGAGCATCATAGGTATCTTCTATGATGGTCTGTCTGAACTGTCCAAGATGTCATTGGACAGCTTTGCTGGAGGATCTCTTCATCTGAAGAAGATGCCTGCAGAAGCTCAAGAGCTCATTGAAATGGTTGCAAATAACCAATTCATGTACACTTCTGAAAGGAATCCTGTGAACAATGGGACGAATCAGAAGAAAGGAGTTCTTGAGATTGATACTCTGAATGCCATTTTAGCTCAGAACAAAATATTGACTCAGCAAGTCAATATGATTTCTCAAAGTCTGTCTGGAATGCAAGCTGCACCAGGCAGTACTAAGGACGCTTCATCTGAAGAAGAAGCTTATGATCCTGAGAACCCTTCAATAGATGAGGTGAATTACATGGGAGAACCCTATGGAAACACCTATAATCCTTCATGGAGAAATCATCCAAATCTCTCATGGAAGGATCAACAGAGACCTCAACAAGGTTTCAACAACAATAATGATGGAAGAAACAGGTTGAGCAATGGCAAGCCTTTTCCATCATCTTCTCAGCAACATACAGAGAATTCTAAGCAGAGCCACTTTGACTTAGCAACCATGGTCTCTGATCTAATCAAAACCACTCAAAGTTTCATGACTGAAACAAGGTCCTCCATTAGAAACTTGGAGGTACAAGTGGATCAGCTGAGTAAGAAAGTTACTAAACTCCCTCCTAGTACTCTTCCAAGCAATACAGAAGAAAATCCAAAAGGAGAGTGCAAGGTCATCAACATGGCCGAATTTGGAGAGGAGGAAGAGGCAGTGATCGCCACTGAGGAGGACCTCAATGGACGTCCTCTGGCCTCCAATGAGTTCCATAATGAGGAACCATGGGAATCTGAGGCTCATAATGAGACCATAGAGATTCTATTGGATTTAATTCTGCCATTCATGAGCTCTGATGAGTATTCTTACTCTGAAGAGGATGAAGATGTCACTGAAGAGCAAGTTGCCAAGTACCTTAGAGCAATCATGAAGCTAAATGACAATTTATTTGGTAATGAGACTTGGGAGAACGAACCTCCTTTGCTCACCAAAGAACTGGATGACTTGATTAGGCAGAGATTACTTCAAAAGAGACAGGATCCTGGGAAGTTTTCAATACCTTGTACCATAGGCACCATGACCTTTAAGAAGGCTATGTGTGACTTAGGGTCAAGTATAAACCTCATGCCTCTCTCTGTAATGGAGAAGCTAGGGATCTTTGAGGTACAAGCTGCAAGAATCTCACTAGAGATGGCACACAATTCAAGAAAACAAGCTTATGGACTTGTGGAGGATGTTCTGGTAAAGATTGAAGACCATTACATCCCTGCTGATTTCATAGTTGGTGGACGAAATTGTTATTCATGTGTTATTCCATTTTGCAAAATTCATTGCTTTTCATTCCCTGGTAATGGCGCCAAAAAAACATGATGCCAATACCATGGTTCACAACTTCGTTCAACTTAACCAGCAAGTGTACTGGGTCATCCAAGTAATACCTTACGTGAGTAAGGGTCGATCCCACAGAGATTGTTGGTATGAAGCAAGCTATGGTCACTTTGTAAATCTCAGTTAGGCAGATTAAATTGTTTTATGGGTTTCGAATAATTAATAATAAATAGAAAATAAAAGGGATAGAAATACTTATGTAAATCAATAATGGGAATTTCAGATAGGTGTATGGAGATGCTGTATTCTTCTTGAAACTCTACTTCACTACTCACTCTTCCTTCAATCCTTCTTACTCCTTTCCATGGCAAGCTGTATGTAGGGCATCACCGTTGTCAATGGCTACATCCCATCCTCTCAGTGAAAATGGTCCTATGCTCACGCCCAGCCTTCAGGAGTTTGAAGCTCGTCACAGTCATTCAATCCCAGAATCCTACTCGGAATACCATAGACAAGGTTTAGACTTTCCGGATCCTCATGAATGCCGCCATCTATCTAACTTATACCACGAAGATTCTGTTGGGGAATCTAAGAGATATGCGCTCGGCCTAGAGTAGAACAGAAGTGGTTGTCAATCACGCGCGTTCATAGGTGAGAATGATGATGAGTGTCACAGATCATCACATTCATCAAAGTGTTGTGCAACGTATATCTTGGAATAAGAATAAAAGAGAATTGAATAAAAAGTAATAGTAATTGTATTGAAACTTGAGGTACAGCAGAGCTCCACACCCTTAATCTATGGTGTGCAGAAACTCCACCGTTGAAAATACATAAGTGGAAGGTTCAGGCATGGCCGAATGGCCAGCCTCCCAAAACGTGATCAATGGCCTCCTAAGATGAAGAATAAAACAAAACTGAGACCAAAGATGAAACGTGGTCAAAAGACGACTAATACACTAGTAAAAAGTCCTATTTATAATGAACTAGCTACTAGGATTTACATGAGTAAGTAATTGACGCATAAATCCACTTTCGGGGCCCACTTGGTGTATGTTTGGGCTAAGCTTGGTCTATCCACGAGCTGAGGCTTTTATTGGAGTTGAACTCCAAGTTATAACGTGTTTTGGGCGTTCAACTCCGGATCATGACGTTTTTCTGGCGTTTAACTCCAGACAGCAGCATGTACTTGGCGTTCAACGCCAAGTTACGTCGTCAATTTCCGAATAAAGTATGGACTATTATATATTGCTGGAAAGCACTGGATGTCTAATTTCCAACGCCGTTGAGAGCGCGCCAATTGGAGTTCTATAGCTCCAGAAAATCCATTTCGAGTACAGGGAGGTCAGATTCCAACAGCATCAGCAGTCCTTTTGTCAGCCTTTTTCAGAGTTTAGCTCAAGTCCCTCAATTTCAGCCAGAAATTACCTGAAATCACAGAAAAACACACAAACTCATAGTAAAGTCCAGAAATGTGAATTTAACATAAAAACTAATGAAAACATCCCTAAAAGTAGCTTAAACTTACTAAAAACTACCTAAAAACAATGCCAAAAAGCGTATAAATTATCCGCTCATCACAACACCAAACTTAAATTGTTGCTTGTCCCAAGCAACTGAAATCAAATAGGATAAAAAGAAGAGAATATACTATAAATTCCAGAATACAATGAATATTAATTATAATTAGATGAGCGGGACTTGTAGCTTTTTGCTTCTGAACAGTTTTGGCATCTCATTTTTTCCTTTGAAGTTTAGAATGATTGGCTTCTCTAGGAACTTAGAATTTCGGATAGCGTTATTGACTTTCCTAGTTAAGCATGTTTATTTTTGAACACAGCTACTTATGAGTCTTGGCCGTGGCCCCAAGCACTTTGTTTTCCAGTATTACCACTGGATACATAAATGCCACAGACACATAACTGGGTGAACCTTTTCAGATTGTGACTCAGCTTTGCTAGAGTCCCCAGTTAGAGGTGTCCAGAGCTCTTAAGCACACTCTTTTTGCTTGGATCACGACTTTAACCACTCAGTCTCAAGCTTTTCACTTGGACCTTCATGACACAAGCACATGGTTAGGGACAGCTTGATTTAGCCGCTTAGGCCTGGATTTTATTTCCTTGGGCCCTCCTATCCACTAATGCTCAAAGCCTTGGATCCTTTTTACCCTTGCCTTTTGGTTTTAAGGGCTATTGGCTTTTTCTGCTTGCTTTTTCTTTTTCTTTCTATTTTTTCGCAATTTTTTTTCGCAAGCTTCTTCTTTTTCACTACTTTTTCTTGCTTCAAGAATCAATTTCATGATTTTTCAGATCATCAATAACATTTCTCTTTGTTCATCATTCTTTCAAGAGCCAACAATTTTAACATTCATAAACAACAAGATCAAAAGACATATGCACTGTTCAAGCATTCATTCAGAAAACAAAAGTATTGTCACCACATCAATATAATTAAATTAAATTCAAGGATAAATTCGAAATTCATGTACTTCTTGTTCTTTTGAATTAAAACATTTTTCATTTAAGAGAGGTGAAGGGTTAATGGATTTATTCATAGCTTTAAGTCATGGTTACATACTAATGATCATGAAGTAAAGACACAAAACATAGATAAACACAACATTAAAAACCGAAAACAGAAAGAAATAAAGAACAAGGAATGAATCCACCTTTAGTGGCGTCTTCTTCTTGAAGGACCAATAATGTTCTTAAGCTCTTCTATGTCCCTTCCTTGCCTTTGTTGCTCCTCCCTCATTGCTCTTTGATTTTCTCTTATTTCATGGAGAATGATGGAGTGCTCATGATGTTCCACCCTTAGTTGTTCAACATTGTGGCTCAAATCTTCTAAGGAAGTGTTGAGTTGTTCCCAATAGTTATTGGGAGGAAAGTGCATCCCTTGAGGCATCTCAGGGATTTCTTGATGATGAGCTTCCTCATACATCTCTTGAGAACCGTGAAGGGTCTCTCTTGCTTGCTCCATCCTCTTCTTGGTGATGGGCTTATCCTCTTCAATGGAGATGTCTCCTTCTATGATAACTCCAGCTGAGTAACATAGATGGCAAATAAGGTGAGGAAAAGCTAGCCGTGCCATGGGTGAAGGCTTGTCGGCTATTTTGTAGATTTCATTGGAGATGACCTCATGAACTTCTACTTCCTCTCCAATCATGATGCCATGAATCATGATGGCCCGATCCACAGTAACTTCAGATCGGTTGCTAGTGGGAATGATGGAGCGTTGAATGAACTCCAACCATCCTCTAGCCACAGGCTGAGGTCCAGTCTTCTTAGTTGGACTGGCTGCCTTTGGAGTCTCTCTTCCATTGAGCTCCTTCCACACATATGTCCATTAGGACTTGGTCCAACCTTTGATTAAAGTTGACCCTTCTAGTGTAGGGGCGTTCATCTCCTTGCATCATGGGCAAGTGGAATGCCAACCTCACATTTTCCGGACTAAAATCTAAGTATTTTCCCCGAACCATTGTGAGATAATTCTTTGGACTCGGGTTCATACTTTGATCATGGTTCCTAGTGATCCATGCATTGGCATAGAACTCTTGAACCATTAAGGTTCCGACTTGTTGCATGGGGTTGGTTAGGACTTCCCAACCTCTTCTTCGGATTTCATGTCGGATTTCCGGATACTCATTTTTCTTGAGCTTGAAAGGAACCTCAGGGATCACCTTCTTCTTTGCCACAACATCATAGAAGTGGTCTTGATGGCTCTTGGCGATGAATCTTTCCATCTCCCATGACTCGGAGGTGGAAGCTTTTGTCTTCCCTTTTCCTTTTCTAGAGGATTCTCCGGCCTTAGGTGCCATTGATGGTAATGGAAAAACAAAAAGCTTATGCTTTTACCACACCAAACTTAAAATATTGCTCGCCCTCGAGCAAGAGAAGAAAGAAGAGAAGAAGAAGAAGAAAATATGGTAGAGAGGGAGAGATGTAGGTTTGGCTAAGTGGGAGAAGAGGGGTTTGTGTTGTGTGAAAATGAAGTAGAATGGAAGGGTATTTATAGGGAGAGGGGGGAGTGTATGTTCGGCCATTTTGGGTGGGAATGGGTGGGAAAATGGTTTTGAATTGTTGAAGGTAGGTGGGGTTTATGGGGAAGAGTGGATGGATGTGAGTGGTGAAGGGGGTAATTGAGAAGAGGAATTGAGGTGATTGGTGAAGAGTGTTGGGAAGTGTGACATGGGGAAGAGTAATCACAAAAACTAGGATTAGGAGGTAAGGTGGGAATATAGTAGGTGGGGATCCTGTGGGGTCCACAGATCCTGAGGTGATCCTGTGGGGTCCACAGGTCCTGAGGTGTCATGGAATTCCATCCCTGCACCAAGTAGGCATGTAAATTGCCTTTGCACACCATTCTAGCATTTAAACACCATGTGGTGCACATTCTGGGCGTTCAACGCCCATGTAAAGCATGTTTCTGGCGTTGAACGCCAGTTTGATGCTTGTTACTGGCGTTCAGCGCCAGCTTTTCTTCTCTGGGCACATTCCTGGCGTTCAGCGCCAGAATGTTGCTTATTTCTGGTGTTCAGCGCCAGAATGATGCTCTGTTCTGGCATTGAACGCCGGCCAGATGCATCTTACTGGCGTTGAATGCCAGCCTGTGCTTCCTCCAGGGTGCGAATTTTTTTTTGCTGTTTTTGACTCTGTTTTTAATTTTTATGATTTTTTCGTGACTCCTCATGATCATGTACCTAATAAAACACAAAATAACAATAATATAGAATAAAATAAAAATTAGATAAATAAAATTGGGTTGCCTCCCAACAAGCGCTTCTTTAATGTCAATAGCTTGACAGTGGCTCTCATGGAGCCACAAGGTGATCAGGTCAATGTTGTATAGTCCCAACACCAAACTTAGAGTTTGGATATGGGGTCTTAACACCAAACTTAGAGTTTGGTTGTGGCCTCACAACACCAAACTTGGAGTTTGACTGTGTGGGCTCTTCTTGACTCTGAACTGAGAGAAGCTCTTCATGCTTACTCTCTTTTGTCACAGAGGGATGGCCATGTGCCTTAAACACAAGGTAGTCCCCATTCAATTGAAGGACTAATTCACCTTTGTTGACATCTATCACAGCTCCTGCTGTGGCTAGGAAAGGTCTTCCAAGGATGATGCAATC
This sequence comes from Arachis stenosperma, assembly GCF_014773155.1. Taxonomy (NCBI): domain Eukaryota; kingdom Viridiplantae; phylum Streptophyta; class Magnoliopsida; order Fabales; family Fabaceae; genus Arachis; species Arachis stenosperma. The sequence continues at coordinate 49,316,240 of NC_080378.1, read as the reverse complement.
ATCCTCTTCCTTCCTAGTGTCTAAGATTATGAAATCAGCAGGGATGTAAAGGCCTTCAACCTTTACTAACACGTCCTCTACTATTCCATAAGCTTGTCTCAATGACTTATCTGCAAATTGTAATGAGAACAAGGCAGGTTGTACCTCAATGATCCCCAGCTTCTCCATTACAGAGAGTGGCATAAGATTTATCCCTGACCCCAGATCACACAGAGCTTTTGCAAAGGTCATGGTGCCTATGGTACAAGGTATTAAAAACTTGCCAGGATCTTGTTTCTTTTGAGGTAGAATTTGCTGAATCCAGGTATCTAGTTCACTAATGAGCAAGGGAGGTTCACTTTCCCAAGTCTCATTACCAAACAACTTGGCATTCAGCTTCATGATAGCTCCTAAGTATTGAGCAACCTGCTCTCCAGTGATATCTTCATCCTCTTCAGAGGGAGAATAGTCTTCAGAGCTCATGAATGGCAGAAGGAGATTTAATGGAATCTCTATGGTCTCTATATGAGCCTCAGATTCCTTTGGATCTTTAATAGGAAACTCCTTCTTGCTTGAGGGACGTCCCAGGAGGTCTTCCTCACTAGGATTTTCATCCTTCTCCTCCCTTGTGCATTCGGCCACATTGATTATATCAATGGTCTTGCACTCTCCTTTTGGATTTTCTTCTGTATTGCTTGGGAGAATACTGGGAAGAGTTTCAATGACTTTCTTACTCAGCTGGCCCACTTGTGCCTCCAGATTTCTGATGGAGGATCTTGTTTCACTCATGAAACTGAAAGTGGCTTTTGACAGATCAGAGACTAGATTGGCTAAATTAGAGGTGTTTTGTTCAGAACTCTCTGTCTGTTGCTGAGAAGATGATGGATATGGCTTGCTATTGCTCAGCCTATTGCGTCCACCATTGTTAAAGCCTTGTTGAGGCTTTTGTTGATCCTTCCATGAGAAATTTGGGTGATTTCTCCATGATGAGTTATAGGTGTTTCCATAAGGTTCACCCATGTAATTAACCTCTGCCATGGCAGGGTTCTCAGGATCATAAGCTTCTTCAGAAGCTGCCTCTCTCGTACTGTTGGATGCATGTTGCCATCCATTCAGATTTTGAGAGATCATGTTGACCTGTTGAGTCAACACTTTATTCTGAGCCAATATGGCATTCAGAGCATCAATTTCAAGAACTCCTTTCTTCTGAGGTATCCCATTATTCACGGAATTCCTCTCAGAAGTGTACATGAATTGGTTGTTTGCAACCATGTCAATGAGTTCTTGAGCCTCTTCAGGCGTTTTCTTTAGGTGAATAGATCCACCTGCAGAATGGTCGAATGACATTTTCGAAAATTCAGATAGACCATAATAGAATATATCTAATATGGTCCATTCTGAAAACATGTCAGATGGACATCTTTTGGTCACCTGCTTGTATCTTTCCCAAGCTTCATAGAGGGATTCACCATCTTTTTGTTTGAAGGTTTGAACATCCACTCTCAGCTTGCTCAGCTTTTGAGGAGGAAAGAATTTATCCAAGAAGGCAGTGACCAGCTTATGCCAGGAGTCCAGGCTATCCTTAGGTTGTGAATCCAACCATATTCTAGCTCTGTCTCTTACAGCAAAAGGGAAAAGCATGAGTCTGTAGACTTCAGGATCAACTCCATTCGTCTTTACAGTCTCACAGATCTGCAACAACTCAGTTAAAAACTGATAAGGATCTTCAGATGGAAGTCCATAAAACTTGCAGTTTTGTTGCATTAAGGCAACTAGCTGAGGTTTCAGCTCAAAGTTATTGGCTCCAATGGCAGGAATGGAGATGCTTCTTCCATCAAACTTGGACGTTGGCTTTGTGAAATCACCAAGCATTCTCCTTGCATTATTATTATTTTCGGCTGCCATCTCCTTCTCTTGTTCGAAAATTTCTGAAAGGTTACCTTTAGAATAATGTAATTTAGCTTCTCTTAATTTCCTCTTCAGAGTCCTTTCAGGTTCTGGAGCAATTTCAACAAGAGTGCCTTTTTCCCTGTTCTTGCTCATATGAAAGAGAAGAAAACAAGAAAAGGAAGAGGAATCCTCTATGTCACAGTATAGAGATTCCTATATGTTAGTAGAAGAAGAAAGGGGATAAGGAAAGGAGAATGGTTCGAATTTTTTTAGATGAAGAGAGGTGAAGAGAAGTGTTAGTAATAATAGAATAAGAAAAGAGAGGAAGAATTTTCGAAAATAATTTAAAAAAAAGGTTAGAATTTTCGAAAATTAAAAGATAAGATAGAATTAAAATTAAAACAATTAATTAATTAAAAAGAATTTTTGAAAAAGGGATGAGATATTTTCGAAAATTAGAGAGGGAAAAGTAGTTAGGTGGTTTTGAAAAAGATAAGAAACAAACAAAAAGTTAGTTAATTGATTGAAAAAGATTTGAAATCAAAATTTAAAAAGATAAGAAGATAAGAAGTTAGATAAGATATTTTGAAATCAAATTTTGAAAAAGATAAAATTTTGAGAAGGATAAGATACAAAGATAAGATAAAAATTTTAAGAGAAAGATATTTTGAAAAAGATTTAATTTTTTTTTAAAATGACTTAACTAACAAGAAACTACAAGATAAGATTCTAGAATTTAAAGATTGAACCTTTCTTAACAAGAAAGTAACAAGCTTCAAATTTTTGAATCAATCACATTAATTGTTAGCATATTTTCGAAAATATGATATAAAGATAAGAAAAAGATTTTGAAAAATAATTTTTAAAATTTTCGAAAATAAAAAAATGGAAAAGATATGATTGTTTTTGAAAAAGATTTTGAAAAGATAAGACTTTTAAAATTGAAATTTTGACTTGACTTGTGAGAAACAACTAATTTTGAAAATTTTTGACCAAGTCAACCTAAAATTTCAAAAATTTGGAGGGAAATAAGGAAAAGATATTTTTTTTTATTTTTGAATTTTTTTATGATGAGAGAGAAAAACACAAAAATGACCCAAAACATGAAAATTTTGGATCAAAACACAAGATGCATGCAAGAACACTATGAATGTCAAGATAAACACCAAGAACACTTTGAAGATCATGATGAACATCAAGAACATAATTTTGAAAAATTTTTGATGCAAAGAAAACATGCAAGACACCAAACTTAGAAATTTTTAATGCATGGATTCTAACAAACGAGAAATGCATATGAAAAACAACAAACAACACATAACAAGAAAACATCAAGATCAAACAAGAAGACTTGTCAAGAACAACTTGAAGATCATGAAGAACACCATGAATGCATGAATTTTTCGAAAATTGCAAGAAAAAAATTTTTAAAGTATGCAATTGACACCAAACTTAAAAATTGACTCAAGACTCAAACAAGAAACACAAAATATTTTTGGTTTTTTTATGATTTTATGATTTTTTTGTATTTTTATTATTTTTTTCGAAAATATACTATAGAAAAACGAAAATAATAATAAAAAAATATTTTTGAAAGATTTTTGAAAATTTTTTGAAAAGAAAATTACCTAATCTGAGTAATAAGATGAACCGTCAGTTGTCCATACTCGAACAATCCCCGGCAACGGCGCCAAAAACTTGGTGTTGTTGCCGGCTTAAAACTTGGCACCATTGTGGGTAGGAAACAATTGTTTGAATTGTTGTTCGAAATTGATTGTTCCCCGGCAACGGCGCCAAAAACTTGGTGGACGAAATTGTTATTCATGTGTTATTCCATTTTGCAAAATTCATTGCTTTTCATTCCCTGGTAATGGCGCCAAAAAAACATGATGCCAATACCATGGTTCACAACTTCGTTCAACTTAACCAGCAAGTGTACTGGGTCATCCAAGTAATACCTTACGTGAGTAAGGGTCGATCCCACAGAGATTGTTGGTATGAAGCAAGCTATGGTCACTTTGTAAATCTCAGTTAGGCAGATTAAATTGTTTTATGGGTTTCGAATAATTAATAATAAATAGAAAATAAAAAGGGATAGAAATACTTATGTAAATCAATAATGGAAATTTCAGATAGGTGTATGGAGATGCTGTATTCTTCTTGAAACTCTACTTCACTACTCACTCTTCCTTCAATCCTTCTTACTCCTTTCCATGGCAAGCTGTATGTAGGGCATCACCGTTGTCAATGGCTACATCCCATCCTCTCAGTGAAAATGGTCCTATGCTCTATCACAGCACGGCTAATCATCTGTCGGTTCTCAATCAGGTTGGAATAGAATCACTTGATTCTTTTGCGTTTGTCATCACGCCCAGCCTTCAGGAGTTTGAAGCTCGTCACAGTCATTCAATCCCAGAATCCTACTCGGAATACCATAGACAAGGTTTAGACTTTCCGGATCCTCATGAATGCCGCCATCTATCTAACTTATACCACGAAGATTCTGTTGGGAAATCTAAGAGATATGCGCTCGGCCTAGAGTAGAACGGAAGTGGTTGTCAATCACGCGCGTTCATAGGTGAGAATGATGATGAGTCACAGATCATCACATTCATCAAAGTGTTGTGCAACGTATATCTTGGAATAAGAATAAAAGAGAATTGAATAAAAAGTAATAGTAATTGTATTGAAACTTGAGGTACAGCAGAGCTCCACACCCTTAATCTATGGTGTGCAGAAACTCCACCGTTGAAAATACATAAGTGGAAGGTTCAGGCATGGCCGAATGGCCAGCCCCCCAAAACGTGATCAATGGCCTCCTAAGATGAAGAATAAAACAAAACTGAGACCTAAGATGAAACGTGGTCAAAAGACGACTAATACACTAGTAAAAAGTCCTATTTATAATGAACTAGCTACTAGGGTTTACATGAGTAAGTAATTGATGCATAAATCCACTTCCGGGGCCCACTTGGTGTATGTTTGGGCTAAGCTTGGTCTATCCACGAGCTGAGGCTTTTATTGGAGTTGAACTCCAAGTTATAACGTGTTTTGGGCGTTCAACTCCGGATCATGACGTTTTTCTGGCGTTTAACTCCAGACAGCAGCATGTACTTGGCGTTCAACGCCAAGTTACGTCGTCAATTTCCGAATAAAGTATGGACTATTATATATTGCTGGAAAGCTATGAATGTCTACTTTCCAACGCCGTTGAGAGCGCGCCAATTGGAGTTCTGTAGCTCTAGAAAATCCATTTCGAGTACAGGGAGGTCAGATTCCAACAGCATCAGCAGTCCTTTTGTCAGCCTTTTTCAGAGTTTTGCTCAAGTCCCTCAATTTCAGCCAGAAATTACCTGAAATCACAGAAAAACACACAAACTCGTAGTAAAGTCCAGAAATGTGAATTTAACATAAAAAGTAACGAAAACATCCCTAAAAGTAGCTTAAACTTACTAAAAACTACCTAAAAACAATGCCAAAAAGCGTATAAATTATCCGCTCATCACAACACCAAACTTAAATTGTTGCTTGTCCCCAAGCAACTGAAAATCAAATAGGATAAAAAGAAGAGAATATACTATAAATTCCAGAATATCAATGAATATTAATTATAATTAGATGAGCGGGACTTGTAGCTTTTTGCTTCTGAACAGTTTTGGCATCTCACTTTTTCCTTTGAAGTTTAGAATGATTGGCTTCTCTAGGAACTTAGAATTTCGGATAGCGTTATTGACTTTCCTAGTTAAGCATGTTTATTTTTGAACACAGCTACTTATGAGTCTTGGCCGTGGCCCCAAGCACTTTGTTTTCCAGTATTACCACTGGATACATAAATGCCACAGACACATAACTGGGTGAACCTTTTCAGATTGTGACTCAGCTTTGCTAGAGTCTCCAGTTAGAGGTGTCCAGAGCTCTTAAGCACACTCTTTTTGCTTTGGATCACGACTTTAACCACTCAGTCTCAAACTTTTCACTTGGACCTTCATGACACAAGCACATGGTTAGGGACAGCTTGATTTAGCCGCTTAGGCCTGGATTTTATTTCCTTGGGCCCTCCTATCCACTGATGCTCAAAGCCTTGGATCCTTTTTACCCTTGCCTTTTGGTTTTAAGGGCTATTGGCTTTTTCTGCTTGCTTTTTCTTTTTCTTTCTATTTTTTCGCCATTTTTTTTTCGCAAGCTTCTTCTTTTTCACTGCTTTTTCTTGCTTCAAGAATCAATTTCATGATTTTTCAGATCATCAATAACATTTCTCTTTGTTCATCATTCTTTCAAGAGCCAACAATTTTAACATTCATAAACAACAAGATCAAAAGACATATGCACTGTTCAAGCATTCATTCAGAAAATAAAAGTATTGTCACCACATCAATATAATTAAATTAAATTCAAGGATAAATTCGAAATTCATGTACTTCTTGTTCTTTTGAATTAAAACATTTTTCATTTAAGAGAGGTGAAGGGTTAATGGATTTATTCATAGCTTTAAGTCATGGTTACATACTAATGATCATGAAGTAAAGACACAAAACATAGATAAACACAACATTAAAAACCGAAAACAGAAAGAAATAAAGAACAAGGAATGAATCCACCTTTAGTGGCGTCTTCTTCTTGAAGGACCAATAATGTTCTTAAGCTCTTCTATGTCCCTTCCTTGCCTTTGTTGCTCCTCCCTCATTGCTCTTTGATCTTCTCTTATTTCATGGAGAATGATGGAGTGCTCATGATGTTCCACCCTTAGTTGTTCAACATTGTGGCTCAAATCTTCTAAGAAAGTGTTGAGTTATTCCCAATAGTTGTTGGGAGGAAAGTGCATCCCTTGAGGCATCTCAGGGATTTCTTGATGATGAGCTTCCTCATGCATCTCTTGAGAACCGTGAAGGGTCTCTCTTGCTTGCTCCATCCTCTTCTTGGTGATGGGCTTATCCTCTTCAATGGAGATGTCTCCTTCTATGATAACTCCAGCTGATTAACATAGATGGCAAATAAGGTGAGGAAAAGCTAGCCATGCCATGGGTGAAGGCTTGTCGGCTATTTTATAGATTTCATTGGAGATGACCTCATGAACTTCTACTTCCTCTCCAATCATGATGCCATGAATCATGATGGCCCGATCCACAGTAACTTCAGATCGGTTGCTAGTGGGAATGATGGAGCGTTGAATGAACTCCAACCATCCTCTAGCCACAGGCTTGAGGTCCAGTCTTCTTAGTTAGACTGGCTTGCCTTTGGAGTCTCTCTTCCATTGAGCTCCTTCCACACATATGTCCATTAGGACTTGGTCCAACCTTTGATTAAAGTTGACCCTTCTAGTGTAGGGGCGTTCATCTCCTTGCATTATGGGCAAGTGGAATGCCAACCTCACATTTTCCGGACTAAAATCTAAGTATTTCCCCTGAACCATTGTGAGATAATTCTTTGGACTCGGGTTCATACTTTGATCATGGTTCCTAGTGATCCATGCATTGGCATAGAACTCTTGAACCATTAAGGTTTCGACTTGTTGCATGGGGTTGGTTAGGACTTCCCAACCTCTTCTTCGGATTTCATGTCGGATTTTCGGATACTCATTTTTCTTGAGCTTGAAAGGGACCTCAGGGATCACCTTCTTCTTTGCCACAACATCATGGAAAGTCACAAAATCAATTGAAAAAGCAAAAACAGAATGAAAAACAGAAAGAAAAACAGCACACCTTGGAGAAAAACCTTGCTGGCGTTTAAACGCCAGTAAGGGCAGCAAATGGGCGTTTAACGCCCAGTCTGGCACCATTCTGGGCGTTTAACGCCAGAAAGGGGCACCAGACTGGCGTTAAACGCCAGGAAAGGGCTAGAAGCTAGCGTTAAACGCTAGAAATGGGCACCAGCCCGGCGTTTAACGCCAGAATTGGCATAAAGAGCATTTTTGCTCGCCACTTGGTGCAGGGATGAATTTTTCTTGACACCTCAGGATCTGTGGACCCCACAGGATCCCCACCTACCCCACCACTCTCTCTCTTCTTCACCCATTCACCAATCACCTCAACATCTCTTCACCACTCACATCCATCCTTCATAAAACCCCACCTACCTCACCATTCAAATTCAAACCACTTTCCCTCCCAAATCCACCCATAATGGCCGAACCAAACACCCCTCTCCACTCCTATATAAACCCATCTTCACCACCTCATTTTCACACAACCTAAAAACTACTTCTCTCCCTTTGGCCGAACCACAAAGTAACCTCCATCTCCTTCATTTCTTCTTCTTTTACTCTCCTCTTTCTTCTTTTGCTCGAGGACGAGCAAACCTTCTAAGTTTGGTGTGGTAAAAGCATTGCTTTTTGTTTTTCCATAACCATTTATGGCATCTAAGGCCGGAGAAACCTCTAGAAAGAGGAAAGGGAAGGCAAAAGCTTTCACCTCCGAGTCATGGGAGATGGAGAGATTCATCTTAAGGGTGCATCAAGACCACTTCTATGAAGTTGTGGCCATGAAGAAGGTGATCCCTGAGGTCCCTTTCAAACTCAAAAAGAGTGAATATCTAGAGATCCGACATGAGATCCGAAGAAGAGGTTGGAAAGTTCTTACCAACCCCATTCAACAAGTCGGAATCTTAATGGTTCAAGAGTAATATGCCAATGCATGGATCACCAAGAACCATGATCAAAGTGTGAACCCGAACCCAAAAAATTAGCTTACAATGGTTCGGGGAAAATGCTTAGATTTTAATCCGTAAAATGTAAGGTTGGCATTCAACTTGCCCATGATGCAAGGAGATGAACACCCTTACACTAGAAGGGTCAACTTTGATCAAAGGTTGGACCAAGTTCTCACAGACATTTGTGAATAGGGCGCTCAATGGAAGAGAGATTCAAGAGGGAAGCCAGTTCAACTGAGAAGGCATGACCTCAAGCCCGTGGCTATGGGATGGTTGGAGTTTATCCAACGCTCAATCATTCCCACTAGCAACCAGTCCGAAGTTACTATAGACCGGGCCATCATGATTCATAGCATCATGATTGGAGAGGAAGTAGAAGTTCATGAGGTTATAGCCCAAGAACTTTATAAGGTGGTGGACAAGTCCTCTACCTTGGCAAGGTTAGCCTTTTCTCATCTCATTTGTCACCTCTATTATTCAGTTGGAATTGACATAGAGGGAGACATCCTCATTGATGAGGACAAACCCATCACTAAGAAAAGGATGGAGCAAACAAGAGATCCCACTCATCATAAAATCCCTGAGATACCTCAAGGGATGCACTTTCCTCCACAAAACTATTGGGAGCAAATCAACACCTCCCTAGGAGAATTGAGTTCCAACATGGGACAACTAAGGGTGGAGCACCAAGAACATTCCATCATCCTCCATGAAATTAGAGAAGATCAGAGAATCATGAGAGAGGAGCAACAAAGGCAAGGAAGAGACATTGAGGAGCTCAAGCACTCCATAAGATCTTCAAGAGGAAGAACAAGCCGCCATCACTAAGGTGGACCCGTTCTTTAATTTCCTTGTTCTTTATTTTCCTATTTTTCGAATTTTCATGCTTATGTTTATCTATGTTTGTGTCTTATTACATGATCATTAGTGTCTTAGTGTCTATGCCTTAAAGTTATGAATGTCCTATGAATCCATCACCTTTCTTAAATGAAAAATGTTCTTAATTGAAAAAGAGAAGAATTGTATGAATTTCGAATTTTATAACAGATTAATTATCTTGATGTGGTGGCAAAACTTTTGTTTTCTGAATGTATGCTTGAACAGTGCATATGTCTTTTTAATTTTGTTGTTCATGAATGTTGGCTCTTGAAAGAATGATGAAAAAAGGAGACATGTTACTGAGGATCTGAAAAATCATAAAAATGATTCTTGAAGCAAGAAAAAGCAGTGAATACAAAAAAAGAGAGATTATGTGCGGAAAAAAAGAGAAAAAAAAAAGTCGTGATCCAAGGCAAAAAGAGTGTGCTTAAGAACCTTGGACACCTCTAATTAGGGACTCTAGCAAAGCTGAGTCACAATCTGAAAAGGTTCACCCAATTATGTGTCTGTGGCATGTATGTATCCGGTGGTAATACTGGAAGACAGAGTGCTTTGGGCCACGGCCAAGACTCATAAAGTAGCTGTGTTCAAGAATCATCATACTTAACTAGGAGAATCAATAACACTATCTGGATTCTGAGTTCCTATAGAAGCCAATCATTCTGAATTTCAAAGGATAGAGTGAGATGCCAAAACTATTCAGAGGCAAAAAGCTAAAAGCCCCGCTCATCTAATTAATACTGATCTTCATAGATATTTTTGGAATTCATTGCATATTCTCTTCTTTTTATCTTATTTGATTTTCAGTTGCTTGGGGACAAGCAACAATTTAAGTTTGGTGTTGTGATGAGCGGATAATTTATACACTTTTTGCCATTGTTTTTAGTATGCTTTTAGTTTGTTTTAGTTAGTTTTTATTATATTTTTATTAGTTTTTAGTTAAAATTCACTTTTCTGGACTTTACTATGAGTTTGTGTGTTTTTCAGAGATTTCAGATATTTTCTGGCTGAAATTGAGGGACCTGAGCAAAAATCTGATTCAGAGGCTGAAAAGGACTGCAGATGCTGTTGGATTCTGACCTCCCTGCACTCGAAGTAAATTTTCTGGAGCTACAGAAGCCCAATTGGCGCGCTCTCAATTGTGTTGGAAAGTAGACATCCTGGGCTTTCCAGCAATGTATAATAGTCCATACTTTGCTCAATATTTGATGGCCCAAACCGGCATTCTAAATTAGCTCAAAACTGCCCGGCGTTAAACGCCGAAACTGGCACAAAAATGGGAGTTAAACGCCCAAACTGGCACAAAAACTGGCGTTTAACTCCAAGAAAAGTCTCTACACATGAAAGCTTCAATGCTCAGCCCAAGCACACACCAAGTGGGCCCGAAAGTGGATTTTTATGTCATTTACTCATTTCTGTAAACCCTAGGCTACTAGTTCTCTACAAATAGGACCTTTTGCTATTGTATTTTCATCTTTGGATCTTTGATCATCTTTAGATCTTTGAATCCTTTGATCACGTTTTGGGGGCTGGCCTCACGGCCATGCCTAGACCTTGTTCTTATGTATTTTCAACGGTGGAGTTTCTACACACCATAGATTAAGGTGTGGAGCTCTGCTGTACCTCGAGTATTAATGCAATTACTATTGTTCTTCTATTCAATTCAGCTTATTCTTGTTCTAAGATATCACTTGTTCCTCAACTTGATGAATGTGATGATCCGTGACACTCATCATCATTCTCACCTATGAACGTGTGCCTGACAACCACCTCCGTTCTACCTTAGATTGAGTGGATATCTCTTGGATCCCTTAATCGGAATTTTCGTGGTATAAGCTGGAATTGATGGTGGCATTCAAGAGAATCCAGAAGGTCTAAACCTTGTCTGTGGTATTCTGAGTAGGATTCAATGATTGAATGACTGTGACGAGCTTCAAACTCCTGAAGGCTGGGCGTTAGTGACAGACGCAAAAGAATCACTAGATTCTATTCCAACCTGATTGAGAACCGACAGATGATTAGCCGTGCTGTGACAGAGCGCGTTGAACATTTTCACTGAGAGGACGGGACTGTAGCCATTGACAACGGTGATGCCCAACATACAGTTTGCCATGGAAAGGAGTAAGAAGGATTGGATGAAGACAGTCGGAAAGCAGAGAGACGGAAGGGACAAAGCATCTCCATACACTTATATGAAATTCTCATCCATAACCATTTGAATCCGCCTGACTGAGATTTACAAGATGACCATAGCTTGCTTCATACCAACAATCTCTGTGGGATCGACCCTTACTCGCGTAAGGTTTATTACTTGGACGACCTAGTGCACTTGCTGGTTAGTTGTGCGAAGTTGTGAAAAAGAGTTGAGATTGCAATTGAGCGTACCATGTTGATGGCGCCATTGATGATCACAATTTCGTGCACCAAGAATGGAAAGAGTTTACCATGGTGGGGTGTCTCCCACCTAACACTTTTATTTATTGTCCTTAAGTTAGACTTATGAGAAACTCTTTGTCATGGCGACTTTTGCTTGTATTTGTCCTTGAACTTCCAACCATGCTTGGATCTCCAAAATACTCCAAGATTATTAATTGATTGTATCAAGCCATGATGGAGTTCTTCACAAGCCTTGATCTCCCAAAGTTGATCCTTATATATTCAGGGATCCCAAATCTTGTTTCTACACCCATCTTCAAGTTGATCAAGATAATTACATTTGGGTGGCAAGTGATCTAAATTCTCAAGTAAACACCAAAGCATCTTCTTAGACCCATTTAATTGAGAACTATACCAACCATGGAACCTATGACTTGAGGGTTCAACCTTAATGAGTCTAACCTCATTTTGCCAACCACTACACAACTCTCCCTTACTCTTCAATCCACACAAAGCTCTAAGTTGACCATCCGTTTCAATCAAACCATATTCAAGTGAGAAAGTAAAGATTAGAGATAATAATTTTACCCACTTGAATGTTATGTTGGATGGTGACTTAGGAAGGGATGTCTCCAATGGTTTTGCAAGTGTCATTCCCTTGTCCTCTTCGTTGACTATCTCCACCTCTTAGCAAGCATCTTCAATGTCAATTCCTTGTTCACCAACTTCTTCTACAAGTTCCTCAATGCTCAAGTCATGTGTTGGAGGTTGTGCTCTAGCCTCCTCATCATCAATTTCACAACACAATAAGGAAGGTTCAACAGTCTCAAATAGCACATTAGTTGGTGTGGAATCAACTTCAATAGTAGGACTTGGTGCTTGATCAACTTCTTCCAATCGTTCATCAAATTCATGTTCAATGGAAGAAGGTTCAACAACTTCCACAAAATTATCAACAACATTGCTTGGTGTGGAAGTTTCATCAAGCTTGAAATCCACCTCTTGTTCAACTGTGCATAGGTCTTCAACCACTTCTTCTTCTTCAACAATCTCCATCCCTTCCACTTGTTACAAAACAAACTCCATGTTCTTGTTCTCAAGTTGAGATTCTAATATCTCCTTCATGCTCCGTTCTTCGGTTGATTCTCCACATTCATCCGTGGAATTACTTTGCTTGTTGCATGAGTCCCATGAGTCCAAGGTGGCTTTAATCTTGGCAAGGTTGGCCATGATATCATCGTGTCTCTTTTGGACTTCCTCTTGCTCCTTTTGATGGATGATTGCTTGAAGTCGATCTATTGCTTCCTTGAGACAATCCATTGGCTCTTGTTCCACTTGGCTAGCATAAGTAGGATCGTGTTGCTCTTGGACCAATGGATGTGGATATTCTTCCATGGAGGGTTGTGGTGGAAAGGAGAATTCAACTTGTGGTTGAAAGTTCTCATATATGGGAGGTGGTTTATCTTAGTAATAGTATGGAGGTGGTGGTTCTTGAGGGTATTGGGGTTGGAATTGTGGTGGTTTTAAGTATGGTTCATATGGCTTATAAGGTGGTTGGTATGGTGGATATGGGTTAGGGTCATATGGAGATGTTTGGTGGTTGGTGCGGTATTTATAACCCACACTTACTAACCGACAAGTGCACCGGGTCGTACCAAGTAATACCTTACGTGAGTAAGGGTCGATCCCACGAGGATTGATGGATCAAGCAACAATGATTGATTGATTGGCTTAGTTGGGCAAGCAGAAATTGGTTTTGAGATGTTCAAAAGGTTTAAGTTCGAATTCAAAATATCAAAAGTATAGACAATTAAATAAATTGGGAATAAAATATGGATAAACAGTTAAGGCTTCAGAGTTATCTATTTTTTTCGGATTAACTTTTCTTACTAACTATTTTAATTATGTAGGATTTAATTTATGACAAACTATATGTGACTAGACCCTAATTCCTTAGACCTTCCTAGTCTCCTCTAAAATTCATTAACTGCCAATTCCTTGGTCAATTAATTCCAATTAAAGGGTACACGATCAAATTCCAGTTTGCATGCCACAAAAACTCTAATTACCCAAAGAATAAAAGGATTATATGTCACGTATCCCGTTAAATCCAGATAATTAGAATTTAGGAGAATATGTTTTCAAGCTGTTGTTCAAGTATAAAGCTTTTCCAAGTTATACAAGAACTCAAATAGAAAGAGGGTCATACTTCCGTTCCACCCAAATTCATAAGATAAAGAACGAAAACAATTCTTAAATATAAATCCAAAACATAAATTGAAATAGAAAAAGTAATAAAATCAATCCATACAAATAGACAGAGCTCCTAACCTTAACAGTGGAGATTTAGTTGCTCATGGAATGTAGAATGTAAATTTGTATAGAATTCCCTAATGGAATCCCTCTAATGTAATGTCCCTAATAGAAGAGAAGTCTTCCCTTTTTATAACTAATCCTAATTAATTTAAAATCTAATATTTTAAATTAAGATAATATCTTTTCCTATTTAAAAATCAAATTTGAATTTAAATAAGAATTAACTAACTACTCCGCGTCTTGTAATGTGGGGACCACTTGGCTTCACTGGATCCGCGCCTAACTTGGGTGCTAAAATGGGGCCCAGAAATCACCCCCAGCGGTTTCTACGTTTTCTGCACGTGGCGCAGACGCGTACGCATCGATAGTCTCTTCCGCAAGTCACACGGACGCGTCGGTCATGCGTCCGCATCGCTAAGCAAATCTTCAAATCACGCGTACGCGTCAGTCACGCGCACGCGTCACCATAGAAAGCTCCAAATCACGCGTATGCGTCAGTCACGCGTACACGTCACTCCTCGCTGAAATCTCTTTTGATTCTTGAGCTGCAGAAACTCCATCTAATCCAGTCGAATGCTACCTAAAATAAACAAAATTGCAAAAGACTCAAAGTAGCATCCATATTGGCTAAAAGATAATTAATTCTTTATTAAACTCAACAATTTAGATGCAAATTCACTAGAAAAAGATAGGAAAGATGCTCATGCATCACAACACCAAACTTAAACTGTTGCTTGTCCTCAAGCAACCAAAACTAATATAAGCTTATGATGTGAATTTGCATGAGAATGAGAGTTCGATTAAGCTCATGTCTCTTTTTATAGTGGGGTTTATAACTGTAATCCTGAATAGGTTTGGCATCTCACTCTCCTTTGAATCAAGAATGTTATTGTCGTTCGGAATTAGAATCCGGATAATATTATGAATTCTCTGATCTTTATATTTCAGTTTAATCCTTGAACACAGCAAAATTTACTTTAATTTATTTTTCTTTGGTGCTTTGCACCTTGAGCCTAGCCGTGACTTTAAATGTTTTGTCTCAAGCTTTACTTGACACAGAAACACCACAAGCACTTAACTGGGGAACTCCCTTTGAGTTCTGATTTTTCTTTCAGTTACTCCCAAACAGTGGTGCTCAAAGCCTTTGGTATACTCTGTTAAACGCACTTGGTCTCGACTCTAAGTGTTCTGTCTCAAGGATTACTTGACACAGTCACACCACAAGCATATGACTAGGGAAACAACTCTTTGAGCTTTTAATCATGTCTGACCTCCCTAGTCATTGATGCTCAGAGCCTTGGACCTTGCTTTTATTATTTTTTAATATATATATATATATTGCTGTTTCTTGTCCTTCAAGGATTAAATTTTTGTTTATTTCAGAGAAGTCATAATAATTCTCTAAATTCATGTTTCTTATACATCAACATCCTTTGATTCAAATTCAAATATGCATTGTTCATATCATGCATTCAAAAATCACAGAAAATACCACCACTTTTAAGTAAATGAGACTATTCTTAAAATTAGACTCAATTTCTCATGCAATATATCACTTTTAAACATTTTTTTGATTCCAAGCTCAGTGGGCAATACATGAGACATCTTTCAGAATTAAAGAAAAAAAACTAGTCCTAGAATTCTAACTAATAAAAGATTATGCAACAAACAAAGCAAAATAGCAGAAAGCCAGAACATAACATAGAAAAAAGAGGGGAGGAATAAAAATGAAAGGAACTCAACCACCTTAGTTATCCTAGCGGTCGCTTTATTCTTCAGGTTGTGCTCCTCCGTGAAGATGATTCGCCTCCCTTTTGGTGCCATAGGAATAAATAGAAAATCTTTAAGTGAAGCGTCAACACCAAACTTAAAGGTTTGCTTGTCCTCAAGCAAATAAGAATTGAAAATAGAAAGAGATAAATATTATGAGGAAAGAAAAATAAAAGAATAAAAGAATAAGAGAGAATTAGGATTGGGAGAGAGAGAGAAAGAAAACTAGGCGGCGCAAGCGACGCGGACGCGTGCAGCACGCGTAAGCGTGGGTCGCGAATTCTTCATAATGATGCGTTAGCGTCAGGCACGCGTCCGCGTGCCCTGGATTTTGTGCGATTTGCGTGAAGCAAGCCGCGCGCCTACGCGACTTTCTGTTCGCATGTCTTGGGAAACAAAATTTCATACGACGCGTTCGCGTCGCGCACGCGTGGATGGCCAAATGTGCAATTGACGCGGCCGCGTCAGGGGCGCGTCCGCGTGACCAAATTTGTGCTTCTAGCACACTTCCTGCCCCAAGCCAGCACAATTTTCTGCCCAAACACTCTTTTACGTCGAATTTGCAGGTCACGCGTCTGCGTCAGTGACGCGTCCGCGTGAATGACACGTCCGCGTGAATGACGACGCGAACGCGTGGGGTACGCGAACGCGTGGGATCGTTTATGTGAAAGGCTTTATTCTGGCGCCACTCCTGCGTAACTCTCTGTCAAATTTAATTTAGTGTCATGTTTTACGTTTGGTATCAATTGCATGCTTTTCTTTGTCTTTCAAATTTTGAATTGCATGTATTGTGTTCTTCCTTGATCTTCAAGTTGTTCTTGTCAAATTTTCTTGTTTGATCTTCAGTTTTTCTTATTCTGTGTCTTTTCCTGTTCCTCTTGTGCTTTTTCAAAATACCAGTTTTAAAAAAAAATTATTTATTAAATACTTTATTAAAACACGTTAAATTTATAGCTCAGTGGGCTAGAGCATTGTGCTTGTATTCTTGGTAATTGAGTATCTTCTTTTTAAAATCTTTTCAAAAATAATTTTTCTTTGATTAAATCTTGTGCCAAATTTTAAGTTTGGTATTTTCTTGTTAATTTTTCTTTATTTTTTGAAAATTGTATTGAGGTTTTCTAAAAATTTTAAGTTTGGTATTCTATCTTCATGTTCTTGTTGTTCTTGTGAGTCTTCAAGGTGTTCTTGAGTCTTCTTTGTGTTTTGATCTTAAAATTTTTAAGTTTGGTGTTCCATGGTGTTTTTCCTCCAAAATTTTCAAAAACAAGGAGCATTAGATCTAAAAATTTTAAGTCTTGTGTCTTTTGCGTGTTTTTCTCTTTCATCATAAACTTCAAAAAAAATATCTTTTCTAACTATTTTTAAGCAAATATTTCGAATTTTTTTTCATAAAAATTCAGATTTCAATTTCAAAATTTTATCTTATCATATCTTAGTTTTCAAGTTTTTTTTTAAATCATATCTTTTTCAAAAATATCCTAACCACTTTCTCTCTCCTCACTTTTTCAAAAATCTTCATAAAATATTTTCAAATCCTTTTTTTATTTTTATTTTAGTTCTAATTTTATTTTATTTTATTATTTCGAAAATTCTCTCTTTTTTTAATATAATAAAATAAATAAAATAAATCCACATCATCTCCCTTTCTCCATTATGGACCTAAGTGGAAATGAATAGTCCAGAAGGACTCTGAGGTCATATGCTAACCCCACTACTGCTTCATATGGGAGTAGTATCTGTATACCCTCCATCGGAGTCAGTAGTTTTGAGTTGAATCCTCATCTCATTATCATGATGCAGCAAAGTTGCCAGTATTCTGGTCTTTCACAGGAAGAACCTACAGAGTTTCTGGCACAGTTTTTACAAATTGCTGACACAGTACATGTTAAGGAAGTAGATCAGGATGTATACAGATTGTTATTGTTTCCATTTGCTGTAAAAGACCAAGCTAAGAGGTGGTTAAATAACCAACCTAAGGCTAGAATAAGTACATGGAAATAGCTGTCAGAAAAATTCCTGAATCAATATTTCCCTCCAAAACGGATGACACAGCTAAGGCTGAGCATCCAAGGCTTTAAACAAGGAGATAATGAATCCCTTTATAATGCCTGTGAGAGATACAGAGAGATGCTAAGAAAATGCCCCTCTGAAATATTTTCAGAGTGGGTGCAGTTAGACATCTTCTATTATGGGCTTACAGAGAAAGCTCAGATTTCTCTAGACCACTCAGCTGGTGGATCTATCCATATGAGAAAGACAATTGAAGAAGCTCAAGAGCTCATTGATACAGTTGCCAAAAATTAGCATTTGTACCTAAGCAGTGAACCTTCCATGAAAGAAGAGGCTAAAACAGTAACTGCTGAACTCAGTTCTGCAGAACAAGTTACTGAATTCAATCAGCAATTAGATTTTCTAACAAAATAGCTAGCCGAAATCAAGGAGATACTACAAGACACAAGAATGGCTAATATGAATATGGAAGTGCAGTTGAAGCAAACAGAACAGCAGTTATCAAAACAAATAACAGAAGAGTGCCAAACAGTTCAATTAAGAAGTGGAAAAACATTAAATACCTCACTTCAAGGCAGCAGGAAGCCAAGAAATGAACAAACTGCTACCCAAAATCCCTCTGAGGACAGTAAGAGCCCAAAGAGAAATAATTCTGGCGCTCAAATGCCAGAAAAGGGTGGAGAGCTGGCATTAAACGCCCAACCCATGCTCAGTTCTGGCGTTCAAATGCCAGAAACAGGCAAAGAGTTGGTGTTGAACGCCCAAAGAAAGCTCAGTTCTGGCGTTCAGACACCAGAAACAGGTAAGGAGTTGGCGTCTAACGCCACTCCAGCTTCCACCCCTGGCATTCAAACGCCAGTGGGGGATCAGACACATACAAGTGCTGATAGCAACCCCTCTAAAAAGGCTTCTCCAACCACATCTGTAGGAAATAAACCTGCAGCAACTAAGGTTGAGGAATACAAAGCCAAAATGCCTTATCCTCAGAAACTCCACCAAGCGGAACAGGATAAGCAATTTTCCCGCTTTGCAGACTATCTCAGGACTCTTGAAATAAAGATTCTGTTTGCAGAAGCACTTGAGCAAATACCCTCTTATGCTAAGTTCATGAAAGAGATCTTAAGTCATAAGAAGGATTGGAGAGAAACTGAAAAAGTTTACCTTACTGAAGAATGCAGTGAGTCATTCTAAAAAGCTTACCAGAGAAGCTTAAAGATCCCGGAAGCTTCATGATACCATGCACATTAGAGGGTACTTGTACCAAGAAAGCTCTATGTGATCTTGGAGCAAGTATCAACCTAATACCTGCATCCACTATCAGAAAGCTTGGTTTGACTGAAAAAGTCAAGCCAATCCGGATATGTCTCCAACTTGCTGATGGCTCCATTAAATACCCATCAGGCGTGATTGAAGACATAATTGTCAAGGTTGGGCCATTTACATTTTCCACTAACTTTGTGGTGCTGGAAATGGAGGAGCACAAGAGTGCAACTCTCATTCTAGGAAGACCTTTCCTAGCAACTGGACGAACCCTCATTGACGTGCAAAAAGGGGAATTAACCCTGAGAGTCAATGAGGACGAGTTTAAGTTGAATGTTGTCAAAGCTTTGCAGCATCCAGACACCCCAAACGACTGCATGAGCATTGATATTATTGACTCTCTGGTGAAAGAGGTCAATATGACTGAGAATCTCAAATCAGAGCTAGAGGATATTTTTAAAGATGCTCAGTCCAATCTAGAGGAACTAGAGAGAATAATAGAACCTCTGAAAATCTCTCAGGAATAGGAGAAACCTCCTAAACCCGAGCTCAAACCATTACCACCATCCCTGAAATATGCATTTCTGGGAGAAGGTAACACTTTTCCTGTAATCATAAGCTCTGCCTTAGAGCGACAGGAAGAGGAAGCACTAATTCAAGTGCTAAGGACACACAAGACAGCTCTTGGGTGGTCCATAAGTGATCTTAAGGGCATTAGCCTAGCCAGATGCATGCACAAGATCCTATTGGAGGATAATACTAAGTCGGTGATTCAACCACAAAAGCGGCTAAATCCAGCCATGAAGGAAGTGGTGCAGAAGGAGGTCACTAAATTACTAGAGGCTGGGATCATTTATCCTATTTCTGATAGCCCCTGGGTAAGCCCTGTCCAAGTCGTCCCTAAGAAGGGTGGCATGACAGTGGTTCATAATTAAAAAAATGAACTGGTTCCTACAAGAACAGTTACAGGATGGCGTATGTGTATTGATTACAGAAGGCTCAATATAGCTACCAGAAAGGATCATTTTCCTTTACCATTCATAGACCAGATGCTAGAAAGACTAGCAGGTCATGATTACTATTGCTTTCTGGATGGATATTCAGGTTATAACCAAATTGAAGTAGATCCCCAGGATCATGAGAAAACAGCATTCACATGTCCATCTGGAGTAGCATACAGAAGGATGCCATTTGGTCTGTGCAATGCACCTACAACCTTTCAAAGGTGCATGCTCTCTATTTTCTCTGATATGGTGGAAAAATTTTTGGAAGTCTTCATGGATGACTTTTCAGTATTTGGAGACTCATTCAGCTCCTGTCTTGACAATCTAGCACTTGTTCTAAAGAGGTGCCAAGAGACTAACCTGGTTTTAAACTGGGAGAAATGTCACTTTATGGTGACTGAAGGAATTGTCCTTGGTCATAAAATTTCAAACAAGGGAATAGAGGTGGATCAAGCTAAGGTAGAGGTAATTGAAAAATTACCACCACTTGCCAATGTTAAGGCAATCAGAAGCTTTCTGGGGCATGCAGGATTCTATAAGAGGTTTATAAAAGATTTTTCAAAAATTGCCAAACCTCTGAGTAATCTGCTAGCTGCTGACACGCCATTTGTCTTTGATAAGGAGTGTTTGCAGGCGTTTAAGACTCTGAAAGCTAAGCTGGTCACAGCACCAGTCATCTCTGCACCAGACTGGACATTACCATTTGAACTAATGTGTGATGCCAGTGACCATGCCAATGGTGCAGTATTGGGACAAAGGCATGACAAGCTTCTGCACGTCATTTATTATGCCAGTCGTGTTTTAAATGACGCACAGAAGAACTACACAACCACAGAAAAAGAGTTACTTGCAGTGGTTTACGCCATTGACAAGTTCAGATCTTATTTAGTATGATCAAAAGTGATTGTGTACACTGACCATGCTGCTCTTAAATATCTACTCACAAATCAAGATTCAAAATCCAGACTCATAAGATGGGTGTTACTTCTCCAAGAGTTTGATATAGAAATAAGAGACAGAAAAGGGACAGAGAACCAAGTAGCAGATCACCTGTCCCGAATAGAGCCAGTAGAAGGGGCGTCCTTCCCTCTTACTGAGATCTCTGAAAACTTTCCAGATGAGCAACTCTTTTCCATCCAGGAAGTACCATGGTTTGCAGACATTGCAAACTACAAGGCCGTGAAATTCATACCCAAAGATTATAGTAGGCTGCAATCAAAGAAATTGATCTCGGATGCAAAGTACTATCTTTGGGATGAACCATATCTCTTCAAGAGATGTGCAGACGAAGTAATATGTAGATGTGTGCCTAAAGAAGAAGCACAGAAGATCCTCTGGCATTGCCATGGATCACAATATGGAGGACATTTTGGAAGTGAGCGAACATTCACAAGAGTTCTCCAATGTGGCTTCTACTAGCCTAATCTCTATAAAGACTCCTGAGAGTTTGTATGTAATTGTGACAGTTGCCAAAGATCTGGCAATCTGCCTCACGGCTACGCCATGCCTCAACAAGGGATCTTGGAGATTTAATTGTTTGATGTATGGGGTATTGACTCCATGGGGCCTTTCCCACCATCATACTCAAACACTTATATTCTGGTGGCAGTAGATTATGTATCCAAATGGGTGGAGGCTATTGCAACACCCACTAATGATACTAAGACAGTGCTGAAATTCCTCCAGAAACATGCCTTCAGCAGATTTGGTGTCCCTAAAGTACTAATCAGTGATGGGGGCGCTCATTTCTGCAATAAACAGCTTTACTCTGCTTTGGTTCGATATAAAGTTAGCCACAGGGTGGCAACTCCAAATCATCCAGAGACGAATGGGCAAGCTGAAGTCTCTAATAGAGAACTTAAAAGAATCCTGGAATGGACTGTGATTAACCATAGAAGGGATTGTGCAAGAAGCTTAGATGATGCTCTGTGGGCATACAGAACAGAATTCAAGACTCCTATAGGAACTTCTCCATACCAGCTTGTGTATAGAAAAGCCTGTCACTTGCCAGTGGAACTGGAACACAAGGCCTAATGGGCAACCAGATTCCTAAACTTTGTTACCAAGCTAGCTGAAAAAAAAAAACGATTGCTTCAGTTAAATGAGCTAGAGGAATTCAGACTCAATGCTTTCGAAAATGAAAAAATTTACAAAGAGAAAGCAAAAAGATGGCATGATAAGAAGCTGTCATCCAGAGTCTTTGAGCCAGGGCAGAAAGTTCTGCTGTTTAACTCTAGGCTCAGATTATTCCCCGGAAAGTCGAAATCCTGGTGGAGAGGACCATATGTGATTACAGGTATGTCACCATATGGTTACGTAGAGCTTCAGGATAATGACTCTAACAGAAAATTCATTATTAATGGACAGAAAGTCAAACATTATCTTGAAAGCAATTTTGAGCAAGAATGCTCAAAACTGAGACTTGAATAAAGCTCAGTAATAGTCCAGCTAAAGACAATAAAGAAGCGCTTGCTGAGAGGCAACCCAGTCATGAGTTTATTTTATTTGTAATTTTAATTTTAAATTAGATAACATATTTCTGTGAATGATACAGAGTTACAGAAGGATTCAGAGGATAAAACAACAAAAAGAATCTCACTGGTGTGAAAACGCCAGTAAAAGCTATTTTGGGCGTTAAACGCCCAAAAGAAGCATCTGTTGGGCATTTAACGCCAGTAGAGATAGCCATCGGGGCGTTAAACGCTAGAAAGAAGCAGCTTCTGGGCGTTTAACGCCAGATTTACAGCATCCTGGGTGTTCAGAAAAACGCTCAGTGATAAAGGAGTTTCTGGCGTTTAACGCCAGCTAGAAGCAATAGTTGGGTGTTAAACGCCCAGATCAAGCACCAACTAGGCATTAAACGCCCAAAACATGCAGCAGTTGGGCGTTTAACGCCAGGATTATGGAGGGGAGGAAGTTTTTGTTCCCAACTTGATTTTTTTCAAATTTTCATGTTTCCATCCATAATTTCTTGCATAAACATATTACAAATCCTAATTTTTCAAATCATTTTTCAAAGATATCAAATGTATCTTAATTCTAAACATAAATTTTTAAATCCTCTTCAACTTCTTTTCAAATCTTGTTCAAAACAAATCTATCTCTTTTCCCTCTCAAATCTTTTTAAACTCATCATATCTTCTTTTCACAATTTAGATTTATCTTTTTCAAATATCTTTCATATCTTTTTAATTTTAAATTACATCTTTTTCCTATCATACTTATCTTTTACAAATCATATCTTTTATCCTATCTTTTTAAAAAATTTTCGAAAACCCACCCCCTTCCCTTTAAATCCACGTTCGGCCTCCCTCCTCTCCTCTACAATTCGAACTTGACTCTCCATCTATCCCTCTCATTTCCTTTCTTTTGCTTGAGGACAAGCAAACCTCTAAGTTTGGTGTGTTTATCCGTGAATACTAAACCAATACCCATTAAGATCATGGCTCCTAAGGAAAAACAAACCACTCCAAGAGGCAAGAAAGAGAATATTCCAAAACCACTTTGGAATCAAGGGAAGTTCTTAACCAAACAACATTCAGACCATTACTACAAAATAATGGGTCTAAGGTCAGTGATCCCGGAAGTTAAATTCGATCTAAAAGAAGACGAATATTCGGAGATCCAAGAGAAATTTTGAAATAGAAGCTGGAAAATCCTAGCTAATCCTGAAACAAAGGTGGGAAGAAACATGGTTCAAGAATTCTACTCTAATCTGTGGCAAACAGACAGGCAGAGAATAGCTGGAACCGCCTTCAATGACTATCGAACTCTGGTCAGAGGGAAGATTGTTCACCTCGACCCTGACAAAATAAGAGAGATCTTCAAGCTGCCTCAACTGAAAGATGACCCAGACTCCTTTAATAGGAGAATGATGAGAATAGATAAGAGCTTGGACAAAATTCTAGAGGACATATGCCTCCCTGGAACCAAGTGGACAACCAGCACAAAGGGTGTCCCAAACCAACTCAAGAGAGGAGATCTCAAACCAGTCACCAGAGGCTGGCTGGACTTTATTGGGCGTTCTATACTGCCCACTAGCAACTGCTCTGAAGTCACCATCAAAAGAGCAGTAATGATCCATTGCATTATGTTGGGAAAAGAAGTGGAAGTTCATCAGCTGATTTCTTGTGAACTTTACACAATTGCAAACAAGAACTCTAAAGATGCCAAATTGGCTTATCCAAGCTTAATCTCTATGCTATGTAAAGATGCTGGGGTAAAGATGGGAGTAAATGAGTATATCTCAGTTGAGCAACCAATCACCAAAAAATCAATGGAAGGACAATAAGTGCAGGATGACCCCATCAAGAGGAAATCACAGGAATTCCTCCCAGAAATCCCTCAAATTGAATACTGGGAGCGTCTTGAAGCATCTGTTACAAGTTGCAAGAAGCCATGGACCAACTAAAGGAAGAACAGAAAAATCAAAATAGCATGCTTTGCAAACTTCTTGGGGAACAAGAAGAGCAAAGGCGTGAACTGAGGGAACTGAAGCGTCAGAAGCTATCTCTTGAAGGGCCAAGCACTCCACAGACTAAAGGATTATCCACCTCCCAAAATAAAGGTTGTTGAGTCCTAATCTTAGTCTTAACTCTGTGATAATTGTTCTTATTAGGAATTTACCTTAGAAGTTATATATGAGTAGTAGTAATTAGTATCTCTATTTTGATTTTATCTCCAATTAAGCTATAATTTATTTTTCTCATCATCATCAAACATGAATAAAATAGTAGATTTTTAGAATAAAGAGGCAAAATTTTTTCGAGTTTTTAATAAGAAAAATTCTAATTATTTAGATGTGGTGGCAATACTTTTTGTCTTCTGAATGAATGCCTGAACAGTGCATATTTTTTATATTGAATTTTATGAATGTTAAAATTGTTGGCTCCTGAAAGAATGATAAACAAGAGAAATGTTATTGATGATCTGAAAAATCATGAAATTGATTCGTGAAGCAAGAAAAAGTAGTGAAAAAAAAGGAGAGAAGGAGCAGTAGAAAAAGCCAATAGCCCTTAAAACCAAAAGACAAGGGTAAAAAGGATCCAAGGCTTTGAGCATTAATGGATAGGAGGGCCCAAGAAAATAAATCCATGCCTAGGCGGCTAAATCAAGCTGTCCCTAACCATGTGCTTGTGGCATGCAGGTCCAAGTGAAAAGCTTGAGACTGGGTGGTTAAAGTCGTGATCCAAAGCAAAAGAGTGTGCTTAAAAACTCTGGACACCTCTAATTGGGAACTTTAGCAAAGCTAAGTCACAATCTGAAAAGGTTCACCCAGTTATGTGTCTGTGGCATTTATGTATTCGGTGGTAATACTGGAAAATAAAGTGCTTAGGGCCACGTCCAAGACTCATAAAGTAGCTGTGTTCAAGAATCAACATACTAAACTAGGAGAATCAATAATACTATCTGAATTCTGAATTTCTATGGATGCCAATCATTCTGAATTTCAAAGGATAAAGTGAGATGCCAAAACTGTTCAGAAGCAAAAAGCTACTAGTCCCGCTCATCTAATTAGAATCTGAGCTTCACTTAAAACTCTGAGATATTATTGCTTCTTGATTTCTTTTTATCCTATTTTATTTATCTAGTTGCTTGGTGACAAGCAACAGTTTAAGTTTGGTGTTGTGATGAGTGGATATTTTATACGCTTTTTGGGGGTAATTTCATGTAGTTTTTAGTATGTTTTAGTTAGTTTTTAGTATATTTTTATTAGTTTTTAGGAAAAATTCATATTTCTGGATATTACTATGAGTTTGTGTATTTTTCTGTGATTTCAGGTATTTTCTGGCTGAAATTGAGGGAGCTGAGCAAAAATCTGAATCAGGCTGAAAAAGGACTGCTGATGCTGTTGGATTCTGACCTCCCTGCACTCGGAATGGATTTTTTGGAGCTACAAGAGTCCAATTTACGCGCTCTCAATTGGGTTGGAAAACAGACATCCAGGGCTTTCCAACAATATATAATAGTCTATACTTTGCTCAAAGATAAATGATGTAAACTGGCGTTTAACGGATGGTAGCCATTGACAATGGTGATCCATCAACACACAGCTTGCCATAGGAGGAACCTTGCGTGCGTGAAGAAGAAGACAGGGGGAAAGTGTAACGACCCAATTTTCAGTACGCCTAGGACATACCAGAAACTGAGTGCTACCAATTTGTCATCCTAATTATTATCTATAATTTATTATATGAGCCTGATTCGTTGTTAAAAGCGTAGTTAGTTTGCGAGATACTTTTTTTTTAAATGTTTGAATTAATAAACAGAATCATTTATAATCAATTCACAAATAATAACAGATAAAACAGTTATAAACAACCACACATAAATACATCACAAGTAGTTGACAACATTCGGTGATTCAGCCTTTATTAGAGTATAGACTTTTAGTTAGAACACCCCTAGATATAGCTAAATAATATCTATACACACACACACACACACACACACACACACACACACACACACACACACACACACACACACACATATATATATATATATATATATATATATATATATATATACAACATCCCAGGTCCTGACCTGTTCAAGAAGTCCCTAAGCTGGCACCCAGGCTAGCCTAGACTCTATACTCGCCTAGTCCCTCTAAACTACTAAAGCGAGGGAAAGTACGTTCTAAGTCTTCAAAACTCAAGTCAAGTGAACGTCACCAAAGGTAGGACATCATATGCTATTCCTCTGCACGATCAGACATTGCCATAGGACGTCCCTCTGGTACCTCATCAAGTAGCCACACAACGGGAGTCTCGTACACAGGATTCAGGTTTAACTGCGCATACGAACGGGGTGCAGACGTTGGCTGGTCTCACAGTATATACATATACATAGATAAGAGATTCACCCTAGACTCAGAAGACTACCTAGAGCGGAATTCTCTTTACGAACGGTCATCAGCGAACTACGGAAGGGTACTCATGCTTCCATTTGAAGGGGGAAGGGAGAGAGAAGGGGTAAGAACTGGGGAGTTCTTAGTAGGGCCGGGGTTATTAGTTACGTCATTAATTCCATTTTTTTTAGCAGATAAATAGCAGAATACTGAGAAGCAGTAGACAGAAGAAATAGATAAATAGAGAAAATAGAGAAAACAAAAAGCAAAACACAAACAAAAGAATACAAGAAAACAAAACACAGACACAGAGAATAGAATACAAACAAGGAAAGCATACATTTATACCACAATCATAACAAAGGAAATGCGCAACCAGGTATGATGCATGTCTAGCCCTAGCGCAGGTAATGAGCTCATCTGTCGGTTACATACCCGCTCCCGACGTTACCCAACAACCTCTGTCTGGATAAGGCTTTCCTGTTGGCAATATCCACTGCAAGCAACCTTTGTCTTGCAGGGCGAAACTTATTAGCCGATATACGCCCAACAGACTCACTGTAAGCAACCTCTGTCTTACAGGAGCAACAACATACTTGATGTGTGGAAAATGATCCAACACAAAACTCACCGGCAAGTGTACCGGGTCGCATCAACTAATAATAACTCACATGAGTGAGGTCGATCCCACAGGGATTGAAGGATTGAGCAATTTTAGTTTAGTGGTTGGTTTAGTCAAGCGAATCAAGTGTTGGTTGAGTGGGTTGTATTTAACAGAAAGTGAATGACAGTAATTGTAAAAGGGGAAGGGCAAATTGCAGTAAATTAAAGAACAGGAAAGTAAACTTGCAGAATCTTAAAGAACAAGAAAGTAAATGACTGAAACTTAAAGTGCAAGAAATGTAAATAGCAGTAACTTAAATGGCAAGAAATGTAAATTGCTTGAATGTAAGAGGGATTTGAGGACTGGGATTGCAGAATCTAAACAAAGAGAAATTAAATTGCAACAATTAATTAAGTAGAAGATGAATTGGATCAAACAGAGATTCAAACAGAAAATGAAATTAAAGTGCAGCAGGGTTCACAGAAGAACCAAAAGTAAAATTGGGTCTCAGGTCTCAAGAGACTAGGTAGCAGAGCCTAGATCTCTATTTGCCTTCCTAGATCCAAGCTCTCAAAGCAATTGGTAGATAATTGAAGAAGAAGCAGTAAAAGTAACAGAAGTGAAATTGAATTGTGCAGAAAAAAATTTGAAGAGAGTTTGAATGGGAATTGAGACAGAATTTCCTCAATTTCTCACACCCAAAACTCAGAAACAGAAGAGTAGAATTGCCCGAGCAAGAATGAGGAAGGAGATCAGTCAATTCTCCCTTAATCCTCTGAACTCTCGGTCAAGTCTCTCAAGAACAATTGCCAAAAATTCAAAGCTCAAAGAGAGTGCAAAATTCAAAAGCTAAGCCAAAGATAAGTCAAAAAGTCCTAATTACATCAAACTAGCTCCTATTTATACACTTTCTATTCTTGGATTTTGGGATTTGGATGGGCTTTTGATTTGGTGAAGAAATGAATTAAAATGGGGTTTTAATTTGAATTTTCGGCCCATGAGAAGTTTGGTGCGTTGTTGGTGCGGCGTGGTGCAGCCTTGGTGCGCAGAATGCTGCCCTGCCCGTGCCAAGGGCAGGGCAGGAAAAGTTGGTGCGCCAGAAATTGCATTGGTGCGCTATTGGTGCTGCCAGAATCAAGAATTGGTGCGCCAGAATTTGCCTTGGTGCATAGGATGCTGCCCTGCCCTCGCGGAGGGCAGGGCAGAATAATATGGTGCTGCCAGGATTGAGCTGTGATGCGCGCTGGTGCTGCCAGGAGAGTGATTTGGTGCGCCAGAAATGTCTCTTGGTGCGCCAGATCCATGCACCAACAAAATGCTGCCCTGCCCTCGCGGAGGGCAGGGCAGTGTTTCCACTTTGATGTCCCGTGTTCGAAACACGGCTGGAACACACGCTCAATTAATTTCCTTGGTTTCTTGGCACGGCACTCAACCTTAGTTCCTTGCTTCTTCCTTGTTCCGTGTTCGATTCTTGTGGCATGCATGGGTGATGAGTGGATAATTTATACACTTTTTGGCATTGTTTTTAGTATGTTTTTAGTATGATCTAGTTAGTTTTTAGTATATTTTTATTAGTTTTTAGTTAAAATTCACTTTTCTGGACTTTACTATGAGTTTGTGTGTTTTTCTGTGATTTCAGGTATTTTCTGGCTGAAATTGAGGGACCTGAGCAAAAATCTGATTCAGAGACTGAAAAGGACTGCAGATGTTGTTGGATTCTGACCTCCCTGCACTCGAAGTGGATTTTCTGGAGCTACAGAAGCCTAATTGGCGCGCTCTCAACGGCGTTGGAAAGTAGACATCCTGGGCTTTCCAGCAATATATGATAGTCCATACTTTGCCCAAGATTTGATGGCCCAAACCGGCGTTCAAAGTCACCTCAAGAAATCCCAGCGTTAAACGCTGGAACTGGCACCCAAATGGGAGTTAAACGCCCAAACTGGCATGAAAGCTGGCGTTTAACTCCAAGAAGAGTCTCTACACGAAATTGCTTCATTGCTCAGCCCAAGCACACACCAAGTGGGCCCGGAAGTGGATTTTTATGTCATTTACTCATCTTTGTACACCTTAGGCTACTAGTTTTCTATAAGTAGGACCTTTTGCTATTGTATTAGAGATCTTTTGATCATGCTTTGATGATTGAACCCTCTTTGGGAGGCTGGCCATTCGGCCATGCCTAGACCTTATGCTTATGTATTTTCAACGGTGGAGTTTCTACACACCATAGATTAAGGTGTGGAGCTCTGCTGTACCTCGAGTATTAATGCAATTACTATTGTTCTTCCATTCAATTCCGCTTGTTCTTTGTCCAAGATATCACTTGTTCTTCAACTTGATGAAGGTGATGATTGTCATGGATCATCACCATTCTCACTCATGAACAAAGTGACTGACAACCACTCTTGTTCTACAAGCATTTGAGGCTTAGTGAATATCTCTTGGATTCCTGATAACACGATGCATGGTTGATCGCCTGACAACCGAGTGCTCGCCTGACAAACGAGCCAGCCATTCCGTGAGATCAGAGTCTTCGTGGTATAGGCAGGACCTGATGGCGGCATTCAAGAGAATCCGGAAGGTCTAAACCTTGTTTGTGGTATTCTGAGTAGGATTCAATGATTGAATGACTGTGACGTGCTTCAAACTCCTAGCAGGCGGGGCGTTAGTGACAGACGCAAAAGTATCGATGGATATTATTCCGGCCTGACCGAGAACCGACAGCTGAATTCCGCTATGCTGTGACAGAGCATATGCAATTGCTTTCACTGAGAGGATGGGAGGTAGCCATTGACAACGGTGAAACCCTACACGAGCTTGCCATGGAAAGGAGTAAGAAGGATTGGATGAAGACAGTAGGAAAGCAGAGAGACGGAAGGGAAGGCATCTTCATGCGCTTATCTGAAGTTCCTACCAATGAATTACATAAGTATCTCTATCTTTATCTTTTATGTTATTTTCGTTCATCACCATATACATCTGAGTCTGCCTGACTAAGATTTGCAAGATGACCATAGCTTGCTTCAATACTAACAATCTCCGTGGGATCGACCCTTACTCACGTAAGGTATTACTTGGACGACCCAGTGCACTTGCTGGTTAGTTGTGCGAAGTTGTGTAATGCCATGGGATTGAGCTACCAAGTTTTTGGCGCCGTTGCCGGGGATTGTTCAGTTTGGACAACTGACGGTTCATCTTGTTGCTTAGATTAGGTATTTTTTTTTTCGAAATTCTTGAAGATGAATTCTAGAGTTTCATGATGATTTGTTGAAATCTGGCTGGCTGAGAAGCCATGTCTAATTTCATTGGACCGAGGTTTCAACTTATCATCACAAGAGCTTGTTGATTTTTATCAATCTTGCTTTTGGAGCAGTGATCTGCTAAGGCTTGGCTGGCCTTTGGCCATGTCTAGTGTTTTGGACCGAAGCTTTCTTTGAAAGCTTGGCTGGCTGTGAAGCCATGTCTAATTCCTGGACCGGAGTCTTAGACTAGCATTGCACTGATTCCTGGAATTCTCATTAAGAATTTTGATATCTTTTTCCACTTAATTTTCGAAAAACACAAAAAAAAATTACAAAATCATAAAAACCAAAAATATTTGATGTTTCTTGCTTAAGTCTAGTGTCTCATCTTAAGTTTGGTGTCAATTGCATGCATTCATTCATGTGTCTTAAGGATCTTCAAGTAATTCTTGATGATTTTTGTGTTCTAATCTTTGAATTCTATTGACTTGAAGTATTTTGTGTGTCTCATATGCATTCTCATATTGTTAGTGTCAGTGGTATACAAACTGCTAAGTTTGGTGTCTTGCATGCATTGTTATTTGATTCTTGTTGCATTTTGATTATTAAAAAATCCAAAAATATTTTCTAATTTGTGTCTTTTCAAGTCAATAATACAAAGAATTGAAGATTCAGAACATGCTGCAGAGGAATTATACAGAAAAAGCTGGGCGTTCAAAACGCCCAGTGAAGAAGGACAGACTGGCGTTTAAACGCCAGCCAGGGTACCTGGTTGGACGTTTAACGCCCAAAAAGGGTGCATTTTGGGCGTTAAACGCCAGAATGGATACCATTCTGGGCGTTTAACGCCAGGATGGCAAAGGGGGAAGATTTTGTTTTTCAAATCAATTTTTTTTTCAAGTTTTCAAAGTTTTTCAAAATCAAATCTTTTTCAAATCATATCTTTTCAATCAAATGTTTTCAAAATCAATTTCTTTCCTTTTTCAAAGATACTTACTAACAATTAATGATTTGATTGAACATCTCAAATATGTTGCCTTTTCTGTTGAGAAAGGTTTAATGTTTGAATCATATCTTTTCTTGTTAGACAAGTCATTGATTTTCAAAATCAAATCTTTTAAAAAAAATTGTTTTCAAAACATATCTTTTAAAATCGTATCTCTTTAATCACATCTTTTTCAAAATCAGTTTTCAATCAAATCTTTTTAAACTTCTAATTTCAAAATCTTTTTCAAAAATCACTTGATTTCTTTTCTACTTTCAATTTTCGAAAATTAATCAATTTTTAAAATGTTTTTGACATCTTTCTAATTAATTTTCGAAAATTCTCTTCCCTCCTTCTCACATCCTTCTATTTATGGAGTACTACTCCTTCTTAATGCACAATTCGAACTTTATCTCATCAAGTTCGAATTCTTCTACCTTCTTTCTTCTATTTTTCTTTTCCTCTGACACCTCAAGGAATCTCTATACTGTGACATAGAGGATTCCACATCTTCTGGTTCTCTTCTCTTTCATATGAGCAGGAGCAGAGACAAAGGCATTCTTGTTGAAGCTGACCCTGAACCTGGAAGGACCTTGAAGAGAAAGCTAAGAGAAACCAAAGCACAACTCTTTTTAGAGGACCTGACCGAATTCTTCAAAGAAGAAGAACACATGGCAGCCGAAAACAACAACAATGCCAACAATGCAAGGAAGGTGCTGGGTGACTTTACTGCACCTACTCCCGACTTCTATGGGAGAAGCATCTCTATCCCTGCCATTGGAGCAAACAACTTTGAGCTTAAGCCTCAATTAGTTTCTCTAATGCAACAGAATTGCAAGTTCCATGGACTTCCAATGGAAGATCCTCATCAGTTTTTAGCTGAGTTCTTGCAAATCTGTGACACAGTCAAGACTAATGGGGTTGACCCTGAGGTCTACAGACTGCTGCTATTCCCTTTTGCTGTAAGAGACAGAGCTAGAATATGGTTGGATTCACAACCTAAA
The DNA here is from genome assembly GCF_014773155.1 of Arachis stenosperma. Taxonomy (NCBI): domain Eukaryota; kingdom Viridiplantae; phylum Streptophyta; class Magnoliopsida; order Fabales; family Fabaceae; genus Arachis; species Arachis stenosperma. Next base: position 49,283,426 of record NC_080378.1, on the reverse strand, counting down.
GATAGCCTGGACTCTTGGGAAAAGCTAGTCAATGCCTTCTTGGCAAAGTTCTTTTCACCTCAAAAATGGAGTAAGCTTAGAGTGGAAGTCCAAACCTTCAGACAGAAGGATGGAGAATCCCTCTATGAAGCTTGGGAAAGATACAAACAATTACTCAGAAGATGTCCCTCAGACATGCTTTCTGAATGGAGCATCATCGGTATCTTCTATGATGGTCTCTCTGAACTATCCAAGATGTCTTTGGATAGCTCTGCTGGAGGATCTCTTCATTTGAAGAAGACGCCTACAGAAGCTCAAGAGCTAATTGAAATGGTTGCAAATAACCAATTCATGTACACTTCTGAAAGGAATCCTGTGAACAATGGGACTAATCAGAAGAAAGGAGTTCTTGAGATTGATACTCTGAATGCCATTTTGGCTCAGAATAAAATATTGACTCAACAAGTTAATTTGATTTCTCAAAGTCTGTCTGGAATGCAAAATGCACCAAGCAGTACTAAGGATGCTTCCTCTGAGGAAGAAGCTTATGATCCTGAGAACCCTTCAATGGAAGAGGTGAATTACCTAGGAGAGCCCTATGGAAACACCTACAATTCTTCATGGAGAAATCACCCAAATTTCTCATGGAAGAATCAAGAGAAACCTCAACAAGGTTTTAACAACAATAATGGTGGAAGAAACAGGTTTAGCAATGGCAAGCCTTTTCTATCATCTTCTCAGTAACAGACAGAGAGTTCTAAGCAGTATACCTCTGACTTAGCAACCATGGTCTCTGATCTAATCAAAACCACTCAAAGTTTCATGAATGAAACAAGGTCTTCCATCAGGAATTTGGAAGGACAAGTGGGTCAGCTGAGAAAGAAAATTACTGAACTCCCTCCTAGTACTCTCCCAAGCAACACAGAAGAAAATCCAAAAGGAGAGTGCAAAGCCATAACCATGTCCGAATATGGAGAGGAAAGAGAGGAGGTGGACGCCACTGAGGAAGACCTCAATGGGCGTGCACCAACCTCCTTTGAGTTCCCCAATGAGGAACCATGGGAATCTGAGGCTCAAAATGAGACCATAGAGATTCCATTGGACTTACTTCTGCCTTTCATGAGCTCTGATGAGTATTCTTCCTCTGAAGAGGATGAGTATTTCACTGAAGAGCAAGTTGCTAAATACCTTGGAGCAATCATGAAGCTAAATGACAAGTTATTTGGAAATGAGACTTGGGAGGATGAACCTCCTTTGCTCACCAAAGAACTGGATGACTTGTCTAGGCAGAAATTACCTCAAAAGAGGCAAGATCCTGGGAAGTTTTCCATACCTTGTACCATAGGCACCATGACCTTCAAGAAGGCTCTGTGTGACTTAGGGTCAAGTGTAAACCTCATGCCCCTCTCTGTAATGGAGAAGCTAGGGATCTTTGAGGTGCAAGCTGCAAGAATCTCACTAGAGATGGCAGACAACTCAAGAAAACAAGCTTATGGACTTGTAGAGAATGTTTTGGTTAAGATTGAAGACCACTACATCCCTACTGATTTCATAGTCCTAGAGACTGGGAAGTGCATGGATGAATCCATCATCCTTGGCAGACCCTTCCTAGCCACAGCAAAGGCTGTGATTGATGTTGATAGAGGTGAACTAATCATTCAAGTGAATGAAGAATCCTTTGTGTTTAAGGCTCAAGGATATCCCTCTGTCACCATGGAGATGAAGCTTGAAGAGCTTCCCTCAAATCAGAGACAAATAGAGCCCCCAAAGTCAAACTCTAAGTTTGGTGTTGGGAGGCCACAACCAAACTCTAAGTTTCGTGTTGAACCCCCACATTCAAACTCTAAGTTTGGTGTTGGGAGGTTCCCACATTGCTCTGATCATTTGTAAGGCTCAATGAGAGCCATCTGTCAAGCTACTGACATTAAAGAAGCGCTTGTTGGGAGGCAACCCAATGATTATATTTTATATATTTTCTTTTGTTATTTTATGTTTTTTTGTAGGTTGATGATCATAAGAAGTTACAAAATCAATGAAAAAAGCAAAAACAAAATAAAAAACAGGAAGAAAAACAGCACACCCTGGAGGAAGATGTTGCTGGCGTTCAAACGCCAGTAAGCCTAGCAGTTGGGCGTTTAACGCGCAGTCTGGCACCATTCTGGGCGTTTAACGCCAGAAAGGGGCACCAGACTGGCGTTAAACGCCAGAAAAGGGGAAGAACCTGGCGTTAAACGCCAGGAATGGGCACCAGCCCGGCGTTTAACGCTAGAAATGGCTCAAAACGTGATTTTGAGCAATATTTGGTGCAGGGATGATTTTTCCTTGACACCACAGGATCTGTGGACCCCACAGGATCCCCACCTACCCCACCACCACTCTCTCTCTTCTTCCCCCATTCACCAATCACCTCAATACCTCTTCCCCAAAAACCCTTCACCTATCAAATCCCATCTTTCTCTTCACCACTCACATCCATCCTTCATAAATCCCCACCAACCTCACCCTTCAAATTCAAACCACTTTCCCTCCCAAACCCACCCATACATGGCCGAACTCCATCTCCCCTCTCTCCTATAAATACCCTTCTTCACTCCTTCATTTTCACACAACCTAAACACCACTTCTCCCCCTTCTTTGGCCGAATACACTAAGCCATTCCCTTCTCCCTCATTTCTTCTTCTTCTACTCTCTTCTTTCTTCTTTTGCTCGAGGACGAGCAAACCTTTTAAGTTTGGTGTGGTAAAAGCGTTGCTTTTTCGTTTTCCATAACCATTTATGGCATTCAAGGCCGGAGAAACCTCTAGAAAGAGGAAAGGGAAGGCAAAAGCTTCCACCTCCGAGTCATGGGAGATGGATAGATTCATCTCAAGGGTGCATCAAGACCACTTCTATGAAGTTGTGGCCTTGAAGAAGGTGATCCCCGAGGTCCCCTTTTCACTCAAAAAGGGTGAATATCCGGAGATCCGCCATGAGATCCGAAGAAGAGGTTGGGAAGTACTTACCAACCCCATTCAACAAGTCGGAATCTTGATGGTTCAAGAGTTCTATGCCAATGCATGGATCACAAAGAACCATGATCAAAGTATGAACCCGAATCCAAAGAATTATCTTACTATGGTTCGGGGGAAATACTTGGATTTCAGTCCGGAAAGTGTGAGGGTAGCGTTCAACTTGCCTATGATGCAAGGAGATGAACATCCTTACACAAGAAGGGTCAACTTTGATCAAAGATTGGACCAAGTCCTCACAATTATATGTGAAGAGGGCGCACAATGGAAGAGAGATTCAAGAGGCAAGCCGGTTCAATTGAGAAGGCATGACCTCAAACCCGTGGCTAGAGGATGGTTGGAGTTCATCCAACGCTCAATCATTCCCACTAGCAACCGGTCCGAAGTTACCATAGACCGGGCTATCATGATCCATAGTATCATGATTGGAGAAGAAATAGAGGTTCATGAGGTTATAGCCCAAGAACTCTATAAGGTGGCGGACAAGTCCTCTACCTTGGCAAGGTTAGCCTTCCCTCATCTCATTTGTCACCTCTGTTATTCAGTTTGGTGCGTTGTTGGTGCGGCGTGGTGCAGCCTTGGTGCGCAGAATGCTGCCCTGCCCGCGCCAAGGGCAGGGCAGGAAAAGTTGGTGCGCCAGAAATTGCATTGGTGCGCTATTGGTACTGCCAGAATCAAGAATTGGTGCGCCAGAATTTGCCTTGGTGCATAGGATGCTGCCCTGCCCTCGCGGAGGGCAGGGCAGAATAATATGGTGCTGCCAGGATTGAGCTGTGATGCGCGCTGGTGCTGCCAGGAGAGTGATTTGGTGCGCCAGAAATGTCTCTTGGTGCGCCAGATCCATGCACCAACAAAATGCTGCCCTGCCCTCGCGGAGGGCAGGGCAGTGTTTCCACTTTGATGTCCCGTGTTCGAAACACGGCTGGAACACACGCTCAATTAATTTCCTTGGTTTCTTGGCACGGCACTCAACCTTAGTTCCTTGCTTCTTCCTTGTTCCGTGTTCGATTCTTGTGGCATGCATGGGTGACATTTTTCCTTTGATTTTCTTCCTTGGTGAGCCCGATACTGCCCTTGTGGAGGGCAGGGCAAGGTTCTCTTCTTCTTGGTTCCAAGGCACAATTTTGTGCTCTGCCCTTGTAGTGGGCAGGGCAGAGTTGCCTTCCTTGCTTGGTTCCCTTATGCTGCCCTCCTAGAGGGCAGTGTGCCCTTGTGGAGGGCAATGTTTGCCTCCCCCTTTGCATGCGGCACACTTCCTCTTGCTTTGACCACACTTTCCTTTCCTTGGGCTACACTTCTTAGGCCACGCTTTTCCTTTTCTTTTCTTTTCTTCACCTACAATAAACCAAAACAACCACTCAAAGTATCACTAAATTCAAGAGGCTTATAAATCAATTAAAATTCAATTAAAATTAGCTTAAACCTCATGGATTAACATTAATTTCATGGTGGTTGCTTGATTTAAAGAAGTTGTGCATTTTCACTCCAAATCACTTACTTAAGAAGCAAGAAAGTGCATAAAGACTAACAAAACAAGTGAAATTAGCTTGAAAAATGGGTATATGATGACTTGTTATCAATACTCACTGTAAGCAACCTCTGTCTTACAGGAGCACATTCATCTTGATACCTCTGTAAGCAACCTCTGTCTTACAGCAAAGCATTATAGCAAGGTATCCTAGGAAAGCGTTCTCAGTGGTCGTACCACCATCTATCTGACTGCCTCTCTACAGCAGATTCTTACATAATCATTCTTATTATCATCATTCATTAACATTCTCATTATTCGTCATCACATTCACATTCTTATGCAATATCTCTTTCTTTCTCTGTTCAATCATACTATACAAACTTTACATCTTTCACTTTTACAATATCTTGGCTCAAACCATTTCTCTTTATCATATTACTCTTTTCTCTTTGTATCTCTTTACTCTGTTCTAGTTACTCTGTTCTCTGTATCTCTTTACTTTTCTCTGATTACTCTTTCTTCTGTATCCATATCACTCATTTTCTCTTTATCTCTTTACTTTACTCTGATTTTTCTGCTTAACGTATGTATTTAAAGCTTATGTAAATTTCGGTATGAATAGTTATTCTGCCCCAAGTATAGGTTCATTAAGTCTATATACTAAAACAGTTTAACTTTTCATATTATACCTAACCCTAGTCGCAACTCAAGGACTAACTATGTTGTTCTAGTTCTTTCACTAATCTCTGTCTGTTTTTCTGTCATTAAAACTTTACAGACTTTTTCTTCGAGTCTTATCTTTTCTTCAACTTTTTATCTTTCTTTTAGCTTTGCCTCACTAATATGTTCTTACCACTCCCTAAGTGTTTTATGAAGGTAATTATGAGATTCTGCACTTAAAGTTGTCTTTCTAAAGCTTTTACAGAAAACTGCCTTTTTCGCATTAATTTATTATTTTTATTAAAATATTATTTTTAATTAAATATTATTATTTAATTAAATATTATTATTTATTATTTTATTAATATATTTTCGAAAATTACCTTATCTTTACCTTTAACCTTTAAAATTCACTTTTTACCACCCGTAACTTTTAATATTTCTACTTTTACTACCCTAACTTTCAGAAATTACTAAACAACCCCTTAAACACCAAAAATTTTACTTCCTTGCCCTTTTTAAGATCTAAGGCCTGTTCTTCATTGTTCTTCATCACACTCAAAAGTGTTCTTCATGTTCTTCATAAATTCTTCAGATTCTTTCTCTGTTTTTACCCGTTTTTCAGTCTTTTCAGCAACCGATTTTTACTACAATTCATAATAAATTAGCAGCCACTAAAACCCCATCTTTTCTACATGATTTCAACACAAATTGAACCTCAATTTAAGCCTAGGGTTTCGTTTTTCTAGCTGCTCCAAGAACATGAACATAAAGCTTGAATTTCATCAAATTTCATCAAAATTTCACCAAATTTTCACCAAGAATCAATCATATATGCAACAAATTTTTAGCACAGCCAAATTATACAACATTCACACAACTCAAACACAAATAATCAAGATTAATTTCGTGGCACCCTACCTGGTTTTTCTGCTCCTAATTCAATTAAACTTTCAGGTGGTCCCTAAACACTTTTTCCTCCTAAATCACATCAAGAAAACACATATTTAACCATGTTTCCTTGAAACCGAATCAAAAGAGAGATGGTGCAGCCAACTCACCTTGATCCCAGCCTTGATAAGTCATATGATCATGTAGAGAAAGAAGAGAGGATCATTTTGGTCGGATTGGAATTTTGATTTGAGTTTTAGTTCAGCAGAAATCAAGCTTTGAAGATTTAGAACTAAGAACTTTTCTCTCTTTTTCTCTCTACCTATTTTCGGCCACAAAGTGAAAATGAGCAAGACTTGGGGGTTTTGGGGGTGTAGAGTGAGTTGTGATTGGTTGGCTTGGAGGTGGATTAAAATAATATTAAAATATCTCAGGTGTATAACTACTAAAACTAGATGTATCGGAACACTTGTAAAAACAGCTCTAAAAATTATTTTCTGAGCTACTAGCATAAATGACACTAGTAACATATTTAATATGAGAATAAAACATGTATGATGAGGCCTTAGCATTGTTAAAGTCATCAGAGAGTGCTGGTGCTAAGCTGCACCAGTAAACCGTAAACCCGGTTAAACCGATTTTCTGTTTTTAACTAAAACAGACCAGGTAACCTTATAATATCATTCAAGCATTTTATAATACTAATATAATGATAATATTATACTATTATCTCTCTCCTCTCATGAATCAAGTCCAGTTCGTCAAATAGAGACTATTTACGAAAATCAGAATCAAAACAGCCAACCGATACGGTTCAAAAACTAGGTTCTTCGTGACTGCGTTATCGAGCTTGCCTCGGAAAAGGTTCTAGCTTAAGGATGACATAATGACAATGAGAATTGAGATACTTGTTGATATAGAAGAGGTGTTCCCTTTACTGATCTTCTGGCAAAATCCGTGCCTTCAGAAAATATCTCGCATACTCGAAAATCAGGGTTGTTACAGAAAGCAGAGATTCAAAAGACAAAGCTTCTCCAAAACTCTAACATATTCTCCATTACTGCATAATAAGTATTATTTAATCCATGCTCTCTTGTTCATTTGCAAGTCAACTGATAATTATAATTGATATCCTAACTAAGAGTTACAAGATAACCATAGCTTGCTTCAAGCCAACAATCTCCGTGGGATCGACCCTTACTCACGTAAGGTATTACTTGGACGACCCAGTGCACTTGCTGGTTAGTGGTACAAATTGTGAAAAGTGTGATTTACAATTTCGTGCACCATTGATAATCACAAGGAGGTCCACCAGAGCCATTATATTGGTATGCATCATGGAATGGCTCTTGCTCATAGCACATTTGGGAAGGTTGTTACCAAGAAGGGTGATCAAATCCTTGAGGCTCCTCTCATCTTTGAATGTTCCATCCTTGATGCATGTTATCATTGTAATTCCCATCTCCTACAACATAGTTAGAACCAAACTCATAGCCAAATGAGTGAGAATTCATAGTGAAAAGAGGAAATAAAGATAAAAACTAATAAGAAATAAAGAAAACAAACTCCTAACTACTAGAAAAATAAAGAAATAACCACAAAGAAAGATTTCACATATTCACAATAGCAAATAATATAACACCATTGCAATTCTCCGAAAATGGTGCCAAAAACTTGATGGTGAGGAATTATTGTTGGTCTAGAATTTCTCAATAGAAAAGAATTACTTCGTTGTAAGCATAGTTCTAAACCAACTAATAATTCTCCATCAAAGTTTTAATTTGTTTCTCACAAGTACAAACCCCAATAAAAGTAAACCGAGAGTAGTTAAACCCCGGGTCGTCTCATAAGGAATTGCGATGAAGTGCTCAATTATTGGCTATGAAGGAACAAGGGGGTTTGATTTGGTGATTGACAAGAAATATAAAAGCAATAAAGTAAATAAACATGCAAGGAATTAAATGAAAATTAAATGGCAAAAAAAACTCTTGGCTAAGGTATAGGAATTAAGATCACCACTTGTCTAACAACCATACATTGACAATTATGAGGGACCAACCCATCAAGTCTACTTCTATACTTGAAGTAAATCAAATAGGCTTCATCAACATTAACCCATAAGTCCCAACCTAACTACTAATTAGCTTAGTAGTGGGTTAGTGTCAATGGGTATCAATTTAACCACTTAGGGTTCTCAAATCACGAATTCAATTAGACCCAATGACTCAAGGTCACACAATTCCCTTAGCCTAAGCCAAGAGTATAGAAAACTACCGTAATACTAGTGAAAACATTTTATCAAACACCTAGAGTGCAATAAAAATAAACATCACAAAATACAAGAACTAATAAAAGCTATAACTAACAAAAGCAAGAAATCAACAATAGCAAGTGAGGTAAATATCAAGAGACATAGAAATATAAAATTGCATTAAAAGAAAATTGAGATCCAACAATTGTTCATAAGCTAAAATAATCAAAATAAAGAAACTAACAAGAGAAACTAAGAATATTAAGGTAATAGAACAAGAAAATGTAAAAAGGATTAACAAGAACAAGAATTAAATCTTAGATCTAAGATAATGGGACCTAAACTACCCTAAATTCTAGAGAGAAGAGAGAGCTTCTCTCTCTAGAATTCTAACCTAAAACATGGTAAGAACTAAACTATGACTACTTCCCCTATTCCCTTCCAATTCTTGGGTTCAATAGCATCATAAATGAGTTGGATTTGGGCCTCCTTGAGCTCAAAAATCGCCCTCAGCATATTGCCTTTAATGAGATCATGTGCCACTTGTCACGCGTACGCATGGGTCACGCGTATGCGTCACTGGCAACTTTCCTTATTACGCGTACGCATTGGCCACGTACACGCGTCGCTGGCAGATTACCAAAATTTTATTTCTTCATGAATTCTCTATTTTTGCATGCTTTTTCTTCATTTCTTCAACCCAATCTTTACCTTCTAAATCTGAAATCACTTAACAAACATATCAAGGCATCGAATGGAGTTAAAGTGAATTAAATTTATCAATTTTAAGGCCTAAAAAATATGTTTTCACTCTTAAGCACAAATTAGGAGAAATTCATAAAACCATGCTTTTTCATTGAATAAATGTGAGATAAATTAATAAAATCCCGTGAATTTAATACAAGATAAACCACAAAATTGGGGTTTATCAGCACGCATGATAGGGGATGCGTACGCACAACCCCCTGTTTTGGTGAAAATGTGTTTCTCTTCACTTGTAAGGGTTTTCTAACTTTCTAAACTTCTTTAACTTCTCTTTAAGACTTGTGGCTAGTAATTAGGCCCTAAGACTAGTATAGATGGTTTTATGTTTGAGATTAATGGATTTATATATGGGTTTTAGAAGACAGTGATTTAGGCTCGGTATGTTAGTTAGGTAGTTTTATCTTGTGAGCTAATGGGGAGCCAGGTTGATGATGAACTTGAAATATTGATGAAGGATTATGGTTAATGGACTGAGTATAAACAGATTTGTGCCTTGAATTGTGTATATTACTGAATTGTCATGATTGGCAAGTTGCTATACACCTCGGGCAAGGGCTGTGACAGTCTCCCGCTTGTCTGAGGTAGCGGTGCCGGTGTAGGGGCCAAGACAGTCTCCCGCCTATGTTGAGATGTGAGGACTGTGGCAGTCTCCCACTCACATAACCTTTCTACCGCCAGAGTGAACTCAGACACTATAACCTAAAAGAGTGTTCCGAGCACTATAACTCACGGGAGCATGATAAAGTGCTGGGCATTAGAGAATGTGAGTAGGGCACTATAACCCTGGTCTTGGCAGAAAGGCAACATCCCGGAGATGTGTCAGGTTGGAATTAAACATTCATCATATGCATCTTCTATATGCTTGCTTGCTTTGATTACTTGAGTTATGCCTATTTGAATAACATGCGTAAATGCTAGTTGAATTACCTGCTATATATGTATATAACTTATGCTTTACTTGCTTGCATTATCTGCGATTGTGTTGTGCTGAGGAGGTTAGGTAGGCAATGATGATGGGATCGCGTGGAAGATAGGTTGGTGAAGGCTGTGGAATACAGCGGTGTGATTGGTTTTAGTTAGAAATATCCTAAGTTTAGATAACATTATTTATGGTTTATAGTTTAAGTTATTTATTTCGTTAAGCTTGAATATCTGTTTGCTATGAAGTTCTAGGATTGTCTTTGATGTCTCGGAACCTTACATCTTATATATTGGGCACTGTTACCATACTGAGAACCTCTAGTTCTCATACCATATGTTGTTGTTATTTTTCAGATGCAGCCTACTCTTCAAGCTTCAAAGCTCTTCTATTTATACTCTTCTTCTCATTTCCAAAAATAGGTATTCAAGTACTTGGATTTGGGCTTTTGGCCTTGATTGAAGTAAGCTTTGGGTGGCTCTTTTCTGACGTTGACATTGGGATCAATTTACTAATGTTCCTACTTGCATGGGTGCCACTGAAAATGAGCTCAACATGGACGTTGATTTCTAAAGTTGGTGGGCACTAACGTTGGCAACGTTCCCTTTAAAACCAATGGGGAACGTTTGTGCACCAATGTTACTACCAACGTTTGCCTGGTCATGCATGCGCATCGTTCACGCATACGCGTGAAAGCTATTTTTTGCCATTTTACACGTGCACGTCGCCCACGCTTACGCGTCACATAAAATTTTTCCAAGGATTTTATCGAAGACGTTGGTGAGCAATGTTTGAGGCAATGTTTGCACACCAACGTTAGCCTGGTCATGCGTGTGCATCACCCACGCGTATGCGTGGGGTGTTAATTTCCACCCTCACGCGTACGCGTCGCCCACACGTGCGTGTTGCAGCCAATTTTTCCAATGCATTCCTTTTGAAATTAACGAACACATTGGTGAGAAACGTTGGTTCTTTGCTAGTAATGTTGTGAGCAATGTTGGTGAGACACTTTGGGCCACCAACATTGCTTTGTTGAGCCTTGGAGCATTGGAGGACTTTGGCCACCAACGTTGCACCTCTTATTGTGGCAACGTTTGCTTTGCAAGCTTGGAACTTTTGAGGTAAAGTTTGTGGCAACGTTGGTGAGCCAACTTGGCCACCAACGTTGCTCTCCTTCCTTGATAAGCCTTCATAAGCCAACGTTTGTGGCAACGTTGGTGGACTAACTTTGCCCACCAACGTTGGCTTCTCTGCTTCTTCCTTGCCCTTTCTCTGCTTCTCTTCACCTATCATCAACCAAACAAATGCATCAAAGCCTTACCATAATCACCAAATTTTGCATCATTCATAGCATCAATCAATTCTTGCATAAATCTCATGAAAATTCACATAATTAACAATGTTTGATTGAATCAAGACATGCATGAAATTCTCATCCAAATGCTTGCTTATTGCCTAAGAAATGCATGAAAACCAAGTAAAAACTAATGATAAAGGCTTGTGAAACTAGCCTAAGATGTCTAGGCATCATAACACCAAATTTAAATCTTGCTTATCCCCAAGCAAGCAGTAAAACATAAGAAAAATGAATAAAAACAGAGAGAGGTATAAGCCCTTGTTGGAAGACATTCAATTTTGGTTAATGGGGTTTTCACGCATGATATCTTAGTGATTTTTCTCTGTGGCTGAAGTATCGACATTTCTTTGGATCCTTACTTGAATTACACAAAAATGAGACTTGTTATGGTTTGGTCCTTAGTTTTTCTTTCTCTCTTTCTTTTGATTGAGATTTATTGTTTAGCTGAGGCTTAATTCTATATGTTAAGGCATCTTTTTAAAGTAAGCTTTCAGCCAGCATTCCTGCCCCAATTTGTTCAAGATGCTAGATGTTGAGACACCTCTAAGGACTTACTTGCTCAAGCCTCTCCCTAGCACATACACATCACAGGCATTTAGCTTGTTTTATTCTTTGGACATTGGTGCACAGCACCTCTTCGGGTCACTAAATGCTTTATCTCAAAGTAGCTCTTGATGGTGGATTTTCGGTTGGCGATCCCGGATTAGTTAACCTAAGTTTCCAGGTGATGAAGTACCCCTTAGAACCTAGTTGTCCAAGCTTATCTTAGTACAAAAGCATCACAGACATATATCCAAAACCTCAAGCCATTGATGCCTAGCCCTTTTAATTTCTTTTTGTTTCTTTCTCTTGCATTTTCTTTCTTTTATTCTGGACCTCTTTCATTTGTTAAGTCTCATAGAATATAACTCAAGTTCATATCTTAAAGTCATGCCAACCTTTAGCCTTATTCATGAATCAACTAATGAAAAAGCACATACCACCACATAACTTTATTCCATCTTCTATCAAAATAGACCTTTACTCTTTCTCTGTTTCTCAACATTTTTCTTTTATTCAAGAATGGGGAATGATGTGAGAAAAACCGTCGGCTAAAAATTTCTCTCGGTTAAGAGGAAAATAACTTCGTTGCAAGTATAGTTCCTAACTGACAAGTAATGCTCAATCAATGTTTTAATTTGGTTGTCAAAAGCACAAACCTCAATAAGAATTAACCAAAGTATTTAAACCTCGGGTCGACTCACAAAAAATTGCAATGAAGTGGTCAATTATTGGCTATGAAGGGATATGGGGGTTTGATTTATATAGGGGCAAGAAAGTAAAGCAAGCAACTAAAGAAAGCAATTAATAAAGAGAGACATTCATGGCAAAGATTGAGAATATAGGCTTCTATCCTAGTCATACAATGATTAACAAGAATGCATCCTATTTAGTCAACTCAAACCAAGAAGAAAGGATAATATTAACTTCCACGAGAGATCGTCAAATAAGACTAACACTTTAGATCGCCAACATAAGTTGGGTTTTCATGACTCAAGATTGCCTAATTTATCTTTCCAAGCCAAGAATGCTAAAAAAAGCTACTCTAACATCCTACCAAACATTTTGTCAAACACTTGGAAGGCATAAAAAGAAAGCATAATAAATTGCAAGGAAAGTAAAATCTACCAACTATCAATTGCAAAGAATCAACAATAAACAAAGTAAAGCAACAATAAAAGAACATCAAACATAAATTGCATTAAAGGAAACCAAATCCAACAATGGTGCTCATAAACATAAAAGAGGCATGAAAAGGGAAATTAACAAAAAGGAAACAAGAGAATTACACTACTAGAGCATGGGAATGTAGAAGAAACAAGATGAGAACAAGAAAATAAACTTAGATCTAAGATGCAATTAACATAGAACCCTAATTCTAGAGAGAAGAGGGAGTTTCTCTCTCTAGAAGACTAAACTACATGACCCTAAGCTACTACTAATTGCTCGCTCCTTGTCCAATCCTCAATTCTGCATAAAATAGTCTTTGGAATCAGTTGGATTTAGGCCTGGGAACCTCAGAAATCGCTCTCAGTGTTTTCACTTTAATGAGGACATGTGTGAGCTATGACGCGTACGCATGGGTCACGCATACGCGTCGCTTGGTATTTTTCTTCTCACGCGTATGCGTCATGTCACGCGTACGCATTGCCATGCAACCTCATCTCCACGCGTGAGCGTCTGTCACGTGTGCGCGTCGATATGTGCACTCCAAATCCTTGTTTTTCCATGAATCCTCCACTTTGCATGCTTTTCTCTTCACTCATTTGATCTATTCCTAGCCTTTTCAACTTGAATTCACTAAAAAAAATAGCAAGGCATCTAGTGGAATCAAAGGTGAATTAAAATTACCAATTTAAGTGTAATGACCCAACTTCCAGAACGTCATGATCGTACCGAAAGTAAGGCGTTACCAACCTGCTTTCCTTTATTAACTATTTACTATTGAGCCTCTAGTTCGATATTGCGATCCAGTTTTAGTAAAAATACCAGAAAATTTTGTTTTTATTTATCAAATCATATAGCAAGCATCACCAAGTAATAATAATCACATAATTATTAATAATAGTAATATTATACAACAGAATTTAAATAAAATTCAGGTACAACTCCTATCCCTCTGCATAAAATAAAAACCCTAAGCAGTAAGGGCGAGGAAATTCTATGAAAGAATCTCAAGTCATAAACTTAACTCGTAAATAAATTCTAGAATCGCCCGCAGCTTCAAACTGAATCTTCGTGCCTGTGTCACTGAAAAGGTGGAGGATTTTGGGGTGAGAACAAACCACACGTTCTCAGTAGGGAATGGGAATGCCGTAAAAGTAATGATTGACATGCAAATAATTAACATACTCAAGGAAACTATATTTTTATCAAACCTTTTTGAAAATACTATTCTTGATTTTACTTTAACTAACTATTTACCTCTTTCAAAAATCTAAGCTCAAAACAAATTCCAAAATATAAAACTGGTCACCTTAAACATTTTTCAATCACATAATTAATTTTCAATCACAACGTCAATTCTTAATCATCATCATACATTCACCAACTAATAGCACTAACAAAAGATTCAATTCAGCACACAAACAAGTCACAGCAAGGCAAACAACACAATCACAGGGAAGTACAACGAGCAAACCCAATCAAATGCAAATGCACACACAAGGATGATGCATGTCTAGCCCTAGTGCAGGTAATTAGCTCATTTGTCAATTACATACCCGCTCCCGACGTTACCCAGCAACCTCTGTCTGGGTAAGCCTTTCCTGTTGGCTATACCCCTGTATACAGGAAATAACCCCTCTGCCACCACAGGGTCCACTGCACGCAGGAAATAACACATCTGCCACTGCAGGGATGTATGCCGAACCATCTTCTGTATACAGGAAATAACCCCTCTGCCACTACAGAAATGGAACAGGTGGTCACGGTACTCTGTAGCAGGAAATAACCCCTCTGCCTTACAGAATTAAAATATGGATCTGTACCGCAGGAAAGCGTTCTCAGTGGTCGCACCACCATCTATCTGTCTGCCTTCATGCAGCAGATCATTACACAAATATCTCAGAAGTTGCCATAATGCAACAAATGAATAAACACATCTCTTGGGTTGCCTCAAGCAACAAATAACCTTTCAACAGGTCCTCTGCTTTTTATTCTCTTTTATAATCATAAATACGCAAGCGGGACAAAACCCACGCCCTTGCCAATAATTTCATAAACTGAATATCTTTCCTCAAAAGAATCAGTGTAATTATCATCATAAGTTATCATTCTCATTATTCATTTCTAGTTACATATTCTTACACAATATCTCTCTCTTTCTTTATTCAATCATGTTGTACAAACCTTACGACTTCCACTTTTACAACCTCTTAACTCAAACCAATTTTAAAACCACTTTCTAGTTTAATTTTCTTTCAAAAGACTCAAGAAAATCATTTATTTTAGATTCGCTAAATACTTTTCAAAACATCACCCTCTTACTAAAAGTAACCATATAAAACTCTTTTTCAAGTTTACTAACTTCCCAAAGGCTCAAAAACCGTCTCTCTTTACCATTCAAATTCAAATATTATATATATTCATTAAACTTCTAAAAAGTAATCCTTTATTTCAAACCCCAAGCATAACTCTCTTCATATTGAATAAATCTCAAAACATAACTTCTTTTATAAATAATTCAAACTTGAACATAAACCTTGGTAATTCAAATTCAAAATAGTATAATTCTTTTCTTACCTAAATAAAATTGTTTTCATAATAAATTCAGCCCATACATAATACTTTAATCAATAGATAAAACTTAAATAACATAACTTTCCAAATTCAAACCTTCTAAAATAACTTTTTCAAGTAAAACCTCAGATTTTACAAAATTCCGGCAACACCTCCCCTAAAACTCGGGCTTAGCCACCCTTACGAGTTCCCTCTTTCTCAACAAATCACAGCCCTTTTTCAGCAGTTGCCACAATAATATACATTCTCAACAACATTTGATAATAGTATAGAAAATCTATTTTTTAAATTCCAATACAACTTGGCAGCCTGATTTCCATTTTGTTTTTTAAAATATCAAATGAATTCAGAATCACGCAAACTTTATATCCATGCGACCGTCTCGAATTAAGCTTTCTATTAAATCAAAATTCATAATTTTTTGCTGACTCTAGCTTCAGGAATATAAGCAAAACCGTGACTGCTCTGCAGTGTTTTAAAACCAGAAAACAGCAGCAGCATACAACATTCGAAATTTCATATAAAATCCAAATTAAATCCAACTACCTTCAAAATTAATGTGGTTAAACATAACTCATCCAAATTTCTTTCTCAATTGGTTCCAGGGTCATACCATTTTTAATGAAGGAGTTACGTAGCTTGGAAGTTAGGTAATTTTCTGCAGAATTCTGTTTTACAAATCATTGAACACAACCTCTTCCAAGTTCCATAACTCACCTATTAAAACATGGAAAACCCTGAAATTTGAATCATATATGTTCCGAGGGTTACCTGAAACGTGCAGCTCGGTCTTCCGGCAAGGCCCGAGGTGGTGGGTCTGAGACCCGAGCTGGTTGTGCTGAACGGCGGGGGGTTGTACCTGCAATGACACTCCGATGCTTAAGTTAGCATGGGTCCAAGCAGATATCAAGTAGAATTAGAGTATGAGTTATACCTGGGTGCTCCAGTGTATTTATAGTAGTTGGCTGCGATCATCCCTGGATAAGATATTCTTATCTTATCTTATCTTTTGGGAGATTCATCTCTATCTTTGCGGAACCGCCTTTCCCAGGCCCTTTCGGCCTTTAGGTTTTGGGCTTAGTTCCTTCTGATGGGCCTTTCTTTGGCCTGTTTGTCCGAGGTCCGACCTCGAACGTGGGCCTTGGGTCGAGGTCGGGCCTTCTATCAGCTTTACCGAGTTTGGAGAGCTCGGTCAGGGTATGAACAGTGCCCCTGCCCGAGTTCGTCTTTTTTCGGAAGGTCGAGCTCGGGCATAGTAGTTTTTCAAAATTTGAAAACGGTCGTTTCAGCATTTATTGCTTGTTACCGTTTCTTCCTCGATTTCCGTGCGGCGCTCTGTGGAGGCTTTATTTATTTGCCCCTTTCTTCATTTTTCTTTGTTTATTCATCACTTCTTTTCGAGCATCTTCTCTTCTTTCTCTCTGTTCTTCGTCTTCCATTTTGTGCGTTTTTTCAGAGTTCTTTTCTGCGCCGCCGTTTTTCCTTTCGTCGGAGCTCGTCGCTTTCTTCTTTTCCAGGTTTGCTTTTTCGCTTTTATTCTTCGTACGCTTCTTTTTTCTGATATCTTCTATGCCCGGGTTGCCCCGAAAAGAGGCGCCGCTATTGCTTTGCATGTGTGTGTGGGGGGACTCTTTTCTCCGATCCATTTTTGTTATTCGAGTTGCTGCCTTCTTGTTTGTAAAAGAACTTTGCTTTCTTTTGTTTTTGTTGAATTTGGTTTTTCTGCCTTTGTGTGATTTTTGTCTTGCTGTTGTATTCTTTCTTTGTAGGCAAGATTTTTTTATGTCTCGAAAGGTGTTTCGAGCAATGTCGACCAAGATTCCGAGTGGTCTAGGTTGGGTAGATCCTGCTCCTTTAAGGGTCCCGTCTGTTGTAGATTCTGAGTATCTGATTAGGTTCCGTAGGGAGTGTAGTATTTGTGAGAACAGGGAGTCTGAGCGGGATTACGAGTTAGCAGCCCCGGAGTCCGAGGAGAGGGTATGTTTTCCGCCGTTAGAGAGTTCCGAGAAACTTTTCTTCTATGCTTATGATTGTTTCTTCTCCAAGCTAGGTGTCCGTCTTCCTTTCACCGACCTGGAATCCGAGGTCCTTTGGTCTTGTAACCTTGCCCCTACACAACTCCATCCGAACTCTTGGGCGTTTTTAAAGCTTTCCAACTTTTGTGTCAGATTTTAGGCGTCTCCCCTTCTGTTTCTCTTTTTCTTATCTGTTTGTACTGACGAAGCCGGGGTCGGGTGCTGGGAAGGTGTCCTGGGTTTCGTTTAGGGCTAACCAGGGTAGGAAATTTTGCACTTTGTATGATGAGTCGTTTCACGATTTCAAAAACTATTACTTCAAAGTCCGGGCTGTTGGAGATGTCCGACCTTTTTTCTTAGATGAGAGTGGGGAGCCTTCGTTTCCTCTTTGTTGGCAAGAGAGTGTGGTGTCGGTTAAGTACACTTTCGAGAGTCTAGATGAGGTGGAACAGGCTTTCGTTGGTGTGTTGAGCAGTCTATGGGGTCGGGCACCTCACTTGGATACGAAGAAAATGTTGGGAGATCCAAGCCTTCTCCGTTCCGAGTTAGGTAGTTCCCGACCTCTTTTTGAGATTTCATTTTCATATTTTGACTTTGTTTTGATCTTTCTGTTTGATAACCTCTTTGTTTCGTTTCTGCAGAGATGTCTTCTCAGGCTGATTCTATGAAGTTTCTCCGTCGAGCGAAGAAATCTGCGGCATCTCGGAATATCGAGGCTGAAGCTTCTCCCCGACCTTCTCCGCAGAAGACTACAATTGGTGTTCAGACTCGGTCGAAGACCATTCCGGTCCCTCAGTTCCGAGCTATAACTCAGGATCCTCCGACCTCCGGACCCGGTCAGCTTTCCCCGACCTCGACCTCGGGTCCTCCCCCCAAGAAACAGAAGACTTCCCGAGAGCCTGCTGGTTTCAATGACAAGGATTTCGATGCTCTCGGTTGGGTTGAGCAGCACATTCTTCCTCAGACTTTTATTTCTACTGATGATGCGTCCATGGAGCATCACTTTCAGTATATGGCGCGGAGTTGTGTTCGGATGGCTAGCCTTCATGCCGCCATTGCTCGGGAGTTTAAGAAAGCTCCCCTTGGGGCGACCAGCTCCCGACTTGAGAAGGCCCGGTCCGAGCTTGATAAGGTTAGTCAGCTGAAGGATGCTAGGATTGCCGAGCTGGAGGAGTCTTTGGAGGAAGAGAAGACTAGGGCTACCGCGGCTGTGGCGGTGGCGAAGACGTCTGAGGAGATGGCGAGGGTGGCGACGGAGAACTATACCAAGCTGTATGCTGAGCTTGTGGAGACGAAGGAGAAGCTGCAATCTGCTCGGGATGACTTTTATGAGCTGGAAGATAATGTGGCCAAGGGTATGGATGCTATGTTTGTGAATTTGAGGGATCAGGTCCGGGTTCTTGCTCCCGAATTGGATCTCAGTTTGTTCAGTACGGATAACATGGTTGTGGAGGGGAAGATTGTTCCTGCCCCTGTTGAGGATGAGGTTCCGATGTCCGACCCCAAGGCTCCGGTGTCCGACCCCGAGGCTCCGGTCGTGAACCTGACTTCACCTTTGGCCGAGGATAGAGTTGGTATGGAGGTTCCAAGCGATGGTGCTGTTCCTGCAGTCCCGATATCCATGTTTCAGCCAGGTGTTGATGCGGAGTCTGGAAAGGGCCTTGATCCTCTGTAATTTTTTGTACTTTTTGTGCTTTTGCCCGACCTGTGGGCTTTTTGTTTTTTGGATGTTTTCTGCAAACATTTTGGACACCTGTTCTGCTATTTTAGCTACTCTTGTAGCTTTATTATGCCATGCTTTGTGTTTCGATTGTCTCGTTCCGCTTTTATGCTTTTTAGTTGTTCTCGGGTAACAACTTTTTAGCTAGCGTTTTGACTTCCCGCTTTTTGCTTTTTTAGTTGTTTTTGGGTAACAACTTTTTAGCTAGCGCTTTGACTTCTCGCTTTTTGCTTTTTAGTTGTTTTTGGGTAACAACTTTTTAGCTAGCGCCTTGACTTTCTCGCTTTTTGCTTTTTAGTTGTTTTTGGGTAACAACTTTTTAGCTAGCGCCTTGACTTTCTCGCTTTTTGCTTTTTAGTTGTTTTTGGGTAACAACTTTTTAGCTAGCGCCTTGACTTTCTCGCTTTTTGCTTTTTAGTTGTTTTTGGGTAACAACTTTTTAGCTAGCGCCTTGACTTTCTCGCTTTTTGCTTTTTAGTTGTTTTTGGGTAACAACTTTTTAGCTAGCGTTTCTCGAAGTCCTGGTTCTTTGCCAGCTTCTTTCTTGGGTCCGAGTTTACTCTCGGACATCGGGATCCTTGAGTACCCCTTTGGTCAGGTCCGACTTCGTTGTTTGGTCGGCCTTTTTTAAGTTATTTTTGTAACTTCTTTTCTATTTGGCTTTTTGAGCCATTTCAGAGTTACTTTTATAACTTCTCACATTAATTTGAACCTCGTCGCTTCATCTTTGCCGACCTCGTATGGCCTTTGGCAAATGATTTTTTGCGTTTTGCCGAGCATAAATTAATGCGCCTTGGTGGGGTACTTTTTAGGATATGCTTTATAACGAGAAAGAGAAAATAAAGAAATTTGATTAGTATTAAAAAGAAGAATATGTACAAAGTGTTTACCCTTTTGACTAGGTCGGGTGTCCTACTTAACCGGGTGTCTCATTAAAAAACCCTCGTGGGGAAAAAGAGTACACCTCGGGTTAAGTTATTCTAGCTGTAGTATCGTCTTAGGTTACAGGCGTGCCAGGTTCTGGGCAGCTCATTGCCTTCTAGGTCGGATATCTTGTAGTAGCCTGTCCCTAAGATTTCTGTTACTTTGTAGGGCCCCTTCCAATTTGCGGCTAGCTTTCCTTCTCCCGATTTTTGTGTTCCGATGTCGTTTCGGATTAAAATCAGGTCGTGAGTGGAGAAGCTTCGTTTTATCACCTTTCGGTTATATCTAAGGGCCGTTCGTCGTTTTAAGACTTCTTCTCTGATTCGGGCTCTTTCTCGGACCTCGGGTAGGAGGTCGAGTTCTTCCCTTTGTGCCTGAGGGTTGCCTCCTTCGTTGTAGAAGATGGTTCTGGGTGATCCTTCGTCTATTTCGACGGGAATCATTGCCTCCATTCCGTAGGCTAGTCGGAATGGGGATTCTCCTGTTGTAGAGTGCGGGGTTGTCCGATATGCCCATAATACCTGGGGGAGTTCATCGGCCCATGCCCCTTTGGCCTCTTGGAGTCTTCGTTTTAACCCGGCCAAGATGACTTTATTTGCGGCCTCTGCTTGTCCATTGGCTTGCGGGTGTTCGACCGATGTGAACTGCTGTTTGATTTTTAGCTCGGCCACCAAGTTCTGAAAACTTGTGTCTGTGAACTGTGTTCCATTGTCTGTTGTGATGGAGTAGGGGACTCCGAACCTCGTGACAATGTTTTTGTATAGGAATTTACGGCTTTTCTGAGCCGTAATAGTGGCTAAGGGTTCAGCCTCGATCCACTTTGTGAAGTAGTCGACCCCTACTATGAGGTACTTGACTTGCCCCGGTCCTTGTGGGAATGGGCCGAGTAGGTCGAGTCCCCACTTTGCGAAGGGCCATGGTGCGGTGATGCTTATGAGGTCTTCGGGCGGTGCTTTGTGAAAATTGGCGTTTTTTTGGCAGGGGGGCATATTTTCACAAACTCTGCCGCGTCTCTTTGCAAGGTCGGCCAGTAGAACCCGGCTCTGACTATTTTCTTGGACAGGGCCCGGGCTCCGAGATGGTTCCCACACATGCCTTTGTGGACTTCTTCGAGGACGCTCTTTGTTTCTGTGGTCGGGACGCACCTCAGGAGGGGGTTTGAGAATCCTCTTCTGTATAATACGTCGTGGATTAACGTGTAGTTCTGGGCGTCTTTTGTAAGCCTTTTAGCTTCTTTTCTTTCGGCGGGGAGAGTTCCCGATTTCAGATAGTTGAGTATGGGGGTTATCCATCCTTGTTGTTGCCCGGATATATTTAGTATTTCTTCCTCCCTTAACACGGAGGGGGATTGTAGAGTTTCTTGGAGGAGACTTCTGTTGTTCCCTCCGGGCTTGGTGCTAGCAAGTTTTGAGAGGGCGTCTGCCCGGGCATTTTGCTCCCGGGGTATGTGCTGGATTTGTATTTCCGGGAAGTGTCGTAATTGCGCCTGTGTTTGGTTCAGGTATTTTTTCATAGTAGGGTCTTTGGCCTGGTAGCTTCCATTTACTTGTGATGTGACGACCTGGGAGTCGCTGAAGATCGTGATCCTTTTTGCTCTGACCTCTTCGGCTAGTTTTAGTCCCGCTAGTAGGGCTTCGTATTCGGCTTGGTTATTTGAGGCCTGGAACTCGAATTTTAGGGATAGCTCAATCCGTGTTCCTTGATCGCTTTCGAGTATAACACCGGCCCCGCTTCCTGTTTTGTTTGAGGATCCGTCGACATACAGATTCCATGAGAGTGGGGTTCCCGGGGTCTCAGTGTATTCTGCGACGAAGTCGGCTAGGTATTGAGATTTTATGGCAGTCCGGGCTTCATAGTGGAGGTCGAACTCGGACAATTCCACCGCCCATTGTAGGATTCGTCCTGCCATGTCTGTCTTTTGTAGGATGTGTCTCATGGGTTGGTTTGTCCGGACTTTGATGGTGTGGGCTTGAAAGTAGGGGCGGAGTCTCCGAGCTGTGAACACTAGTGCATAGGCGAATTTCTCTATTTTCTGATAGTTTAATTCGGCCCCTTGTAGTGCTTTGCTTACGAAGTATATGGGGTGTTGCCCCTCCTCATTTTCTCGTATTAGTGCCGAGGCGACTGCCCGATGTCCGACCGACAGGTATAGTACGAGCTCTTCCCCTTTTAGAGGTCGGGTTAAGATTGGTGGCTGCCCGAGGAATTCCTTGAATTCTTGGAAGGCCTTTTCGCATTCCGGGGTCCAAGAGAAGGGTTTCCCTTTCTTTAGGAGTGAGTAGAGAGGGAGTGATCTTATCGCTGATCCTGCCAAGAATCTTGATAGGGCGGCTAGTCTCCCATTTAGTTGTTGTACTTCTTTGACACACGTCGGGCTTTTCATATTGAGTATTGCTTGGCATTTGTCCGGGTTTGCTTCGATGCCTCTCTGAGTCAGCATGAAGCCTAAGAACTTCCCGGCTTCTGCGGCGAAGGTGCACTTTGTCGGGTTAAGTCTCATGTTGTGTTTCCGGAGGGTGTCGAAGATACTGCTGAGGTCGGCGACCAAGTTTCTGTCTTCTTGTGTCTTTACTAGCATGTCGTCGACGTACACCTCTAGCTGTAGCCCGATGTGTTCTGAGAACACTTTGTTCATTAGCCTCTGGTAGGTTGCCCCTGCGTTCTTCAGCCCGAAGGGCATTACTACGTAGCAGTAGTTTGCCCTTGGGGTTATAAACGAGGTCTTTTCTTGGTCGGGTCCATACATCGGGATTTGATTGTATCCCGAGTATGCATCCATGAAGGAGAGGTATCTGTAGCCCGAAGCGGCATCGACTAAGGCGTCGATGTTCGGTAGTGGATATGGATCTTTGGGGCAGGCTTTGTTGAGATCCGTGTAGTCGACGCACATCCTCCATTTTCCATTGGGCTTCTTCACTAGGACCACGTTTGCGAGCCATAGGGGGTACTTTACTTCCCTAATGAACCCTGCATCTAGTAGTGCTTGCACTTGTTCTTCTATTGCTTGCATGCGTTCGGGCCCGAGCTTCCTGCGTCTTTGTTGGACAGGTCGGGATCCCGGGTATACTGATAGCTTATGGCACATCAGGTCGGGGCTTATGCCTGGTATATCGGAGGCTTTCCAGGCGAAGAGGTCGGAATTCTCCCTTAAGAGGGTTGTGAGTTCCTCCTTTAGGCCTGCCTCGAGGTTTGCCCCTATGTTTGTTACTTTCTCGGGTGTGTTCCCAATCTGGATCTTTTCGGTCTCTCCTTCTGGTTGTGGCCGAAGATCTTCTCGGGCTTGGACTCGCCCGAGTTCTATTGTGTTGACCTCTTTCCCTTTTAGGCTCAGGCTTTCGTTGTAGCATCGTCGTGCTAGTTTTTGGTCGCCTTTTAGGGTAGCGATTCCCTTTGCGGTAGGGAACTTCATACAGAGGTGTGGGGTCGAGACTATAGCCGCTAGTCTGTTTAGGGTTGGTCGTCCGATGAGGGCATTGTATGCTGAAGTGACGTCGACTACAATGTAGTCGATGCTTAGTGTTTTGGTTTGCTCGCCTTTTCCAAAGGTAGTGTGTAATGAGATGTATCCCAAGGGGCGGATCGGGGTATCTCCTAGTCCAAACAGGTCAGTGGGATAGGCTTTTAGCTCTTTTTCTTCGAGTCCGAGCTTGTCGAAGGCTGCTTTGAACAGGATATCTGCTGAGCTTCCTTGGTCGATCAGGGTTCGATGTAAGTTGGCGTTGGCTAGGATGATGGTGATCACCATAGGGTCGTCGTGTCCGGGTATTATTCCAAGAGCATCTTCTCGGGTAAATGAGATAGTAGGTAACTCGGGTAAGGGGCTGTCTTCTCGGACATGGTAGACTTCTTTGAGGTGTCTCTTCCGTGAGGATTTGGATGTCCCTCCCCCTGCGAAACCTCCGTTTATCATGTGTATGTGCCTTTCAGGAGTTCGCGGGGTTCGTGTTTGCTCGGCCCGATCTTCGTTATCTCCCCGTCTTCTCTTTCTGGTTTCTTCTCCTTTCTCAGCTATGTATCTGTCGAGTTTTCCCTCTCTGGCTAGCTTTTCTATAACATTCTTTAAGTCGTGGCAGTCGTTAGTAGAGTGGCCGTAGAGTCTGTGATATTCGCAGTACTCGGACCGATCTCTTCCTGCTCTCTTGTGCTTCAGAGGTTTGGGTGGTGGGATCTTCTCGGTGTGGCATACTTCTCTGTAGACGTCTACCAGGGACTCGGAGGGGAGTGTAGCTGTGGTATTTTCGTGGCTTGTCCGAGTTGGATTCTTCTTTCTTTTTCTGTTCCCGATCTCGATCTCGGGGCGGGTAGGTTGACTCCTTCCTGGAAGAGTCTCTCAGCTGGGAGGTTTCTTCCATGTTGATATACTTTCCTGCCCGTTCTTGTACTTCGTATAAGGAAGTCGGGTATCTTTTGGATAGGGATTGGCTAAACGGTCCTTCTTTTAGGCCGTTTGCTAGTCCCATGATGGCTGCTTCCGTGGACAAGTGTTGTATGTCCAGGCAGGCCTTGTTGAATCGCTCCATGTACTCTCTGAGAGTTTCTCGGTTGCCTTGTTTGATCCCGAGTAGGCTGGGGGCATGTTTTGCCTTGTCCTTTTGAATAGAGAACCTTGTTAAGAATTTTTTGGTCAGGTCTTCAAAGCTGGAGATTGATCCTGGTGGCAGGTTGTCGAACCACTTCATGGCTGACTTAGTGAGAGTGGTGGGGAAGGCTTTGCATCGAATCGCGTCGGAGGCGTCGACTAAGTACATTCTGCTTCTGAAATTGCTGAGGTGATGACTTGGATCGGTGGTGCCGTCGTAGAGGTCCATATCTGGTGGTTTGAAGTTTCGCGGTACCTTCTCTTTCATGATCTCTTGTGTGAAGGGATCATGGTTGCTTTCGGGAGTGGTGCCGTGTTCCGTCCGATCTTTTAGGTTGGCCTCTATCTTCCGCAGTTTTTCTTCCAATTCTCTGCGTTTGCGAGCTTCCCTTCTCAGATCCTGTTCAGTTTCCTTCTGCTTCTTTACGTCCTCTTCGAGTTGTCTCAGCCGGCTTTGTTGTGCCCGAACTGTTTCCAGAATCTCCGAACTTTTTTCTCTTTCGGGATTTTGTGGATCTTTGTCTGGGGGTGATGTCTTTGGGCGATTCTGTTTGTTTCCTCCTGGAGTGCGTGGTGATAGAGGGCTGTCCGGCCGTTCTCCGGTGTCAACTTCCTCTTCTTGTTCTGATGTAGCGTGGTTATTGTTGGGAGGGTCGTCCGCCATGGTAAAGGGATGACTTCCAGGTCCCCGGCAACGGCGCCAATGTTCCGAGGGTTACCTGAAACGTGCAGCTCGGTCTTCCGGCAAGGCCCGAGGTGGTGGGTCTGAGACCCGAGCTGGTTGTGCTGAACGGCGGGGGGTTGTACCTGCAATGACACTCCGATGCTTAAGTTAGCATGGGTCCAAGCAGATATCAAGTAGAATTAGAGTATGAGTTATACCTGGGTGCTCCAGTGTATTTATAGTAGTTGGCTGCGATCATCCCTGGATAAGATATTCTTATCTTATCTTATCTTTTGGGAGATTCATCTCTATCTTTGCGGAACCGCCTTTCCCAGGCCCTTTCGGCCTTTAGGTTTTGGGCTTAGTTCCTTCTGATGGGCCTTTCTTTGGCCTGTTTGTCCGAGGTCCGACCTCGAACGTGGGCCTTGGGTCGAGGTCGGGCCTTCTATCAGCTTTACCGAGTTTGGAGAGCTCGGTCAGGGTATGAACAATATATACTAAACATACTCAACTTTCACCTCCAATTGGTTGCATCTCAATATCAATCCAGATTTAAAAATTATAAAGCCTCAAAGTTACTGACTTAGAAAAAAAAACCTGACTTTTACTGCATAATACATCTTTCTTTGAAAATCCAAATCTTTAAAACCACAACTCTAACAATTCTAAATTTTTATGAAATTAAAGTGCTAAAACCAAAGTTTCATTTAAAATTGGTTCCAT
Organism: Arachis stenosperma; assembly: GCF_014773155.1. Lineage (NCBI taxonomy): Eukaryota > Viridiplantae > Streptophyta > Magnoliopsida > Fabales > Fabaceae > Arachis > Arachis stenosperma. The sequence goes on along the minus strand of NC_080378.1, from coordinate 49,257,219 downwards.
TTCAAAATGCAAACTCGAGAATTTTTAATAGAGGAAACAAGTTGCTGCTGTGTTCAGCGTTCTGCAGAAAACCAGATTTGACATTCATAACTCAAAAATTCACCATAAATCATAAACTTAATGAAAAAGCCTCAAATTCACCAATCCAGCTTCCTACATTCCAAAGCTTAATCCAGACTTGGTTCCACACAATTCCGATCATTACCGAATTAGTTTTAGATTTTCAAAGTCTCCGGCTTCATTTAAAAGTAATGCAGAAAATCAAGTTTTACATTTTAACTTTGAAAAATCATAACTAGTTCTATAGTTAATTCAAACTTCTCAAAATTGGATCCCAACAACAACTTTTATTATAGTTTACTCAGCCTTTACTCTCATATCACTTCGATTATCGTTGAATAACTGATTCACTTCCAAAGTCATCTTTTAATCTCAAAAATCAGATTTTCAGCAACTAGTTCAACATTTTAAGATTCAATCTTCCAATTATTCCTTAAGCCCAACTTCAATTATAACTCAGAATAATTACCACAACTAACCTTTCTCAAATACATTTCATTCAATAATTACATCATCATATTTCAATTTAATAAGTAACAATAAATGAATCACCACTTGCAGCCACATTTCAACCTATCCCAACCCCTCACAAGTCCATTTCACAGCCATTCCAATATATTAAAATTCCAATTCAATATCAAATAATTCAAAATAACTCACTCAAGATCAGAATCTCAGCCATCCCATCACAAAATCAGTAATTCAAAATACAATTCACAACCAGATTCCAGCCAATTCAGCAATATCACATAAGATCAGAATTTCCAACAAATCTATCAAAATTAGAACACCAATATCAATTACAGCTTCAAACACTCACAACAACAAAACCCAAAGAACATTCACAGCAGCAATCCAAACTCAATTCATCAATTATCCATACGACCGCTTTTCAATAATTAATTCAGCATATTTCAATTTAATAAGTTACACTAAATTAATCATGATTTACAACAACATCTAAGTTCAATCACAGCTCAGAATAATCACAACGATTAACTAATTTCAAATGCATTTCAAGTCATTCATGTTAATTAAGAAATTCTTAACTATTGTTAACCATTTGCACTTATCCAATAACTTGGTAGGTGGTGCACGAAATTGCAATAACACTTTTGCAATCCCGCACAACTAACCAGCAAGTGCACTGGGTCGTCCAAGTAATACCTTGCGTGAGCAAGGGTCGATCCCACGGAGATTGTCGGCTTGAAGCAAGCTATGGTTATCTTGTAAATCTTAGTCAGGATATCAGAAATTATCAGGATTGATTGTCAAAAGCAAAAGAACATGAAATAGTTACTTGTACTGCAGTAGTGGAGAATAGGCTGAGGCTTTGGAGATGCTCCATCTTCCGAATCTCTGCTTTCCTACTGTCTTCTTCTTCAAACACGCAAGTCTCCTTCCATGGCAAGCTGTGTGTAGGGTTTCACCGTTGTCAGTGGCTACCTCCCATCCTCTCAGTGAAAGCGATTGCATATGCTCTGTCACAGCATAGCGGAATTCATCTGTCGGTTCTCAATCAGGCCGGAATAGAATCCAGTGATTCTTTTGCGTCTGTCACTAACGCCCCGCCCTCAAGAGTTTGAAGCACGTCACAGTCATCCAGTCATTGAATCCTACTCAGAATACCACAGACAAGGTTTAGACCTTCCGGATTCTCTTGAATGCCGCCATCGGTTCTAGCTTATACCACGAAGATTCCGATTAAAGAACCTAAGAGATAATTACTCAATCTAAGATGGAACAGAGGTGGTTGTCAGGCACATGTTCATGGTTGAGAATGATGATGATTGTCACGGATCATCACATTCATCCGGATTAAGAACAAGTATTATCTTAGAGTGGAAGCAAGCATGATTGAATAAGAAACAGTAGTAATTGCATTAATCCATCAAGACACAGCAGAGCTCCTCACCCCCAACCATGGGGTTTAGAGACTCATACTGTGGAAAGAAATGTGTAAGAAATGTTATGAGGTCATAAGGTACGGATACAATGTCAAAAGATCCTATAAGTAGTAAAAGCTAGTATCCTAAGGTTTACAGAAATGAGTAAATGACAGAAAAATCTACTTCCGGGCCCACTTGGTGTGTGCTTGGGCTGAGCAATGAAGGAATTTCGTGTAGAGACCTATTCTGGAGTTAAACGCCAGCTTCCATACCAGTTTGGGCGTTTAACTCCAAATTTTATGCCAGTTCCAGCGTTTAACGCTGGAATTTCTGTAGGTGACTTTGAGCGCCGGTTTGGGCCATCAAATCTTGGGCAAAGTATGGACTATTATATATTGCTGGAAAGCCCAGGATGTCTACTTTCCAATGCCGTTGAGAGCGCGCCAATTGGGCTTCTGTAGCTCCAGAAAATCCGCTTTGAGTGCAGGGAGGTCAGAATCCAACAGCATCTGCAGTCCTTTTCAGTCTCTGGATCAGATTTTTGCTCAGGACCCTCAATTTCAGTCAGAAAATACCTGAAATCACAGAAAAACACACAAACTCATAGTAAAGTCCAGAAAGTGAATTTTAATTAAAAACTAATAAAAATATACTAAAAACTAACTAAAAGATATTAAAAACATACTAAAAACAATGCCAAAAAGCGTATAAATTATCCGCTCATCACAACACCAAACTTAAATTGTTGCTTGTCCCCAAGCAACTGAAAATCAAAATAGGATAAAAAGAAGAGAACATACTATAGATTTCAAAATATCAAAGAAACATAGCTCCAATTAGATGAGCGGGACTAGTAGCTTTTTGCCTCCGAACAGTTTTGGCATCTCACTCTATCCTTTGAAGTTCAGAATGATTAGCATCTATAAGAACTCAGAACTCAGATAGTGTTATTGATTCTCCTAGTTAAGTATATTGATTCTCGAACATGGCCAGTGTATGAGTCTTGGCTGTGGCCCAAAGCACTCTGTCTTCCAGTATTACCACCGGATACATACATGCCACAGACACATAATTGGGTGAACCTCTTTAGATTGTGACTCAGCTTTGCTAAAGTCCCCAATTAGAGGTGTCCAGGGTTCTTAAGCACACTCTTTTGCCTTGGATCACAACTTTATTCCTTTCTTTTTCTCTTTTTTTTCTCTTTTTTTTTCTTTTTTTTTCGAATTTTTTTTTTCACTGCTTTTCTTGCTTCAAGAATCAATTTGATGATTTTTCAGATCCTCAATAACAGTTCTCTTTCTCCTCATTCTTTCAAGAGCCAACAATTTTAACATTCTCAAAGCAACAAATTCAAAAGACATATGCACTGTTCAAGCATTCATTCAGAAAACAAAAAGTATTGTCACCACATCAAACTAATTCAACTAGTTTCAGAGATAAATTTCGAAATCCTGTACTTCTTGTTCTTTTGTGATTAAAGCATTTTTCTTTTAAGAGAGGTGATGGATTCATAGGACATTCATAACTTTAAGGCATAAATTTTATTAATTATGAACTAAGAACAAGACTCAACTATAGATATAAGATGAGACTAAAAATAAAAATAGAAAACAAAACAAGAAAAACGAAAAAAAATAGGCTCCTAATGATAAAGGTTTTCACAGAGTTAGGACTCAACAACCTTGATTTTGAGAAGTGGATGCTCCCTCAGCTTGAGAGGAGAGCTTTTGGCGTTTCATCTCTTGAATTTCACGCCCCTGCTTCTCTTGTTCCTTCCATTGTCTTCTTGGAGATTGGATGTTCAATGGGTATGAATTCATCTTCTTCTATCTTCACCCCAGCCTCTTTACAGAGCAAGGAGATCAAGCTTGGGTAAGCTAATTTGGTTACAGTGGAATTCCTATTTGCAATTGTGTAGATCTCACAAGCAATCACATGATGCACCTCCACTTCTTTTCCAAGCATAATGCAATGAATCATCACTGCTCTCTTGATGGTGACCTCAGAACGGTTGCTAGTGGGCAATATGGAACGCCCAATGAAGTCTAGCCAACCTCTTACAATTGGTTTGAGGTCTCCCCTCTTGAGTTGGTTTGGGACACCCTTAGAATTGGTTATCCACTTAGTTCCAGGGAGGCATATGTCCTCTAGAACTTGATCCAACCCCTTATCTACTCTCACCATCCTCCTATTAAAGGAATCAGGATCATCTTGCAGTTGAGGCAACTTGAAGATTTCTCTTATTTTGTCCAGATGGAAGTATATAACTTTTCCTCTGACCATGGTTCTGTAGGTATGGTAAGCAGTTCCAGACATTCTCTGCTTATCTGTTAGCCACAGATTTGAGTAGAATTCCTGAACCATGTTCCTCCCAACCTTTGTTTCAGGATTGGTTAGAACTTCCCATCCTCTGTTTCGAATTTACTCTTGGATCCCCGGATATTCATCTTCTTTCAGATCAAATTTAACTTCCGGGATAACTGACCTCAGACCCATTATTTTATGATAATGGTCTTCATGTTCTTTGGTTAAGAACTTCTCTTCATTCCAAAGATTCTTTGGATTATTCTCTTTCTTGCCTCTTAAATTGGTTTGTTTTCCCTTAGGAGCCATGATATTGATGAATTTTGGCTTAGTGATCACGGAAAAGCACACCAAACTTAGAGGTTTGCTTGTCCTCAAGCAAAATAAAAGATAGAAGAGAGGGGGAGGAAGAGGAAATTCGAATGGTGTGGTGGAATGAGGGAGCCAAACGTGTATTTATAAGGTGGGGAGGGGAGTTTTCGAAAAAAAGAGAGAGAGATTTGAAAAGATATGGAAAGAAATTGAGAAAAGGGTGAGTTTTTGAAGAAGATTTGAGATTAATTTGAAATAGATTTGAAGAATGGTTTTGATTTGTGAAGATTTGAAAGTGAATGATGAAAGGTTGAAGTGCATTTATGTAGAAGAGTATGGTTAAAAAGAGGAAAGTTTGAAAAAAATTGAGTTGAAAACAAAAATGTGGTCCCCCCACCTTTCTGGCGTTAAACGCCCAGAATGGCACCCATTCTGGCGTTTAACGCCCATTTGCTACCCTTTTTGGGCGTTTAACGCCCAGCCAGGTGCCCTGGCTGGCGTTAAACGCCAGAAATCCTTTATCACTGGGCGTTTTTCCAAAACGCCCAGGATGCTGCACACCTGGCGTTAAACGCCCAGAATGGTGCCCATTCTGGCGTTTAACGCCCAAAATGGCACCATTCCTGGCGTTAAACGCCCAGAATGGTACCCATTCTGGCGTTTAACGCCCAAATGCCCCTTACTGGCGTTTTTTCGCCAGTAAGCTCATTTTCTCTGCTTTTTGAGCTGAATCCTTCTGTAACTCTGTGAATTCCTTCATTTTTGATACTTGCCTCTGTAAGAACAATTCATACAACTTTCCTAATGACTGGGTTGCCTCCCAGCAAGCGCTTCTTTACTGTCTTTAGCTGGACTTTCACTGAGAATCACTCAAGTCTCAGTTTTGAGCATTCCTGCTCAAAATTTCCTTCAAGATAGTGCTTGATTCTCTGTCCATTAACAATGAACTTCTTGTCAGAATCAATATCCTGAAGCTCAACATATCCATATGGTGATACTCCTGTAATCACATACGGACCCCTCCACCGGGACTTGAGTTTTCCTGGAAACAGTTTGAGCCTGGAGTTGTAGAGCAGAACTTTTTGTCCTGGCTCAAAGACTCTGGTTGACAATCTCTTGTCATGCCACTTCTTTGCCTTTTCCTTATAAATTTTTGCATTTTCACAGGCATTGAGTCTGAACTCCTCTAGCTCATTTAGCTGGAGCAGTCTTTTCTCACCAGCTAACCGTGCATCCATGTTTAGGAATCTGGTTGCCCAGTAGGCTTTATGTTCCAGTTCCACAGGCAAATGACAGGCCTTCCCATACACCAGTTGGTATGGAGAGGTGCCTATAGGAGTCTTGAATGCTGTTCTGTATGCCCACAGAGCATCATCCAAGCTCTTTGCCCAATCCTTTCTTCGGGCTATCACAGTCCGTTCTAGGATTCTTTTTAGCTCTCTGTTAGAGACTTCAGCTTGCCCATTTGTCTGTGGATGATACGGAGTTGCCACTTTATGGCTGATTCCATATCTAACCATAGCAGAGTATAGATGTTTATTGCAGAAATGAGTGCCCCCATCACTGATTAGCACTCTGGGGACGCCAAACCTGCTGAAAATGTTTTTCTGGAGGAATTTCAGCACGGTTTTGGTATCATTAGTGGGTGTAGCAATTGCTTCTACCCACTTAGATACATAATCCACTGCCACTAGAATATAAGTGTTTGAGTATGATGGTGGGAATGGTCCCATGAAATCGATTCCCCATACATCAAACAATTCTATCTCTAATATCCCTTGTTGAGGCATGGCATATCCGTGAGGCAGGTTACCAGCTCTTTGGCAACTGTCACAGTTACGCACAAACTCTCGGGAATCTTTATAGAGAGTAGGCCAGTAGAAGCCTGATGAGCGGATAATTTGTACGCTTTTTGGCATTATTTTTAGTATGTTTTTGGTAGTTTTAGTTGAGTTTTTATTATATTTTTATTAGTTTTTAGTTAAAATTCACTTTTCTGGACTTTACTATGAGTTTGTGTGTTTTTCTGTGATTTCAGGTATTTTCTGGCTGAAATTGAGGGATCTGAGCAAAAATCTGATCCAGAGACTCAAAAGGACTGCAGATGCTGTTGGATTCTGACCTCCCTGCACTCGAAATGGATTTTCTGGAGCTACAGAAGCCCAATTGGCGCGCTCTCAACGGCGTTGGAAAGTAGACATCCTGGGCTTTCCAGCAATATATGATAGTCCATACTTTGCCCAAGATTTGATGGCCCAAACCGGCGTTCAAAGTCACCCTCAGAATTCCCAGCGTTAAACGCCCAAACTGGCACAAGAATGGGAGTTAAACGCCCAAACTGGCACCAAAACGGGAGTTAAACGCCAAGAAGAGTCTCTACACGAAAAATGCTTCATTGCTCAGCCCAAGCACACACCAAGTGGGCCCGGAAGTGGATTTTTATGTCATTTACTCATCTTTGTACACCTTAGGCTACTAGTTTTCTATATATAGGACCTTTTACTATTGTATTTTTCATCTTGGGACATCTAGTTCTTAGATCATTGGGAGGCTGGCCTCACGGCCATGCCTAGACCCTGTTCTTATGTATTTTCAATGGTGGAGTTTCTACACACCATAGATTAAGGTGTGGAGCTCTGCTGTACCTCGAGTATTAATGCAATTACTATTGTTCTTCTATTCAATTCCGCTTGTTCTTTGTCCAAGATATCACTTGTTCTTCAACTTGATGAAGGTGATGATTGACGCCCATCACCATTCTCACTCATGAACAAAGTGACTGACAACCACTCTTGTTCTACAAGCATCTGAGGCTTAGTGAATATCTCTTGGATTCTTTAATCGGAATCTTCGTGGTATAGGCAGGACCTGATGGCGGCATTCAAGAGAATCCGGAAGGTCTAACCTTGTCTGTGGTATTCTGAGTAGGATTCAATGACTGAATGACTGTGACGTGCTTCAAACCTGTAACCTATTGGGCGTTAGTGACAGACGCAAAAGAGTGATTCTATTCCGGTAGGGGAGGGAACCAAACCGGTGATTGGCAGCACTGTGACAGAGTGCGTGCATTAGCTTTCACTGCGTGGAGGGGAGGTAGCTGCTGACAACAGTGAGACCCTACACGAGCTTGCCATGGAAAGGAGTAAGAAAGGATTGGATGAAGGCAGTAGGAAAGCAGAGAGACGGAAGGGAAGGCATCTTCATACGCTTATCTGAAGTTCCTACCAATGAATTACATAAGTATCACTATCCTTATCTTTTATATTATTTTCGTTCATCACCATATCCATTTGAGTCTGCCTGACTGAGATTTACAAGGTGACCATAGCTTGCTTCATACCACCAATCTCCGTGGGATCGACCCTTACTCGCGTAAGGTATTACTTGGACGACCCAGTGCACTTGCTGGTTAGTTGTGTGAAGTTGTAGTGATCACAATTTCGCGCACCAAGTTTTTGGCGCCGTTGCCGGGGATTGTTCTTGTGTATGGACAACTGACGGTTCATCTTGTTGCTTAGATTAGGTATTTTTCTTCAGAGTTCTTAAGAATGAATTCTAGTGTTTCAAGGTGATGTTCTTATCATCACCAAAGCTGATTGATCCTCATCAATTGAGCTCTTGAATGCAATGTCCTGCTGAAGCTTAGCTAGCTATGTCTAATTCCTTTAGACTAAAGCTTTAGACTAACATTGCATGATTCCTGGAATTCTAATTAAGAATTTTGATACCTTTATTTTCCTTTTCACCTAATTTTCGAAAAAAAAAAATTACAAAAGCATAAAATCCAAAAATATTTCTTGTTTGAGTCTAGAGTCTCATCTTAAGTTTAGTGTCAATTGCATGTTTCTGTTCTTACTGCATTCATGCATGTGTCTTCATTAATCTTCAAGTTGTTCTTGATGATTTTCTTGTTTTGATCTTTGAATTCTATTGACTTGAGTGTTTTGTTGTTTCCCATATATACAAACTGCTAAGTTTGGTGTCTTGCATGCATTGTTATTTGATTTTAGTTGCATTTTGATTATTCCTCATTATTAAAAATCCAAAAATATTTTTTATTTGTGTCTTTTCAAGTCAATAATACAGAGAATTGAAGATTCAGAACATACTGCAGAGGAATCACACAGAAAAAGCTGGGCATTCAAAAATGCCCAGTGAAGAAGACAGACTGGCGTTTAAACGCCAGCCAGGGTGCCTGGTTGGGCGTTTAACGCCCAAAAGGGTATAGTTTTGGGCGTTAAACGCCAGAATGTGCACATTCTGGGCGTTTAACGCCAGGATGGTGCTAGGGGGAAGATTTTGTTTTCAAAATCAATTTTTTTCAAGTTTTCAAAGTTTTTCAAAATCAAATCTTTTTCAAATCATATCTTTTCAATCAAATGTTTTCAAAATCAATTTCTTTCCTTTTTCAAAGATACTTACTAACAATTAATGATTTGATTGAACATTTTTTGCCTTTTCTGTTAAGGAAGGTTTTATGTTTGAATCATATCTTTTCTTGTTAGGCAAGTCATTAATTTTTAAAATCATATCTTTTCAAATTGTTTTCGAATCATATCTTTTAAAATTGTTTTCAAATCATATTTTCTCAATCACATCTTTTTAAAACCAATCATATCTTCTTAACCACATCTTTTTCAAAATAGTTTTCAATCAAATCTTTTTAAGTTCTAATTTCAAAATCTTTTTCAAAAATCATTTTATTTCTTTCCCACTTTCATTTTCGAAAATTAAGTAATGTTTTTCAAAAATATTTTCAAAATCTTTCACTTAATTTTCGAAAATTACTTCCCTTCTTCTCACATCCTTCTATTTTTGGACTAACACTATCCCTTAATGCAAAATTTGAACTCCATCTTCTTTGATAAGTTCGAATTTTCTACCTCTGTCTTCCATTTTTCTTCCTCTGACACCTCAAGGAATCTCTATACTGTGACATAGAGGATTCCATATTCTCTTGTTTTCTTCTCTTTCTTATGAGTAGGAGCAGAGACAAAGGCATTCTTGTTGAAGCTGACCCTGAACCTGAAAGGACCTTGAAAAAAAAGCTAAGAGAAGCTAAAGCACAACTCTCTTTAAAGGACCTGACCGAATTCTTCAAAGAAGAAGAACACATGGCAGCCGAAAACAACAACAATGCCAACAATGCAAGGAAGGTGCTGGGTGACTTTACTGCACCTACTCCTGATTTCTATGGGAGAAGCATCTCTATCCCTGCCATTGGAGCAAACAACTTTGAGCTTAAGCCTCAATTAGTTTCTCTAATGCAACAGAATTGCAAGTTCCATGGACTTCCAATGGAAGATCCTCATCAGTTTTTAGCTGAGTTCTTGCAAATCTGTGACACAGTCAAGACTAATGGGGTAGACCCTGAGGTCTACAGACTGATGCTATTCCCTTTTGCTGTAAGAGACAGAGCTAGAATATGGTTGGATTCTCAACCTAAAGAAAGCCTGAACTCTTGGGAAAAGCTAGTCAATGCCTTCTTGGCAAAGTTTTTTCCACCACAAAGATGGAGTAAGCTTAGAGTGGAAGTCCAAACCTTCAGACAGAAGGATGGAGAATCCCTCTATGAAGCTTGGAAAAGATACAAACAATTAATCAGAAAATGTCCTTCTGACATGCTTTCTGAATGGAGCATCATAGGTATTTTCTATGATGGTCTCTCTGAACTATCTAAGATGTCCTTGGATAGCTCTGCTGGAGGATCTCTTCATCTGAAGAAGACGCCTGCAGAAGCTCAAGAATTGATTGAAATGGTTGCAAATAACCAATTCATGTACACTTCTGAAAGGAATCCTGTGAACAATGGGACTAGTCAGAAGAAAGGAGTTCTTGAGATTGACACTCTGAATGCCATATTGGTCCAGAACAAGATATTGACTCAACAAGTCAATTTGATTTCTCAAAGTCTGTCTGGAATGCAAAATGCACCAAACAGTACTAAGGATGCTTCATCTGAGGAAGAAGCTTATGATCCTGAGAACCCTTCCATGGAAGAGGTGAATTACCTAGGAGAACCCTATGGAAACACCTATAATTCTTCATGGAGAAATCACCCAAATCTCTCATGGAAGAATCAAGAGAGACCTCAACAAGGTTTCAATAACAATAATGGTGGAAGAAACAGGCTTGGCAATAACAAGCCTTTTCCATCATCTTCTCAGCAACAGACAGAGAGTTCTAAGCAGAATACCTCTGACTTAGCAACAATGGTCTCTGATCTAATCAAAACCACTCAAAGTTTCATGAATGAAACAAGGTCCTCCATCAGAAATTTGGAAGGACAAGTGGGTCAGCTGAGTAAGAAAGTCACTGAATTCCCTCCAAGTACTCTTCCAAGCAATACAGAAGAAAATCCAAAAGGAGAGTGCAAGGTCATTAACATGGCCGAATTTGGAGAGGAAGAAGAGGAAGTGAACGCCACTGAAGGAGACCTCAATGGGCGTGCACTGACCTCCACTGAGTTCCCCAATGAGGAACCATGGGAATCTGAGGCTCAAAATGAGACCATAGAGATTCCATTGGACTTACTTCTGCCTTTCATGAGCTCTGATGAGTATTCTTCCTCTGAAGAGGATGAGTATGTCACTGAAGAGCAAGTTGCTAAATACCTTGGAGCAATCATGAAGCTAAATGACAAGTTATTTGGAAATGAGACTTGGGAAGATGAACCTCCCTTGCTCACCAAAGAACTAGATGACTTGTCTAGGCAGAAATTACCTCAAAAGAGACAAGATCCTGGGAAGTGCATGGATGAATCCATCATCCTTGGCAGACCCTTCCTAGCCACAGCAAAGGCTGTGATTGATGTTGATGGAGGTGAACTGATCATTCAAGTGAATGAAGAATCCTATGTGTTTAAGGCTCAAGGATATCCCTCTGTCACCATGGAGAGGAAGCTTGAAGAGCTTCCCTCAATTCAGAGACAAATAGAGCCCCCACAGTCAAACTCTAAGTTTGGTGTTGGGAGGCCACAACCAAACTCTAAGTTTGGTGTTGAATCCCCACATTCAAACTCTAAGTTTGGTGTTGGGAGGTTCCAACATTGCTCTGATCATTTATGAGGCTCCATGAGAGTCCTCTGTCAAGCTACTGACATTAAAGAAGCGCTTGTTGGGAGGCAACCCAATGTTTTATAATTAACTATTTTCCTTTTGTTATTTAATCTTTTTTGTAGGTTGATGATCATAAGAAGTCACAAAATCAATGAAAAAAGCAAAAATAGAATGAAAAACAGGAAGAAAAATAGCACACCCTGGAGGAAGAACTCACTGGCGTTTAAACGCCAGTGAGGCTAGCAGTTGGGCGTTTAACGCCCAGTCTGGCACCATTCTGGGCGTTTAACGCCAGAAAGGGGCACCAGACTGGCGTTAAACGCCAGAGAAGGGCAAGAACCTGGCGTTAAACGCCAGGAATGGGCACCAGCCCGGCGTTTAACGCCAGAATTGGCTCAAAACGTGATTTTTGATGCCATTTGGTGCAGGGATGACTTTTCCTTGACACCTAAGGATCTGTGGACCCCACAGGATCCCCACAAACCCCTCACCTATCAAATCCCATCTCTCTCTTCACCACTTACCTCACCATCCAAATTCAAACCACTACTTCTTCCCCTTTTGGCCTAACCACAAAGCCATCTCCCTCTCCTCCATTTCTTCTTCTTCCACTCTCTTCTTCCTTCTTTTGCTCGAGGACGAGCAAACCTTTTAAGTTTGGTGTGGTAAAAGCATTGCTTTTTGTTTTTCCATAACCATTTATGGCATCCCAAGCCGGTTCAACTGAGAAGGCATGACCTCAAGCCCATCTCTAAGAAAAGGATGGAGCAAACAAGAGACCCCTCTCATCAAGAAATCCCTAAGATATCTCAAGGGATGCACTTTCCTCCACAAGACTATTGGGAGCAACTGAACACCTCCCTAGGAGAATTGAGTTCCAACATGGGACAACTAAGGGTGGAGCACCAAGAACACTCCATTCTCCTCCATGAAATTAGAGAAGATCAAAGGATTATGAGAGAGGAGCAACAAAGACAAGGAAGAGACATTGAGGAGCTCAAGCACTCCATAGGATCTTCAAGAGAAAGAAAGAGCCGCCATCACTAAGGTGGACCCGTTCTTTAATCTCCTTGTTCTTTATTCTTCTGTTTTTCGAAAATTATGCTTATGTTTGTCCATGTTTGTGTCTTATGATCATTAGTGTCTTAGTGTCTATGCCTTAAAGCTATGAATATGAATCCATCACCTTTCTTAAATGAAAACTGTTTTTATCACAAAAGAACAAGAAGTACAGGATTTCAAATTCATCTTTAAAACTAGCTTAATTAGTTTGATGTGGTGACAATACTTTTTGTTTTCTGAATGTATGCTTAAACAGTGCATATGTCTTTTGAATTTGTGGTTCATGAATGTTAAAATTGTTGGCTCTTGAAAGAATGATGAAAAAGGAGACATGTTACTGAGGATCTGAAAAATCATAAAAATGATTCTTGAAGCAAGAAAAAGCAGTGAATACAAAAAAAAAAGAAGGAGAAAAACGGAAAAAAAAGGGGAGAAAGAAAAAAAAAAGAAAGAAAGAAAAAGAAAGAAATAAAGTTGTGATCCAAGGCAAAAAGAGTGTGCTTAAGAACCCTGGACACCTCTAATTGGGGACTTTAGCAAAGCTGAGTCACAATCTGAAAAGGTTCACCCAATTATGTGTCTGTGGCATGTATGTATCCGGTGGTAATACTGGAAGACAGAGTGCTTTGGGCCACAGCCAAGACTCAATAAATAGCTATGTTCAAGAATAATCATACTTAACTAGGAGAATCAATAACACTATCTGGATTCGGAGTTCCTAAAGAAGCCAATCATTCTGAATTTCAAAGGATAAAGTGAGATGCCAAAACTGTTCGGAGGCAAAAAGCTACTAGTCCCGCTCATCTAATTTGGAGCTTAGTTTCATTGATAATTTGGAGTCTATAGTATATTCTCTTCTTTTTATCTTATTTGATTTTCAGTTGCTTGAGGACAAGCAACAATTTAAGTTTGGTGTTGTGATGAGCGGATAATTTGTACGCTTTTTGGCATTGTTTTTAGTATGTTTTTGGTAGTTTTAGTTGAGTTTTTATTATATTTTTATTAGTTTTTAGTTAAATTCACTTTTCTGGACTTTACTATGAGTTTGTGTGTTTTTCTGTGATTTCAGGTATTTTCTGGCTGAAATTGAGGGATCTGAGCAAAAATCTGATCCAGAGACTCAAAAGGACTGCAGATGCTGTTGGATTCTGACCTCCCTGCACTCGAAATTGATTTTCTGGAGCTACAGAAGCCCAATTGGCGCGCTCTCAACGGCGTTGGAAAGTAGACATCCTGGGCTTTCCAGAAATATATGATAGTCCATACTTTGCCCAAGATTTGATGGCCCAAACCGGCGTTCAAAGTCACCCTCAGAATTCCCAGCGTTAAACGCCCAAACTGGCACAAGAATGGGAGTTAAACGCCCAAACTGGCACCAAAACGGGAGTTAAACGCCAAGAAGAGTCTCTACACGAAAAATGCTTCATTGCTCAGCCCAAGCACACACCAAGTGGGCCCGGAAGTGGATTTTTATGTCATTTACTCATCTTTGTACACCTTAGGCTACTAGTTTTCTATATATAGGACCTTTTACTATTGTATTTTTCATCTTGGGACATCTAGTTCTTAGATCATTGGGAGGCTGGCCTCACGGCCATGCCTAGACCCTGTTCTTATGTATTTTCAACGGTGGAGTTTCTACACACCATAGATTAAGGTGTGGAGCTCTGCTGTACCTCGAGTATTAATGCAATTACTATTGTTCTTCTATTCAATTCCGCTTGTTCTTTGTCCAAGATATCACTTGTTCTTCAACTTGATGAAGGTGATGATTGACGCCCATCACCATTCTCACTCATGAACAAAGTGACTGACAACCACTCTTGTTCTACAAGCATCTGAGGCTTAGTGAATATCTCTTGGATTCTTTAATCGGAATCTTCGTGGTATAGGCAGGAGCTGATGGCGGCATTCAAGAGAATCCGGAAGGTCTAACCTTGTCTGTGGTATTCTGAGTAGGATTCAATGACTGAATGACTGTGACGTGCTTCAAACCTGTAACCTACTGGGCGTTAGTGACAGACGCAAAAGAGTGATTCTATTCCGGTAGGGGAGGGAACCAAACCGGTGATTGGCAGCACTGTGACAGAGTGCGTGCATTAGCTTTCACTGCGCGGAGGGGAGGTAGCTGCTGACAACAGTGAGACCCTACACGAGCTTGCCATGGAAAGGAGTAAGAAAGGATTGGATGAAGGCAGTAGGAAAGCAGAGAGACGGAAGGGAAGGCATCTTCATACACTTATCTGAAGTTCCTACCAATGAATTACATAAGTATCACTATCCTTATCTTTTATATTATTTTCGTTCATCACCATATCCATTTGAGTCTGCCTGACTGAGATTTACAAGGTGACCATAGCTTGCTTCATACCACCAATCTCCGTGGGATCGACCCTTACTCGCATAAGGTATTACTTGGACGACCCAGTGCACTTGCTGGTTAGTTGTGTGAAGTTGTAGTGATCACAATTTCGCGCACCAAAGCCGCACTGGAGAACTTTAGTGGCTGTTCGCTCACTTCCAAAATGCCCTCCATACTGTGATCCATGGCAGTGCCATAGGATCCTTCGTGCTTCCTCTCTGGGTACACACCTGCGGATCACTCCGTCAGCACATCTCTTAAAGAGATATGGTTCATCCCAAAGGTAGTACTTGGCATCTGAAATTAGTTTCTTTCTCTGCACATAACTGTACTCTTTGGGTATGAACCTCACAGCTTTATAGTTTGCAATATCTGCAAACCATGGAGCTTCCTGAATGGCAAAGAGTTGCTCATCTGGGAAAGTCTCAGAGATCTCAGTAGAAGGGAGGGACGCCCCAGCTACTGGTTCTATTCTGGACAGATGATCAGCTACTTGGTTCTCTGTCCCTTTTCTGTCTCTTATTTCTATATCAAACTCTTGCAGAAGCAACACCCATCTTATAAGCCTGGGTTTTGAATCCTGCTTTGTGAGTAAGTATTTAAGAGCAGCATGGTCAGTGTACACAATCACCTTTGATCCCACTAAGTAGGATCTAAACTTGTCAATGGCATAGACCACTGCAAGCAACTCTTTTTCTGTGGTTGTGTAATTCTTCTGTGCATCATTTAGAACACGGCTAGCATAATAAATGACATGCAGAAGTTTGTTATGCCTCTGTCCCAACACTGCACCAATGGCATGATCACTGGCATCACACATTAGTTCAAATGGTAATGTCCAATCTGGTGCAGAGATGACTGGTGCTGTGACCAGCTTAGCTTTCAGGGTCTCAAATGCCTGCAAACACTGTGTGTCAAACACAAATGGCGTGTCAGCAGCTAGCAGGTTACTTAAAGGTTTTGCAATTTTCGAAAAATCCTTGATAAACCTTCTATAGAATCCTGTATGCCCCAGAAAGCTTCTGATTGCCTTAACATTGGCAGGTGGTGGTAATTTTCAATTACCTCTACCTTTGCCTTATCCACCTCTATTCCCCTGCTTGAAATTTTGTGCCCAAGGACAATTCCTTCAGTCACCATAAAGTGACATTTCTCCCAGTTTAAAACCAGGTTAGTCTCTTGGCATCTTTTCAGGACAAGTGATAGGTGGTTAAGACAGGAGCTAAATGAGTCTCCATATACTGAAAAGTCATCCATGAAGACTTCCAGAAATTTCTCTACCATATCTGAGAAGATAGAGAGCATGCACCTTTGAAAGGTTGCAGGTGCATTGCACAGACCAAAAGGCATCCTTCTGTAGGCAAACACACCGGAAGGGCAAGTGAATGCTGTCTTTTCTTGGTCCTGGGGATCTACTGCAATTTGGTTGTAGCCTGAGTAGCCATCCAAAAAGCAGTAGTAATCATGACCAGCTAGTCTTTCTAGCATTTGGTCTATGAATGGTAAAGGAAAATGATCCTTTCTGGTGGCTGTATTGAGTCTTCTGTAGTCAATACACATGCGCCACCCTGTGACTGTCCTTGTAGGAACCAGTTCATTTTTTTCATTATGAACCACTGTCATGCCTCCCTTTTTGGGAACAACTTGGACAGGGCTCACCCAGGGGCTATCAGAAATAGGATAAATAATCCCAGCCTCCAGTAATTTAGTGACCTCTTTCTGCACCACCTCCTTCATGGCTGGATTTAGCCTCCTCTGTGGTTGAACCACTGGTTTGGCATTATCCTCCAACAGGATCTTGTGCATGCATCTAGCTGGGCTAATGCCCTTGAGATCACTTATGGACCACCCAAGAGCTGTCTTGTGCGTCCTCAGCACTTTAATCAGTGCTTCCTCTTCCTGTGAATTTAAAGCAGAGCTTATAATCACTGGAAAAGTGTCACCCTCTCCCAGAAATGCATATTTCAGAGATGGTGGTAGAGGTTTGAGTTCAGGTTTGGGAGGTTTATCCTCCTCCTGAGGAATTTTCGAAAATTCCTTTACTTCCTCTAGTTCTTCTTGATCAGGTTGAGCATCTTTGAAGATGTCCTCAAGCTCTGATTCCAGGCCTTCAGCCATATTGATCTCTTCTACCAGAGAATCAATAATGTCAACGTCCATGCAATCATCTGGTGTGTCTGGATGCTGCATAGCTTTCACAGCATTCAACTTGAACTCATCCTCATTGATTCTCAGGGTTACTTCCCCTTTTTGTACATCAATGAGAGTTCGTCCAGTTGCTAGGAATGGTCTTCCTAGAATGAGAGTTGCACTCTTGTGCTCCTCCATTTCCAGTACCACAAAGTCAGTCGGAAAGGCAAATGGCCCAACCTTGACAATCATGTCCTCTATTATGCCTGATGGGTGTTTAATGGAGCCATCAGCAAGTTGGAGGCATATCCTGGTTGGTTTGACTTCTCCAATCAACCCAAGCTTTCTGATAGTGGATGCAGGTATTAAATTGATACTTGCTCCAAGATCACATAAAGCTGTCTTGGTGCAAGTGCCTTCCAATGTGCATGGTATCAGAAAGCTTCCAGGATCTTGAAGCTTTTCTGGTAAGCTTTTTAGAATGACTGCACTGCATTCTTCAGTGAGAAACACTTTTTCCGTTTCTCTCCAATCCTTCTTATGACTTAAGATTTCCTTCATGAACTTAGCATAAGAAGGTATTTGCTCAAGTGCCTCTGCAAAAGGAATCTTTATTTCAAGAGTCCTTAAATAGTCTGCAAAGCGGGCAAATTGCTTATCCTGTTCCGCCTTGCGGAGTTTCTGAGGATAAGGCATCTTGGCTTGATATTCTTCAACCTTAGATGCTGCAGGTTTATTCCTTACAGAAGTGGTTGAAGAAGCCTTTTTAGAGGGATTACTGTCAGCACTCTCAGGTGTCTGATCCTCCCTTGGCGTTTGGATGCCAGAATTGGGTGGAAAATGGGCGTTTAACGCCAACTTTCCCCCCCTTTCTGGCGTTTGAACGCCAATATTCCTCTCTGGGCTCTCACTGTCCTCAGAGGGATTTTGAACAGTGGTTTGGTTGTCCTCTGTCAATTGTTCCTTGTTTGGCTTTTTGCTCTTTTGAGCAGTGTTATTCAAGGTCTTCCCACTCCTCAATTGAACTGCTTGACACTCCTCTGTTATCTGTTTAGATATTTGTTGTTTTGCTTGATTCAACTGTAGTTCTATGCTTTTATTAGCAACTTTAGTTTCATGGAGCATCTCTTTAAATTCTGCTAACTGTTCTGTCATCAGGAGTAGTTGTTGATTAAGCTCCATTATCTGTTCTTGAGGATTAGAGTCAGTGACTATTGTCATGACTTCCTCTTCTGGAGAGAACTCATTGCTAGAGTACAGATATTGGTTTCTAGCAACAGTGTCTATAAGCTCTTGAGCTTCTTCAATTGTCTTCCTCATGTGTATAGATCCACCAGCTGAGTGGTCTAAAGACATCTGAGCTTTTTCTGTAAGCCCATAGTAGAAAATGTCTAACTGTACCCACTCTGAAAACATTTCAGAGGGACATTTTCTTAGCATACCTCTATACCTCTCCCAGGCATTATAAAGGGATTCATGATCCTCTTGTTTAAAGCCTTGGATGTCCAGCCTTAGCTGTGTCATTCTCTTTGGAGGGTAAAAATGATTCAGGAATTTGTCTGACAACTGTTTCCATGTCCTTATGCTTGCTGTAGGTTGGTTATTTAACCACCTTTTAGCTTGATCTTTTACAGCAAATGGAAACAGTAATAGTCTGTAGACATCCTGATCTACCTCTTTATCATGTACTGTGTCAGCAATTTGTAAGAACTGTGCCAGAAACTCAGTAGGTTCTTCCTGTGGAAGACCGGAATACTGGCAATTTTGCTGCACTATGATAATGAGTTGAGGATTTAGCTCAAAGCTGCTTGCTGTGATGGGAGGTATACAGATGCTACTCCCATATGCAGCTGTAATGGGGTTAGCATAAGACCCCAGAGTCCTCTTGGACTGATTAATTCCACTTAAGTCCATAATGGACAAAAGGGAAATGAGAATGATTGCAAAGAGATAAATTTTGTTTGTTTTTATTTTTTTTTTTGAAATAACCGAAAAAAAATACAATAGAGTAAAATAAAAGGAAAATAAAATAAAATTCGAAAATTAAAAATAAAATAAGATCAAAGCAAATTGAGAACTGAATCAATTAGTGAAAAAAAAGATTTTGAAAACAGCAATTAAGAAGATATGATTGAAAAATTTTTATGAAAAAGATTTGATTTTTAAAAAGAGGAAAGAGAAAAACAGCAAAAAGACACCAAACTTAAAATTTTTAGAAATCAAACACTAATTTTTTCGAAAATTTTAAGAGAAAAACACAAAGAGGACACTAAACTTAGAACTTTTGTGAATCAAAAAGGGACTAAGAACAAGAAAAATTCGAAAATCAAAAGAAAAACAACAGCATGCAATTGACACCAAACTTAAAATATGAAACTAGACTCAACTAAAAGACTCTAAACCAACAAAAATAAAACAGTCCTAATCTAAGCAACAAGATAAGCCGTCAGTTGTCCAAACTCGAACAATCCCCGGCAACGGCGCCAAAAACTTGGTGCACGAAATTGCAATAACACTTTTGCAATCCCGCACAACTAACCAGCAAGTGCACTGGGTCGTCCAAGTAATACCTTGCGTGAGCAAGGGTCGATCCCACGGAGATTGTCGGCTTGAAGCAAGCTATGGTTATCTTGTAAATCTTAGTCAGGATATCAGAAATTATCAGGATTGATTGTCAAAAGCAAAAGAACATGAAATAGTTACTTGTACTGCAGTAGTGGAGAATAGGCTGAGGCTTTGGAGATGCTCCATCTTCCGAATCTCTGCTTTCCTACTGTCTTCTTCTTCAAACACGCAAGTCTCCTTCCATGGCAAGCTGTGTGTAGGGTTTCACCGTTGTCAGTGGCTACCTCCCATCCTCTCAGTGAAAGCGATTGCATATGCTCTGTCACAGCATAGCGGAATTCATCTGTCGGTTCTCAATCAGGCCGGAATAGAATCCAGTGATTCTTTTGCGTCTGTCACTAACGCCCCGCCCTCAGGAGTTTGAAGCACGTCACAGTCATCCAGTCATTGAATCCTACTCAGAATACCACAGACAAGGTTTAGACCTTCCGGATTCTCTTGAATGCCGCCATCGGTTCTAGCTTATACCACGAAGATTCCGATTAAAGAACCTAAGAGATAATTACTCAATCTAAGATAGAACAGAGGTGGTTGTCAGGCACATGTTCATGGTTGATTAATATCATGATCATCATGATTCTCATTATTAATCTCACAATCATCATCATTCTCACTTAGCATCTTGTTCATTTCATTCAATTTTACTAACTCAACCCATTGGGCTTTATCCCTAACTCTTCCATCCTCAATTCCATCGACTCTAGACCCATATCGAAGTTTATAAAGGTTTAGGAGGCTAAAAGAATAGTTAAAAGTCATAAAAACACATTTTTCCAAATTCTGGGAGTGTGCATATGCATACATGTGATGTGCGTACGCACAGGCTGAAAACTTGGGTGTTCACGTACACATGCAAAGGTCCGCATATAGATAAGGTGAAAATTTTGTAAGTCACGTACGCATGGCCCCAATTTTGGAGCATGACGCGTACGCATGTCAAAGGTAGAATCTATTATGTTGCAAAAATCTATTGTTTAGTCTAATTTTCAAAACCTCATAACTTTTTCCACAAAATTCCGTTTTCAACCATTCTTAAACCGTTGGAAAGATCGATAAATGAATTTTCATAAAAATCTAATTTTAAAAGTTTTTCAACTCCGAAGACTGAGTTACGACCCGTCAAAATTGGCTAAAAATATATTTTTAGAAAAACACACATTTACCAATTTTCTAATGATTCACTAGCCTCAATCATTTTCAACCAATAAAATAAACCCATACCAACAAGTTACATATTCACACACAACTAAGTCCAAATCTACTCCTTTTACACATTCCAACTCAAATACATCCATTCGACATTTCAAAAACCTCATTTTCCACTATTCCATCCATCAATCAAATTCTCATACATTACATACCAATTCATTGAATCTCATACATTATCACACTATTCAATCATCACTTACTATCCTTACCTTTTTCCGACCTCCGGTCCAATATTCATCAAATCAATACACATGAACTCATAATCATATAATTCACTATCCAACACTAATTCCAATCAATCCAACAACAATACATCACCCAAAACATCAATTATTATATCATATCTTCTACACGTACCAAATCCATCTTAATACTTAATTCAAACCTAATCCTAGGGACATCTAGCCTAGGATTTCATACCATATGATACGGTATTTAAATGAATCTAAAATTGTACCTCTTGTAGTCACAACAATTTGATCCTTTTTTGTAAATTTTCCACCAAGCACTAGCTCCAAACTCCACCAAAAGTTCCACAAGCCAATTTCAAGTTTCCAAGAGTACCAAAATCTCATCCAATAACTCTAACACAACCAATATCATACATACATCAACCTATGATTTATAAAATGTAGTAAATCACAAGGGTTAGTGATTTCTTACCTCAACCCACTGAATTTCATGATGAATATCACCAATGGCTCATACTGGAGCACTCCTAAACAACCAAAATCACAAGATTTCTTTAAAACTCAATCCAAAAATATGAAACGGAGAGAGAAACGAAAAATAGACATGAGTTTCGAAATTTCTTATCAAAATACCTAGATAAACTTGAAAAGGTCGTTGAGAGCGACGCGTGGCTGTAAACGGCTCGTCAATCGGAGCTCCAGAGAGAAAGTTATGGTGATTTGAAGTTTGGGAAGCTAGGTTTTGTTTCTCTCTTCTCTCTATCCGCCCCTCCCTCTCATTTATAGGGTTAAATGAGCTTCAATGCTCATAAATGATACTTATATACCTTAGGCTTAGGTCCCACTTGGGCCTGATTCACATATATGACCTGTTGGCCCAATTATGGGACAAAACCTTTAAGATTAGCGTTTTAAATCGCACTTTAGATATGTTTACTTTCTAAATCATAAATTCTAACTTTTTAATCTTTCTTACTAAATATTAGTTTTCTTAGCTGTAGTACCGGACAAATCTCAACTGGTACTGTTGGTCAAATTTTCAGTTCGGATTTTTACTCAGAAAACTATGTTTTCTGACTCAAAAAAATCCACTGAGTCCGAATATCATATCAAAAATACCAAATTATGATTATTATATTTTAAAATCATTCTCGCCCATTTTTAATTTATTTCTTAATTTACCTACAATTTGACCGGGTTTTACAATTATTTTCTTTAAAAAACTGAAAATACTTTTTCTTAATCTTACATGCACATATAACCAAATTCAATCTCAATCCTCATATATATATATATATATATATATATATATATATATATATATATATATATATATATATATATATATATATATACACACTAGACTTCTTAGACAAGTAACTGACAAATATATATACATATATATCATTGCAAGTCATGCTTCCTATCCCTCTTGCAAGATTATAAAGATAAAGACGAGGAAAATCTATAATATATATATAATGCTAAACAACACATCTAAATGCGTAGAAGGAACTGCTTTAAAACTCTTCGTCTGTCCTGAAAAGGGAAATCTGTATGGGATGAGAACATCGTCCTCGCTGGTTGTTAGTAGAGAATTTTTAAGAATCGTCATAAGAGGATATATATAAGAAAAGAATTGATTTCAACTGTAGTGATTATCGTTCGTCTTACAAATCTATTCAAAACATTAATAATTAATTATCCAAAAAATCAAAATTCACTTCTTTAGTTAAAAGAATTTCAAAACTCAATCAATATCTCATAACATAATCAATTTCAACCTCCGACTCAACATATAATCAAATTTCATTACGGCTGATAAACCACTATTTTATGGTTTATCTTATGCTCAATTGAGTGGTTTTTATCACCTCTTTACTCACTTATTCATACAATTCGCATGCTTTACATTTTTCTTCCTGATTTTGTGCTATGATTGAAAATATGCTTCTTTGATCTTATATTTGCTTGTTATTAATACTCTCTATTACCATTAGATGCCTTGATATGTATGTTAAGTGTTTTCAGATATTATAGGGCAGGAATGGCTTGGAGGATGGAAAGGAAGCATGCAAAAGTGGAAGGAATACAAGAAGTTGAAAAAGTTGTTAAGCTGTCCAGCCTGACCGCTTCGCACTCAAACGGCTATAACTTTAGCTACAGAGATCCAAACGACGCGGTTTCAGTTGCGTTGGAAAGCTAACGTCTGGGGATTCGATTTAATATATAATATGCCATAGTTGCCCTGACGCTAGGCGACGCGAACGCGTGATCCACGCGAACATGCCGTATCTGCGAACTTCAATCCGCGCGGCCGCGTGGGCTACGCCTTCGCGTCATTTGGCCGCAACCTGTACGGACCAGAAAGCGGTGGAAGTGACTTCTGGGCTGTCTCTGACCCAGTTTTCGGCCCAGAACACAAAGATTAGAGGCTATAAAGTGGGGGAATGCATCCATTCATAATCATGCTTTTTATAATTCACTTTCGATGATTTAGATCTAGTTTTGAGAGAGGTTCTCTCCTCTCTCTCTCTCTTTAGGATTAGGATTTAGGATTTAGGACTTCTCTTAATTTTAGGAGTGACTCTCAATCCCAGGTTCAATATCCTTTTGCTTTATATTTATTTCTTATTTTCAGACATTTGAATGCTTGCTTGTATTAGTTATGTTGCCTATTTGGCCTATGCCACTTTCATGATGATTTTCTTATTTAATGATATTTGAGGTATTTCAGTTTAATATTGCTTTATTTACTTATGCCATTGATTCTTCCCAATCTGAAGACGCTTTTATTCCAGTAGATTTAATTTCCTTCCTTTTGGTCTTGGTTAAGAAATCAGTAACTCAGGGGTTATCTTAGCTCAACATAATTGATAATTGTTATTTTGCTAATTGAACTGAATTTCAATAATCCCAACCTTTTCTTAAGAAATAAATAGGATTCGAAGGTCTAACTAATTAGTCCCTTGACTCTCCTTTGCTTTAGCAAAGGTTAACTAAGTGGAATTAAGATTCAACTTTTATTATTATTGCTAAGAATAACAAAGTCTGGACTTCCAATTTCTCATACCTTATCAAAAGTTTGCTTTACAGTATTTATTTATTCTAATTGCTATTTAAATTAATTGCCATATTCACTCCTCATTCTTGAAACCCCAAATTTACAATCTCCATAACCAATAATAAGAACATACTTCCCTGCAATTCCATGAGAAGACGACCCGAGGTTTAAATACTTCAGTTATCAATTTATTTAGGAGTTTGTTACTTGTGACAACCAAAACTTTTGTACGAAGGGATTTCTGTTAGTTTAGAAGTTATATCTACAACGCGAATATTTTTATAAATTCTTTACTAGCAAAAATCCTAATGTCAAAGTGGCGCCGTTGCCGGGGAATTGCAAACGTGTGCCTTATTATTGGTTATTGTAAATATTTTTTAAAAAAAAAATTTTCTTTTACTTGTTTATTTGTTTCTCCTTTTTTCCCCTTATTTCTGATAACTACTATGAATTCTCACCCCTCTCGCTTTGAGTTTGGTTCTAACTTTGTTGAAGGAAATAGAAACCACAGCAGGAATATGCATCAAGGTCAGACCAATCAAGGATGGGTGGAGCCAAGAGGATCTAATCAACCCTTTAGGCAACAACACCCTCCAAGATATCATGGACAACGACTATTCTACAATGCATACCCAGTTGAAAGATTTGGTGGACCGCCTTGTAACTACCAACAAGCCCTACCCTGTGCTCAGAGACCATCCTCTCGACATAACTTCGAACCATCACACTCACAAGCTTCTTTTTACCATTCACTACCACATTATCCTTATCCGCCCCAACGCCAATCCAATTACTCCCAAGAACCACCACTCTCCTACGCACCATGTCCATATCCATCAAGCCAAAAATCACAGGTTCGCTTCAAGGAATCAGTAAACCAGTTCAATGCAACCCTTCATCAACTGGAGCAAGCAATAAATCAATTATCTTCCAGACGTTCAAACATTCAACAGACTCCCATGGCTTCATGTGGAGAATCCAATGAAAAACGCAGCACGAAGAAGACACTAGAGACTCCAGTGGACAGCATAGAGCATAACTTCGTACTGGAACAAGTAGAGGACGCTGTCATTGCAGAAGAAGAAGAGTTGGTTGAAGATTTAGGAGATGCCGAACCACCACTTGAATCCAGAGTTGTGGAGAACTCTGTCAAGGATGTTACAATTGATGCTAAAGAGGATGTTGCGCAGCTCCCAATGCAGATATCTTATGAAGAACTAGACAGAATTACCCAAGACACATGTTTCCTTGATGATGATGATCACCAGTCAATTCCTCCTAGTGATGAACTTGCACCCGCAAGTGAATTCTTTGAGACAGAAGAATCTTCCCCAAGTGAATACGAAGATGATGCAGAGGTCAACTTTTCTCAACCTCCTAATTATGACTCAAGTGATGAGGAAGACATGGAAGACTTTGACTAGGACATGGCTGGAATGGAAAAAGTTTACAAAGAAGTGGAGGAATTCACTGAAGACCACAAGGGAGTAAAGCTTGCAGAACCATTGGAAACACCTATCCCAAGGCCACTACCACCCAATACAAACTTCAAGTGGGTAAAATCCTTAGCTTTTATCTTTACTTTTCCTCTTGAATATGGTTTACTTGAAACAGATGGCCAGATTAGAGCTCTTTGCGGCTTTAAGAGCAAAAGGGAAATGACTCGCACTCAGAGCTGGTATGCAAGGTTCAATAAGGTTTCACACTTCAATTTGAGGTGCAAGGATTGGTGTCAAGCTCAATTGCAAGGATCTCATAAGCTAATTGGTCAGTGCAGTGAGAATTCAGACTAGTCGTCACCCGGCTGGAAAAATGCAGATCAAGACAAAGATGGGTGTAA
The DNA here is from genome assembly GCF_014773155.1 of Arachis stenosperma. Lineage (NCBI taxonomy): Eukaryota > Viridiplantae > Streptophyta > Magnoliopsida > Fabales > Fabaceae > Arachis > Arachis stenosperma. Next base: position 49,231,113 of record NC_080378.1, on the reverse strand, counting down.
AAGTAGAGTTTGGGATCCTGGAATATATCCCGACATTCAACACTCCGGGAGCCTTGAAGCCTTTTTGAACTCATGTAAGGGCTTTACATATCTTGTTTGGGACCCCAAAGGATGCTGGCATTCCAAACACTGGTGGAGATTTCTGGACGAATTCAAGCACAAGCCACCATAGTAGGAAGCTCATCAAATGTCCAACTTAAGGACTTTAACTAAAAGTGCTAGGTGGGAGACAACCCACCATGGTATAATCGTTCCTTTTCTATTTTACTCTGTTTTTGACTTTTATTTAAACCTGGAATTTTTCATAACATTTACATTAAGCATTGCATTCTGCATTCAGTTAAAAAAAAAGGAAAACATGCACGCGACGCGACAGCGTCGCTGACGCGTCCGCGTCACCAGTGCGTTATGAAGAAAAGAAAGTTGGACAAAGAGTCTTGCGAAAGCATGGCTGGAGGCGTGGCTGGAGGCGTGCCTTTGGCACAAATTGACCCACGCGACCGCGTCGCTCACGCAACCGCGTCATGTGGAACTTTGGCCTCCCACGCGATCGCGTCACTCACGTGATTGCGTGGCCCTGTAAATCGACGTAAAAGGGTGTATGGCCGAAAGTTGAGCTGGAATTGGGCTGGACTCGTGCTAGCAGCACAAGCCCACTCACGCGAATGCGTGCCCCAAGCGTCCGCGTCATATTGGAAATCAGGCCATCCACGCGATCGCGTCACCCACACGACCGCGTCACCCTAAGATTTGGCAAAATGAGTTTCAAACAGAGAGTTGCGCGAACACGAGGCTGCACTCGCGCCAATCGCACAAATCAGGCCATGCGTCCGCATCGCCTAAACTTATTACGCCCCACGCGGCCGCGTCACCCACGCGACCGCGTCGTCCGCGTCGCACAACCTATCCAGATTAGTGCCAATTTTCTTATCTTTTCTTCTCTAACCCTAATTTTTCTATCTTTTCTTATTCTATCTTCGTCCTTTCTTACTTACTCCTTCTTCCCTCCTTTCCCTTCTCATTCTTCTTATCTTTTATTTTATTTTACTTAATTTATTTGCATATCTCATTCATTGCATCTTAATTTTGTGCATATTTTTATTTTCTTTTCTAACTTTATTATTTTTCCATTGGTGTTAAATTTTCTTATTCAACTGTTATAACTTTTCTGGTGTTATCTGGTGCTTAGTGACTTGTTTACACTGTTAGGTCATATTATTTAAATCAATGCTATTCTTTTATGATATTTGTATTCCTTTTTGCATTGACATGAGCTTATACGGTCTTTCATTACCCACACTCTCATCCCCTATGTTTCAAATCTTGCACCACTGTCATGCCATGGCTTCTATTATTTTCTCACTTGCATGTTGTAGCTACCATGTAATTGAGACCCTTATTATTTGGCATTAACACCCATACTTTATTTATCTTTATTTCTGGGTTACTTTTTCTTCTTTTTCCTCTTCTTTCAGGATGGCCACTGAGGAAGGGAAAAAGAGAAACTTCTAAAATGGGAGACAAACAAGTCCATCTGCACAATATTTCGAGAAAAGTGTCAATTGGAGAAACCCGTCCACTTGCACATCTCCGTATGCACCGAGGACGGTGCAATCTTTAAGTGTGGGGAGGTCGATACCGAGCTCCATGGGTTAGTTACTCTTCTATCTCAACACCAATGGTTTATTTTCCTTGTTAGTTATTGCATTTGCATGTTTGATTGCATATTTTACCACTTGGTTGAAGTAATAAATTTCTTTTCAAGACTTTATTTTATAATATTTCACTAATTTAAATTGAAATTTTTTGTGTTAAATTTGTTTGAAGTTGTATTTGGAACATGGTTTTTGAGCCAAAGAACACACAACTTGTGAGATTTTAAGCTTATTTACATGGTTACATTATTTAACCATAAATTTTTATTCTTGTATGTTTTCTTCTCTATAATTGTAATCTTTGCTTTGTTCCATTCTATATGTCCAATATTTAATATATTTACATGCTTGCATAAGATTGAGGCCATTGTTTGATTTTAGCTCACTTATCCCAAAATTAGCCTACATTTTACATCACCCTTGTTAGCTCCCTTGAGCCTTTAATTCCCTCTTATTCTATAAACCACAACACTAGCCTTAAGCAGAAAAACAAATTTGAAATCCCAAGTTGAATCCTTGGTTAGCTTAAGATAAAAAATTGTGTAATTGTTTAAGTGTGGGAAACCTATTGGGAACATGGATGATAAAAACAAAGGGTGGAAAGTTGAAAAGAATGAAATAATTTAAAATAAAATTTTTGGGAAGCATGCTCATGTGAAATCAAAATAATTGGATTACCATGTGCATTAAAAATATATATAATTCAGTATTTGAATAAAGGGGATACAAAAGAATTCTCCAAATGCAAAATAAAGCAATGCACATGGGACAAAATTAAAACTAATGCATGAGCATGTAACATCAAAAGTGGGAAAAACATGGGAGAATAGGTAAAGAAGCTTTGCTTTACAAAGTATGTATGTTAGGTGAGATCTTAGACTAATCAATGATTCACTTAATTAGCTCACTTAGCCTTATATATATATCCCTACCTTCACCTCAGCCCCATTACAACCCTGAAAAGACCTCATGATATTTGCATTAATATACTAAATATTTGTTGATTGGTTAGATGAAGAACAAAGTTTTAGAAAGCATGATTAGAGAAGAGTAGATAGATTGACCCTAGACACTTGAGAGATTTGAGCGCATATACACTACCAGTGAGGGTTCAATGCTTGATTCTATGTTCCCTGCTTTCATGAGCTATCTTCTTAGAAGTTTACTTGTTTTCACTGTATGATTTGAATTAGTGAAATCTGATTTATGTTTGTCTTGGAGAACTTATTTATTTTTAACTAAGTAGGTAGAAATATTTTGCATTTAGTTGCATTCATAGGTTGTATCTCATACATTCTATCATTCCTCTTCATCTCTTTATAGTTTCTCTTGAGCTTAGCATGAGGACATGCTATTGTTTAAGTGTGGGGAAGTTGATAAACCACTATTTTATGGTTTATCTTATGCTCAATTGAGTGGTTTTTATCACCTCTTTACTCACTTATTCATACAATTCGCATGCTTTACATTTTCCTTCCTGATTTTGTGCTATGATTGAAAACATGCTTCTTTGATCTTATATTTGCTTATTATTAATCCTCTCTATTACCATTAGATGCCTTGATATGTGTGTTAGGTGTTTTCAGATATTATAGGGCAGGAATGGCTTGGAGGATGGAAAGGAAGCATGCAAAAGTGGAAGGAATACAAGAAGTTGAAGAAGTTGTTAAGCTGTCTAGCCTGACCTCTTCGCACTCAAACGGCTATAACTTTAGCTACAGAGGTCCAAACGACGCGGTTCTAGTTGCGTTGAAAAGATAACGTCCGGGGCTTCGATTTGATATATAATATGTCATAGTTGCTCTGACGCTAGGTGACGCGAACGTGTGATCCACGTGGACGCGTCGCATCTGCGAACTTCAATCCGCGCGGCCGCGTGGGCGACGCCTCCGCGTCATTTGGCCACGACCTGTACGGACCAGAAAGCGCTGGAAGTGACTTCTGGGCTGTCTCTGACCCAGTTTTAGGCCCAGAACACACAGATTAGAGGCTATAAAGTGGGGGAATGCATCCATTCATAATCATGCTTTTCATAATTCACTTTCGATGATTTAGATCTAGTTTTGAGAGAGGTTCTCTCCTCTCTCTCTTTAGGATTAGGATTTAGGATTTAGGACTTCTCTTAATTTTAGGAGTGACTCTCAATCCCAGGTTCAATATCCTTTTGCTTTATATTTATTTCTTATTTTCAGACATTTGAATGCTTGCTTGTATTAGTTATGTTGCCTATTTGGCCTATGCCACTTTCATGATGATTTTCTTATTTAATGATATTTGAGGTATTTCAGTTTAATATTGCTTTATTTACTTATGCCATTGATTCTTCCCAATCTGAAGACGCTTTTATTCCAGTAGATTTAATTTCCTTCCTTTTGGTCTTGGTTAAGAAATCAGTAACTCAGGGGTTATCTTAGCTCAACATAATTGATAATTGTTATTTTGCTAATTGAACTGAATTTCAATAATCCCAACCTTTTCTTAAGAAATAAATAGGATTCGAAGGTCTAACTAATTAGTCCCTTGACTCTCCTTTGCTTTAGCAAAGGTTAACTAAGTGGAATTAAGATTCAACTTTTATTATTATTGCTAAGAATAACAAAGTCTGGACTTCCAATTTCTCATACCTTACCAAAAGTTTGCTTTACAGTATTTTTTTATTCTAATTGCTATTTAAATTAATTGCCATATTCACTCCTCATTCTTGAAACCCCAAATTTACAATCTCCATAACAAATAATAAGAACATACTTCCCTGCAATTCCTTGAGAAGACGACCCGAGGTTTAAATACTTCGGTTATCAATTTATTTAGGGGTTTGTTACTTGTGACAACCAAAACTTTTGTATGAAGGAATTTCTGTTAGTTTAGAAGCTATATTTACAACGCGAATATTTTTATAAATTATTTACTAGCAAAAATCCTAACGTCAACGACCTTTGACCCAAATCAAATTAACTCTGCCTCTGGCCCAAATCTAGTTAAAACATGGCCTCTGGCCTAACTCAAATCAAATCACCATCAAAACTCAATCTCAAAATAGAATCAATTACCGACATCAAACGGTACAAGGCAAATACACTCAGAGAACAATTACAGCCAATACCACATCAGGAACAACCCTCAGTGTTACCATTGCCAGCATAAAGGATCTCTCAGTTGTTCAAGTATAGACAAAACAATACAAGAAAAATACAAATAGAGAGAACAGTTACAGCAATTAGTTCAATTAGCATGTATATACAATTATTCAAATAGGCAAGCCAAATACAAGATGCATACCCGAACAAATATACACAAATGCAAATGATGCATACCTGTCCTATGGCCAATGAGCTCATCTGTTGGCTATACAGCCAAATTCGACATGTCCGGTGGCTAACCTTGGATAGTTCCTCAATGCGCGCATCCCCAAAGCTCGTATTCATATTCGTTGATTAATATCCATTGGGAGAATCATCTGGGAAGGTATAAGGCTTCAATTCCATCCTGGAGCAAGCAGGACAAAATCACAATTCTTGCATCTATTCAGGAAGCTCAAATACCAACCGAGAGCAAGTGAGACAAAACCACAATCCTTGCATCTACCCCGGAAACTCAAATACCGACCGAGAGCAAGCAGGACTAAACCACAATCTTTGCATCTACCCCGAAAGCTCAAATTTGAAAAATCTCTTTTAAAAAGCAAGTTAAATCCATTCCTCTTTCATAAAACTCCTTTTCACCAAATCAAAAGTCTCAAATTAACTTCATTAATCCATTCTTCAATTCCATTTGAAATTTTCAAAAGCATAACTCTTAGATTTGAATCAATTGCGTAAAACTCACTTTCAACTTCATTCTCAAGTTTAATAACTTCCTAAAAGATCCAAAAATCATTCCTTTTCACCATTCAAATTCTATAAATTCACTAAAACTCCTCAAAATGTAACTCTTTAATCAAACTCAAAACATAAGTCTTTTCATATTAAATCGAACTCAAAATATAATTCTTTTCTTAGTAAATCAAACTCAAAATAGTATAATTATTTTCTTAATAAGTCAAACTCAAAACAAAACTCTTTTCGTAATAAGTCGAACTCAAATCATAACTATTTTCTCAATAAATCGAACTCAAAACATAATTCCTTTCTTAATAAATAAAAATCAAAACATAATTCTTTTCTCAATAAATTGAAATCAAATAATATAATTCTTAAATCAAATTTTCTTTTAAATAACGCTTCAAACAAAGTCTCAGAGTTTTATAAAAATTTCGACAGCATCTCTAAAATTCGGACTTTGCCATCCTTCAAAGATTTCAACAACCAAACCAAACATCTCTCAGTCATTCAAATCACTTCCAATAAACTATTATCACAACAATACCAACTCACTCAAGGGATCAACAAAGTCTAGAACTCAAGCAACCAATCTCATCAATCACAATGCAAACTAACTTCAACGAAATCAATTCATAACTCAGAATTCTCATCCTTCTCAAACAGTTTCCAAACCAAACAATTCCTTAATATAAACGTATATAAATTAGATTTTTAACGCAACTCATTTCTTAATATAAATATACCAATCCAATTTCCAAATCAAGCTTTCATTAACCATCACAACGCCAACTCAATCAATTAAGAATTCAATCAAGTAAACAATTACATTCTTTCAAAATAACTCAATCAATCCATAAGATTCACATAATCACCAAAAATATATTTTTACATCAATATCAACTTATAATAATTCTTGACAATAAAATGAGTTTAAGGAAAGCGCCCCTACCTCGATTGTCAAAACTTTAAAACTCTAAAACGTGTCAAAAACTCGTTTTTCTCCCGGCCTGCAACAGCTGCAGCCGTAACCGCAACTTAAAACGTGACACGAAATAACCGAAACTCAACCCTATTGCAATAACATCACAAAATATCAGCATAAGATAACAGAAACTAATATCTCAATGGTTCTGGAAAGAAATTACTTATTGCATTTAGAAAGTAACAGAGGAATATAACGGCAGTGGCTCCGGTGACAACTCCTCGCAACCACCGTGTCGTTTTCTGGTACAGAGACGTGGTTCAGTTCACTGATGATTTGGATTTTTGACGGTTTAGAATTTCACAAATGAATTCTCGTTGCAAGTATAGTTTCTAAACCAACAATAATCCTTTCATACAAAAGATTGTTTGTCACAAGTAACAAACACCTAATTTTATAAACCGAAGTATTCAAACCTCGGGTCGTTCTCCTTAGGAATTACAATAAAGTGCCTTGTTATTGGTTGTAAGTTATATTTGGGGTTTTTAGGATTTTTAGACAAGAATTATAAATGGCAAGAAAAGTAAACTAACAACTATAAAAGGCTCTTGGTAAGGTGTGAGAACTAGAAGTCACTACAAGAAAACACGTCTTTTGCCACGCTTTAAAAGCGTGGCGAAAAGCTGAAAAAGCGTGGCGATAGCTTTTTGCCATGCTTTTTGAGCTACCGCCACGCTTTTGAAAGGGTGACCTATCAAAGGGTGGCGGTTGCTCTATCGCCACGCTTTTTGCAGCCTATTGTAACGTTTTTTGTTTGCCACGCATTTTTACAAACTGCCACTTGAAAAAGCGTGGCTGTAGGTGGGAAATATGGCCACGCTTTTAAAGCGTGGCGATAGGTAGAGATACGGCCACACTTTTAAAGCGTGGCGATAGGTGGAGATACGGCCACGCTTTTATAGCATGGCGATAGGTGGAGATACGGCCACGCTTTGAAGCGTGGCGATAGGTGGAGATACGGCCACGCTCCATAGCAAAATATACAGCCACGCTTTAAAAGCATGGCGAAAGCCTTGTTAAATTAAAAAAAAAATTTCTTTTCGTTACTTGATCTTCATTGCTACACAATATAAATTTTCAATCCTTTTTTATTACCAAACCTACAAATATCGTATGCAACTTTTTATTACAAGACAAATCAAACAATAATTAGTGAGATATATAATTTACTATAATTGTTTTATACATTAAAAAATTATTACTCAAATACAAAATAAATCTCGAGTTCAAATTCCAAAACTAAAAACCGAAGAAAAATACAGAAACAATACAAGTTAGAACTGCTCATGATATATCAAATTACACTAATAGAGATTATCATCAACCTAAATACTTAGTAAAAGATCAAAATCAACCTAAAACTGCTCCACTTTGTGCATTAAGCGTTCAAGTTATCCATTCCAATACTAGCCTGCAGCAAAATATCAAGAACAAATTGAACCAACAAAAATGATATATATAAAAATATTATAAGAAATAATCTAATTTATGCATGTATTAACAATTCCAAATTAAACCAGGTTCACATTCTACTATAAAATACTGTTAGATTGAACCACAGATAGCCAGAAATTGAATTGAATGCTCACTGATTGGTAAATGCAAATCTAAAAGTACAATAACACGAAACTAAACTATGCTCAAAATACCAAACTAAATTATTGAACAACTATAAAGCAGATGCATTATTAGCTCTTTTTTCAAGCGACAAAATTATTTATTTGCAAAACCAATAAAGCAATAAGGTTGATGCAGAATGCTTAAGGTATACCGGTGAGGGAAAAAATCTGCATCCTGTTGAAGGATCCAAGAAAGCAGTGAGATCAACCATGTCTTCAAGTTTGAACTTTATGCCAGTCTCCTCTTCAACCTGTTAGAGGCACAACTAAGCCATGAAGAGAATTGGAGAGAGAGAGAGAAGCCTCACGAACTACAGTGCCAACGAAATCACCCTTGTCATCATCCAACATTCCAGCAGGCAATTCCAAAATAATTCTTCCAGTAGGAACCCTTGCCTGATAAATAAAAAATAATAAGCATAATATGGAACACTAGTTAAAATGTTTGAAAAAAAACATAGTTCTCTCTGCAAGGATCCAACATCTAAGAACCTGTTCAGTAAGGACAGCATAAGTTTCACCATCTGATTCCAGAAGTATCAACACAGTCACAGCAGGTCCTCTTGCAAATATATAAAGAAAGAAATCAGCATCAGGTGCAAGTGCACAGAAATTACAAGCAAAAGAGGAATGATGGATGCCTGAGAACATAAGGTAAGAAGCAAAAGATCCTAATAGTTGTGCATTTTAGATACCACATACTAGTTCATAGCCCCTTGCTAAACTTAACACAAGAAAATGGAAACATAGGCTGGCTTATAAATGTCAGCTTTAAATTTGAGAAACCCAATGCGCTTTCCAAACATGTCTACACCCTGTTTACACCAAAAAGAGTCCAACTAGTTTCGTTGATTTTGATTTGAGAACATGAATAAGACTAGAAGACTAACAGGTTAGTCAGTTACTTAAATTACCACTTAACAAGGCCTAATTATCAGAAATCATATCCACTTTTTAAACACTGATGATGCAATTACCTGAATTAGAACTTGTCTCAGAGCCAAGGTGCCATCAGCTAGAATCCCAATCTCACTTTGCAAGTTATGCAACCATTGCTTGAATAAAGAGGAATCAATAGCATTCCTGCAATGGAAAACAACAAAAACCAAACCAAACCACCACAAGTGAGACATGTTTTTTATATAGCATGATAACAAGAAGAAACTTTGTGCCTATCAATTCTCTTTTGCCATTACATCTCATGGGGACTTGTCAAAACCTAGCATCTAATTGAACAAAACCTCCAATATCTAATTTTAGTAGCTGTCAAAACCTGCAGGGTGTGAAAGAGGAAGAAAAGAATGCCTAAATCCATCTTTTAATATAATTATTCAGCACATTCCCTTCCTGAACAAACACACTGAACTTTCAACACACATCTCACCCTGAAATCAAAACAAGAACAAAATGTTAAAGAGTGTCATTATAATGTGTAACTTGAGTTTCTTCATTATTAATTCACTTAAGAGAAATTTGACCTTGTTATATACTATGCCCAAGAGAGCAAGGCTAGCAGCTTTATCTACATCAGCATCATCAAAGATTAGAAGAGGTGACTTTCCTACTAATTCAAGTGAAACTTGTTTCAAGTTGCTGCTAGCTGCAGCATCCATTATTTCACGGCCTACCTCCATCGAACCGGTGAAGCTGACCTGCACACACATAAAGCACAAAAATCAAAATATTAGCCGAGGTTAACTATACAAATCAAACAATGCTATAGCCAAGTTACATTGCGGTCAATTACACACTTAACTCGATACAATCAATACAAAGAATAAGAACTTAATTTGTAGTCTTAAACATTGCGGTCAATTACACACTTAAAGCTTAAACTTTTTGAAACAGAATTCAAAGAATAAGAACTTAATTTGTAGTCTCTTTGCATAACCTTCAAATAAATCAAAGCCAAAAAAACTTACTCAGCAATAAAGTTGGATTATCCAAACAGAGGGTAGTTAATGAAAAGCAAAATCAACATTACCTGGAGCAGATCAAACTGAACTCTCCCTTCTACAGCAACTTCTGTACTTTCTCTGGTTCCATACTGTCTACAAAACCATCAAGTAACATCGAGAAAGTGGTTGAAACAATTGACAGTGCAAAAACACAAATGGTAAACAAGATAGTTTTAAAAACACAAAGCTGAATACCTCTATCAAGAATACCTACCAAGAATTATAATTTTGGCAAGAGAATAATTAACTCGTAACCATTTGCTTTTGAGAAGGACAATTGTCAAAATGTAAATACCAAAACATTAATGTCAGGATTTGAGAAACCTAACAATTTAGCAAATTAAAACAACAATAGCCCAATAATTTAGCAAATTATCAACTTAATAGGTTCAAAAACAGAAAATCACAACAAAAATAAAAAATAAAAATAACAGAAGAACAACAGAACAACAACACAAGAACAATTAGCAAATTAACAAGTTCACACTAACAGTTAAAATTTACCAGGAGAACACTAATGCAAGTGGAATCATCATGCTAATATGTTTTCTACAAAGATGCTATTTGTGCAGCTAAAATTTCCTAATTACTAAGATCCAGTTATTCTAATTTCACATGCAATCAACTTACTAAGTTTCTAAAAGCTAGAAATGATAAACCAACCCGAAATATGGTTAAAGCATTTCATCAAACATGTTGAGTGCGGTAAACTTGAAACGAAATAAGAGAATTCAAAGCTTAGTATCAATGTGATAGAGAAGAGAACATAACTATTGTATACTTTAATTCAGTCTATGAAAAAAATCCAAACCACTGCCAAATCAAATAGTTACTTATTGTAATAGAAATAAGAAGTTGCAGAGTTTCAAGCAGAGTATTGGTGTTGTGTGAGTGTATTGTCTGGTGGTGGGTTTAGGGAACTCACGGCGGCGACAAAAGAGAGCAGTTCGACGGCTAGGTGGAGCACACGGGTTGGTCGCAGAGTTTGAAACAGGGCAACGTGGCTTCCAGACGAACGTGAACGCGAACGGTGAACGGCGAGTGAACGCGAACGGTGAACGCCGAGCAAACTTGAACGGCGAAGAACGCGAACGAAGATGACGGCTGAACGAAGACGCGAACGTTAACGGCAACCAACGGCGGCGGAAGCGCGGCTGAGCAGACAAAGACGACGGACGCCGAGCTCGAGGAAGCAGCTGCGATCGGTGACAGCGAACGGGGGTTGAAGACTTGGAGCACGAGGGAAGCTAGATAGACGGACGGGCGGCAGCAGTATGCCACTCCTTGCGGCGGCGGTGGTGTAGGCTTACAGTGTTAGGGTTTTTTGGCTGAGTTTCTGTGAATGAAAGAAACGGAGGGAGAAAGGGAGAAAGAAACGAAGGAGCTTCAGAACCAAGAGTGAAAGTAAGCAAATTTGGCAAAAACGACGAAGTTTCTTTTAAACCGGTTGGTTCTCTGTCCGGTTCAACCGTTCCTGTAGCTCTCTACGGCCACGCTTTTGAAGCGTGGCAGAAAAAAATATTTTGGCCACGCTTTTAAAGCGTGCCAAAAGAGTACTAGGATATGGCCACGCTTTGTAAGCGTGGCCGTAATGAAACCCTGTTGCCACGCTTTCAAAACGTCCTTGTTTCTCTCTATCGCCACGCTTTTGAAGCGTGGCAAAAAAAGCGTGGCCGTTTCTCTAATCAATTGCCACCCATACAAAAGCGTGGCCGTTGATACTTTTTGCCACGCTTTTGAAGCGTGGCAATAAAAAAAGTGGCCAAATCTCTAGTCTATCGCCACCCTCATAAAAGCGTGGCCATTGACCACTTTTGGCCACGCTTTTGAAGCGTGGCAAGAAAAAAGCGTGGCCATAGGCCTTTTTTCTTGTAGTGAGTCCTATCCTAGTTATCCTTCTCAATTGTGATGAGAACTATTCATTGCTACCACTTAGTTAACCCTTACTAAATAAAGGAAAGTCAAGTGGATGAATTGACTTGAGCCACAAGTTCTAGTCAACTCCCAAGGAAAGACTAGCTTTAGTGCACTCCAAACCAATTTAGTGCACTCCAAACCAATTAGCAATCTCTCCAATTATCAATCAACAAAGAAATTAGATAACTCAAGTGTCACTAATTACTCTACCTAGGCCAAGAGGAACAAAATCTACACTAAAACTAAAAGAGACATTTCAACAAACACATAAAGTGCAATAGAAGTAAACATTATTAAATGCAAGAATTAAAGGAATCTACAACTACAAAAACAAGAGATCAACAATAGAAAAGCAAAGAAGACACATTTATTATGAATTATCTCTTATTGAATTGGAAGAATGTAGAAGGAACAATACTAGATCTACAACAAAATATAAGAACAACATAAAGGAAATTACAACAAAAGAATAGAAGAAGGTTGAATGTAGCAACAAAGAATTGAGAGATAGAAGTGGAAGAAAGCAAAGATTAAAACCTAGATCTAAGAACTAAACCTAATCCTAATCCTAATTCTTGAGAGAAGAGAGAGCTTCTCTCTTTAGAAACTAACTCTAAACTAATCCTAATGAGTGTGAATGATTGGAATCCCCTTTGCTCTTCAATCCTTGGCTTTAAATAGCAGTTTAGGCGCCAAAGTTGGTTGAGATTAGGCCCCACAACCCTTCAGAATTCGTTGGCCACGTTTTCATTAAAAAAATCATAAACCAGCACCGACGCGTACGCGTCCATGGGGTGATTCGCAGGTGCGCGCAAGCGCCAGGTGCGCGCGCGCGTCCATGGGCGAGTTCAACTTCTTTGACCTTTCATGATTTCTCCACTTTGCATGCTTTCCTCTTCACTCCTTTGATCCATTCCTAGCCTTTTCAATCTGAAATTACTAACAAACACACCAAGGCATCTAGTGGAATCAAAGGTGAATAAAAATCATCAAATTAAGGGTCTAAAAGCATGTTTTCACATCTAAGCACAAATAAGGAGACAATCACAAAACCATGCTATTTTATTGAATAAATGTGGGTAAAAGATGATAAAATCTCTTAAAATCAATACAGGATAAACCATCAAAACGGGGTTTATCAACCTCCCCACACTTAAACCAAGCATGTCCTCATGCTTAAACCAAGAATGAAGCAAAGGGCATGGCATTTATTCAATGGAAACTAATTAAATGCAATCTGCCTATATGCAACTATCTAAATGAATGCAATTGCTTGGTCAAAATAAATCAATTCCCAAGAAGCATATATGCACAAGGGCTAAGGACTAGCAAGTCTAATCCACAATTGAATTGAGTTATTAAATATTTTTACAAACTTGCATGAAAATTATGATCATAGGTGAAAACATGTAATTGAGCATCAAACCCTCACCGGATGTATTTGCACTCTATTCGCTCAAGTGTTTAGAGTTGATTTACTCAATGCTCTCCTAATCATGCTTTCCAAGATTTGTTTTTCTTCTAACAATCAACAAATATTTCATGCATGCATGATGCATACAAGTATCATGAGGTCTTTTCTTTAGGTTGTAATGGGGCTAGGGTCAAGGTAGGATGCATATTTGGTTAAGTGAGCTTGAAATTTGAATCTTTGATAAGCTTAAACTTCCCACCTAACCTATGACATCCTATTCAATTAAGTTCTAACCTAACTACCCATTTTCACTTTTTTCACATACTCATGCATTTCCTTTACATTTCACAACACTTATGCATTGATTTTTATTTGAACTTCGCTTTGGGGCATTTTGTCCCTCTTTTATTATTTTTCTTCTTTTTTCTTTCTTTTTTCTATTTTTTTCTTTTCCATATTATTTTTCTTTTCTTTTTCTTTTGTTTTTCTCATTTTTTTCTTTCTATATACAAGAACCTCAATGCATAAGGTTTTACATTTGATCAATACATGAGTATGTACCCAATTCCTAATATTTCCAATTAATAATACAAAACTACCCTTTTATTTACCCAATGTCCCAAGGTTCCCACACTTGAATGATACTCACACACACTAGCCTAAGCTAATCAAAGATCCAAATTAAGGGACAATTATTGTTTTTCGCTTTAAGGCTTGTAATGTGCTAAAATAAGAATAAGTGGGTTAAGCGTAGGCTCAAAGTTGGCTAACAATGGAAGATAAAAGGTAAGGCTATTTGGGTAAGTGAGCTAAATGAAATGATGGCCTCAATCATATAAATGCATGAATACACAAAATAATGGACATAAAGAATCAAACAAATCAAAGATTACAATCATAGAAAGAGAATAATGCACACAAGAAGGAAAATAAGTGGTTATAAGATGTAACCACACTATTAGGCTCAAATCTCACAAGCTTGTGTTCTTAGCTCAAAAACATGATCCACAAGATATATATAATTCAAGCAAGCTCTATGAAAAGTTTTCACTCAAATCAATTGAGATGCCCTATAAATAGAAATCTTGAAAAGTTTCATTATTTTGACTAAGCTTATTGTGTATACATATGCAAAATTAAGAAGATGCAAGTAAAAATCCTAAAAATCTTAAAATGAAATGCAAAAGTGTTGGGATTAGAAATTTGTCACCCAAAATCGCCGACCGGTCGGACGACCTCCCCACACTTAAAATTTTGCACCGTCCTCGGTGCACTCAAATATGAGCAAGGGGGTACGGCGACTCTCTGGATTGCTATGTGTTCTTTCTTCCGCTTCCATGTGTGCTTGCGGTGCATTGTTCATGAAAAACAAAAATATAACACCATAAGATGAGAAGATATAAAAGCAAAGAAGCATACATTGTTGGAATGAGGTAGATCACTAGAAATGAGTGAGTGAATTAGTGTGACATGAATGACAAATAAGTGTGTGAATTCTAAATTGTGCGGTTTAGAACACACATTAGTATAAAGAGCTATGTCACAAAAGAAGCATGCACTTCACTTATCCTAGTGTGCTTGAGATGCTTTAAGTAAGCTTGTAAGGTAAGACAAGCATTAGAGAAGCATAAAAGCATTCAAGCTAAAGCATATATGGATGCATATGATTATGAAATACAATGCATTAAGGTAAATGCTCAACATCCATCAAGAGGTTGCCTAATGATAGAATAAGGCTCAAATCACATGGTGGCTAGCTACAACATGCAATTCAAAAGAGTCACAAGCTCGAAGGCAATTCTCATCACTTGGTATTTTTCAAAAGGTAAGCATGAAAAACTCAAAACCAAGTAGTAAAATATAACCTCAATCATAGAATCCAACAAAGATTATCTAAAATCATTCATGCTAAAATAGCATTTAGGCAATAAGGGGCAGCAATGTATAGTAAACAAAGTTAATAATCCAACACTTATAATGAAAAAGAGAAAATGAAATGAAAACTAAACTAAAACTAACTAATCGACTAACCAACTAACTAATTAACTAACTAAAATAAATGGTTATCAATGGTGTTTGGAAGTGTTGGATGAGGGGTAGGAGAAGGGAAGAAGAAAGGAGAAGGAAAGAAATAGAAAGAGGAGAAGAAACGAAATGTGGTGAAGGAAGGAAATCCGCACGTACGTGATGCGTGAGCATCTTGTCTATCTTTTCATATTGAATTTGCATCTAATTTGTTGAGTTTAATTAAGAATTAATTATATTTTAGCCACTATGGATGCTATTTTGAGTTTTGTGCAATTTTATTTATTTTAGGTAGCATTCGGAGGAATTTGATGAAGTTTCTGCAGAGAAAAAGAAGAAACCAAAGAGATGACCAGCGAAGACCGACGTGGACACATGGCTCACGCGACCGCGCAGAATAGAGAAATTGCAATGACGCGATCGCGTGTCTGACGCGAACGCGTGGACTAGAATATGTACAAATGACGCGATCGCGTGGACGACGCGGACGCGTCACATGCGCAATCTGCAATAATTCAGAAAATGCTGGTTACGAATTTTGGGCTGTTTTGACCCACTTTCCAGCCCAGAAAACACAGATTAGAAGCTGCAGAATGGACAAAGCAAGTGGTCCCCATCCATCAACTGAAAATCTGTTAATTAATTCAAATTTAAATTCAAATCTTATCTTTTAGGAAAGGATATTATTTTTATTTTAAAATATTAGATTTTAAATTAATTAGGATTAATTATAAATAGGGGAGACTTCTCTTATATTCGGAGGAGGAGATTACATTACATTAGAGGAATTCCATTAGGAAATTCTATACAAATTTACATCCTGAACCATGAGCCACTAATCTTCCATTGTTAAGGTTAGGAGTTCTGTCTATTTGTATGGATTGATTTTATTACTTTTTCTATTTTAATTTATGTTTTGGATTTATATTTAAGAATTGTTTTCGTTCTTTATATTATGAATTTGGGTGGAACGGAAGTATGACCCTCTTTCTATTTAAGTTCTTGTATAACTTGAAAAAGCTCTATACTTGAACAATAGTTGAAAACATATTCTCCTAAATTTTAATTATTTGGATTTAAGGGGATACGTGACATATAATCCCCTTATTTTTGGGTAATTAGAGTTTTTGTGGCAAGAAAACTGAAAATTGATTTTTACCCTCTAATTGGAATTAATTGACCAAGGAATTGGTAGTTAATGAATTTTAGAAGAGATTAGGAAGGTCTAAGGAATTAGGGTCTAGTCACATATAGTTTGCCTTAAATTAAATCCTACATAATTAAAATAGTTAGTAAGAAAAATTAATCTGGAAAAATAGATAACTCTGAAGCCTTAACTATTTTCTCTATATTTTATTCCCAATTTATTTATTTATTTTTCCTTTTTATATTTTGAATTCAAACTTAAACCTTTTGAACATCTCAAAACCCCTTTCTGCTTGCCTAACTAATCCAATCAATCAATCATTGTTGCTTAATCCATCAATCTTCGTGGGATCGACCCTTACTCACGTAAGGTATTACTTGGTACGACCCGGTGCACTTGCCAGTTAGTAAGTGTGGGTTATAAATTCCGCACCAAGTTTTTGGCGCCGTTGCCGGGGATTGATAGTGATTAACAACTATTAGTTGTTTGATTGCTTAGATTAGGCATTTTATTTTTAATTTTATTTAAATTTTGTTTTAAATATTTTCGAAAAAAAAATTATTTTTAATTTTATTAAAAAAAAAAATTTTTTGCTTTAAATTTTCGAAAGAAAAAAAAAGAAATTTTTTTTACGGTATTTTTTTTTTAATTTTTACTTTACGTTAATTTTTTTTTTCTTTTTCCTTTACATTATTTATTTTTTCCCTTTTCGTTTATTCCCCTCCCCCTTTACGCCGTACGCGTATTCTTTTTTTATTTTTTTTATTTATTTTATTTTCATAAATAAAATAAAATAAAATAAAATAAAATAAAATAAAAATATTTAATATTAATATTTTTCTTAATTTCTGATAAGTTTGGTGTCTCCTTAATTGTTTATTCTTCCTAGTTATTTTATTTATTGAGTTTAAGTTTCTTTTATATTCTTTCTTCTTTACTTGCTTGTTAACCACATGGTGCGTTTAATCCTGTTTGGTGTTTTGTGCTGAGGAAAAATAATGGAGAGAGATCACATGGGTTACTACTCATACCCGAGTAGTGATTCATATTATGGTGGATGGAGGAACTATCCAAATTTTGGTTGGCAAGGCCAAAACCAAAGAAACTTCAATGTCCCATGTTCCAACTACCAAGAACCATCATATTTCTATCCATATCAAGAGGCACCATCAGATATTGAGACTTCTCAGAAGAAAAGTGTTATGGAAGTAGAAACTCTTAATGCTATTCTTGCCCAGAACAAGCTTATGACTCAGCAATTAAGTCTACTTACTCAACAGATGAGTGACATGCAAGTTCCAACTATCAACACCCAACACCCAAATTTTGGGTGGGAAGAGCAACCTTAGAGGCCACAAAATTTTAATCATAGTTCTCAAGGTATTTTTCAACAGAATAATTTTAATAACCACCAGTTTCAGTCTTCTCAGCCCCAACAGAACAATGATTTGGAAGCAATCTTAGCAAGTTTTATGCAGGAAACCAGAGCCTCAATAAGAAACTTGGAAGTGCAAATGAGCCAAATAAGCAAGCAATTAGAAAAAGAGGAAGATGCACAATCCCCAATGCCCTTGGTAAGTAACGAAGACAAGATTGCATTAGAAGACAGCTACCAAGAGGAAAAGGTCGAAATTGAGGAAGCTTGCAAAGAAGTAGAAGAATTCACAGAAGAACACAAGGGGGTGGAGATTGCAAGACCTCTCCCAAAGCCATCACCATCCAATACAACATTCAAGTGGGTAAATTTCCTACCCTTAATCCTTATTTTCCCACTTGAATATGGGCTACTAGAGACGGATGGTCAGCTTGGAGCTCTTTGTGGCATTAAGCGTAAGAGGAAGAAGGTTAGTGGCAAGAGATGTCAAGCAAGGTTCAATATGGTTGCATGCTCTAAATTGAAGTGCAAGGATTGGTATGGAGCTCACTTGAACGGGTCTAGAAGGTTGCTTGGATGTCTCTATGAAAATTCAGATTGCTTGCCACCCGGTGGGAACAATGGTGATACACAAGAAGACGGGTGTAAAAGCAAGGTCTGGGACCCTGGAATTCATTCCCACAATCAACACTCTTGGGACTTTGTCACTTGCTTCAGCTTTTTCAAAGGCATTATGCGCCTAGTTAGGGTCACGTGACCGCGTCAACCTAATTGAAGCGCAATCACGCGAACGCGTGCCCCACGCGTCCGCGTCGCTTGCGCCGCCCAGATTTCTTTCACTCTCCCCCAATCCTAATTCTCTCTTATTCTTTTATCCTTTTATTTTTCTCTCATCATAATATTTATCTCTTCTATTTTCAGCTCTTATTTGCTTGAGGACAAGCAAACCTTTAAGTTTGGTGTTGTTGGACGCTGCGCTTATTGGTTTTCTGGCACAAAAGGGAGGCAAATCATCTTCACGGAGAAGCACAACCTAAAGAATAAAGCGACCGCTAGGATAACTAAGGTGGTTGAGTTCCTTTCATTTTTATTCCTCCCCTCTTTTTTCTATGTTATGTTTTGGCTTTCTGCTATTTTGCTTTGTTTGTTGCATGATCTTTTATTAGTTGGAATCATAGGATTAGTTTTCTTTTAATTGCTTTAATACTGAAAAGATGTTTCATGTACCACTCACTGAACTTGAATCCAAAAAGAAAAGAAAAAGAAGTGATATATTGCATGAGAAATTGAGTTAATTCCAAGAATAGTCTTATTTACTTAAATGTGGTGGTATTAATTGTAATTTTTGAATGCATGATATGAACATTGTATATTTGAATTTGAATCAAGGGATGTTGATGTATAAGGAATAGGAATTTAGAGAATTATTATGACTTCTCTGAAATAAACAAAAATTTAATTCTTGAAGCAAAAGAAACAGCAAAAAAATAATAATAAATAAATAAATAAAATAAAAGCAAGGTCCAAGGCTCTGAGCATCAATGACTAGGGAGGTCGGACATGATTAAAAGCTCAAAGAGTTGTTTCCCTAGTCATATGCTTGTGGTGTGACTGTGTCAAGTAATCCTTGAGACAAAACACTTAGAGTCGAGACCAAGTGCGTTTAACAAGAGTATGCCAAAGGCTTTGACTACCACTGTCTGGGAGAAACTGAAAGAAAAATCAGAACTCAAAGGGAGTTCCCCAGTTAAGTGCTTGTGGTGTTTTTGTGTCAAGTAACTCTTGAGACAAAACATTTAAAGTCACGGCTAGGCTCAAGGTGAAAAGCACCAAAGAAAATTAAATTAAAGTAAATGTTGCTGTGTTCAAGGATTAAACTGAAATGTAAAGATCAGAGAATTCATAATATCATCCGGATTCTAATTCCGAATGACAATAACATTCTTGATTCAAAGGAGAGTGAGATGCCAAACCTATTCAGGATTACAGTTATAAACCCCACTATAAAAGAGAGATGAGCCTAATCGAACTCTCATTCTCATGCAAATTCACATCCCGAGCCTATATTAGTTTTGGTTGCTTGAGGACAAGCAACAATTTAAGTTTGGTGTTGTGATGCGTGAGCATCTTGTCTATCTTTTCAAACTGAATTTGCATCTAATTTGTTGAGTTTAATTAAGAATTAATTATATTTTAGCCACTATGGATGCTATTTTGAGTTTTGTGCAATTTTATTTATTTTAGGTAACATTCGGAGGAATTTGATGAAGTTTCTGCAGAGAAAAAGAAGAAACCAAAGAGATGACCAGCGAAGACCGACGCGGACGCATGGCTCACGCGACCGCGCGGAATAGAGAAATTGCAATGACGCGATCGAGTGTCTGACGCGAACGCGTGGACTAGACTATGTACAAATGACGCGATCGCGTGGACGACGCGGACGCGTCACATGCGCAATCTGCAATAATTCAAAAAATGCTGGTTACGAATTTTGGGCTGTTTTGACCCACTTTTCAGCCCAGAAAACACATATTAGAAGCTGCAGAATAGACAAAGCAAGTGGTCCCCATCGATCAACTGAAAATCTGTTAATTAATTCAAATTTAAATTCAAATCTTATCTTTTAGGAAAAGATATTATTTTTATTTTTAAAATATTAGATTTTAAATTAATTAGGATTAATTATAAATAGGGGAGACTTCTCTTCTATTCGGAGGAGGAGATTACATTACATTAGAGGAATTCCATTAGGAAATTCTATACAAATTTACATCCTGAACCATGAGCCACTAATCTTCCATTGTTAAGGTTAGGAGCTCTGTCTATTTGTATGGATTGATTTTATTACTTTTTCTATTTTAATTTATGTTTTGGATTTATATTTAAGAATTGTTTTCGTTCTTTATATTATGAATTTGGGTGGAACGGAAGTATGACCCTCTTTCTATTTGAGTTCTTGTATAACTTGGAAAAGCTCTATACTTGAACAATAGCTTGAAAACATATTCTCCTAAATTTTAATTATTTGGATTTAAGGGGATACGTGACATATAATCCCCTTATTTTTGGGTAATTAGAGTTTTGTGGCAAGAAAACTGAAAATTGATTTTTACCCTCTAATTGGAATTAATTGACCAAGGAATTGGCAGTTAATGAATTTTAGAAGAGACTAGGAAGGTCTAAGGAATTAGGGTCTAGTCAGATATAGTTTGCCATAAATTAAATCCTACATAATTAAAATAGTTAGTAAGAAGAATTAATCTGGAAAAATAGATAACTCTGAAGCCTTAACTATTTTCTCTATATTTTATTCCCAATTTATTTATTTATTTTTCCTTTTTATATTTTGAATTCAAACTTAAACCTTTTGAACATCTCAAAACCCTTTTCTGCTTGCCTAACTAATCCAATCAATCAATCATTGTTGCTTAATCCATCAATCCTCGTGGGATCGACCCTTACTCACGTAAGGTATTACTTGGTACGACCCAGTGCACTTGCCGGTTAGTAAGTGTGGGTTATAAATTCCGCACCAGTACGCGCGCATGGCGCGTGCGCTTCGATGGCTTATTTCGAGAGTGGCGCGTACGCGTCATGTGCGCATGCGCGCAAATAGGTTTGTGCCAAAGGCACAACGTTGGCGCGACGCAGGCACAACTCTCTGGAAAAATGCATGGAGTGTGGAACTTCTCAATCCATGTGTACGCACGCATGGCCCGCGCGCATGGATGGTCCAAAACGCTAGATGCACGCGTACGCACGCAGTGCGCGTACGCGTGGATGGTGCTCTGTTTTTCAAAAATTTTTGCTATGTTTTTGCACCAATCCAAGCATTCCAAACCTCCAAACAGCTACCAAAATACCATAAAACCTTATTTAACATACTAAACTACCAATTAAACTCATTAAAATAATCAAAACAAGAATTTAAACTAATTCTACCAATATGTACAAAAGATAAAATGAAAAGAAGTTACCATGGTGGGGTGTCTCCCACCTAGCACTTTTATTTATTGTCCTTAAGTTGGACTTATGGGGAGCTTTTCTCAAGGTGGCTTGTGCTTGTACTCATCTTGGAACTTCCACCAATACTTGGACTTCCAATAAGCTCCATCATTCAAGATTAATATCTCCAAGCTTTGATGGAGTTCTTCACAAACTATGGGCTCCCAATGTTGATCCTCATGTGTTCCCGGATCCCATATTTTGTCTTCACACCCATCTCCAAGTTGATTATCATTAATCCATGTGGGTGGTAAGCAAGGTGAATTCTCAACAAAGTGACCAAACATCCTTCTAGACCCATGTACTCTAGTTATACACCAACCTTTGCTATCAAGCTTTGGACATGTGACCATAATGAACCTAGAATGATGCTTCCAACCACTAACCATCTCTTTTTTACTCTTAAAGCCACAAATTTTTCTAAGTTGACCATCCGTCTCAAGCAAACCATATTCAAGGGGAATAACAAAGCTTAAGTATAAGGAATTTACCCACTTGAATGAGAGAATGGATGGTGGTGGTTTGGGGAGAGGTATCTCCAATGTGCTTGCAAGCTCTACTCCCTTATTTGCTTCTTTGCCAATCTCCACCTCTTCATAAACTTCTTCATTCTCAATTCTTTGTTTATCAATTTCATCTAACTCTTCTCCATAACTCAAGTCATAAATGGGAGGTTGAGAGAAATTTACCTCCACATCACTTTCAAATTCATTGGGAGAAGGTTCTTCAAATTCAAAGGATTCTTCACCAAGAAGATTGGATGCATGATCTTCATCACCAAGGGAACTCAATTCTTGCTTCATTCTCTCCAAGTCTTCATATAGAATATGCCTCGGAGGTTGTGCACATTCCTCCTCAACATCAAATTTACTCTTCTTGGAGGGATTTTCTTTGATTTTAGCTTCCCATAGAAGTTCCGCATCTCCTAAGTCTTCAACCACTTCTTCCTTTTCTTCAATAATCATAGGCTTCTCCAATTGTTCTAATACAAAGTGGCATTCCTCATTTTCCACCGGAGTTTCCAATCTCTCCTTCATGCTATGCTCTTTAATCGATTCTCCACATGTGACCATGGGAGTGCTTTGAGTGCTCAAGCATTGGGAGGCTAAAATGCTTACTACCTTGGCCAAGGTAGCCATAAATTCTAGTGCCTCCCTTTGCATTTCTCCTTGCCCTTGAAGTATAAGGCTAAGGATTTCATCCATTAAGGATTGGGGTGGATAAGAGGGTTCATTGTCTTAGAGAAAGGGTTCATTATAGGAAGGTGGTTCTTCTTGGTAAGGTGGTGGTGTGTATTGAGGTGGTTCTTGGGAGTAGTAATCTTGGAATTGTGGTTCCATGTATGGCTCATATGGTTCAAAAAGAGGTTGGTATGGTGGGTAAGGATCATAGTCATATGGAGGTGTTTGTTGAAAATAGGCTTGTGAGTGTGGTTGAGGGTCATGTTGAGGATATGACTCATAGGCATATAGTGGTGGTTCTTGAAAATCACAAGGAGATTCACCATAGCCATTGGATTGATATGCAACATAGAATGACTCTTCTTCATAGTGCATTGGTGGAGGTTGTTGCCATGAAGATTGATCATATGTATATGGCTCCTCCCACCTTTTGTTATCTCATCCTTGATACATTTCTTCATTGTAATCTCCACTTCCTACAACATAGTTGTAATCACACTCATAGCCAAAATGAGAATTCATAATGGAAAGAGAAAACAAAAATCAAAAGATAATGGAAAACAAGAGAAATGAAATTCTACAACTAGCAAATAAAGCAAAAAGCAAGATATTCACACTATTCACATATGTACAATAACCAATAACATAACACCATTGCAATTCCCCGGCAACGGCGCCATTTTGATGATTTGGATTTTTGACGGTTTAGAATTTCACAAATGAATTCTCGATGCAAGTATAGTTTCTAAACCAACAATAATCCTTTCATACAAAAGATTGTTTGTCACAAGTAACAAACCCCTAATTTTATAAACCGAAGTATTCAAACCTCGGGTCGTTCTCCCTAGGAATTACAATAAAGTGCCTTATTATTGGTTGTGAGTTATATTTGGGTTTTTTAGGATTTTTAGACAAGAATTATAAATGGCAAGAAAAGTAAACTAACAACTATAAAAGGCTCTTGGTAAGGTGTGAGAACTAGAAGTCCTATCCTAGTTATCCTTCTCAATTGTGATGAGAATTGTTCATTGCTACCACTTAGTTAACCCTTACTAAATAAAGGAAAGTCAAGTGGATGAATTGACTTGAGCCACAAGTTCTAGCCAACTCCCAAGGAAAGACTAGCTTTAGTGCACTCCAAACCAATTAGCAATCTCTCCAATTATCAATCAACAAAGGAATTAGATAACTCAAGTGTCACTAATTACTCTACCTAGGCCAAGAGGAACAAAATCTACACTAAAACTAAAAGAGACATTTCAACAAACACATAAAGTGCAATAGAAGTAAACATTATTAAATGCAAGAATTAAAGGAATCTACAACTACAAAAACAAGAGATCAACAATAGAAAAGCAAAGAAGACACATTTATTATGAATTACCTCTTATTGAATTAGAAGAATGTAGAAGGAACAATACTAGATCTACAACAAAATATAAGAACAACATAAAGGAAATTACAACAAAAGAATAGAAGAAGGTTGAATGTAGCAACAAAGAATTGAGAGATAGAAGTGGAAGAAAGCAAAGATTAAAACCTAGATCTAAGAACTAAACCGAATCCTAATCCTAATTCTAGAGAGAAGAGAGAGCTTCTCTCTCTAGAAACTAACTCTAAACTAATCATAATGAGTGTGAATGATTGGAATCCCCTTTGCTCTTTAATCCTTGGCTTTAAATAGCAGTTTAGGCGCCAAAGTTGGTTGAGATTGGGCCCCACAACCCTTCAGAATTCGTTGGCCACGTTTTCATTAAAAAAATCATAAACCAGCACCGACGCGTACGCGCACAGCACGCGTACGCGTCCATGGGGTGATTCGCAGGTGCGCGCAAGCGCCAGGTGCGCGCGCGCGTCCATGGGCAAGTTCAACTTCTTTGACTTTTCATGATTTCTCCACTTTGCATGCTTTCCTCTTCACTCCTTTGATCCATTCCTAGCCTTTTCAATCTGAAATTACTAACAAACACATCAAGGCATCTAGTAGAATCAAAGGTGAATAAAAATCATCAAATTAAGGGTCTAAAAGCATGTTTTCACATCTAAGCACAAATAAGGAGACAATCACAAAACCATGCTATTTTATTGAATAAATGTGGGTAAAGGATGATAAAATCTCTTAAAATTAATACAGGATAAACCGTCAAAATGGGGTTTATCATTCACCTTCAATGTTGGCGGCAGAGGAACGACTGAACCATGTAGCGGCAGCCCTGACGGTGGTTCTGGCGGCCACAGCAACTTTTCTAGTAGCCATACATGACGTGCAAGAACCATTGCAGTAGCTGGGAGGGCGGCGGCCATGGCGGCAACTTCTGACGGTGATAGGAGCTTCGGCGGCGTTGTAGGTGGCTTCCCCCTCTCTCCCGTCGCGTCTTCTCTCTTTCCTCGGGCTTCTTCAGCAAAAGCAGCTCGAATGGCAGCGGTGACGGTTGCCCGGCGCGACAATAGAGAGCTCAACAACGACAGCAGCCGAAATCTTCTTCTCCTTTCTCACGACACTCTGCTCCTTCTCTCTCTCCCTCTGTTTCATGTGATGGCGAAGGCAGCTCGACGGAACGGCGGAGACGGCTCAGTGGAGGGGTCTCCCTTCCCTCTGCTCGAAAGATCGACTGCGGCATTCTCCCTCTCCCTCCCCTTGGCCGGCGAACTCTTCTCCCTTTCTCGTCCCTAAGCCCTCTCTTCCCTCTTTTCCTTTTTTTTTCTTTCTTTTCTTTTGTTTGGTTTTTCGTGGGTAAGTAAGGTTAGGGAAGGGGTGCGGCCGTGTGTGTAGGGGTTGAAAGATGTGAGAGTGTGAGTGTTTGTAATACTAGGGTTAGGGTTTGTTTTGGATAAAATTAGGTACAAGGATAATTTTGGTCATTTTAATGAAATTAGAGGTTATAGAGTAATTGAAAAGTAATCTAAATCCAACATTAATATTTGTAAAAATATTATTTAATTATCAACTTACAAATTATTTTTAAATAAACACTCTAATTCAATAATTAGAGAGTAATCAAATTAATTTTCTTTAAATTATAAAATAAAGTTCAAAATCTAACTATTGAAATTAAAGCGTATAAAATACTCATTATTTTCAATCACTAAAACTTTAAATCAATAATAGAAAAAGTATTTAATTAATATAAAATTTTCTAAAAATATATTCTTGAATAAATAAAATAAATTATAAATAATTTATTATTTAATTTTTAAAAATCTGAAATCTTACATTGAGACTACTATAATGTCATAAAAAATGAGGAGGTTTCAAGCTCTTTTGGTTTAGTTATAAAATTTTTGAAGCAAGATTATAAAATAGGTTTTAAATCTATATTCAAATACAAGGCAATCAACTTCTAAGAGTCACAACTCAGTCTACAAAGCTTTGAATTATATGAGACTAGATTGTAGTGAAAGTTAGATGCAGCTAGTGTTATAGTATCAAATATTTAATATTACATCAATTGTGTGATTTGCTGTAAATTTTTAAAGGAGGGTTACTACACTAGTTTTCATGAATTATTTTGTATAAAATAAATCCGCTTACACAACTTTACCTAACATCCTAGCCTTGATAATGATACATGCAGGGTTCCAACCTTGATAATAATTACGATATAAAATTCATTTGAAATAGGAGGGGATCTTCCCTATTAGTGGTGGATCACTCCAAATAGAATAGTCTGTCGATAACATGATTCCTTGGGATCACAGGGATTGATGATCCATCCTTACTGAGTCATAAATACAAAAGGGGCATGGGGATAGCAGGCATGGGAACTATCAAGCATCTGCGGGATGAACCTGTGGTGATGGGAGCTGTGGATGAGGTTCTCTGAGTACATCTATCACGTCACTTTAATAAACTTACCGATATGAAGTATGACAGGACTAAAGACCCCAAGAACACTTAACCATCTTTGAGGCGAAGTTAAACTCTGAGACTCCAGTGGATGTCGTCTGATGTCATACTTTCCTAATAATCTTGTCTATCCGGGCAATCAAATGGTTCAACTCATTTTCTAAAAGGACGATATCATGTTTTGCCTACATCTTAAAATGTTTCCTAACAAACTTCAAAACTAGGATGACCAAAGCAAAACACTTGATTACCTTCCTAAGGGTTACCAGCACCCAAAAAAATCCATGAGGAAGTAATTAGACCATTTTAATGATGCATGCCTCAAGATTAATGGGTTGACAGACGTAGTGGCGAGTTTAAGCTTCATCAATGGGATCTAAAATGAGAATTTTCATACACACTCGCTTTTGCCATAACTTAGATTAATAGCCAAGGATTTCCACTAAAATTTGACTTTTTTTCTTACCTTTGAATCCTCCATACTTCCAGCAAATACAAACAATGCATACATCTACCACAACAAGATCACAGTTATTTCAAGAGTAAAGACCCAATCCGGCCCTTGTCCATTTTCACGAAGGACAAAGCGATCTCTGTCCAAAAAAAAGGGACACTTTGACCCTCAACCTTTTTATTTTGGTACAATACGATCCCTCTGTTAAAAAATTCATTAAATAATGATAAAAATTAATTTTGTAGGAGTTTTATTTGTATTTTGTGGGAGTTTTAAACCCCCACAAAAATATTTTTAACAATATAACTAATACACTACTACCATTATCTTTTTTATCCTCATTATTATCACTCCTACTTCTATTATTTTTATTGTGTAACTATATTTTATCATCATCATTATCTCTTATATCGTCATTATCACCAATACCAATATTATCAACATTAAAGTTCTCTTCTTTCATTTCTTATTCCATGTTATTTTTTTCCTTTAAAAGGTATTATACTATAATTATTTATACTATAATTATTTCTTTCATTTCTTATTCCATGTTAACCACCAAAAACGTCCCCGAATTATTTAAACACCGACAAAAATACACCCGAATTTTATTATCGACAAAAATGCCTTTAAATAATTTTAAAACGCAAAAAAAATGCCCAACAGTAAATATATATTTTCAAAAAATACCTTAGAGATTGAATTTTGATGTAATTTTTTGCAAGCATCATTAGAAAAATGATATATTATTATTCTTAAAATTTGATAATTTTTTACTAAGTATATATTTTGTTTGTAATTTTTTAAAAGTATTATGGGTTATTAACAAAAAAATTATAAAAAATGATATACTTAACGAAAAATCACCAAATTTTAAGTATAATAAATATCTCATTTTTCTAATAATTATTGCAAAAAATCATATCAAAATTCAATTTCTAATATATTTTTTGAGAAATACATATTTAATGTTAGATAATCTTGCAAAAAAATTAACATTAAATATGTATTTCTCAAAAAATACTTTAAAGATTGAATTTTGATATGATTTTTTGTAAGCATGATTAAAAATATAAGATATTATTATTTTTAAAATTTGATGATTTTTTGTTAAGTATATATTTTTTTGTGATTTTTAAAAAGTATTATTGGTTGTTAACAAAATAAATTATAAAAAATATATATAATTAACAAAAAATTACCAAATTTTAAGAATAATAATATCTCATTTTTATAATCATGCTTACAAAAAATTACATCAAAATTCAATCTCTAAGGTATTTTTTAAAAATATATATTTACTGTTGGGTATTTTTGTTATGTTTTTAAATTATTTAAAAATATTTTTGTCGATAGTAAAATTTAGGGGTATTTTTGTCAGCGTCTGAATAATTCGGGGATGTTTTTGGTGGTTAACCCATTATTTTTTTGTGGCATCATTTTTATCAATGGTTTTTTTTCACTTAACCACCATTGATGAAGGAATTTTTTAAAAACAAAGTTATTAATAGTTTGTGGAGGTTTAAAACCCCCCACAAAATACAAATAAAACCCCACAAAGCTAATTTTTATTATTATTTAATAATTTTTTTAACGGAGGGACCGTATTGTCCCAAAACAAAAAGGTTGAGGGTCGAAATGTCCCTTTTTTTTTGGACAGGGATCGCTTTGTCCTTCGTGAAAATGGACGAGGACCGGATTGCGTGTTTACTCTTATTTCAAATAGCACATAAATAGTCATTTAAGCAATCCTAAATAATTATACACACTCAAATATAGGAGTATACATGAGTCGGGTGAAACCGAGTTTTTCTAACTCAGACTCGCCCCTAAATATACACCGGGTCTATTTTTTAGACTCTAACCTGGTCATAAATCCGATAAAATCTAAATATTTTTTGCCACAATTATACCGGGTTCAAATCGGGTGAAAACCAAGCCTTTAAAGTTTTAACAATAATTTATAAAAAAAACTTATTTATAAAGAAATTTATTTATAATGCACTTATTTATAAAGAAGAAACTTGTTACTGAGAAGTTGATATTCCTATTTGAACTTAAATTTGTTCATAAATTCTAATTTGATACTTCTTTGATCTATTTTCTAATTCAACAAGTGTGATTAAAAATAAAATAATAAATTTATAATTAATGTAACATAATATTGGAATTAATTTAAAGTATATATACTTTTTTTAGTTCTCTTAGGGTGCACATGAGTCGGATGAAGCTGGGTTTGCCTTGACCCGGTCCCGACCCTAAATAATGACCGGATTTATTTTTGAGATCCTTACCCAACCCTAGACCCGGTGCCATTAAAATGTTCAGGGCTGGATCTTCGAGCCGGATCGGACCATCTACACCCCTACTCAAATACAACAAATATTGCACTTGATGAATGTCTATTCTAGTGAATGAATAATAAAATAAAGGCCAATACTATAGTACCTATGAATTTTTGCCTAACTTATTTTTTGTAGTAAGTTTTAATTTTCTAAAAATTATTTATTTTTATATCTTTTAAATTAAATAATAACTTTTAATCCTTTAATAAATAAGTACCACCTTTTAGGCACCATAACATTCACCTAAAATAAATTTTAAGAAATTGAAAAGGCTTTTGACAATAAGTCTTTATTACATTTATATTTTCTTATGATTTTTTTTTATAAAAACAAGACTATTTTTTAAAAGAATATTTATTATCAATTACTTAATATTACTGTAAACAATTCTAATAATTAGATTTTGTTTTTGTTTTTTCGAAAAACTTTACTGGATCTATTAAAATATATTTGTTACGATATTCTAACCATTGAAAACAAATATATATAATAAAGAGTATATAGCCAAATAGATTTCCAAAAAATTTCTTTACGACACTTTCCTTCCTAACTAAATTTTATTACTCACGTACGATATCTATAATTTCAACCAAAATACACTTCGAAGCATAGCCTAGTGGCTGATCTCTGGCCTCCGAAATAGATCTGCACTAGGCTCGATTCCATATTGTCTGTTAGCGTATACATATGAGCAAAAAACTTTACATAACATATAAAGTTTTTAACCTTTTTGAAGTGGAATAAAAATTCAGACCCAAAAACAAATGGTGGAATAAAAACTTGCGAGTGCTGGCACTAGCTGATGGGTTACATTTTCTAGCCCCATTTCTCAGAATAAACTGGTGGATCAATAACTTCAATAATGTGCATGCAGAAACTGAGTGAGTAATGCCTTATTGCTCCATTTTGAGTTTCTTGCACTTACAGCAGTAGCTAGAAAACTTTGTTGCACAGTAAGAGTTCAATCTAGTCTTCATCTACAATTCGAAGCTGTTTGGCACGTCGACGAGGACCACACCCTGAATCTAAAGAGAACATTATAAATGGGAAATCAGGAAATGAATTCAATATACTAAGTTTAACTCTGTATGACGTAAAGTTAAAATTCTTTAGAAACTTATTTTAGTTTTTTTTTTCCTCTTAAATACCTATATACCCATAAAAAAAATTTCTCCGAAAACATCACACTTTCTATTTGGAAAAAAAAAAAAAAAACAATGAATTCGTCACTTAATTCATTGAGACCTATTTTGTCTTATTACTCTTGTTGTATTGATAATCTACGGGGTAAAGGTATTCCATTTTTTTCCCTTTAAGAAGCTTCTCTTCACATGCTTTTTTCTTTAAAATAAACAACTATAAATTTCAAACAAACAAATTACACATTTAGAAGCAAAAATATTGGTGTTGGAGAAGAATTCATCTTGAGTAATTGATTTGATTCGGTCAGAAAAGAAGAAATTACGAATTCTCTGGTAATTATTGGGGATCCAAGCTGGATTTCCCTCACAAAAATTATACTATTTATATATATGAACATATTTGTGCCCACCATAAACCAGCAGATATAGAATGTATAACAATGAATGAAATTTTGATATTAATAACTGCCCTGCCAACTAGTGAGACTCATTCACTTAAATTACTTTTTGAACAATAGATATGAAAAAATGTCAAAGTTTTGCACACTAATAATACATAAAACTTAAAAGTATAATAATATAACATCTCAATAGTATTCCTAAATATGCTTCTCAAAAGAGTTTATTTTGAAGTCTTAAAAAGCATTTATTTAAATTTTTTCCCCATGCAGGAACTAGAGGACGTTTAAGAGAATCAAGAGACAAAAAGATAAACCATTTTTCAGAAATCAATTATTTGAATTATCGATTGATATATAAATATATCTGTTTAAATAAACTATTATTTTTATCCATAACAATTCAATACACTAACAAATTTATCCATAAAAGAAGTTAATTTTGGAAGAACAAAGGATGACCTCCATACAAGAAAAATAGCATACATTAATTTCGGTCATAAGTAGATCTATAGGCATTTTGATATTTCCATAGATAATTTGTTTATTACGGGTAACTTTTATGAGTATAAATAATATTTTAAATAATTATCTAAATCAATCCTTAAAGTTTTTAAAATCAAATACTTCTACAAATTTCAAAATACCCAAAACAACCCCAATATGTATTTTCATTGGATAATACAATCTCATCCAATTTGATCCAAAGAATGAAGTAGAAAACAGTTTCTAACAATTTTTAAAAAAATTTAAAATAATCCCTATAAAAATTTAAAAATTCCAAATTAAACAAATCAAATTGGAAAAAAAAAACTGTATTGTTAGAAACTTGTGTATTTTAAAATCTAAATAGACAAAGCGTCCCATATTAAAATTTTAAAATAATTTAAAACAATTACAACAGTCGTATTGAT
Organism: Arachis stenosperma; assembly: GCF_014773155.1. Classification (NCBI taxonomy): domain Eukaryota; kingdom Viridiplantae; phylum Streptophyta; class Magnoliopsida; order Fabales; family Fabaceae; genus Arachis; species Arachis stenosperma. The sequence goes on along the minus strand of NC_080378.1, from coordinate 49,198,914 downwards.
CATGGCATAACAGTGACAACAGGAAACCCAAAATGAAAATAATACATAACTGCCGAGCCATAGTACACAGCCAAAATAATGATACAGAAATATATGGTAGCACCAAGGTTCTGAAAATCGGACCAGTCATCAAACTATTCTAGTCATTGATTTATTGGTTTACTAGTCCAACCGGTTCAACTGTAGTCTAACCAAAAAACCGTTTTATAATAAAATTTATATATCAAATTTGGGGACTTTTGTGATCCTGTTTTATGGAAGCAACCATAAACACATATATAGGAGGGAAAATTAGAACATGATATGATGATGATAATGACGAATAAACAATTACTAGCTATGATTTCCATGAGTATTCATATAGTAAACCTAACAATTCTTATAAAGCACAATATACAACAATAATTTTTCTGTGAAACTCATGAAAAGATACTGCTACAAAATTTTTGCTATTGTTATATCTCAAATTCTCAAATAAAATCTATTTTGTCACGTATCATTATCAAATTTCAGCTCCCTCAAATTCTCAAATGAACTGACTCATTCAACTAATATATACTAAATGGGTGAAATATAGATAATCAGTGATCAGATCAGTTCAACTTTGTTCAAAAGACAGTGACATCTCTTTAGATAAAACAAAAGTGTTACTACCAAGAAGTACATTATATAATCATCCATCAAGTTCAAATTCACAAACATAAAGGCTAACCATCGCCACACTTGACAAATAACCTTAAAACAATATAATATAATCATTTCAACACAAAGTTCAATTGCAGTTATTTTCAACAATTTCCAGCAATCATAGGTAGAAGTAGAACCCATATAAAGGTGACATTTGAGTTTTTAAAAAAGGAAAGAAAAGAAAATCTAACTCAAATGTCAACCCTAAACCCAAATAAAAGTATCACACGCTGAAATAAACTTTCAATCTAGCAATAACAGGCAATCATCAAATTACACAAGTGCCAGAGCACATGATAACTCCAAAACCTGTGGCACCAATAAATCAAAATTAATTTTTGGCTGCCTCTAATACAAACATCCAAATATGAATGATTATGTTCCAAATATTACCCTACTTTCAGCTCAATCTGACACATTCTGTTCTGTTCCATAGCATCACAAAATACTAGCACCAAGTAAAATACATCACAATCAAACAAAATAGAGAACCTAACAAGCTACCTTCAAATAAACATTGATTCATAGAAGAAAACAAAATCACAAAAGCAAAGCAAATTATATTGGGTATACATCAAAAATTGTCTCTCGTACAAGAAAATCAAGGCTCCAGAATGTCAAGTAGTTCATTCTTTCATAAAGTAACAAGGTTTAATCATACGCAAGCAAATTAGTCAAATTAAGGCTCTATTAGGGTAGAACATATCAAAGAGATTAAAAGGACGAAGACAAAGAACGCGGCTTAGCAGACGGAAGACGATGAACGCCGAGCTGACCTCGAGGAAGAAGCTGCGATCAGTGAGAGCAATCAAAGGTCGAAGACTTGGAGCACGCCAAAAGCAATAAGAGGGAAGCTTCTGAGTGCAACGGATGGCGGTGGTGGTGGAGGCTACATGGCTAGGGTATTTTTTGGTTGAGGGCAGTGCAAGGTTCTGAATTTTGAAGGAAAGAAAAGGAGAAAGGGACTGGGTCGCTGGAACAAGGAAGGGATCAGATTGCTTTTTTGTTTTAAACGAAACATAAAACGGCTACATTTCATTAAACCATCCGGGTCCCGGTTCGGTCCGACCGGACAGGAACCGGCCGGTTCAACAGTTTTCAAGCAGTTTTTGAAATGGCAGTTTCTCCTGATGGACCAAACCGCAGACTTCTGGTTCCCGGTCAGACCGGTTCGACCAGCCGGTCCAGTCTGGTTTTCAGAACCATGGGTAGCACTGTAACACGCAAAACATGGGATCCACAAATGTACAATGTATTGTGTTCGGTATACTTTAGCACCAGGTAAAATTTACCCTCCACTTCTACCCTCCAACCAAACATATCCTTAGGGAGAGTTTGACGTGGAGTGAAAACAAAAAAGGGAAGTTTCATGGATTAAGCCATATATAAAATTACATATGAAATTAATCTATAAAAAATTTCTCCCACGTTTTTGAACCCACACGAGACTCACCATTAAGAACAACTCTCAAAACTAGTTTCTTCGCAATATAGCATCAAACTATAAGCATATAACTGAATGTTTGAATCACAGTAACATTACCAAGTCCAAATCATACACAAACAGTAATAATGAACATAGAAACATGATCAATGCAAATTTTCGAAGTTCAGTTAAATGTTTTACAATATAAACAGTTACTAAAGCACAACCTGAAACAATTATTATACACATGAGCTAAGATATTCCACACTGAAAAAGCTAGAATTAACAAGACGGATAATACACGGCGGCAGAACCATGAAAAAAATAAACATCAGGAGACAAAAAATTGAATTCATCTATCTACTGGTCAGTACGGGGTTGCAAATTAAAGCACATACACTTATCTTTCATAGCTTCAGATTCACTTGCATACTCTTTGAATCTGTACTCTTCCTGCTTAAACGTGGAAGGAACCTTTCCCTGACTGTAGCATTGGTTACACAAACTAAAATGAGATTTTATCTCCTTGAACCGGGAACCGATAATTGGGTAGCGACAAACAGCACACACGCTGTTGCCATGTCGATTTCTATCCCCTGCTTCAAGCTTCACCAGAGTAGGCATGATGCCAAACCCCCAATCTGGATCATCAAACATAACAAGAAACTCGGAGAAAGACACCATTGAAGTATCCGATTCTCCATGAACTTCCATTAATTCACTAACCCCTTGTGAAGGAACATAAATAGCCCTTAACAACTTGATATATGTTGTAGCATCAACTTTCCTAACGCTAGCACCGTCTTCATTCATGGGACGCCAAACAAGAGCATCAAAGGCAACCCTTTTGCGTCTTTCCGGAGGACCGCCACAAATAGGAGCTAGAATGGCAAAAAACATTCCCAGATCCACTCTGCCTGAGCCACTTTCATCCAAAACAGAAAGTATCCTCTCATTTATGGCTTTTACTGCTCCTTGAAAAGTCTCGGGCTTTAAAAAATTAAGTAATCTGTGAAGAATTTCTTCCAAGTTTGGCTTCCGAATGGACTTTTCTGGAACACCACTTCCCGAATACGACACTGGCACATCATGTTCACTCATTTCCTTCTTCAAAAGCTCCACACTGCAACGATTTAACCTAGAAACCCTCTGAAGTGCTCTGATTTGCAAGGCAGTTGCTAATTCCTGCCTCACAGTAGTCTTGTCTCCAACAACCTTGAACTTGGATGGTTCAACTTCAAGATACGTTGATTCCCCAGAAGAACCTCCATTACTTTTTGTCTTCTTTTTCTGCAGCTGCTTCAGATGTGCTATTGCATCGTGCAACTCAACCCTATTCGTCATTTTCAGCGCTTCCTTCAAAGATTTCTTGGCTTCTTCATTCTCCCCAGCTCCCAGCAATGACACCGCCTTATTCAGCTGTGCTCGCCAATGATTTGGCCAAACGGCTAAAACCCGAGTGTACATCTCTGAAGCCCTCTGGAACCTACCAAGATCCATATAAAGCCCACCCAAATTGTATAGAGCATCTACATGACCAGGCTTCAAATCAATAGCTTTCTGAAACACCTCAATTGCCCTCTCATCGTCATTCATGGCATGCAAAGCCGAAGCCAAGTCACAATGCGCATCAGCATAATCAGGCTTCATGAAAATTGCTTCCTCCAACGCCTTCACAGCAGCCCTATACTCCCCTACACCGAAAAGTGCACTACCTAGTAGCTTCAATGCTCTAAAATGAGTGGGACAAAGAATTGCAGCCTCCCTATAATATTCACAGGCACTCAAGACCATACCTTCACCTTCCAGCGCAATCCCAAGGTTGACATAAATCTGCGGTAGCAAATAGGCCCACTGATTCCCGCCTGCCTCAGCTGCCTCCAAAGCCAACAGGTACTCCTCCTTGGCCTCCCTGTACCTGCCAAGAACATACAAACAATTCCCAGCCCTAAAATGTGGCCTCACATCAACAGGCTGCAACTCACAAGCCCTCTTGAAACTCACCAAAGCCTCCTTGAACAACTGATGCTCATACAAAACTCGCCCAATCGCCATGTGTCCATCAAATGCCTCTTCCCTTGACCTAGCAGCATCTGCCCTACCCCTCAAACCCCCTAATTCCTTCAAAAACACAGCATAATCATGTCCTGATTCTTCCCAAAACACCCTTTTCTCCGAAATCTCTGCGGAAGGCCCCAATTCCCGGGACCAACCGGCATCTGAATACGCATCAAAATTCTCCCCTTTCAATTTTCCATCTTTTGCCTGCTTCGTCCTCAGCCTCTTAATTAGAATCTCCAAATCGTCCACAATCTTCCAAGTGTCGTCGAACACAATCCCGTGGTTTGGCGACACGGCCCAAGCCGCCGTCCGTTGCTTCTTCTGCGTCTCCACCGCCATCCTCTCGTCTACAATGGACGAAGACGAGGCCTCGGACGCCGCCGCCGCCGAGGAGCCCTTAGCGGCGGCCGCAGCCTCCTCGAGGTTGAGCTCGAGGCCGAGTGCGTCGAAGTCCCTATCCACGTCGCCGGCACCGTCGTCGTAGGTTCGGAGGAGGCCCTCGTAGGTGAGCCCCTTATCTCCGTCAATGAAATCGCCATAGGTTCGGAAAACCTCGTCGAGAATGGCGTTGATCTGTTCGTCGCTGAACTTCACCCTAGGGTTCACTGCCACAACAAGCGAAGCCATTTCCTCCCTATTGAGACCACCGTCGCTGTTCGCGTCGAATTGCTGGAAAATTCTCCGAACCTTCTCGGATCTCGTGCCCCTCGTCGCCATTTCCACAGCCTCCAAATTGACACTTGGTGGTTGTTACGGTATTTCAGGTGGTTTTGGGCTAAGAACAGAAAAAACCCTAATTCTTTTTTTTTCCCCAATTTTCCTAAACTGGAACCCTAATCAATTTGTTTAGGAACATTTTTGGGATTTTGGAGGGTGATGGGCTGAAAAATCGTTACTTGTTCATGATAATCATGATGGATGGTGGGTGTGGGGGGTTGGGGAAATCCGAAAAGGGAAAGAGGGGCCAACATTGAAGGATGCGATTTTTTTTTCTTTTACTTTTTTAAAGGGGGTTTGAAATTAGAAAGTAGAAACCCTTACTTGTTTTCTAAAACTAGGATTATTTTACAATTGTCAATTGGGATTCAAAAATTGTTTAGTCGTTGTTGATAACGGTGATGAGGATGGGCGGGTGTGTGCGGGGGTAATTCGAAAGGGGGCAGAAAAGGCAATCGGGGACCAATTCAAAAAAGCCATAGCTTTGTATTTGGAATCCTAATTTGATTTTGGAGAAATCATTAGGGTTGTTAATCTCAGCTTTGCCAGAAGATCATATTTTAAAAAAAAAAAGAAAGACTCACACTTTGTCGTTTCAATCCTCAATTCCATTTAATCTCTTTTTTTTTTAAATAATATTGGGTGATCAAATTATTTTAAAAACTAAATTTAATGAAATTAGTTTAATAATTTATTAGAATAATAAATATCAATTAAAAACGAAAAAAATTGTAGAAAAATATCAAATTTAGTTAAAAACTAAAGTGTTCACTTAATATTTTTTATAATTTTTATATGCATTTTTTTCATTTGTGATTTTTGTCATTTTTAAAAGATATCTTTTTTTAAGTTTGTTTCTATTTCTTATATGAAATTCTGGATTTGTTGAACAAACTCAGCAGAGAATTGAGATAATCTCGCTATAACAAATTCAAGAGTGTATTGAAATAATTTTTTCATAACAAGCTCAAGAGGTGATGATTCCTAAAGATTCTATGATACATGCTCAAAAAGATAATTGGGACATTCTAAGACAAAAGGACATAATAAGAATTTCACATTTTTAGAGGACTCCATCACTAGAGTACGTGCAAAAAAACTCAAGGAGAGCTTTGGAAAGTTGGCAGGACTTATGCATAAGAAGTTACATAAAGTTCTAACCAAAGAAGAATGGGCAAAATCCATTGGGTTAAGTCAGGACAGCAAAAAGCCCAATAATGCTTTTCAAATTCAATGAGAAGCATAATTTATTATTAAATTTCGAAAATTTAGGCCTTTGTTTTGCAGTTAGAGTTTGTTAGAAGATTTGTTTAGTTCTGATTTGTTTAGTAGTATTTTTTTTTTTTTTTGAAATTTAAAATTTAAATCAAATCTGATCTAATCCATTAAAGATCAAATCTTATTTAAATTTCAAAATCTTATCTTATCTTTTTTAGTTTGTTAGGGGCCTATTTAAACACCTTTGGTAGACCATTTACATAACTTTTGATGAATAAATTTTTCGTTGCTTTTAGCACGTTTTTATTGTGTGATTAAAAGTAAGGTGAGTAATTTGCTTTACTTGTTGCATGAAGAAAATTGAAGGATCCAACACTAAGGTGATATGCGTGGTGGTTCCTTTCAGTTTTCATCCCTTTAATCTAGGTTGTCAAGGACATGTTCTTTGAAGGTCTAGTAGGGAGCCCCTTTTAGTGACTTAGGTTGCTAAGAATAACTTTCTTAGAGGTCTAGTAGGAAAAACCCCATTTATTTATCTTTTTATGTTTCTGCGGTGTTCTTTTGGGTATGCCCTTTACTGAATGATTCTTATTTATTGTGATAAAACCCCTAATCCCTAACAATTTTCCTATCATCTGGTATCAGTTATAGGTCGTAGATAAATTCTTATTTATCTGCACGTTCCAACATTCTTGCTTAGTCTATTTAGTTTTCTCTTCAATTTCTACAAATTTACTTCAGTTGGTTAAAAAAAAACAAAAATTTTTTACTTTAATTCCGTTACTGCAACTTCCATATATTAAAGTTAACATCTGCAAAAAAAGTAAAAAAAAAAACCGTAAAAAAATTTCAAATTTTTTCACCTTTGTTTTAGTTTTCCAAATTTTCTTTGGTTCCAATTAGGATTCAATTTTGCTTGTTTCTGTCATCTTAGTATCACTTCTTGTTTTCCTTCCTTTATCACATACTTTGATTGTCTTCTTGTCAAGTTGAACGTCTCTATCATTCAGATTATCTTAGTTTCGTGTCTCAATTCCTCATTTTTGAAGTGCAACTTGTTAAAGCAATCCAAGAGTGGGAAAAGGCAAGAGTGGTGAGCTCAACAGAAGATAAAAGCCACGTATTGAGTGTAAACACGAGTGTCCTATTCTGAGTGATACATGTGAGAAGAGTGTTGTGAGGTCTTTTCTTTCACAGTCTCATTGATGGCTAACAACGAAGGAAATCCCGATCCACAACTAACTTTCTGCATCGACGCACTCACTGGAATCCTTGCAAGAATTGAACAGCGTCTTGATGACATGGATTCCCGAGTCAATTCTTTTTTCCCTAGTTGAAGAGGGCGATCCCGAGAATCTATTCATAATTGTTCTGTGGAGTCTGAGGAAGAGACTTTGCCCAAATCCCGACGTCATGGACCACAGAAAGATGTTGATAGTAACCTCAATGCTATCAAGATGCGCATCCCAGAACGTAAAGGCAGAAGTGACCCTGAAGCTTACCTGGAATGGGAACGAAAGGTGGAGCTCCTTTTTCAGTGTCACAACTACTCTGATGTGAAAAAGGTAATGCTAGTGACTGTGGAATTCTCATATTATGCCCTTGTTTGGTGGGCCGAGCTGGACAAAAAGAGAAGACGGAATGGAAAATCACCAATTCAATCTTGGGAGAAGATGAAGAAGGTCATGCGACAACAGTTTGTCCTTTCTTACAACTACAGGGAGCGACTGATAAACCCCAATTTTAGGGTTTATTCAGTATTGATTTCGAGGGTTTTATCAATGATTCTACACACTTTTCGTATGAAAATACATGACTTTGTGTTCCTTTCCTAATTTTGCCTCATGGATGAAACCATGCTTATTTTGCACTAAATTAGATATATTTCTAATCCTCCCTTGGTGTCATTCGATGCCGTGACCTGTGTATTAAGTGGTTTCAGAGTATAGGGCAGGGATGACCCGGAGGAGAGAAGGGAAGTATGTACAAAGGAAAGGAGCATGAGAAAATAAGCTTTGGAAACTTCAGCATTGACGCGTACGCGCACATGGCGCGTCTGCGTGAATGTGCGCCATCAAGAGCCAAGCTAGGAGCCAAGCTATAAGTCGGCGCGTGTAGCAGCTAAGTCATGATCCTCTTGGACGCGTCCGCATAGGTTACGCTTGCGCGTGAATTGCAATTGCCCCAAGGACGCGTGCGCGTGCTGTGCGCGTACGCGCCGATGGTCTCACATGGGGAAATGCTTTGGCGGAAAAAAGCTTAAGAAGACCAAGGATTGAAGGGTTAAGGGACTTTTAGCTCATTTTACATTTCCTTAGATATTTTCTTAGTGTTAGTTACACTTTGGGTAGAGAGAGAATCTCCAACTTCTCTCTAGGATTTCATTCTCCTCAATCTCCATTACGATTCTCCTTTGATTTTTCTTGGTGAGATCCATTGTATACACTTTACTTTGATGCAATTAGTAGATCTACTTTTCATATTCTCAATTAGTGTTCTTTGATCCTTTCACTTTGGATCTAGCTTTGCTTTTGTTACTTGGATTTGGAACTAGTGAATTGAGGTAATTTCATATCCATACTTGTGATTGTTCAATTGTAGATAATTGTGTAATCTAGATCTCTTCATTTCCATTCTTCATTCTAATCCTTAATGGCTCTTATGAATGCTCATCAAGTGTTTGATAAAATGCCAATACTAATTATGGAGTAAAAGTTTCTCACTTGGCTTAGGGTTTGGACCATTAGGAAAAGTTGAATAGTAGATGTCAATTGTTGATTGAGAACTAAGGATTGCTAATTGGTTTGGGATGCACTAAGATTAGATTCCCTTAGGGTGAAGCTAAGACTTGTGATTCAAGCTAATTACTTTCACTTGACTTTCCTCTATACTTAGAGGTCAACTAAGTGGAGCAAGACTTAATTGTTATCATCATTGAAGGAAACTATAGTGATAGAATTTCTAATGCCAACCCTAGGCCAAGTCCTTTAATATTGATTGTTTGTCATCTACTTTTGCTATTAATACACCGACCTTCAAAAGATTCATAACAAAAGCTTCCTAATCAATAACATGCATTCTCTAGCAATTCCAAGGGAGGACGACTCGGGAGACTAGTACTCTCGATTATAGATTATAGAATTGTTTGATGCGAGGTTTGAATGTCGATTGGACTATACTCGCGATTATATTCACTATTGAATTCTATATCGACATGTTAAATTTCGTTTATCAAAATGGCGCCGTTGCCGGGGAATAAATCTTCTTTTGATCTAGGTACCAACACCATGGCCGCTCCAAGGAGAGTTACTCTCAAGGAAGCGGGTGCATCGGATTATGTTCTTCAACCTCTTCATGTGCTTCATCCCAACTTGAATGCAAACTTTGAACTCAAGACCGCTTTAATTAACCTCTTACCTAGGTTCCATGGACTTCCTGCACAAGACCCTATTCGACATCTCAAAGATTTTCATCGTATATGCTCAACAACTAGACAGGAAGGATCCGATGAAGTTGCTATATGGTTGTTTGCTTTCTTCTTCTCTCTTGAAGATAAGGGCAAAGAATGGTTCTACACTCTACCTAGTGAAATCATTTCCGATTAGGACTTGCATAGAAGAGGGTTTTTAGAAAAATTCTTGCCACCGGAAAGGATGGACCAGCTAAGGAAGGAGATCTCATGCATTGTACAAGGCGAAACGGAACCCCTATGTGAGTATTGGGAACGGTTTAACAAACTCCTTGACGCATGCCCTAATCACATTATCGACACCCAAGTGTTGCTAGGCTACATATACCAAGGGATGCGAGAACAAGATAGGACTCTCTTGGACTCCTCTAGCAATGGTTCTTTGTCTAAATATAGGACGGCGGAGGAAGCATGGCAACTCATTAGTGACTTAGCCGAGTCCAATCAACATGCTAGAAGAAGAGTTAACCGCCCAAAAACCGTGAATGAGGTATCAACTAGTAGCGAGACTACCGCTCTAGCTAAATCCTTGGGAGAAATGACAAACATCCTAAAGTAACTCCAATTGGGCCAACAACAACCTTATCAACAACAACCCTACCAACATCAACCTCCACCATTGATGATTGGATTTTTGACGGGTTAGAATTTCACAAGTGAAATCTCGTTGAAGTATAGTCTCTAAACCAACAATAATCCTCTCATACAAAAATTTGTTTGTCACAAGTACAAACCCCCTAAAATCTATAAACCGAAGTATTTAAACCTCGGGTCGTCTCTCAAAGGACTTGTAGGGTAGTGTTCTTGTTATTGGTTATGGACTTGTTTATTTTGGGGTTTTGGATGAGAAATATGAATAATAAATGGTAAGAAAACTTTATTAACAAAATGGTCTTGGCAAGGTTTGGTTGTCAAGGGTCTTCATCATTATCACTAGCCACAAGTATGGTAGTTGCAAGGATTAATCACACATAGTCATCCTTAAATCAATTAACAAAGGAAAGTCAAGTGAGTTATATCAATCCTAGTCCATAAATCCTAGCTTTCCACTAATTGGATTAATGAAGGCTAGAGTTAATGGCTATCAATCAATTGGACACTAGTGACTCAAGAAATCCTAAGTTACCCTCTCAAGCCAAGAACATAAAATTCTAGTCTAACATTCTTCCAAGCATTTAATCAAACACTTGGAAGGCACAAAAGAAAAGTATAGTAAATCACAACAAGAATGAATTCTAACTACAATTGAATACAAAGAATTAACAACAACAATCAAGGAAATCACAATTATCATGAATTACCTCAAATTGCATTATTAAAAGAAAACAAAGAGAACAAGAGTATCTCAATTACAAAACCTAGAAACAAAATAAGAGAAATTACAACAAGAGGATAGCGATAGAAAGAAGAACCAAAGTGTAGCAATCATTAATTGAAGGTAGAAGTAGAAGGAGACTTGAATTAAACCTAGAACTATGAGATCCTAATCTAACCCTAATTCCTAATCCTAATTCTAGAGAGAAGAGAGAGCTTATCTCTCTAACTCTAACTACTTCTAAAACTAAACTATGACTAATGATCAAAAGTAAGTTGATTCCTCTTCAATCCTTGGCTTAAATAGCATCAGAAATAAGTTGGATTGGGCCCACAAGGCTTCTAAAATCGCTGGCCATGTGTTGCATTAAGTGGGTCATGTGCCACCATCGGCGCGTCCGCGTACCGTGCGTGTGCGTGCCCCTATGCGCGATGCAACTATGGCAAATCTTATATCGTTTTGAAGCCCCGGATGTTAGCTTTCTAACCCAACTAGAACCGCATCATTTGGACCTCTTTAGCTCAAGTTATGGTCAATTAAGTACAAAGAGGTCGGCTTGACAGCTTTTGTGATTCTTTCATTTCTTCATGAGTTCTCCATTTCTACATGCTTTTTCTCCATTCCCTTTGATCCAATCTTTGCCTCCTAATTCTGAAATTACTTAACAAACATATCAAGGTATCTAATAGAATCAAGGTGAATTAAATTTAGCTATTTTAAGACCTAAAAAGCATGTTTTCACATTCAAGCACAATTAAAGGAGAATATACAAAACTATGCTATTTCGTTGAATAAATGTGGGTAAAAGGTGATAAAATCCCAAAAAATCAATACAAGATAAACCCTACAAATGGGGTTTATCAACCTCTCCACACTTAAACCAAGCATGTCCTCATGCTTAAGCCAAGAGAGAAACAAAGGGTATCAACATTTATTCAATGTAAATAAACTATATGCAACCTAAACTATATGCAATTATCTAAATGGATGCAACTAAATGCAAAATGGTTTTACCTACTTGGTTAAAAATAAATCAATCCTCCAAGTCATACATGCACAAGTAGGGTCAAGATCATATAACGATTTATGAATCCTACCAATTCAAATATGAAAATTGAAGTTCAAATAGACTTGCAAGAAGAAAGCTTATGAAAGCCGGGAATCACGGAATTGAGCATCAAACCCTCACCGGAAGTGTTTGCACTCTAGTCGCTCAAGTGTATAGGGTTGATTCTCTCAATTCTCCCCTAATCATGCTTTCCAAAATTTATTTTTTTTCATCTAACAATCAACAATTATTTCATGCATGCATACAATTATCATGAGGTCTTTTCTTTAGGTTGTAATGGGGCTAGGGTCAAGGTGGGGTCATATATGGCTAGTGGACTAGGATTTGAATCTTTGATTAGCTTAAACTTTCCCACCTAGCCTATATAATAACATATACAATTAAGTACTAATCTAACTCCCCATTCCTCACTTTTTTGCATACTCATGCATTCTCTTTTGATTATCACACATATGCATTGATTTTATTTGAAATTTACTTTGGGGCATTTTGTCCCCTTTTATTGCTTTCTTTTTTCTTCTCTTTTTTTTTCTTCTTTTCTATTTCCATATATATTATTATATATTTTTTTCTTTTGTTTTTCTCTTTTTTTTTCTTTCTAGAATATCAATGCATAAGGTCTTACATTTAATTAACACATGAGTATGTACCCGATTCCCAAATATAAGAGTACAAGACAAAACACATCCTTTTACCTCAACCAATGTCCTTCCCAAGTTTCCCACACTTGAATGATGCTCACACACACTAGCCAAAGCTAATCAATGATCCAAATAAAGGACATTTATTGTTTTTCGCTTTAAGGCTTGTAATGTGCTAAAATTGAGAATAAGTGGGTTAAGTGTAGGCTCAAAATTGGTTACAATGGAGAGTAAAAGGTAGGCTATTTGGGTAAGTGAGCTAATGAAATGATGGCCTCACTCATATAAATGCATGAATACACAAAATAATGGACATAAAGAATCAAACAAATCAAAGATTACATTCATAGAAAGAGAATAATGCACACAAGAAGGACGATAAGTGGTTATAAGATGTAACCACGCAATTAGGCTCAAAACTCACATGCTTGTGTGTTCTTAGCTCAAAAATCATGTTCCAAAATACATTCTTTCAAGCAAGCTTAGCATCAAAAGTTTTTTTTTTCAAATTGGTAGGGTGTCCTAAAACAGTTTCTTGTAAAAGAAATCATCACCCTAACCAAGTAGTCCTAATAGGAGAGAACTGGTAAAATATGTATAAATTCTAACTAACATGCAACCTATCATGAAAATGCAACAACTAACTAACATTGGTGTTGAAAAGGAAATTGTTACCCATGGAGATCGGTCGAACGACTTCCCCACACTTGAAGATTGCACCGTCCCCGGTGCACGCAAAGGAGAGCAAGGTGGACGGGTTGCTACAATTGATGAGCTCCTTCAAAAGGTTGTGCGGATGACTTGTTTGTTGCCCCATTTAGAAACTTTTCCTTTTTCCCTTCTTGGTGGCCAACCTAAAAGGAAAGAAAAAGAAAGAAAGTTAAGCCTATAACAAAGATATCAAAACAAATAGAACATAGGCGGGGGCTAATGCCAAATAAAGGTATGGTTCTCACACTACATGGTAGCTAAGCATGTAAAAGAGAAAACAATATAAGCCACGGCATATCAACTATCACTTGAGGCAAGAGTAAAGTTAAAGCATGAAAAGCATATTGAGCATCAAGATCAAATAAGAATTGACACAAACAAGATTAGTGATAAGCATGAGGGCATTTGGTCCCAACCTAACTCAATGATGATGAAGCACAAAAATAAAGGATAATGAGTTAGGAAGGACTAAAGCACTACCTTGTGTGTGGAACAAACATTTCAATTAATGTTAAACAGGTCACAAAGAACCAAGATAAAGCAAGAGAGTCTCAATAATTGAGTATAAGAATTCAACACCATTATTGAAATGACACTTAGAAAAAAACCTGAAAACATGCTATAGAAACAAAATGAAAATAGAAAGAGTAGAAGTAAGCGAATGTAATGAACAAAAGAAAATGGAAGATGAGAAAAAAACTCTTTTTTTTAACCGACGCGTGCGCGTCGTGCACGTTTATGCGTCAATGGGTATATTGGTCAAAAGACGCGTATGCGCCAAGTGCGCGCACGCGTGTGTCGAGTTTGGCGAGAGGCATAATGTTGGCCCAAAAATGGCACAACTCTCTGGTAAAAGGAGCAGGAGTGTGGATCGTGCAATCGATGCACGCGCGCATAGCGTGCGTGCACGTGCATTGCGAACTTAAGATCGTGTGCGCACACGCGTGCATAGACTTGTGCCTTAGAACCAATATCGCACAGTGCAGGCCTAACTCTCGGGTTTTTGGCTGGGGTAGAATTTTTGCATCCACGCGTACGCGTATAGTACGCGTCCGCATGGATGGTCAAAAAATGCTCAGGTGCGCGTACGCGTTATGTGCGCGCACGCGTGGATGGTGTTCTGTTTTTCAAAATTTTTTTTCTAAGTTCTTGCACCAATCCGAGCCTTTCAATCCTCCAAACAGCTACCAAAACACCCTAAAACCTTATTTATCATATTATACTTCTAACTAAACTTAACAAACCAATAAAAACATGAAATTAAACTAATTCTACCAATATTTACAAAGAAAGAAAATGAAAAGATGTTACCATGGTGGGGTGTCTCCCACCTAGCACTTTTGTTTATTGTCCTTAAGTTGGACTTATGGGGAGCTCCTCTCAAGGTGGCTTGTGCTTGTACTCATCTTGGAACTCCCACCAATGCTTGGTTCTCCATTGTGCCCCAAGACTTCTTATTTATTGCACCAAGTGTTGATGGAGTTCTTCGCAAGCTTGGGACTCCCAAAGTTGATCCTCATGTATACCGGGATCCCATATCTTGTTTCTACACCCATCTTTAAGTTGATCATTATTAGTCCATGTGGGTGGCATGACCTTAGAATTCTCAAAGAAGCTTCCAAACAACTTCCTAGACCCATGCAATTTGGTTCTACATCAACCATTGCTCTTGAATTTTGAGCTTACAACCGTCATGAGCTTAGAATGATGTTTCCAACCACTACACAACTCTCTTATACTCTTAACTCCACAAAGAGCTCTAAGTTGACCATCATTTTCAATTAAACCATATTCAAGTGAGAAAGTAAAGCTTAGGGATAAGAGTTTTACCCACTTGAATATTGTGTTGGATGGTGACTTGGGGAGGGAGACCTCCCCACACTTAGACAATGCAAAGTCTACTTCTTTAGGCTCTTCTTTGGTTGTTTCTACCTCTTCGCAAGCTTCTTCAATTTCAACCTTTTCCTTTATACTTGGCTTGGTGTTGTCTTCAAGAGTTTCAGTTTCTTGCCCAATGAGAGGTGATTTAATTTTGGATAGGAATTCATTGATGAATGAATCCATCTCTTGATCAACCTCTTCATATTCTTCAATTTCAATATACACCATGTCAACTTTTTCCTTTTGGTAGCTCTCTTTTGATTCACTCTCTTCTTCATTGTTCACCAAGGGTATGGGAGGTTGTGCACACTTTTCTATAATTTCAACTCCATGTCCAATGGGAGAGGATTCCATTGTAGAGAGAAATTCATCCATAATTGAATCCATCTCTTGATAAGCCTCTTCCAAGTTTCCAACGATGATATGCCTTGGAGGTTGCGCACCCTTCTCAACATCAATATCAAGCTTCTTGGAAGAGTGCTCCATGATGCTACATTCCCTTGGACTTTCAACATCTCCTAAATCTTCAACCACTTCTTCCTTTGTTTCAATAACCGTAGGCTTCTCCAATTGCTCCATTAATACTACCGATTCTTCCTTTTTCACCGGATTGTCCGATATCTCCTCCATGCTTTGCTCTTCGTTTGGTTTTCCACATGAGGCTACGGGGATAGCTTGAGTATTCAAACATTGGTGGGCTAAAACGTGCACCACCTTGGTCAAATTGGTTACAAACTCAAGTGTATCCGGCTTCATGGCTTCTTGTCCTTGAAGTAACAGGATGAGAGAATCGTCTATTGGGGCTTGGGGTGGGTAGAAAGGTTCATTATTTTGGAGAGAGGTTTCATGGTAAAAAGGTGGTTCCTCTTGGTAAAATTGTGGAGATTGTGTGTATTAAGGTGGTTCTTGGGAGTAATCTTGATAGGGTTATGGTGGTTCTAAGGGTTCTTGCTCATAATGGTCATAAGAGTATGGTATGGGTGCTTGGTCATATGATGGATATGGATCATAGGGCGGTGTTTGGTAATGAAAGGCTTGTGAGAATGGTTGAGGATCATGTTGAGGATGAGATTCATAGGCATATGATGGTGGTTGTTGAGTGTCACAAAAAGAGTCATCATAGCCGTTAAATTGACATGCATTAGGATGGGAATTACACCTATAAGTATCCGGAGGTTGTTGCCAATAGGAGTGATCAATTCCTTGAGGCTCCTCCCATCTTTGTTGATTCCATCCATAATGAGTGTCATCATTGAAGTGCACATTTCCTACAACATAATTAGGACCAAATTCATAGCCAAAATGAGAATTCATAGTGGAAAAACAAATTAAAACTAACAAAATCTAGTAAACAAGCAAAAGACAAGCTATTTACAATATTCACATATGTACAATAACCAATAACATAACACCATTGCAAGTCCCCGGCAACGGCGCCATTTTTGATGATTGGATTTTTGACGGGTTAGAATTTCACAAGTGAAATCTCGTTGAAGTATAGTTTCTAAACCAACAATAATACTCTCATACAAAAATTTGTTTGTCACAAGTACAAACCCCCTAAAATCTATAAACCGAAGTATTTAAACCTTGGGTCGTCTCTCAAAGGACTTGTAAGGTAGTGTTCTTGTTATTAGTTATGGACTTGTTTATTTTGGGGTTTTGGATGAGAAATATGAATAGTAAATGGTAAGAAAACTTTATTAACAAAATGGTCTTGGCAAGGTTTGGTTGTCAAGGGTCTTCATCATTATCACTAGCCACAAGTATGGTAGTTGCAAGGATTAATCCCACTTACTCATCCTTAAATTAATAACAAAGGAAAGTCAAGTGAGTTATATCAATCCTAGTCCATAAATCCTAGCTTTCCACTAATTGGATTAATGAAGGCTAGAGTTAATGGCTATCAACTATCAATCAATTGGACACTAGTGACTCAAGAAATCCTAAGTTACCTTCTCAAGCCAAGAACATAAAATTCTAGTCTAACATTCTTCCAAGCATTTAATCAAACACTTGGAAGGCACAAAAGAAAAGTATAGTAAATCACAACAAGAATGAATTCTAACTACAATTGAATACAAAGAATTAACAACAACAATCAAGGAAATCACAATTATCATGAATTACCTCAAATTGCATTATTAAAATAAAACAAAGAGAACAAGAGTATCTCAATTACAAAACCTAGAAACAAAATAAGAGAAATTACAACAAGAGGATAGGGATAGAAAGAAGAACCAAAGTGTAGCAATCATCAATTGAAGGTAGAAGTAGAAGGAGACTTGAATTAAACCTAGAACTATGAGATCCTAATCTAACCCTAATTCCTAATCCTAATTCTAGAGAGAAAAGATAGCTTCTCTCTCTAACTCTAACTACTTCTAAAACTAAACTATGACTAATGATCAAAAGTAAGTTGATTCCTCTTCAATCCTTAGCTTAAATAGCATCAGAAATGAGTTGGATTGGGGCCACAAGGCTTCTAAAATTGCTGGCCACGTGTTGCATTAAGTGGGTCATGTGCCACCATCGGTGTGTCCACGTACCATGCGCGTGCATGCCCCTATGCGCAATGCAACTATGGCAAATCTTATATCGTTTCGAAGCCCCATATATTAGCTTTCCAACCCAACTGAAACCGCATCATTTGGACCTCTGTAGCTCAAGTTATGGTCAATTAAGTACAAAGAGGTCGGCTTGAC
This sequence comes from Arachis stenosperma, assembly GCF_014773155.1. NCBI lineage: Eukaryota > Viridiplantae > Streptophyta > Magnoliopsida > Fabales > Fabaceae > Arachis > Arachis stenosperma. The sequence goes on along the minus strand of NC_080378.1, from coordinate 49,181,014 downwards.
AGCTTTTGCGATTCTTTCATTTCTTCATGAGTTCTCCATTTCTACATGCTTTTTCTCCATTCCCTTTGATCCAATCTTTGCCTCCTAATTCTGAAATTACTTAACAAACATATCAAGGCATCTAATAGAATCAAGGTGAATTAAATTTAGCTATTTTAAGATCTAAAAAGCATGTTTTCACATTCAAGCACAATTAAAGGAGAATATACAAAACCATGCTATTTCGTTGAATAAATGTGGGTAAAAGGTGATAAAATCCCCAAAAATCAATACAAGATAAACCCTACAAATGGGGTTTATCAACCATTCCCTCAACAATATAGTCAAAAATTAGTTCCTCAAAAAGTGTGTGGTATTTGTTCTTGCTATTCCCACTACACGGATGAATGCCCAAGTCTTCAAGAAGACAACATTTTAGCAGCTACCCACAACTTCTATGACCGCCCAAATCAAGGGTACTACCAACAAGGCGGTAATTTCAATCAAGGGTACCCCCATCAAGGAAGAAGCTAAAATCAAGGGGGTGGCAATTATAATCAAAATTGGAGGGATAATCACCAACAAGGAAATAGGAACAACAACAACTCACAAAACCGACCCCCATACCCCCAAAACCAATCTATGCCCAACAAAATCAAGGAAGAAATTACCAAACATACCAACCACCACATCAACAACCACCACCCAACCAATCACAATCCCCTCAACTCACACACCCTCCCAATTCTTCCAATCAAGATGATACACTTCGGACTATCCTCCAAGGCCAAAAAGAGCTCCAAACCACACTTGCTTCCGGCCTTACCGGCCTTACATCCACACTACAAGCTCTTCTTACACGCATGGATCCACCATCCAATCCTACTCCTCACCCCCCAAATCTAAGTGCCATTCCCTCTCAACCTCAACCCAATCCCAAGGGAGGCATTAATGCCATCACCTTGAGATCCGGAACTCAACTAAAGGAGAAGAAGGCAAAGGACCCAAGTCCAATCATAATCACTCAAGAGGAGGAGGGAGTAGAGATAGAAGAGATAGAAGAAGAGGAAGCACCATAAGTCATAGTTAAAGATGAAGAAACTCAACCAACAAGTGAGGTCCCTAAGAATAAGGGAACCGTGGAAGAAGAAATTGCTCAACCAATCCCATTTCCGACACTTGCAAAGAAAGCTAGGAAGCGCATGGAACTTGACCCCAAAATGATAGAAATATTCAAGAAAGTTGAGGTAACCATCCCCCTCTTTGATGCTATCCATCAAGTACCTAAATATGCAAAATTCCTTAAAGATTTATGCATGAACAAGGATAGAATTCTTGAGCTAGAGACTATTTCATTGGGGAGTTCTATTTTCGCTTTAATGGGAGTATTGCCCGAGAAGTGTGATGATCTGGGCCCATGCATGGTCACTTGCACCGTAAATGGAGTTCAATTTCTAGACTGTATGTGTGACCTCGGTGCATGTGTTAGCATTATGCCCCTCTCCGTCTACAAGGTATTGAGGCTACCACCATTGAAGAGATCGACGGCAAGATTTGTTCTAGCGGACAAAAGCATAATAACTGTGACGGGTGTTGCGGAAGATGTGTTGGTAAATATAAAAGCATTGGTATTTCCGATTGATTTCTATGTTCTTGAGATGCCATCAAGCGAGTCCGAGAGGGCATCATCCATTCTACTTGGGAGACCATTTTTGAGGACCTCTAGATTCAAGTTAGATGCCTACTCGGGAACCTACTCATTTGAAATAGATGGGAGAGTCGTGAATTTTAGCCTAGAAGAAGCAATGAAACATCCACCGGAGAATCATTCTCTATTCCGGTGTGACCCAATTGACAACATTGTTGCCGAAGTACACTTTGCAAAGTTGGATGAGAAGTACATGATTGAAGACACAAATGAAGATCCAAGTGAAGCAAACACATTACACCATCCGAACCATCCGGAAATTCAAACTCCAAATCAAGACCAAAAGGTAGAATTGAAGCCACTACCACCCCACCTAAAGTATTCATATCTTGATGAAGCCCACAAGCTCCCCGTGATCATTTCAAAGGAGCTAAACTCTCAACAAGAAGAAAAGTTGCTATGTATCTTGAGGAAGAACAAAAGGGCCATAGGGTGGAGTTTGGCGGATTTAGTGGGAATAAACCCCCAAGTATGTGAGCACCGAATATTCCTTGAAGAAGGAGCTAGACCCGTTCGACAACCTCAAAGGCGACTCAACCCAACTATTTGAGGTTGTGAAAAAGGAAGTCACCCAGCTACTAGAAGCGGACATCATCTATCCCATTTCGGATAATGAATGGATAAGTCCGGTCCAAGTGGTGCCAAAGAAATCCGGAGTGACTACAATCAAGAACGAGAGCGGAGAACTTATAGCAACAAGGGTGCAAAACTCTTAGAGGGTGTGCATAGACTATCGAAGGTTGAATGCGGCCACTAGAAAAGATCACTTCCCACTATCGTTTATTGATCAAATGCTTGATCGACTAGCCGGTAAATCTCATTATTGTTTTCTAGATGGTTATTCGGGGTACTTCCAAATACACATTGCTCTAAAAGACCAAGAAAAAACAACATTTACTTGCCCCTTTGGAACTTATGCCTACAAGCGTATGCCATTTGGCTTATGCAACGCACTGGCAACTTTCCAAAGATGCATGATGAGCATATTTGCGGACTTTCTAGAGCAATGCATGGAAGTTTTCATGGATGATTTCAGTGTGTATGGTGAGTCTTTTGACCATTGCTTGGACAACCTTGAAAAAGTCTTGGAAATATGCACTAAATCAAATCTTGTCTTAAATTTTGAAAAATGTCATTTCATGGTTAGGCAAGGCATTGTTTTAGGGCATATTGTTTTCAAAGAAGGCATCTCCATAGATCCGGCAAAAATAAATGTTATATCTAGCTTGCCTTGGTCACTAAATCAAAACTAGGGTCACCAAGAACAATCATAAGTGACCAAGGCTCACACTTTTTCAACAAAAGAATGGACGGACTCATGAAGAAGTACGGCATCACACATAAAATTGCCATGGCCTATCACCCCCAAACAAACGACCAAGCTGAGGTTTCTAACCGGGAAATTAAGCATGTATTGGAAAGGATTGTGAAGCCTAGTAGAAAGGATTGGAGCGCCAAGCTTTCCGATGCACTTTGGGCATACCAAACGGCTTACAAAACACCGATTGGCATGAGCCCCTTTCGGTTAGTGTATGGTAAAGCTTGCCATTTGCCGGTAAAAATCGAACACAAAGCATATTGGGCCGTCAAGGAATGCAATCTAAATTTGGGTGGGGCTGGAATTGAGAGAAAGCTTCAATTGGCGGAATTAGAATGTTTGAGATTAGAGGCCTATGACAACTCTAGGCTCTACAAGGAAAAGATGAAAGCCATCCATGATAAGAACATTAGGAGAAGGGAATTCGGACCCGGTGACCTAGTTCTCCTTTACAATTCAAGGTTGAGATTGTTACCCGGAAAGCTTAGATCAAGATGGGAGGGACCTTATCAAACAGAGAAGGTAGAACCTTACGGAGTCTACCACTTGCGTCACCCATCAAGTCTGGATATTTTCAAGGTAAATGGACACCGTCTCAAATTGTACCATGGTGAGCAAAGAAAAAACACCAAGGAAATTGAAGTATTCCTTTTGAAAGATGCACCTCTTGACCAAGAACATTGAGCTAGTGGAAGTCCAACTTAAGGACGGTAAACAAAAGTGCTAGGTGGGAGACACCCCACCATGGTAAGATCTACCCATTTGTATATAGCCATTGAACTCTTCTTTGATTGATGCTTGCTTAACCCTTGACTTGAGTAGTTAGATTTGATTTTTAGAAATTTGCACTATGAACCATTTGAATGATAGAACAGAACTCATTTATAGGTCTTTGATGAAGTTTTAGCCAAGTACCTGCTATAGTTGTGACAATATGTGCATTCTCAAAAAAAGGGGGGCAGGACGCGAACGCACGCTTTACGCGCGTGCGTCCCTAGCGCAGATGCAGGCTCATATATTTTCCAGAGAGTTGAGCCACTCTCGCACCAGCGTTAGGCCCCCAGCACATCACCACGTATGCGTGCGCGCACCAGGCGCCTGCGCGTCTTTAGGCTAAAATGAAATGGACGCGACCACGAACATGCCGCGCCCGCGTCGATGGTCCTGCCGCAACCTCTGGTATATTTTCCAGAGAGTTATGCCAAACCCAGGCCTACTTTATGCCTGAGACATAAAACTACTGCCGCGTACGCGCACTAGCCACGCGCGCCAATCTCAGAATCACAGTCCTTGCGCGTCCGCACCATGTGCGCGCGGGCGCCATGACCCCTGCAGCCAACATCTGGTACACTTTCCAGAGAGTTGTGCAACTTCTGGGCTAACATTGTGCTACTGGCACAACCACACACACGCTCGCGCGCACCTGGCGTGCGCGCGTCCTTGCTTCACCTTCCTTTCCTGCACGTGTGCGCACAGTGCGCGCACGCGTCGATGAGCGACGTGAATTATAAGACAGCGCACTTACATCTCCCCTTTCCACCTCTTCTACCATTCACTATTCCCTTTCTTCCAACCCCTCTCTACACCACTCCACCCACCTCCCAGCACCACCTCCGGTGACCACCCACCTCCGGTGGTCCCCACATTTTCTCTCCCATCTAAGTCTTCACTTCCTTCCACCCCTTTTTCTCACCTACATCTCTATTCTCTTTCCTTCTCTCCCAAGGTACTATACTCTACTTTTCCTCTTGCTCTACCTCCCTCATTTCTTTCTTAGTTAGTTGATTTTGTTTTCTCTTAGGTAGCTTCTTCTTTTCTCTTTTAAGCTCTTCATTACTTGGTTGTCTTTGTTTTTCTTTTTATACTTCTTCATGGGTGTTGTGGTCATGACTTCTTTTGCATTAGTGGATTAAAATGTTTTGCATAATTTCATTGCAATCATAGTGTATTATGGTGACTAATGTTGCTTTGTGAGATGTTACATTGCTCTTTTTCCACTTATTTGTGTACTACAAAAAGAATGCACGCCAAGTGTTTGAGGAAAAGCATACATGATCTTTTGAGCTCATTATTGACTCATTGCTTCCCAACTAAGTGCTTTCTCTCACTAGCTTGACTATTCTTCGGTGCATCGGCCACACTACTCTTCATATTTCACATTCTACTTACTCACTTTACCATGAGTTGCCTTCCATCCTTAATATTTGGGGGTGTATGTTCTCTTGCCTCTTACTTGCATGCTTAAACTGCCCCTATACCACATGCTAGTGATTTGCCTTGTTTAACAAATGTTGTCTTAGTTACATGTTGCAGCTGTCATGTAGTGCGGACACTTAATCCCTTATGGCATAATCTCTCACTTGCATGCTCCCCATATAGTTGTGTTCCTTTGGGTTTGATATTTCCTTCCTTTTCACTCTCATAGGATGGTTATCAAGAAGGACAAAGGGAAGGCCCCGAAGAAACCAACCGCCAATAGAGCGTGCCAAGAGTCGACGGCCAAGCCCCTCCAAAAGAAGGCTAAGGGCCCCTCCAACAGTGATGTTTTAGAGAAGGACAACCCTCCAAAGGATTCAAACAAGTTCCCTAACCGCTACTGTAAACTTGTTTACCCAGGGATGACTGAGCAGAACTATCACCCGGAGCCCCTTCTAGTCCTACCGGCTCACATCGCTCCGATGGTGATGCCCCGCATTGAGCGGAGGCAATGGAGGTTCCTCATGAGGCAACCAAAGGAGGCCAACTTATCATGGGTGGTAGAGTTTTACTCCAACTACCACTCACCCCTTCTCACATCGATCTTTGTGCGCCGAAATCAAGTATCGGTCACGGTGGAATCCATCCAAGGAGTACTTAAGATCGGGTCATTACCGGACGGGCATGACGCCTATCAAGAAGTTTTGTCGGCATGCTGCGAACGTGGTTTCGATTGGAACGCGGTTCTCCGAGTAATAGCTTTACCCGAATCCTCTTGGATTCGAGGGACTATAAAGCGAAGGCCAAAGGGTTTAGATGCACGTTTCCTCACTCAAGAAGCCACGGCATGGGCCCAAATCCTAGCTCACTACGTGCTCCCAAGCACCCATGGGTCATCCATTACCGCCGAGCTTGCCTTATTGGTTTGGTGCATCCTAACCGAGAAACCGGTCGATATCCGGCATGCCATCCGACAATCCATGGGGCGCATTCATGTTAAGGGAAACTTGCCCTTCCCCACCATGGTAACCGAATTAGTCGCAGCGGCCGGTGTTCCCCGCGAGACCAAGGACCGGAGGACCTTAATTCCAGTCGAAGGTGATGTTGTTCCGAACAAAAGGTGCTTCAAACCTCCGAAAGTTACCAAGAACCTTGGCATGGCCATTCCCACTTGCAACCCTACCACCTCACCCGCACCACCAAAATCATCCGCCCAACGCCTTGAAGACCTTCACAAGAAGTTAGACCGTTATGAGCGGTGCAACCAAGGCTGATATGCTCACGTGAAGAAGCTTCTAAGTATTGTCACCCCACCTATGGAGGAACCGGATATCTCCACATCCACCGCAACATCGAGTGGACATAGCACTGACAAGGGAGATGAAGGACATTCCGGACCCGGCAACCCATTGCGCATCACTTATAGCACGGAGGACCGTGCTAAGTTTTAAGTGTGGGGAGGTCAGCCGACCGATCTCCGTAGGTAACACCCGAATAAACTTTTGAATCCCTTTGTAGTTAGGATAGTTTGCATGATTAGGTTTTCTTTGATACCATTTGCATGATAAGTCTACTTGGTTGGAGTAATGAATTCTCTCCTAGGAAACTAAGATTTTAGGGCAACCTTACCAATTTTGATGCTAAGCTTGTTTGGAGATTGTACTTTGGAACATGGATTTTGAGTTAAGAACATAAGCAAGTGAGTTTTGAGCCTTATTGCGTGGCTACATCTTATAGTCACTTACCTTCCTTCTTGTGTGCATTGTTCTCTCTCTATGATTGTGATCCGTACTTTGTTTGACTCTATATGTCCATTGTTGTATGTGTGAATGCATGTATATGACTGAGGCCATCAATTCACTTAGCCACTACCCAAATAGCTTTACCATACGAACAACCCTTGCAACCAACTTTAAGCCTACGCTTAACCCACTCATTCTTCATTCTAGCACATTACAAGCCAAGAAGCGAAAAACCATGAATGTCCCTATGTGGATCTTTGATTGGCTTAGACTAGTGTGTGTGTGTCATTCAAGTGTGGGGAAATGGGGTGGGACATTGGTTAAGGTAAAAGGATGTTTTTGTTTTATATCTTTATATTTGGGAATCGGGTACATACTGATGTGTTAATTAAATGTAAGACCTTATGCATTGATATTCTTGAAAGAAAAAAAATGAGGAAAACAAAGAAAAAGAGAAAGAAAAATAAAATAAATGTGAAAAAAAGAGAAAGAAAAAAAAGAAGAAAGAGGAAGAAATAAAAAGGGGACAAAATGTCCCAAAGTAAAGTTCAATAAAAGTCAATGCATATGTGTTATAAAGCAAAAGAAAATGCATGAGTATGTGGAAAAAGTGAGTAATGGGTAGTTAGACTAGTATATAATTATATAGGATGTTATATAGGTTGGGTGGGAAGTTTAGGTTAATCAAAAGATCCAATTTTTAGCCCATTTAGCCAAATATATAACCCCACCTTGACCCTAGCCCCATTACAACCTAGGAAAGACCTCATGATACATGTGCGCATGCATGTAACAATTGTTGATTGTTAGAGGAAGAACAAATTTTGGAAAAGCATGAAATAGGAGAGAACTGAGTGATTAACCTGATACACCGAGCGGATAGAGTGCAAACACTTCCGGTGAGGGTTCGAAGCTCTGACGTTAGGATTTTTGCTAGTAAAGAATTTATAAAAATATTCACATTGTAGATATAGCTTCTAAACTAACAGAAATCCCTTCGTACAAAAGTTTGGTTGTCACAAGTAACAAACCCCCTTAAAATTGATAACCGAGTATTTAAACCTCGGGTCGTCTTCTCAAGGAATTGCAGGGAAGTATGTTCTTATTATTGGTTATGAAAAAGTGTGTTTTGGGGTTTTGGATTAAGGTAAAAGGTTAGTTGAATGACAAGTAAAATAAAATAATAATAACTGTAAAATAAACCTTTGGCAAGGTATAAGAACTGGAAGTCCTATCCTAGTTATCCTTATCAATTATGATGAGAATTGGATTTTTCTCCCACCTTGTTAACCTTTAACTATGAAGGTAAGTTAAGTGGATGAATTAATTCGAATCCTCAAGTCCTAGTCTTTCCTTGGGAAAGGCTAGAGTTATTGGAATATGAATTAATGAAATGAAGAAATCCAATTTTCAATCAACAATGAGTTTGATAACTCAAGAGTCACCAATTATTTAACCAAAGCCAAAAGGGAAACTATCTAAATTAAATAAAAAGCATTCCTAAATAAAATAATCATAAACTGAAACACCTCAAATAACATTAATTAAGAAAATCAATCCAAACATGGAACATTAAAAATAAATAAATACAAAGAACATTGAACCTGGGATTGAGAGTCACTCCTAAAACTAAGAGAAGTCCTAAATCCTAATCCTAAGAGAGAGGAGAGAACCTCTCTCTCTGAAAACTACATTTAAAATAATAAAAAGAGAATTATGAATAGCATGATTATGAATGGATGCATTCCCCCACTTTATAGCCTCTAATCTATGTTCTCTGGGCCAAAAACTAGGTCAGAAACAGCCCAGAAGTCACTTCCAGCGCTTTCTGGTCCGTACAGGTCGCGGAAAAGTGACGCGGCCGCATGGCTCACGCGGCCGCGCGGGTTAAAGTTCGCAGATGCGACGCGTCCGTGTGAATCACGTGTTTGCGTCGCCTAGCGTCAGGGCAACTATGGCATATTATATATCAATTGAAGCCCCGGACGTTAGCTTTCCAACGTAACTGGAACCGCGTCATTTGGACCTCTGTAGCTAAAGTTATAGCCGTTTGAGTGCGAAGAGGTCAGGTTGGACAGCTTAGCAGTTTCTCCAACTTATTGTATTCCTTCCACTTTTGCATGCTTCCTTTCCATCCTCTGAGCCATTCATGCCTTGTAATCCCTGAAATCACTTAACACACATATCAAGGCATTTAATGGTAATAAGAGAGGATTAAACATAGGAAACTTAAGGCCAAAGAAGCATGTTTTCAATCAAAGCACATAATTAGGAAGGCAAATGTAAAACCATGCAAATAGTATGAATAAGTGGGTAAAGAGTTGATAAAATCCACTCAATTGAGCACAAGATAAACCATGAAATAGTGGTTTATCAAGCTCCAACCCTTGTTCCCGGCTCTCATGAGCGTTCTTCATGCAAGTTGCGCATGTATCACTTTGATGATTAAAATTGGTAAGTTTCATGCATTGCCTACCATCTTGCCCTATGTGCTTGAATGTATCTTAGGAAGATCGATTTTCTCTTAACCAAGTGGATAGTAGCACTAATCTTAGTTGCATTCATATAAGTAGATTGCACCTCATGAATCTCTTGCCTATTTGATGCTTTGGTCTTTCACTTTTCTCTAAGCATGAGGCCATGCTACAATCTAAGTGTGGAGAGGTTGATAAACCCCATTTTTAGGGTTTATTCAGTATTGATTTCGAGGGTTTTATCAATGATTCTACACACTTTTCGTATGAAAATACATGACTTTGTGTTCCTTTCCTAATTTTGCCTCATGGATGAAAACATGCTTATTTTGCACTAAATTAGATATATTCCTAATCCTCCCTTAGTGCCATTCGATGCCGTGACCTGTGTGTTAAGTGGTTTCAGAGTATAGGGCAGGGATGACCCGGAGGAGAGAAGGGAAGTATGTACAAAGGAAAGGAGCATGAGAAAATAAGCTTTGGAAACTTCAGCATTGTCGCGTACACGCACATGGCGCGTCCGCATGAATGTGCGCCATCAAGAGCCAAGCTAGGAGCCAAGCTATAAGCCGGCGTGTGTAGCGGCTAAGTCATGATCCTCTTCTCTGGTCCGCATAAGTTACGCTTGCGCGCGAATTGCAATTGCCCCAAGGATGCGTGCGCGTGCTGCGCGCGTACGCGCCGATGGTCTCACATGATTTTTAAGAGAGCACGTGACCAGAGCGTGGAGACAGTTAGAGATCCCATTTTGGGGAAATACTTTGGAGGGAAAAAGCTTAAGAAGACCAATGATTGAAGGGTTAAGGGACTTTTAGCTCATTTTACATTTCCTTAGATATTTTCTTAGAGTTAGTTACACTTTGGGTAGAGAGAGAATCTCCAACTTCTCTCTAGGATTTCATTCTCCTCAATCTCCATTACAATTCTCCTTTGATTTTACTTGGTGAGATCCATTGTAATACACTTTTACTTTGATGCAATTAGTAGATCTACTCTTCTCATATTCTCAATTAGTGTTCTTTGATCCTTTCACTTTGGATCTAGCTTTGCTTTTGTTACTTGGATTTGGAACTAGTGAATTGAGGTAATTTCATATCCATTACTTGTGATTGTTCAATTGTAGATAATTGTGTAATCTAGATCTCTTCATTTCCATTCTTCATTCTAATTCCTTAATGGCTCTTATGAATGCTCATCAAGTGTTTGATAAAATGCCAATACTAATTATGGAGTAAAAGTTTCTCACTTGGCTTAGGGTTTGGACCATTAGGAAAAGTTGAATAGTAGATGTCAATTGTTGATTGAGAACTAAGGATTGCTAATTGGTTTGGGATGCACTAAGATTAGATTCCCTTAGGGTGAAGCTAAGACTTGTGATTCAAGCTAATTACTTTCACTTGACTTTCCTCTATACTTAGAGGTCAACTAAGTGGAGCAAGACTTAATTGTTATCATCATTGAAGGAAACTATAGTGATAGAATTTCTAATGCCAACCCTAGGCCAAGTCCTTTAATATTGATTGTTTGTCATCTACTTTTGCTATTAATACACCGACCTTCAAAAGATTCATAACAAAAGCTTCCTAATCAATAACATGCATTCTCTAGCAATTCCAAGGGAGGACGACTCGGGAGACTAGTACTCTCGATTATAGATTATAGAATTGTTTGATGCGAGGTTTGAATGTCGATTGGACTATACTCGCGATTATATTCACTATTGAATTCTATATCGACATGTTAAATTTCGTTTATCAGCGACATCAATGCCTCCAACGGTAATACTAAGGTTCTAAGTCTGTAGATGAGTATCATAAGGAGATGGAGATACTGCAAATCCAAGCAAATATTGAGGAGGAGTCTGAGGCTACTATGGCACGTTTCTTGAGTGGGCTGAACCGAGATACTGCAAATACTATTGAACGTCAGCCATTTGTGAATATGGAAGGCTTGGTGAATCTGGCCATCAAGGTGGAAAAACAGCAAAAGGAAAAAGGGCTGCGTACTCCTTCCAATCCTACTTCAAGGTGGGATTCTAGAGGTGCTGATTTTAGGAAAAAGACTGGATCCAAACCTACCGAATCGAAGGAAAAGCCTACAGACCAACACAGGAAGACGCACACGCCTTATTCTACTTCTAAACCTCCTACATGACATCGTGATATTACCTGCTTTAAGTGTCACGGATTAGGCCATTATGCTTCCGAGTGTCCAAATAAAAGGACCATGGTCATTAAAGCGAATGATATTTTCTTGGAATTGATGAGTGGATATTTTGTACCTTTTTTAGTACTATTTTCTTAGTGTTTTTGAGCACATTTTAGCAAGTTTTATTATGTTTTAGTGTAAAATTCACATTTTGGATACTACTTTAATTTTTTGTATTTTTCTTATGATTTTAGGTAATTTTTGGGTGAAACTGGAAAGTTTTGGCAAAGTCTGATTCAGAGAAAAAGAAAGGATAGCAAATGCTGTCAAATCCTAACTTCCAAGCTTTCTAACAAACATATCTTGAGCTATAGAGATCCAATTGAGACGCTCTTAATGGCGTTTGAAAGCTAACTTTCAGAGCTTTCCAGCAATATATAATAGTTTATATTTTTCTTTAGAAATGACTGCCCAAAATGGGCATTGAACGCCCAACTTACTCCCTCTCTGGCGTTCAACGCCCAAGAAGGACCAAGGACATCGTTGAACGCCCAAAACTGGCATTCAATGCCACCAAAGGAGCACAAAGTAGTGTGGACACCCCCTAGTGGGCATTCAACAACCACTCACCTAATTTGGACGCCAAGCTTAGCCCAAACACTCACCAAGTGGCCCAAAAGTGGATTTTCGCACCTTTTAGCTTAGTCTATCTCATTTTTGTAATTTTTAATTAATATTAATTTTTTAAGTCTAGTTATTAGTATAAATAGAAGGAAGATCACTCTTGTTAAGGATCTTCGAACATATCATACATTTTTCTCTATTTTTCTGTTAAGTATGAGCAACTAAACCTCCTAAGTTAAGGATAGGAGCTTGATGAGTGGGATTTGTGCCAGTTTAGAATTTCACTCTAGAAAAGAGAACTTCTTCATTGATAGCATAGTCTAAACCAGCAATGGAATCCCAATATCAAAGTTTTAAAATAAAATGTCACAATCAACACAAAATAACCGGGAGTTTTAATTCCTGGATCGTCTTCCCTAGGAGATGCAATGAAGTGCTCAATTATTGGCTATGAGGGATGGGGGTGATGATAGTAAGAGACAAAAAATGTAAATAGCAAGGAATGAAAGAAGCATACAATAACTAAATATCAAAGGCAATTAAACTCAAGGCAATAAAGCAAAAGGAAAGAAAATTCAAATACTAAGAAACCTCTTGGCAAGGAGTGAGAGTTAAGGTTACCTATCCTAGACATTTACCATAAACATATGATGATTATGAAGAGTTAATCCTACTTAGTCAATCCTAACATCGAGGATAAGTCAAATAGGCATAATTAATCTCAATCCATAAGTTCTAGTCAACTCACTAATTAACTCAGTGAAAGACTAGCGTCAATGGAAACCAAATTAACTAACTACCCTAATATATCAATCAAAAATGGACATCAATGACTCAAGGTCACCAAAGCCCTCAATTCCAAGCCAAGAGTGAGAAAAAACTAAGCAAAAACTAAGCCAAGCATTTTATCAAACACTTGGTATGCATGAAAATAAAATCATATTAAATTGCAATAATAATAAATTCTAAATCTACCAAATGCAAGAAATATATAACAACAATTAAAGAGAGTAATAATAACATGAAAACATAAATTGCATTAAATGAAATAGAAACTAACAAGGGTTCATTAACATGAAAAGTAACCAAAATGGGAAATTAACAAGATAAACTAAGAAGATTAAGGCAATAGAACAAAGAAAGGTAAAAGAAACTAGATGAAAAACAAGAATTAAATAGAGAAATTGAAGAAAAAATAAACTAAGAAACCCTAATTTCTAGAGAGAACGGGGAGCTTCTCTCTCTAGAAATGACCTATAATATGATACTAAGCTAAACCTGATTGCTCCTCCCTTGCCTCCTCTTGAATTAAGGTTGAAATAGCTTCAGAAATGAGTTGGATTGGGTTCTGGAGGCCCAAAATTCGCTGCCAGTGAATTGCATTGAATGAGGTCACGTGTTGGGACTTGTGCGTACGCACACACTTGCGGAAAAGCTCCAAACTCTATTTCTTCATGAATTCTCCACTTTTACATGCTTTTTCTTCATTTCTTCAATCCAATCTTTGCTTTACAAGCCTGAAATTACTCAATAAACACATCAAAGCGTCAAATGGAATTAAAGTAAATAAATTTAGTAATTAAGGGCCTAAAAAGCATGTTTTCACTTTTAAGCACAATTTAGGGAGAATTTACAAAACCATGCTATTTCATTAAATAAATGAAAGAAAAGTTGATGAAATCCACTCAATTAGAGCAAATAAATACCATGAAATGTGGATTCATCACATCCCCACACCTAAACAATAGGGCCTATATCCCTGGCGTGGCAGATTTTTCTGCTGCATGAGTAGTTGTGGTTATTTCCTTCTTTGTTGCATGAAGTGTGCGGGGCCTATATCCCTGGCGTAGTAGACTCCCTACTGCATGAGTGTACAGGAAACTATATCTCTGGCATGGCAGAAAAGACTACATCTGGAAGGATGTGTAAGGTTGGCATTTACGGACCAACAAGTGATATCACAAGCTAATAGGACAAGCATTCATCATATGCAATCTTATGCTCTTGTTTGCTTTGATTACTTGAGTTTGCCTAATTGTGTAATATGCCTACTTGCTTCTTGAATTACTTTTTATATATGATTATTACCTGTGTTTTACTTGCTTGCATTATCTGTGATTTTCTGGTGCTGAGAAGGTTAGGTAGGCGGTGGTGATGGGATCGCTTGGAGGGTAGGTTGGTCAAGGCTATGGGACAGCGGTGACTAGTTTTAGTTAGAAATTCCCTAAGTTTAGATACCTTTGTTTATTATTTATGGTTTAAGTTATTTATTTCGTTAAGTTTGAATATCTGTTTGGTGTGAAGTTCTAGGATTGCCTTCGGCGTCCCAAAACCTTACATCCTACATTATTGGGCATAGTTACCATACTGAGAACCTCCGGTTCTCATAATATGTGTTGTTGTTGATTTTTCAGATGTAGGTCGTAATTCACCTCGGTGAAATTGCAAATATGGTGATAGAGCGGAGTATGGTTCCTTCCTTGTTTACTTTTGTTATAGTATTCTCTCACCTTTTGTATATTTAACTTTGTTTTCTTAGAGGCTTTGTATTCTGAAAACTCTGAGAGATAGGTTGTTGCTGTTTTAAAACTCTAAAACTCTGTTGTATTAAGCTTGACTAGCCGGCCTAAAATCCGCAGGCTGTGATTAGTCCTCTTTTGTATATTATACTTATATATATCTTGTTTACTTTAATTATTACCTTGTATACCATGGAACTATCTACAAGGTCTTATATATTATGTCTTGTCTGTTCGTATCTATATGTTTAGTCTTCGTGTGTGAACGCTTCGCATTTCGTGAATTCTGTTTTACGCAAATTGAGCTTTTATTCTTTCACCGGGCTTCTAGTTATATATACTTTTAGACATATATTATATATTATAAGCTTTAGAACTGTCATGCACGTTGTTATTAGAGGTAAGGCTGAAGGTAACGGGATGTTACACAATGTACACTTCTATATAATATGGAGTTTGCTGAACTCTTTAATTTAAACTAAGACTATTATTATAATTAAAAAATCTAAAAAATTAAAATTTTAAAATAATTATTATATCTAATTAGTGAGATCCAAAAAAAATTAGTATATAATTAATAATCATTTGGTAAAATTGTTAAAACAAAAAAAATTTAATAAAAAACTAAAATATGAAAATATGAAATTTAAGAATACATTTAAGAAAATTTTTTGTACTAATTTAATTATTTTTATTATTTTATGTAAAGAGAATTTTGTTTGTTAAGATGTAAAAAATGATACTAAAATTAGTAAGACTAAGAAATATTAAAAAATTAATATTATGAAAAAGAGAATTTTATACAAGGACTAATTTAATCAATTTTTAAAATATTATTGTTAGTAAAAAATAAATAAATTCGAAGGAGAAGGTTATTCAAATTGTTAAGTAAGCTTTCGGAAGAGAAGTTAGTGTCGAAGGAGACATATGTTGAGTGAGAGCTTGATTAACTTAGCAAATCAAGGAGTTATTCGAGCAAGAGGATCTAAGACTTTGAATCGAAGGTTATTCTCCAGCCGTTACATGATCAGGCAAAAGAGCGGAAACGGTTACTTGCGTTTTCACACACGTGGGATTTTTATTTCAAATTGATCAGTTAAGGAAATGGCTATAAATACTAGAAGGCTCGAAGTCACAAGAGTTGGAACTTTGCTTCAGAAAATACTCAAGCACACTCATATTCCAGCGACTTTCTGAGTCTGCGTTCGAGTTTCTTTTCTGTAGGGTTCCTTCCACTATTTTCTATCTTTTCAAATTTACATTTTATGCGAACTTTACTTTCCTTGCAAATTTATCTTTCAAGTAACATTTACTATTCTTGTCCAATTTACATGTTTAAAACTGTTATTTTTCAAATTCAAAAGTCCTTTGATCTAATCGAAGGTATTTTATTGCTTTATTTAAATTCAATGCAAATTATTTCGATTTCATTCAATTTTTATTTTCAAAATCTTTATCTTTCGTTCCTTTAGTCTTTTTCTTTAATTCCTGTCTAATTTAAGAAACTTTGATACACTTCTAGAAAACTGGTACTCACAAAAAAGAGGAGTATGTTTTGCTCCCAGACCATAAGAATCGAACCACTGCCGATTTGCTAAAAATCGAAAAAATTAATTGGCACGCACAATGGGACAGTTTTTAAATTAAAGTGTGTCAAATAATTTTGGTGTCACTTGGTATATGCAATTAAGAAGTGGAAGGATTGTTCACATGGCTGATGAAGTGTCGAATGTGAATGGTGGTTCGTAAAAATAGTTGTACAACCTTCGGATGTTACCTCACATTTGGAAGGAGTGGTTATCAGTAAAAGTGTAGTGGCTACAAATGTGCAGGCTGGAAATAATGGACGTAATATTCATCCACGTGGTAATCCACCACCAATTCCGCCCTAAATAACTGCTGGTTGGCCTCCTTATGGCCTTCCTCCTGGCTATACTTCGCCAGTGAGTAGTTTTGTTCCTCCGATTCGATTTAGGAGTGTGAATAGAGTTAACAATGTTCAAAATCTACAACAACACTCTGAGTATTCTCGTGATTATAATGTGGGCTCTACATCGAATGCTTCTAACTCAGTAGCATCATTTTGACAATATATGGAGGAAAGTCATCATGGTCTGGTCAATCTATTGACCCAACAAATGACTACAATTTTGAATCCTATGATGGCTGATCACGAATCAAAATTTGATTGTCTTGTAAGGCAAGTCGAGCGAATTGCTCGAATCGTTGATTATGATGAAGGTGAAAGGCAGAATGCCAGAGGAAATAATAAGGGTTTTGAAAACTTATTTCAAAATGAGAATAATGTTTTTAGAAACAGAGAAAATCCTCAGTTAATTCCTCGTGGTCAAAATGTAGATGATGTCTTAGCTCGGTTATGCACTAATCAAGTCGGTGAACGTTATCAGGTCACTAGAATTGTGGAAGATGTTTTAAATAGTGTTGGATTCAATATAGGATTCATGAATCGACCCCACTTTGTGTCAGCTTTTTTTCATAATATTTAAATGGCCGAAGTGCCAAGGGGAGTGAAAAGTCCTAAAATAATAACGAAGCTTGCAAGAGAAGTTGGGGAGTCAACTACTGAACATATTGCTCGATATTTGGTCGAGACTGGAAATTTAGCCAATGATGAAAGTTTGAAAATGAAGTTTTTTCTTTCTTCGTTAACAAAGAATGTATTTACTTGGTTTTCGAATCTTAGACCAAATTTAATAACAACATGGGCACAATTAGAAACTGCTTTTCATGCCCAATTTTATCGGGGTGAATTGAATGTGGTAGTTACTGACCTAGTGGCTTTGAAATGAGAAGATAGTGAAACCATTGATGATTCAATGATTCATTTCAAAAATGCTAGAATTCGTTGTTATGCATCACACTACTTGAGAGTGAAGTAGTAAAGATAGTAGTTATGGGGTTAGGATTTTATAAGGATCGAAAGTTACTCAATGTGCATATTCCTGATTTAGCCCATTTGGCCGAAAGAGTTTGTCAAATAGAAATTTTGAAGAAAGAAAAAGAGAAGTATAATAGCAAAAGGAGGTTGAAGAGTAAAACTTTTTCTTGAAAGGAAAAGTTGCTTACATGGCCATGGGATCCTCTAAGGAGGAGTGTGATTTAGAGGCGGAGGTTGATTTGGCCGAACTTAAGACAGGTCCTCCTTATGTGTGTTCTTTACTTAAGAAACTCTCTAGCAATAAAAAGTCGAATGATTCAAACTGAAAAGTGGAAATAGATACAATTTTGATATTTTGAACTCTGATCAGATTTTCGATATGTTGCTTAAAGATAAACAGTTAATTTTACCAGAAGGCAGAACTTTGCTTTAGGTAAAAGATTTAAAAAGGAAACCTTATTGTAAGTTTCACCATGAAACTAGTCATTCGACTAACAATTGTGTTCGTTTCAGGGATTTAATACAAGAAGCCATCATGGATGGACGATTGATGTTTGATGATTGTAAAAAAGAGATGAAAGTTGATTCTGATCCTTTCAATTCCGAAGCCAGGTTTGCTGAGCCATATTTGGGTGTGAATATGGTTAGAATGTCTTATGACTTTGATGTAACCTTAGGGGACTTCGAATCGAATGTCCATGCTGTCTATCCAGGTGTAAGGGATGGACTGTTGGAGTTTTTAATGCAGCAAAAACTCAAGAATCAGGACGTATCTCTGTGTCCCCGATGCAATGCAGTATTCAATGCTGAGGCTGCTGCAATTTTTGAAAAAGAAAGAATGAAAAAAGAACTGGCTCATCGATAGGAGTAGGCTCGTCAAAAGCATCCTATTAGACGGATGGAAGGGCAAAGTTCTGGTGGCCCTCAGAAAGGTACTATTGCTCCCATAAGCCGTTCTCGGGCTTTAGGTGTACAATGGATTCAAAATTATCAAGAATTCTAGAGCAGAAATGTGCATTATAGACGTAACCCACAATGGGGGCATAAGGTCTTCCTTGAGGGCATTATCCTTATTTCCGTGGTCGACCCAGAGGGTACCCACAAAGCAGAGGTCGAAGAGGACAACAACCACCTAAGGTATCTTCTGCTGACAAAGGCAAGGGGACAACACCGTCTGTGTACTCTCGAATATTCTTTTCGTCTGATGGAGAAACATATTCGAAAGGAGTTCCTTTTCCTGTGAAATTGGACAAGGGCAAAGCAGTGGTTAGCATTCCAGTCGTTGATAAATATAAAAGTGCTGATCTATATGAAGAATACTTTGAAGAAGGAGATGAGAAAACGGTAGGTATCATTTCAATTATCCCGATTGAGTACTTAGGTGAATATGAAGGTGACCCTGAAGATGATTATGACATGGATGATGAGGAGGCTTTCTTATTTATCCGATATGAGGATGAACCAGGTTATTTTCAAAGGCCTTCTGACAACCAAAAATCCCATCTACATCAACTTCATATTACTGCAACTATGAGTGAGATTAAAATCAAACATCAAATTCATTAACCAAAACACAAAATTGCAAAACTATGTATATATTGACAAAGGAAATTAGAATAGAAGAAAGTGTAGAACAAGTAATGTGATAAAAGTGGAAATTAAAGAGATACTTACAATGGAAATAGCTAGAATTCAAGATCAAAATTTAGAAATTAAAACTTGAGTTATAAATCTCAACTAAACCTAAGAAAAATTGAGAGAAAAACCTAAACTAAACTACCCTAAAACTACTCCTAAAATGTGTTGTATGAAGTATTATAGTGTATGTATTGTATGGTGTTGCTTGCCCTTTCATATATACTTCAGCACCTTCAGAAATGGCCCAAAAAGCCCTCAAAATCGCGAGCCACATGACTTTTTAATGAAGTCACGCGCTGGTACCTGTGCGTACATACAGGGGTATGCGTACGCACACTTGCTGAATTTCCTCCTGTGCGTATGCATAGAAGTTGTGCATGGGTACACTTGCTGATTTTGACCCTTGTGCGTAAGCACAGAAAGTGTTCGTAAGCACACTCGGAAATGCTTCTCTCCTTTGATTTCTTCATGTTTTCTCCAGATTCTATACTTTTCTTCCACCCTTATCAAGCCATTCCAACCTATTACACCTGAAATCACTCATCAAAACCATCAATGTATCGAATGGAATGAAAGTGGAATAAAATTGATTAAATTAAGCTCAAAATAGCATGTTTTCACAATTGGACATAATTTAGAGAGAAAACACAAAAGCATGCTATTTAGATGAATAAATGTGGGTTTATATGATGAAATCTACTAAAATCAAACCAAAATTTATCATCAAATATGGATTCATCAATCCCGCTTGTGTGTTACCTCAAAAATTGTGTTGGCACCTGCACCAGGCAAACACGGAGGTTCCATCCTGTTTTGCTTGTGGTTGCGGTGTCGTGATGATGACAGAGGTTTAATATTGCCCGTAGTGAGGATGGGGGTTATATCTCGCTCACGAGGTTGGCAAGTTGAGGATGAAGGACTCCCTCTTTTGTCGTGATGTAGATGTAGGGAAGGTGGAAAGGTACTCTCCTTCGTATTGTTTCTCCCAAATTCTTCTCTGGTTGCAAGGTAGAAAGGCACATTCTTTTGATATGAAAATGCACACTCCTTCGTGATACCTGATAAACCATAATTTTATGATTTATCTTGTATTGAATTTGGTGGATTTTATCAACTTTTCTCACGTTTATTCACTAAAATAGCATGGTTTTTTGAATTCTTCTTAATTGCGCTTAATGATTAAAAACATGCTTTTTAGGCCTTAAAATTGCTAAATTTAATTCACTTTAATTCCATTCAATGCCTTGATATGTTTGTTGAGTGATTCCAGGTTTATAAGGCAAGAATTGGATTGAAGAAATGGAAGAAAAATTACGCAAGATGGAGAATTCATGAAGAAATGAAGTTTTGGAAATCCGCCATGCGACGCGTGCGCGTGACCCACACGTACGCGTGACCTGAAAATCGTGATATGATGCATACGCGTGACCCACGCGTACGCTTGACAAGCAGCACGTGACCTCATTAAAGACAACACGCTGGGGGCGATTTCTGGGGTTACGGAAGCCCAATCCAACTTATTTTTGAAGCTATTTGAGGCCAAATTCAAAAGGAAACAAAGGGGAGAGCAATTAGATAGTGTAGGAATCATGCTTTAGGTTAGTTCTAGAGAGAGAACATCCCTCTTCTCTCTAGAAAATAGGATTCTTAGTTTAATTTCATCTTAGATTTATGTTTGATTCTTGTCTTAATTTAGTTTTCCTTTCAATTTCTTGTTACTACATATTTGCTCTCTTAGTTTCATTTGTTATTTCCTTTATTTTGTTATTTTCATGTTTATGAACTCTTGTTAATTTTGATTTCTAATAATGCAATTTATATTTTCATGTTATTGTTGCTTTCTTTAGTTGTTGGTTGTTGATTTCTTGCATTTGGTAGTTTTAGATTTTATTATTTCTTGTTATTTTAATATGCTTTCCTTTTATGCCTTTCAAGTATTTGATAAAATGCTGATGCGTAATATTTTGTCGGTATAGAATTTACCAATAAAATTCCGTCGTCAGTATAGTCTAAACCAACAAGCTACCCGCACATCAAGGTTAGAAAATGTGTCACCACAATTCATAATAATAACCGGGAGTAGAATCCCGGGTCGTTCTCTTGGTATTTTGAGGTTGAATACAAGAAAAGTAATTGAATATGAATTGAGACAATGAGCAATTAACAATTGGAATAAGAGAACCAAGAAATTGAACTAATGAAGGTGAATGACAATCAATCAATGTAAAATCCTTGGCTAGGGGTGAGAATTGGGAGTCCTATTATTATAGTCTCCATCAATTGTGATAAGAATTGGCTATTGCTCCACTTAGTTAACCTTTAACTATAAAGAAAAGTCAAGTGGAGATAATCAAAATGAGTCCACAAGTCCTAGTCTAATCCTAAGGAAAGACTAGCTTTAGTGGTATGCAAATCAACTAGCAATTTCCAATTATGAATCAACAAAAGACATTGACGATTCAAGTATCTCCAATTGCCCAACCCCTAAGCCAAGAGTGAAAAATCTACTCCATAACTATAGTTGATATTTCTTCAAACACTTGGTGAACAAACTTGAATGACATTGTGAAATTGAGAAGAAAATTCAAATCAAGGTTATCTACTACAAACAACTAACAACAATCAAGCAATGAACAACAATGAACATAAAATTCCTTAATGCATTAACATAAATCAATGTAACAAGATCCAAATTCAAGATCCAAAATAACTAGGGTAACAAGAACACTAAATGAGAGTAGCAGAATTAGATCTATAGATTAAAGCAATGTAAAATTGAAGTAAAAACAGATCTAACCAAGGGATCCAAGTGAAATTGAAATTGACAAAGGCAAAATCTAGAGAGAAGTGAGAGTTTCTCTCTCTAAAAACATAAACTCCAAAAACTAGCTAATTATCTCTAATGTGTGAATCCCCCCTCAATCCTTGGTTCTTTGGGTCTGTTTGCTCAAGAATTCAGCTCCAACTGGGCCTGGAGCTCTTCTGAAATTACCAGCCACGATTTCACTAATGAAGTTATGTGCCGGGCGTCATGTGTACGCGTGGGTCGCGCGTCGATGAGCTTTTCAAGCCATGTGTACGGGTCGATAGGATTTTTGCTCATCCACGTGAATGCGCCAACACTTTGTGCCAATTCCAGCAACATGGATTCATGCATGCGCGCAGGCCACACATGCACGTAGGCCACGCGTGCGCGTCGATGTCAAATCTCCAAAGCTCCATTCTTCATGCTCCTTCCACTTGTGCATGCTTCCTTCCTCTCTTCTAGGCCATTCTTGCCTTATAAACTTTAAAAGTACTCAACAAACATATCACGGCATCGAATGGTAATAGAAGAGGATTAAAATATAGCATATTTAAGGTCAAAGAAGCATGTTTTCAACCATGAAGCAAAATTAGGAAGGAGACACAAAACCATGCATTTTATATGAATAAGTGTGAAAGAATGTTGATAAAACCCCCTAAATTCTATAAAAGATAAACTCTAAAATTGGGATTTATCAAATCTCTCCACGCTTAAACCAAGCATTTCCTCATGCTAAAAGAGATTTAAAGACCAAAGAATCATAGGAGAGTGAGGTTATTGCAATACAATGTACCTATATGAATGCAACTAATGTGAATGCTCCTATCTACTTGGTTAAGAATGAACCAACTTCCAAGAACATATATGAGCACATCGGGCCAAAATGGTGAAATAATTCAAGAACTCTACCAATTCATACATGAAAGTAGAGTGTACATAACTTGCATGAAGAAAGCTTGTGAAAGCTGGGAATAAGGAGTTGAGCATCAAACCCTCACCAGATGTGTATCCGCTCTAGTCACTCAAGTGTGTAGGGTTGACCACTCAATTCTCCTCTATTCATGCTTTCCAAGATTTGTTTTACATCTAACAATCAACAATTATCCAATGCATGCATGCATATATCATGAGGTCTTTTCATAGGTTGTAATGGGGCTAGGGTCAAGGTAGGATGCATATGGTCAAGTGAGCTTGGAGATTGAATCTTTGATTAACTTAAGCTTCCCACCTAACCTACGATAACCTATACAATTTCAAGGCTAACCTAACTATCCATTCCTCACTTTTTCACACACTCATGCATTTCTCTTTTCAATTCACATCCCATATGCATTGATATTATTGAACTTTACCTTGGGGCATTTGTCCCCTTTTTATTGCATTTCTTTTCTTTTTTTTTTCTATATTTTTCTTCTTTTTTATTTTTCTTTTGTTTTTCTCTTTCTTTTTTTGATGTAATTATATACAAAGGTATCAATGCATATGGTTTTAGCATAATTCATACATGAGTGTGTACCCAATTCCTAAGATCTTCAATGCAAATAACAACATACTCTTACCTCAACCAATGTTCCAAGTTTCCCCACATTTAAATGATACACACATTCACTAGCCTAAGCTAATCAAAGATCCAAATAAAGGACAATTATTATTTTTCGCTTAAAGGCTTGTAATGTGCTAAAACTAAGAACAAAGAGGAATTAAAATAAGCTCAAAATTGGCTAACAATTGTTAATGAAAGGTAGGCTATTTGGGTCGGTGAGCTAAATGAAATGATGGCCTCAATAATATAAATGCATGTATACATGGAAATGGATATAAAGAATCAAACAAACCAAAGATTACAATCATAGAGAGAGAATAATCGCACACAAGAAGGAAACTAGTGGTTATATGATGTAACCACGCAATTAGGTTCAAAACTCACTGGCTTGTGTGTTCTTATCTCAAAACCATGTTCCAAAACACATTCTTCAAGCAAGTAAAAAAGAAAATTTCCAAATTGGTAGGGTGCCCTAAAAACAATTCCTTGGAAAAGGAGTCATCATCCTAACCAATTAGTCCTAACAAGAATAACTACCATGCAAAAAGTGAACCAAAACAAAAACTAGCCATGCAATTTTTCCTAATCAAGAAAAGAAAATCAAATTATGGGTGTTGAAAGGAAAAGGGTTGTTACTTATGGAAGTCGGTAAACGACCTCCCTACACTTTAGAAGTTTGCACGGTCCTCCGTGCCACTGGTAATGTGCAAAGTGGGATTGGGGTCGCCACTTCCACCATCCATCTCTTGAGTGTTCAAGTCGATTTTATCTGAAGTGGATGTGAAAATGTCCGGCTCCTCCATAGGCAGATTAGCAAAACCCCAGAAGGTCTTCATGTAAGCAAATCGGCGTTGGTTGCGCCGCTCATATCGATCCACCTTTTCAGTGAGCTCAAGAAGCAGTTGGCGGGTTGATTTCTGTGATGCTGAGGAAGTGGTAGGAGTTTTGGAAGGACGAGCCATTTCAAGGCTTGTAGTGTCCGTAGGAGGCTGAAGATATTTTCCGCTCGGGATGATGTCGCCCTTTGCTGGAATCATTGCTTTTATGTCTTTAGCCTCGTGAGGGACACCAGCAGCAGCAACCAAATCTAATACCAAGGTAGGAAATGGGAGAATACCCTTGGCATGGACCCGACCCATCGCTTGTCAGATAAGGAGAGGAATGTTGACTGGCGTCTCCGTGAGTATGCACTAGACAAGAAGGGCTAGGTCCGCCGTGATGGAAGACTCATGAGTGCTTGGAAGCACGTAGTGAGACCAGATTTGTGCCCATGCTCGAGCCTCCATAGTAAGCGTGCGTGCGTCAATGCTCTTAGGCCGGAGCCTGAATCTCCCTTGGGTCCAATGTGATTCCAGTTCAGCGATGACCTTAATGATAGAATCCCAATCAAAACCAAATTCATTGCGCTGACGTAGGACCTCTTGGTAACCATCTATCCCATCCGCCACTGGCAAGACCTTAAGTATCCCTTGAATGACTTCTTCTAAAACGGGGACTTGCTTCTGGCACACAAAAACTGATTCAAGAGAAGGTAAGTGGTAGTTGGAGTAGAACTCCACCATCCAAGAAAGGTTGGCTTCCTACGGTCTTCTCATAAGGAATCCCCATTGTCGCCGCTCAATGCGGGGCAACACAAACTGAACAATGTGCTTTGAAGGGGCGAGGAGGCGTTCAGAATGATATTTTCTTTCAACCATAGCAGGGAACATAAACTCACAATAGCTGTTAGGGAACCTTGTGGTGACCTTCGCAGGTTTGCCCTTCTCTTGTTCATCAATATGAATGATGCTTTTTGCCCTCTTGGAGAGGGGTTTAACTTGCGGTGCACGGTTCGCCTTGGCGGTTGACCTTTGAGGTGCCCTTTTTGTGGGCGGGTTTCTCGATGCCTTTTCCTTGCCCTTTCTGTTGGCCATCCTGGAAAAGGAAGGAAAAGAGAGAATATTAAACTCAGAGAGAACACTTGGAGAATAACATGCAAGTGAGAACAACACCATAAAGGAATAGAGTGTCTTGAAGGCATGACTACTGCAACATGTGAACAAGACAACAATATAATCATGGGGCATATCACTAGCATGGGATGCAAGAGTAAGAGAAGCATGCAAGTATAAGGCATGAGAAGAATAAGCTCAAGCATCACTAACAACACAAGATAACATATGCAAGAAGGATAATAAGCATAAGAAGATCACGCATCTAGGCTAACTCTAAGACAATGAAGCATGCAAGGGAATAAGGTGGGGTTAGAGAAAGTGAGATCACAAATCTTGCACTATGTTATAAGGAAGCAAGTCATGGGTAATGAGTATAAGAGTGGTAACTATGAAGTACAATAGGCTCAATGCACATAAAGAAGAGCAAGTGTATGAGAAAGAAGCACTAAGTTAAAAGCATAATATCAAATTGGAACCAAGAACTCATTGGTGCTTTTTCACAAACAGTTGGTGTGTATCACCCAAATAGCAAACAAGTTGGGAAAAATTCAAAATGCAACATCCCACAATGTCATACCAACATCAAAATAATACCACATAATCATAAAGGAGTAAAGAGAAATCAACATAACCCATCAAAGTAAGAAGTAACTCAAAGTTCAACACCCATGGAAAATATAAAAAGAAAGAAAGCAAATAGACAAAAATGAATAAAGCAAAATACAACTAGGAATAAATGGAAGAGAATAATTAAAAGTAACTAATAAGAGAAAAATGTAAACAAAAATAAAAGAGGAGGGAAAGGGTAAAAACCTTGAGAAGAGGAACAAGGCAAAGTATAGTGCAAGGGAAAATAGGAGAAGAGGAAGGAGGAAGAGAGAGAGAGAGAGGGAGAGTGTAGGACCGCCGGAGGTAGTGGTAGTGGGCAGAGGTAAGGTGGTAAGAATATGAAAGAAGAAAGGAAGAAGGAATGGAAGAAGGAAGTTAAGGAAGGAGTTCAAAACAGGGCGCGCAGCCCATCAGTTATGTCGGGCACGCGACACGTAAGAGTAGCGACGCGTAAGCATCGCCCACCCATACGCGTGGATGGTAGAAAGAGAGAGGACGCGTACGCGTCAGTGGACGGACGTGCACGCGTGGAGTCAATTGTGCGTTGCGCATAAAGGCAGCATAAAACTCGCACAACTCTCGGGTTTTTGTACCAAGAGTTGGCTGTAGTACAATCGACGCGCATGCGTCACCCTGACGCATACGCGTGGGTAACAGTTGTGCTCCCCGCACAGTTTACTTACAATATTCGCACAACTCTCGGATTTTTGTACCAGGAGTTGTGGAAGCACAATCGACGCGTACGCGTTGCGCAAGCTTGCACGTGGGTTGCGCAAAAAAATTAGGGACGTACGCACGTCACCCACGCATACGCGTGGATGCGCGAAACAAAGTGGGACACGTACGGGTCAAAAGACGCGCACGCGTGGTAGGGGTTGTGTGTAGGGCACAGTGTTAGCACACTTCTCGTACAACTCTCGGGTTTTTGTACTAAGTGTTGCAGAAGTGCCATCGAAACGCACACGTCATATACGCTTGTGCGTGGATGCAACTTTTTTAGCATGAACATGAAGAAAGGCAACTGCAACATAATCTTGGCATTTATTCAAGCTAAATAAGTCAAAAACACTAAAAAATCCATGCAATACTCAAAATGAAGTGTTTTCTTCAACATTATGAATTCAACCTAACCAAGATCAATGAAAATCCTCATGAATATCTTAACCAAGCTAAACAAAATCAAGCATACTTAGATAAACTCACCAAAACTAACCAATCACAAAATGAAGTAAAGAATCTAAAAACTACATGCAAGAGATACAAAAACGAAGATCTTACCATGGTGGGGTGTCTCCCACCTAGCACTTTTCTTTAACGTCCTTAAGTTGGACGGTCATGAGCTCAGATCTCTTCGCCTTCGGGTGCATCCTCCAAAAGGAACACCTCAACCTCCTTGTTAGTTTTCATCTTCTCTCCATGATAGAGCTTCAGATGGTGACCATTAGCTTTGAAGATTGTGGAGCTTGAAGGGTGACTCAAGTGATAAACCCCATATGGCTCAGCCTTCTCCACTCTATATGGTCCTTTCCACCTTGACCTTAACTTTCCTGGCATCAACCTCAATCTAGAGTTGTAGAGGAGGACGAGTTCTCCAGCTCTAAACTCTCTTCTCTTGATATGCTTATCATGCACCCCCTTCATCCTCTCTTTGTAGAGCCTTGAATTCTCATAAGCTTCCAATCGAAGGCACTCCAATTCTACTAGCTGTAAATTCCTTTCGATTTCGGACCCTCAATCCTGAGTTGCACTCTTTTACCGCCCAATAAGCCTTGTGCTCTACCTCCACCGAAAGATGGCAAGCCTTTCCATAGACTAACCGGAACGGGCTCATACCAATTGGTGTTTTAGAAGCCGCCCGGTAGGCCCACAGCGCATCTCCGAGCTTAGAGCTCCAATCCCTCCTATGAGGCTTCACAATTTTCTCCAATATACACTTGATTTCCTAGTTGGAGACTTCGGCTTGGCCATTTATTTGGGGATGGTAGGCCGTAGCCACCATGTGAATGATGCCATACTTTTTCATCAACCCTGCCATTCTCTTGTTACAAAAATAAGAGCCTTGATCACTGGTGCGCAAAATCGTGATCACTACAACTTCGCACAACTAACCAGCAAGTGCACTGGGTCGTCCAAGTAATACCTTACGTGAGTAAGGGTCGATCCCACGGAGATTGTTGGTATGAAGCAAGCTATGGTCACCTTGTAAATCTTAGTCAGGCAGACTCAAATGGGTATGGTGATGAACGAATAAAACATAAAGATAAAGATAGAGATACTTATGTAATTCATTGGTAGGAACTTCAGATAAGTGTATGAAGATGCCTTCCCTTCCGTCTCTCTGCTTTCCTACTGTCTTCATCCAATCCTTCGTACTCCTTTCCATGGCAAGCTGTATGTAGGGTTTCACCGTTGTCAGTGGCTACCTCCCATCCTCTCAGTGAAAACGTTCCTATGCTCTGTCACAGCATGGCTAATCATCTGTCGGTTCTCGATCAGGCCGGAATAGAATCCATTGATTCTTTTGCGTCTGTCACTAACGCCCCGCCTGCTAGGAGTTTGAAGCACGTCACAGTCATTCAATCATTGAATCCTACTCAGAATACCACAGACAAGGTTTAGACCTTCCGGATTCTCTTGAATGCCGCCATCAGTTCTAGCTTATACCACGAAGATTCCGGTTAAAGAATCCAAGAGATAAACATTAGAGCCTCGTTTGCTTGTAGAACAAGAGTGGTTGTCAGTCACTTTGTTCATAAGTGAGAATGATGATGAGCGTCACATAATCATCATATTCATCATGTTCTTGGGTGCAAATGAATATCTTGGACAAAGAACAAGCGGAATTGAATAGAAGAACAATAGTAATTGCATTAATACTCGAGGTACAGCAGAGCTCCACACCTTAATCTATGGTGTGTAGAAACTCCACCGTTGAAAATACATAAGAACAAGGTCTAGGCATGGCCGTGAGGCCAGCCTCCCAATGATCTAAGAACTAGATGTCCAAAGATGATCAAAGGATCTAAAATAATCCAAAGATGAAAATACAATAGCAAAAGGTCCTACTTATAGAAAACTAGTAGCCTAGGGTGTACAGAGATGAGTAAATGACATAAAAATCCACTTCCGGGCCCACTTGGTGTGTGCTTGGGCTGAGCAATGAAGCAATTTCGTGTAGAGACTCTTCTTGGAGTTAAACGCCAGCTTTTATGCCAGTTTGGGCGTTTAACTCCCATTTAGGTGCCAGTTCCGGCGTTTAAAGCTGGAATTCCTGAGGGTGACTTTGAACGCCGGTTTGGGCCATCAAATCTTGGGCAAAGTATGGACTATCATATATTGCTGGAAAGCCCAGGATGTCTACTTTCCAACGCCGTTGAGAGCACGCCAATTGGGCTTCTGTAGCTCCAGAAAATCCACTTCGAGTGCAGGGAGGTCAGAATCCAAAAGCATCTGCAGTCCTTTTCAGTCTCTGAATCAGATTTTTGCTCAGGTCCCTCAATTTCAGCCAAAAAATACCTGAAATCACAGAAAAACACACAAACTCATAGTAAAGTCCAGAAAAGTGATTTTTAGCTAAAAACTAATAAAAATATACTAAAAACTAACTAGATCATACCAAAAACATACTAAAAACAATGCCAAAAAGTGTATAAATTATCCGCTTATCACAACACCAAACTTAAACTGTTGCTTGTCCTCAAGCAACTGAAAATCAAATAAGATAAAAAGAAGAGAATATGCAATGAATCCCAAAAACATCTATGAAGATCAGTATTAATTAGATGAGCGGGGCTTTTAGCTTTTTGCCTCTGAACAGTTTTGGCATCTCACTCAATCCTTTGAAATTCAGAATGGTTGGCTTCTTTAGGAACTCAGAATCCAGATAGTGTTATTGATTCTCCTAGTAGAGTATGATGATTCTTGAACATAGCTACTTATTGAGTCTTGGCTGTGGCCCAAAGCACTCTGTCTTCCAGTATTACCACCGGATACATACATGCCACAGACACATAATTGGGTGAACCTTTTCAGATTGTGACTCAGCTTTGCTAAAGTCCCCAATTAGAGGTGTCCAGGGTTCTTAAGCACACTCTTATTGCCTTGGATCACAACTTTATTCTTTCTTTTTCTTTCTTTTTCTCTTTCTCTTTTTTTTTCGGTTTTTTTTTCGCCTCCTTTTTTGTATTCACTGCTTTTTCTTGCTTCAAGAATCATTTTTAATGATTTTTCAGATCCTCAGTAACATGTCTCCTTTTTCATCATTCTTTTAAGAGCCAACAATTTTAACATTCATGAACAACAAATTCAAAAGACATATGCACTGTTTAAGCATACATTCAGAGAACAAGAGTATTGCCACCACATCAAAATAATTAAACTATTATAAAATTCAAAATTCATGCAATTCTTTTCTTCTTTTTTTTTTCAATTAAGCACGTTTTTATTCAAGAAAGGTGATGGATTCATAGGACATTCATAACTTTAAGGCATAGACACTAAGACACTAATGATCACAAGACACAAACATGGATAAACATAAGCATAAAATTCGAAAAACAGAAGAATAAAGAACAAGGAAATCAAAGAACGGGTCCACCTTTAGTGATGGCGGATCTTTCTTCCTCTTGAAGATCCTATGGAGTGCTTGAGCTCCTCAATATCTCTTCCTTGTCTTTGTTGCTCCTCCCTCATGATTCTTTGGTCTTCTCTAATTTCATGAAGGATGATGGAGTGTTCTTGATGCTCCACCCTTAGTTGTCCCATGTTGGAACTCAATTCTCCTAGGGAGGTGTTTAGTTGCTCCCAATAGTTTTGTGGAGGAAAGTGCATCCCTTGAGGCATCTCAGGGATCTCATGATGAGAGGGGTCTCTTGTGTGCTCCATCCTCTTCTTAGTGATGGGCTTGTCTTCATCAATGGGGATGTCTCCCTCTATGTCAACTCCTACTGAATAACAGAGGTGACAAATGAGATGAGGAAAGGCTAACCTTGCCAAGGTAGAGGACTTGTCCGCCACCTTATAGAGTTCTTGGGCTATAACCTCATGAACCTCTATTTCTTCTCCAATCATGATGCTATGGATCATGATAACCCGGTCTATGGTAACTTCGGACCGGTTGCTAGTG
Organism: Arachis stenosperma; assembly: GCF_014773155.1. Lineage (NCBI taxonomy): Eukaryota > Viridiplantae > Streptophyta > Magnoliopsida > Fabales > Fabaceae > Arachis > Arachis stenosperma. The sequence continues at coordinate 49,149,752 of NC_080378.1, read as the reverse complement.
GGAATGATTGAGCGTTGTATAAACTCTAACCATCCTCTAGCCATGGGTTTGAGGTCATGCCTTCTCAATTGAACCGGCTTTCCTCTTGAATCTCTCTTCCATTGGGCACCCTCTTCACATATGACTGTGAGGACTTGGTCCAACCTTTGATCAAAGTTGACCCTTCTAGTGTAAGGATGTTCATCTCCTTGCATCATAGGCAAGTTGAACGCCAACCTCACATTCTCCGGACTAAAATCCAAGTATTTCCCCCGAACCATAGTAAGATAATTCTTTGGATTTGGGTTCACACTTTGGTCATGGTTCTTGGTGATCCATGCATTGGCATAGAACTCTTGAACCATCAAGATTCCGACTTGTTGAATGGGGTTGGTAAGGACTTCCCAACCTCTTCTTCGGATCTCATGTCGGATCTCTGGATATTCACCTTTTTTAAGTGAAAAAGAGACCTCGGGGATCACCTTCTTCAAGGCCACAACTTCGTAGAAATGGTCTTGATGCACCCTTGAGATGAATCTCTCCATCTCCCATGACTCGGAGGTGGAAGCTTTTGCCTTCCCTTTCCTCTTTCTAGAGGTTTCTCCGGCCTTGGATGCCATAAATGGTTATGGAAAAACAAAAAGCAATGCTTTTACCACACCAAACTTAAAATGTTTGCTCGTCCTCGAGCAAAAGAAGAGAGAAGAGAGTAGAAGAAGAAGAAATGAGGAGAAAGGGAATGGCTTTGTATTCGGCCAAAGGGGAGGGAGATGGTGTTTAGGTTGTGTGAAAATGAAGGGGTGAAGAAGGGTTTATATAGGTGAGGGGGGGGGGGGGGATGGGGTTCGGCCATTTGAGGGTGGGTTTGGGTGGGAAAGTGGTTTGAATTTGAATGGTGGGGTAGGTGGGGTTTTATGAAGGATGGATGTGAGTGGTGAAGAGAAAGAAGGGATTTGATAGGTGAGGGGTTTTTGGGGAAGAGGTGTTGAGGTGATTGGTGAAGAAGAGAGAGAGTGGTAGGGTAGGTGGGGATCCTGTGGGGTCCACAGATCCTGAGGTGTCAAGGAAAAGTCATCCCTGCACCAAATGGCATTTAAAATCACGTTTTGAGCCATTTCTGGCGTTAAACGCCGGGCTGGTGCCCATTCCTGGCGTTTAACGCCAGGTTCTTGCCCTTTTCTGGCGTTTAATGCCAGTCTGGTGCCCCTTTCTAGCGTTAAACGCCCAGAATGGTGCCAGACTGGGCGTTAAACGCCCAACAACTAACCTTACTGGCGTTTAAACGCCAGTAGGTGCGTCCTCCAGGGTGTGCTGTTTTTCTTCCTGTTTTTCATTCTGTTTTTGCTTTTTTCATTGATTTTGTGACTTCTCATGATCATCAACCTACAAAAAAAATAAAATAACAAAAGAAAATAGTTAATTATAAAACATTGGGTTGCCTCCCAACAAGCGCTTCTTTAATGTCATTAGCTTGACAGAGGACTCTCATGGAGCCTCACAGATACTCAGAGCTATGTTGGAACCTCCCAACACCAAACTTAGAGTTTGAATGTGGGGGTTCAACACCAAACTTAGAGTTTGGTTGTGGCCTCCCAACACCAAACTTAGAGTTTGACTGTGGGGGCTCTGTTTGGCTCTGTTTTGAGAGAAGCTCTTCATGCTTCTTCTCCATGGTGATAGAGGGATATCCTTGGGCCTTAAACATAAAGGATTCTTCATTCATTTGAATGATCAGTTCGCCTCTATCAACATCAATCACAGCCTTTGCTGTGGCTAGGAAGGGTCTGCCAAGGATGATGGTTTCATCCATGCACTTCCCAGTCTCTAGGACTATGAAATCAGTAGGGATGTAATGGTCTTCAATCTTCACCAAAACATCCTCTACAAGTCCATGAGCTTGTTTTCTTGAGTTGTCTGCCATCTCTAATGAGATTCTTGCAGCTTGCACCTCAAAGATCCCTAGCTTCTCCATTACAGAGAGAGGCATGAGGTTTACACTTGACCCTAAGTCACACAGAGCCTTCTTGAAGGTCATGGTGCCTATGGTACAAGGTATTGAAAACTTCCCAGGATCTTGTCTCTTTTGAGGTAATTTCTGCCTAGACAGGTCATCCAGTTCTTTGGTGAGCAAAGGAGGTTCATTCTCCCAAGTCTCATTTCCAAATAACTTGTCATTTAGCTTCATGATTGCTCCAAGGTATTTAGCAACTTGCTCTTCAGTGACATACTCATCCTCTTCAGAGGAAGAATACTCATCAGAGCTCATGAATGGAAGAAGTAAGTCCAATGGAATCTCTATGGTCTCATTTTGAGCCTCAGATTCCCATGGTTCCTCATTGGGAAACTCATTGGAGGCCAGTGAACGTCCAGTGAGACCTTCCTCAGTGGCGTTCACTGCCTCTTCTTCCTCCCAGAATTCGGCCATGTTGATGGCTTTGCACTCTTCTTTTGGATTTTCTTCAGTATTGCTTGGGAGAGTACTAGGAGGGAGTTCAGTGATTTTCTTGCTCAGCTGACCCACTTGTCCTTCCAAGTTTCTAATGGAGGACCTTGTTTCAGTCATGAAACTTTGAGTGGTTTTGATCAGATCAGAGACCATGGTTGCTAAGTCAGAGGGGTTCTGCTTAGAATTCTCTGTCTGTTGCTGAGAAGATGATGGAAAAGGCTTGCCATTGCTAAACCTGTTTCTACCACCATTATTGTTGTTGAAACCTTGTTGAGGTCTCTCTTGATTCTTTCATGAGAAATTTGGGTGATTTCTCCATGAAGAATTATAGGTGTTTCCATAGGGTTCTCCTAGGTAATTCACCTCTTCCATTGAAGGGTTCTCAGGATCATAGGCTTCTTCTTCAGATGAAGCATCCTTAGTACTGCTTGGTGCATTTTGCATTCCAGACAGACTTTGAGAAATCAAATTGACTTGTTGAGTCAATATCTTGTTCTGAGCCAATATGGCGTTCAGAGTGTCAATCTCAAGAACTCCTTTCTTCTGACTAGTCCCATTGTTCACAGGATTTCTTTCAGAAGTGTACATGAATTGGTTATTTGCAACCATTTCAATCAGTTCTTGAGCTTCTGCAGGCGTCTTCTTCAGATGAAGAGATCCTCCAGTAGAGCTATCCAAAGACATCTTGGATAGTTCAGAGAGACCATCATAGAAAATACCTATGATGCTCCATTCAGAAAGCATGTCAGAGGGGCACTTTCTGATCAATTGTTTGTATCTTTCCCAAGCTTCATAGAGGGATTCTCCATCCTTCTGTCTGGAGGTTTGGACTTCCACTCTAAGCTTACTCAATTTTTGAGGTGGAAAGAACTTTGCCAAAAAGGCATTGACTAGCTTTTCCCATGAGTCCAGGCTTTCTTTAGGTTGTGAGTCCAACCATATTCTAGCTCTGTCTCTTATAGCAAAAGGGAATAGCATAAGTCTGTAGACCTCAGGGTCAACCCCATTAGTCTTGACAGTGTCACAGATTTGCAAGAATTCAGCTAAAAACTGATGAGGATCTTCCAATGGAAGTCCATGGAACTTGCAATTCTGTTGCATTAGAGAAACTAATTGAGGCTTAAGCTCAAAGTTGTTTGCTCCAATGGCAGGGATAGAGATGCTTCTCCCATAGAAGTCGGGAGTAGGTGCAGTAATGTCACCCAGCACCTTCCTTGCATTGTTGTTGTTCTCGGCTGCCATGGGTTCTTCTTCCTTGAAGATTTCTGTTAGGTTCTCTACAGAGAGTTGTGCCTTAGCTTCTCTTAGCTTTCGCTTTAGGGTCCTTTCAGGTTCAGGGTCAGCTTCAACAAGAATGCCTTTGTCTCTGCTCCTGCTCATATGAAAGAGAAGAGAACAAGAAAATATGGAATCCTCTATGTCACAGTATAGAGATTCCTTGAGGTGTCTGAGGAAAGGAAAATTAGAAGGCAGAAGTAGAAAATTCGAACTTACCAAAGAAGATGGAGTTCGAATTTTACATTAAGGAATAGTGTTAGTCCATAAACAGAAGGATGTGAGAAGAGGGAGAGAAGTTTTCAAAAATTAAGTAAAAGATTTAAAAACATTTTGAAAAACACTAATTTATTTTCGAAAATAAGAGTGGAAAAGAAATCAAGTGATTTTTGAAAAAGATTTGATTGAGAACTATTTTGAAAAAGATGTGGTTAAGAAGATATGATTGGTTTTAAAAAAATGTGATTGAGAAAATATGATTTGAAAAACATTTTAAAAAGATGTGATTTTGAAAATTAATAACTTGGCTATCAAGAAAAAGATATGATCCAAACATTAAACCTTTCTCAACAGAAAAGGCAACATACTTGATTTGTTGAATCAAATCATTAGTTGATAGCAAGTATCTTTGAAAAAGGAAAGAATTGATTTTGAAAACATTTGATTGAAAATATATGATTTGAAAAAGATTTGATTTTGAAAACTAAAAAAAATTGATTTGAAAACAAAATCTTCCCCCTTGTGCCATCCTGGCGTTAAACGCCCAGAATGGTGCACATTCTGGCATTTAACGCCCAAAACTATACCCTTTTGGGCGTTAAACGCCCAACCAGGTACCCTGGCTGGCGTTTAAACGCCAGTCTGTCCTTCTTCACTGGGCGTTTTGAACGCCCAGCTTTTTCTGTGCAATTCCTCTGCTGTATGTTCTGAATCTTCAATTCTCTGTATTATTGACTTGAAGAGACACAAATTAAAAATATTTTTGGATTTTTAACAATAAAGAATAATCAAAATGCAACTAAAATCAAATAACAATGCATGCAAGACACCAAACTTAGCAGTTTGTATACCACTGACACTAATAAGAATGCAAATGAGACGCATAAACACTCAAGTCAAGAGAATTCAAAGTTTAGAGTAGGAAATAATCAAGAATTACTTGAAGATCCTTAAGACACATGAATGAATGCATGCAATTGACACCAAACTTAAGATGAGACTAGTGTCTCATTAAGAAACATAACATATTATTTTTTTTTTTTTGGTTTTTATGATTTTGAAAATTTTTTTGTGTTTTTCGAAAATTAAGTGGAAAAAGATATCAAAATTCTTAATGAGAATTCCAGGAATCAGTGCAATGTTAGTCTAAGACTCCGGTCCAGGAATTAGACATGGCTTCACAGCCAGCCAAGCTTTCAAAGAAAGCTTCGGTCCAAAACACTAGACATGGCCAAAGGCCAGCCAAGCCTTAGCAGATCACTGCTCCAAAAGCAAGATTGATAAAAATCAACAAGCTCTTGTGATGATAAGTTGAAATCTCGGTCCAATGAGATTAGACATGGCTTCTCAGCCAGCCAGACTTCAACAAATCATCATGAAACTCTAGAATTCATCTTCAAGAATTTCGAAAAAAAAAATACCTAATCTAAGCAACAAGATGAACCGTCAGTTGTCCAAACTGAACAATCCCCGGCAACGGCACCAAAAACTTGGTGCGCGAAATCGTGATCACTACAACTTCGCACAACTAACCAGCAAGTGCACTGGGTCGTCCAAGTAATACCTTACGTGAGTAAGGGTCGATCCCACGGAGATTGTTGGTATGAAGCAAGCTATGGTCACCTTGTAAATCTTAGTCAGGCAGACTCAAATGGGTATGGTGATGAACGAATAAAACATAAAGATAAAGATAGAGATACTTATGTAATTCATTGGTAGGAACTTCAGATAAGTGTATGAAGATGCCTTCCCTTCCGTCTCTCTGCTTTCCTACTGTCTTCATCCAATCCTTCGTACTCCTTTCCATGGCAAGCTGTATGTAGGGTTTCACCGTTGTCAGTGGCTACCTCCCATCCTCTCAGTGAAAACGTTCCTATGCTCTGTCACAGCATGGCTAATCATCTGTCGGTTCTCGGTCAGGCCGGAATAGAATCCATTGATTCTTTTGCGTCTGTCACTAACGCCCCGCCTGCTAGGAGTTTGAAGCACGTCACAGTCATTCAATCATTGAATCCTACTCAGAATACCACAGACAAGGTTTAGACCTTCCGGATTCTCTTGAATGCCGCCATCAGTTCTAGCTTATACCACGAAGATTCCGGTTAAAGAATCCAAGAGATAAACATTAGAGCCTCGTTTGCTTGTAGAACAAGAGTGGTTGTCAGTCACTTTGTTCATAAGTGAGAATGATGATGAGCGTCACATAATCATCATATTCATCATGTTCTTGGGTGCAAATGAATATCTTGGACAAAGAACAAGCGGAATTGAATAGAAGAACAATAGTAATTGCATTAATACTCGAGGTACAGCAGAGCTCCACACCTTAATCTATGGTGTGTAGAAACTCCACCGTTGAAAATACATAAGAACAAGGTCTAGGCATGGCCGTGAGGCCAGCCTCCCAATGATCTAAGAACTAGATGTCCAAAGATGATCAAAGGATCTAAAATAATCCAAAGATGAAAATACAATAGCAAAAGGTCCTACTTATAGAAAACTAGTAGCCTAGGGTGTACAGAGATGAGTAAATGACATAAAAATCCACTTCCGGGCCCACTTGGTGTGTGCTTGGGCTGAGCAATGAAGCAATTTCGTGTAGAGACTCTTCTTGGAGTTAAACGCCAGCTTTTATGCCAGTTTGGGCGTTTAACTCCGATTTAGGTGCCAGTTCCGGCGTTTAACGCTGGAATTCCTGAGGGTGACTTTGAACGCCGGTTTGGGCCATCAAATCTTGGGCAAAGTATGGACTATCATATATTGCTGGAAAGCCCAGGATGTCTACTTTCCAACGCCGTTGAGAGCGCGCCAATTGGGCTTCTGTAGCTCCAGAAAATCCACTTCGAGTGCAGGGAGGTCAGAATCCAACAGCATCTGCAGTCCTTTTCAGTCTCTGAATCAGATTTTTGCTCAGGTCCCTCAATTTCAGTCAGAAAATACCTGAAATCACAGAAAAACACACAAACTCATAGTAAAGTCCAGAAAAGTGATTTTTAGCTAAAAACTAATAAAAATATACTAAAAACTAACTAGATCATACCAAAAACATACTAAAAACAATGCCAAAAAGTGTATAAATTATCCGCTCATCAATCACTCACGATTGCTTGTGGTGATCCAAAGCGAAAAATGATATTATTTTGAACAAAAGAAAGAACCACATTAGCATCATCCGTATGGGTGGAATCGCTTTCACCCATATAGAAATATAATCAACAGCTAGCAAAACATATACGAAGCATTAGAGTTTGAAAAAGGGCCCATAAAATCAATACCCCAAACATCAAAGATTTCATAGAACAACATGATTTGTTGGGGTATTTCATCCCTCTTGGAAATATTTCCAAACCTTTGGCATTGTGGACAAGAGTTACAAAAGAGAGAAGCATCCTTAAAGAGTGTAGGCCACCAAAATCCGCAGTCTAGGATCTTTCTGGCAGTTCTTTGACGACCAAAATTGCCACCACCCTCATAAGAGTGGCAAGCCTTGGTTTTGACTCTTTCTTGGCCAACAAATATTTCAACGCCGCATGGTCCAAATATACTACCACTTTGGAACCAAGTAGATAGGCCCAAAATTTATCCAAGGCAAAGACAATTGCTAACAATTCCTTCTTAGTGGTAGTATAATTGGACTGGGCTCCATCCAAAGTTTTAGAGGCATAAGCAATGACATAAGGATTTTTACCTTTGTGTTGAGCTAGCACCGCTCCCACCACATAGTTAGATGCGTCATACATGATTTCAAATGGCCTACTCTAGTCAGGCCCTCTCACAATGGGAGCTTGTGTCAAAGAGATCTTCAGCTTGTCAAATGCCTCCATGCAATCTTTGCTCAGATCAAATTCTACATCCTTTTGCAACAACCGGGAGAGAGGTAGTGCAACCTTACTAAAGTACTTGATGAAATGCCGGTAGAAACCTGCGTGACCAAGAAAAGCACGGACTTTCCTCACAGAAGAGGGGTAAGGTAAGCTAGAAATAACATCGACCTTTACCGGTAGAAACCTTTACAGAAATACCCTCATTAGAGGGGATGTGTCCTAAAATAATGCCTTGTCTCACCATAAAGTGACATTTTTCAAAATTGAGTACAAGGTTTAATTTAGTACATCTCTCTAATACTTTTGCAAGATTGTCCAAGCAAAGGTCAAAGGAGTCTCCATAAACACTAAAATCATCTATGAACACCTCCATGCAATGCTCAAGAAGATTCGTAAATATACTCATCATACACCTTTGGAACGTAGCCGGTGCGTTGCACAAGCCAAAAGGCATTCTCTTGTAGGCATAAGTTCCAAAGGGGCATGTGAAGGTAGTTTTTTTCTTGATCTTCCAGAGCAATGTGGATTTGAAAGTAACCAGAATAACCATCTAAGAAACAATAATGAGATTTACCGGACAAACGATCAAGCATTTGATCGATGAATGGGAGTGGGTAGTGGTCCTTCCTAGTGGCCAAGTTTAACCGCCTATAATCGATACAAACCCTCCATGAGTTTTGCACCCTTGCAGCTACAAGCTCCCCACTCTCATTCTTGATTGTGGTAACACCGGACTTCTTTGGAACCACTTGCACGGGGCTCACCCATTCACTATCCGAAATTGGATAGATAATGTCGACTTCAAGCAAGCGGGTGACCTCATTTTTCACAACCTCTAGAATAGTGAGATTCAAACACCTTTAAGGTTGTTGAATAGGCTTGGCTCCTTCTTCGAGAAAAATGCGGTGTTCACAAAATTGAGGGCTTATGTCCACAATGTCCGCCAAGCTCCACCCAATAGCCTTTTTGTTTCTCCTCAAGATATGAAGCAATTTCTCCTCTTGTTGGGAGGTAATTGATGACAAGTCATCTTATGCTAGCTTTTCAAGCATTTTTCACTTGTTTCATTAGGTTTTACGCACTTTCTTGCATTATAAATAAGTAATTTGGAGTGGAATTACGTGGTTTTATTGAATCAATCAACCATCCTTTATTTGACACTAAATCATGAGGTTTAGGCTAAAATTAATTGTTTTTTTGAATAATTTATAGACCTTGTGAATTTGGTGATACTTTGATTGGTTGTTTTGATTACTTGTAGGTGAAGAAAAGAAAAAAACAAGAAAGCGTGGCCTATGAAGCGTAGCCAAAGGAAACAAAAGCGTGGCGCATCAAAGGAGAAAAGCCATAGCGCTCTCTTAGTGAGCGCAGCGCTCTCTATTTGAGCACTAATTAAATCCAAGAAGCAAAGACAAGGATGCTGCGCTCTCTCACTTAACAGAACGCTATAAGGAACCAAGGAAACAAGGCAAAATAATAGCACTCGGTTAACTTTGTTAACTTTATCGGGGCTTAGCATAAGAAAATGCAAGTGTAAATGTTTGCTAGTGGAGGCCCCAAGGATTGAACCTTGCACTTGAGGGAGCAAGGAGAAGCGCTACTTGCAAGGAAAATAAGCCAAAAGTGGCCGAATTGCACTCACAAGGATTCAAACCAGGAGCCTCATGCTGGCAAGGAAGGAGTGCTACACTCTTCAAAGGAAAATTGCTTCCCAAATGCTTCCACCAAGGTTTAAAGAGAGGCTCCCATCCCAAGCAAAGAGCGCTGCGCTCTCCCCATTCACTGAGCGCTAACAAGGTTGACACAGCCAAGGAGCTTGTCACACAAGAATTGGCACGCCAAGGTCCATGGATGCTGCGCTCTCTTTCTTCACCGAGCGCTATTGAGGCTGACATGGAAGGCTTGGCACGCGCAATAATTTGCCAAGGAAAATAAAGGGAGAGTGCTGCGCTCTCCTTGTCAACCGAGCGCTACCCTGGGAGTGTGCCCATGGTCCAAATTCAATTAAAATTCCATTTAAATTCAATTCTTCACAAAATTTAAAGGCCCACTTCAAATTCTAAAATCCAAAGATAGGAGGTGTATAAATAGAAGTTAGTTTGATTTAGAGAGGACTTCTTTTTACCCTTTTGACACTTTTACTTTTCATTTTTTATTTTTGAGCTCTTTTTAGATTTTAGCTTTGGGTTTGGGAATTGGGATTGAGAATTGAATTCACTTCTTTTTCGTTCTTACTTCTACACTCTTCACTCTTTGTTTTGAATCTTGGATTGAGAATTGAAGGAATTCTGTTTCTTTCTTAATATGAGATCTCTCTTTGTTTACTTTCTGCATAATTTCATGGAATTGTGATTTGGATCCAAGTTTCCTTTACTGCTTTCATCTCTATTTCTTCTGCAATTATTCTCTGTTGGATCAAAGAAGGAATTGAGATCTAGACTTGTTTTCTAGTCTCATTCAACCCCTGAGATCTTCAGCTTCTCTTTTAGATTTTATAATTAAGTTGAATTTACTTCCTGTATTGCTTCTTCAAGCCATTTTCCTTTTATGTTTGAGATCTGCTGCATTTCAATTCATCTTTTACTTCTCTGATTGATTGCTATTTACATTCTCTTGTTTAGTTTTAAATTCCCAGCCCCCAGATCCTTTTACTCTTTCAGCAATTTTACATTTCTTACACTCTAAGATTCTGCCATTTATATTTCTTGCAATCTAAGTTTCAGTCATTTACATTACTTGTTCTTTAAGATTCAACTCTTTTACTTCTTTTGCTCTTTAATTTACTGTCAATTCCCCCTCTCCCATTAAATTTCATGAAATTTAGCTTCTGTTGAATACAAATCACTCAAATCAACACTTGTTTGCTTGACTAAATCAACCACCTAACTAAAATTGCTCAATCCTTCAATCCCTGTGGGATCGACCTCACTCATGTGAGTTATTATTACTTGATGCGACCCGGTACACTTGCTGGTGAGTTTTGTGTTGGATCGTTTTTCACACATCAAGTTTTTGGCGCCGTTGCCGGAAATTGACTAGATTGACAATGATTAAGGAAGGTAGTGGTCTAGATTAAGCACTTTTTCTTTGTTTTTCTTTATTTTTAACTAACACACTAACTGTTTGAAGTTTTGCTTAAACTAGTCATCTTTCCACTCTTGCTCTTGTGTTTCTTGTTGTTTTGGTTGTATGACAAAAGCAAGGAGGGAGACCCCTACCCTCTGTGAGACTGACGAAAGAACTCTCAGGAGACTAAGAAGAGAAGCCAGAGGAAAGGGAGTCATTGGTGAAGAAGCCTCTGAAGAGGAATATCAAGAAATAGAAGGGAATCCTTCTAACTCTAACCCACCAGAAGGAATAGCCAACAACAATCCACCTCAGCGAAGAGTTTTAGCTTCCTACACTTTTGATAATCCAAGGCATTGTGGGAGTAGCATCCTTACCCCAAATGTCAATGCAAACAACTTTGAACTAAAGCCACAGCTCATCACATTGGTACAAAATAATTGCTCCTATGGAGGAGGCCCACTTGAAGATCCAAACTAACACTTATCCACTTTTCTGAGGATCTGTGACACTGTCAAAATTAATGGAGTGCATCTTGACATCTATAAGCTACTGTTATTTCCATTTTTACTCAGAGACAAAGCTACTCATTGGTTGGAGTCATTTCCAAGAGATAGCATCAACAATTGGGAAGATCTAGTGAACAAGTTCTTAGCCAAGTTCTATCCTCCCCAAAGGATCATTAGACTCAAAACAGAGGTCCAAACATTCACTCAGATGGATGGAGAGTCATTCTATGAGGCTTGAGAGAGATACAAGACCCTGATTAGGAAATGCCCCCCTGAAATGTTCAATAAATGGGACATACTTCAGAATTTTTATGAAGGCTTAATTTTGAAGGCTCAAGAAGCACTAGATCACTTAGCAGGAGGCTCCCTACAATTGATGAAGACTGCAGAGGAGGCCCAGAATCTCATTGATATGGTGGCAAACAATTAATAATTCTTTGCCCATCAAAGACAACGCCAACCATCACAAAGGAAAGGAGTGCTAGAATTGGAAGAAGTGGACTCAATCCTAGCTCAAAACAAAATGATGCAGCAGCAAATTCAGTAACAATTTGAGCAAATGGCTAAGAGGATTGATAGCCTCTAAGTTGCAGCAGTGAATACAAGCCAACCATCAACCACATGGGGGCAGAATGAAAAAAGCCAAGAAGATCAGCAGCAGGAACACATTCAATATGTGCACAACCAAGGTTTAGGATCAAGTGAAGTTTATGGTGACACTTACAATCCATCTTGGAAGAACCACCCCAACCTTAGATGGGGAGATAACCACAATCAAAATCAGCAGCCATGGCAAAGAAATTCAAACCAAAACAACTCAAGAAATAACCAGCAGAACACTAACTTTTCCGAGGGTTACCTGAAACTGTAGGTCAATCTCGGTCGAGATCTTCTGTGCTGGTCGGAGTCGACGTGTCCGGCAGGTGTATAGCAGCCGGAGCTGGTGTGTCTGACTTGTTGGACTTGGTGATGGTGCTGATCCTTTGTTCCCGGAAGGTGAGGGGTACCTGCAAGGGACTCCGATGCTTAAGTTAGCAAGGGTATTAAGCAGGTATTGAGTAGAATCAGAGTATGAGTTATACCTGGGTGCTCCAGTGTATTTATAATGGTGAGATGTGGCCTCCTGTGGATAAGATAAGTTAGTTATCTTATCTTATTTTTATCTTATCTTTAAGTGAGGTCATCTTTAAGGGAACCACCTTTATCTCTATGGGCTTGGGCTGCCCTTGGATTTGGGACGTGTTCCTCTATTTGGGCCCTTCGTTTGGGCTTTCCTGTGACTTGGCCGAGCTCTTTGAGAAGAGATCGGGTTGTCCTGACCAGAAGAGGTCGGTCGCTTTGTCTGTAGAACATCCCGGAGTTGAACGCCCAAAACACGTTACAACTTGGCGTTCAACTCCAAAAGAAGCCTCAGCTCGTGGATAGATCAAGCTCAGCCCAAACACACACCAAGTGGGCCCCGGAAGTGGTTTTATGCATCAATTACTTACTCATGTAAACCCTAGTAGCTAGTCTAGTATAAATAGGATAATTTACTATTGTATTAGACATCTTTGGTCTCAGTTTTGTTTTATTCTTCATCTTAGGAGGCTATTGATCACGTTTTAGGGGGCTGGCCATTCGGCCATGCCTGAACCTTTCACTTATGTATTTTCAATGGTGGAGTTTCTACACACCATAGATTAAGGGTGTGGAGCTCTGCTGTACCTCAAATTTTAATGAAATTACTACTATTTCCTATTCAATTCCATTTATTCCTGTTCTAAGATATTCGTTGCACTTCAACATGATGAATGTGATGATCCGTGACACTCATCATCATTCTCACCTATGAACGCGCGTGACTGACAACCACTTCCGTTCTACCTTAGGCCGGGCGCATATCTCTTGGATTCTTTAATCAGAATCTTCGTGGTATAAGCTAGAATTGATGGCGGCATTCATGGGAATCCGGAAAGTCTAACCTTGTTTGTGGTATTCCAAGTAGGATTCCGGGATTGAATGATTGTGACGAGCTTCAAACTCCTGAAGGCTGGGCATTAGTGACAGACGCAAAAGAATCAAGGGATTCTATTCCAACCTGATTGAGAACCGACAGATGATTAGCCGTGCTGTGTGATGAGCGGATAATTTATACGCTTTTTGGCATTGTTTTTAGTATGTTTCTGGTAGGATTTAGTTAGTTTTTAGTATATTTTTATTAGTTTTTAGTTAAAATTTACTTTTCTAGACTTTACTATAAGTTTGTGTGTTTTTCTGGGATTTCAGATATTTTCTGGCTGAAATTGAGGGACTTGAGCAAAAATCTGATTCAGAGACTGAAAAGGACTGCAGATGCTGTTGGATTCTGACCTCCCTGCACTCAAAGTGGATTTTCTAGAGCTACAGAAGCCCAATTGGCGCGCTCTCAACGGCGTTGGGAAGTAGACATCCTGGGCTTTCCAGAAATGTATAATAGTCCATACTTTGCCCGAGATTTGATGGCCCAAACCGGCGTTCCAAATCAGCTCAAAACTGCCCGGCGTTAAACGCCGGAACTGGCACAAGAATGGGAGTTAAACGCCCAAACTGGCACAAAAGCTGGCGTTTAACTCCAAGAGAAGTCTCTACACGAAAATGCTTCAATGCTCAGCCCATCCTCTCAGTGAAAATGGTCCAAATGCTCTGTCACAGCACGGCTAATCATCTGTCGGTTCTCAATCAAGTTGGAGTAGAATCCCTTGATTCTTTTGCGTTTGTCATCATGCCCAGCCTTCAGGAGTTTGAAGCTCGTCACAGTCATTCAATACCGAAATCCTACTCGGAATACCACAGACAAGGTCAGACTTTCTGGATCCCCATGAATGTCACCATCTATCTAGCTTATACCACGAAGATTCTGTTTGGGAATCTAAGAGATATGCGCCTGGCCTAAGGTAGAACGGAAGTGGTTGTCAGTCACGCGCGTTCATAGGTGAGAATGATGATGAGTGTCACAGATCATCACATTCATCAAAGTGTTGTGTAACGTATATCTTGGAATAAGAATAAAAGAGAATTGAATAGAAAGTAATAGTGATTGTATTGAAACTTGAGGTACAGCAGAGCTCCACACCCTTAATCTATGGTGTGCAGAAACTCCACCGTTGAAAATACATAAGTGAAAGGTTCAGGCATGGCCGAATGGCCAGCCCCCCTGAATGATCAAAAGACCGAATGATCAAAGACTAAACAGTCAAAAGATTAAACTGTCAAAAGATCAAACTGTCAAAAGATGTCTAATACAATAGTAAATTATCCTATTTATACTAGACTAGCTACTAGGGTTTACATGAGTAAGTAATTGATGCCTAAATCCACTTCCGGGGCCCACTTGGTGTATGCTTGGACTGAGCTTGATCTATCCACGAGCTGAGACTTCTCTTGGAGTTGAACTCCAAGTTATAACGTGTTTTGGGCGTTCAACTCCGGATCATGACGTGTTTATGGCGTTTAACTCCAGACAGCAGCATGTACTTGGCGTTCAACGCCAAGTTACGTCGTCAATTTCCGAATAAAGTATGGACTATTATATATTGCTGGAAAGCTCTGGATGTCTACTTTCCAACGCTGTTAAGGGCGCGCCATTTGGAGTTTTGTAGCTCCAGAAAATCCATTTCGAGTGCAGGGAGGTCAGATTCCAACAGCATCAGCAGTCCTTTTGTCAGCCTTTTTCAGAGTTTTGCTCAAGTCCCTCAATTTCAGCCAGAAATTACCTGAAATTACAAAAAAACACACAAACTCATAGTAAAGTCCAGAAATGTGTATTTAACATAAAAACTAATGAAAACATCCCTGAAAGTAGCTTGAACTTAGTAAAAACTACATAAAAACAATGCCAAAAAGCGTATAAATTATCCGTTCATCACAACACCAAACTTAAATTGTTGCTTGTCCCCAAGTAGCTGAAAATCAATTAGGATAAAAAGAAGAGAATATACTATAAATTCCAAAATATCAATGAATATTAATTATAATTAGATGAGCGAGACTTGTAGCTTTTTGCTTCTGAACAGTTTTGGCATCTCACTTTTTCCTTTGAAGTTTAGAATAATTGGCTTCTCTAGGAACTTAGATTTTCGGATAGTGTTATTGACTTTCCTAGTTAAGCATGTTGATTCTTGAACACAGCTACTAATGAGTCTTGGCCGTGGCCCTAAGCATTTTGTTTTTCAGTATTACCACCGGATACATAAATGCCACAGACACATAACTGGGTGAACCTTTTCAGATTGTGACTCAGCTTTGCTAGAGTCCCCAGTTAGAGGTGTCCAGGGCTCTTAAGCACACCCTTTTGCCTTGGATCACGACTTTAACCACTTAGTCTCAAGCTTTTCACTTGGACCTTCATGACACAAGCACATGGTTAGG
Source organism: Arachis stenosperma (assembly GCF_014773155.1). Classification (NCBI taxonomy): domain Eukaryota; kingdom Viridiplantae; phylum Streptophyta; class Magnoliopsida; order Fabales; family Fabaceae; genus Arachis; species Arachis stenosperma. The sequence goes on along the minus strand of NC_080378.1, from coordinate 49,134,045 downwards.
GACAGCTTGATTTAGCTGCTTAGGCCTGGATTTTATTTCCTTGGGCCCTCCTATCCATTGATGCTCAAAGCCTTGGATCCTTTTTACCCTTGCCTTTTGGTTTTAAGGGCTACTGGCTTTTTCTGCTTGCTTTTTCTTTTTCTTTCTAATTTTTTTTGCCATTTTTTTTCCGCAAGCTTTTTACGTTTCACTGCTTTTTCTTGCTTCAAGAATCAATTTCATGATTTTTCAGATCATCAATAACATTTCTCTTTGTTCATCATTCTTTCAAGAGCCAACAATTTTAACATTCATAAACAGCAATATCAAAAATATGCACTGTTCAAGCATTCATTCAGAAAATAAAAAGTATTGTCACCACATCAATATAATTAAATTAAATTCAAGGATAAGTTCGAAATTCATGTACTTCTTGTTCTTTTGAATTAAAACATATTTCATTTAAGAGAGGTGAAGGATTAATGGAATTATTCATAACTTTAAGACATAGTTACTAACTACTAATGATCATGAAGTAGAGACACAAAACATAGATAAATACAACATAAAAACCGAAAAGCAGAAAGAAATAAGAACAAGGAATGAATCCACCTTTAGTGGCGTCTTCTTCTTAAAGGACCAACAATGTTCTTAAGCTCTTCTATGTCCCTTCCTTGCCTTTGTTGCTCCTCCCTCATTGCTCTTTGATCTTCTCTTATTTCTTGGAGAATGATGGAGTGCTCATGATGTTCCACCCTTAATTATTCCACATTGTGGCTCAAATCTTCTAAGGAAGTGTTGAGTTGTTCCCAATAGTTGTTGGGAGGAAAGTGCATCCCTTGAGGCATCTCAGGGATTTCTTGATGATGAGCTTCCTCATGCATCTCTTGAGAACCGTGAAGGGTCTCTCTTGCTTGCTCCATCCTCTTCTTGGTGATGGGCTTATCCTCTTCAATGGAGATGTCTCCTTCTATGATAACTCCAGCTGAGTAACATAGATGGCAAATAAGGTGAGGAAAAGCTAGCCTTGCCATGGTGGAGGGCTTTTCGGCTATTTTGTAGAATTCATTGGAGATGACCTCATGAACTTCTACTTCCTCTCCAATCATGATGCTATGAATCATGATGGCCCGATCCACAGTAACTTCAGATCGGTTGCTAGTGGGAATGATGGAGCATTGAATGAACTCCAACCATCCTCTAGCCACAGGCTTGAGGTCCAGTCTTCTTAGTTGGACTGGCTTGCCTTTGGAGTCTCTCTTCCATTGAGCTCCTTCCACACATATGTCCGTAAGGACTTCGTCCAACCTTTGATTAAAGTTGACCCTTCTAGTGTAGGGGCGTTCATCTCCTTGCATCATGGGCAAGTGGAATGCCAATCTCACATTCTCCAGACTAAAATCTAAGTATTTCCCCCGAACCATTGTGAGATAATTCTTTGGACTCGGGTTCATACTTTGATCATGGTTCCTAGTGATCCATGCATTGGCATAGAACTCTTGAACCATTAAGATTCCGACTTGTTGCATGGGGTTGGTTAGGACTTCCCAACCTCTTCTTCGGATTTCATGTTGGATCTCCGGATACTCATTTTTCTTGAGCTTGAAAGGGACCTCAGGGATCACCTTCTTCTTTGCCACAACATCATAGAAGTGGTCTTGATGGCTCTTGGAGATGAATCTTTCCATCTTCCATGACTCGGAGGTGGACGCTTTTGTCTTCCCTTTTCCTTTTCTAGAGGATTCTCCGGCCTTAGGTGCCATTGATGGTAATGGAAAAACAAAAAGCTTATGCTTTTACCACACCAAACTTAAAATATTGCTCGCCCTCGAGTAAGAGAAGAAAGAAGAAAAGAAGAAGAAGAAGAAAATTTGGAGGAGAGGGAGAGATGGTGTTTCGGCCAAGGTGAAGAAGAGGGGATTTGTGTGGTGTGAAAATGGAGGGGTTTATATAGGGAAAGGAGAGGGGGTAGGTTCGGCCATTTTAGGGTGGGTTTGGGTGGGAAAGATTTTTGAATTTTGGAGGTAGGTGGGGTTTATGGGGAAGAGTGGATGGATGTGAGTGGTGAATAGGTGATGTGGAATAGAGATTGAGGTGATTGGTGAAGGGTTTTGGGAAGTGTGACATGGGGAAGAGTGTTAATAGGATTAGGAGGTAAGGTGGAAATATGTTAGGTGGGGATCCTGTGGGGTCTAGTCTATCTTGAGTGTTCGGGATTGGTTCCCCTTTTCGAAAGTTGTATGCAGCGATACGTATCCCAGCGGTTGAACTGGGGCATCTCCTAGTCCGAACAGGCTGTTCGGGTATGCTCTTAGCTCTTTTTCGTCTAGACCGAGTTTGTCAAAGGCAGTTTTGAATAAGATGTCTGCAGAGCTTCCCTGGTCAATTAATGTACGGTGAAGGTTGGCGTTTGCCAGTATGATCGTAATGACCATGGGGTCATCGTGTCCCGAGATGATTCTGGATGCGTCTTTCTTGGTAAACGTGATTGTTGGGATGTCTGGGACTTCCTTTTTTCCTTCAACGTGGTATACTTCTTTGAGGTGTCACTTTCGGGATGATTTGGAGATTCCTCCTCCGGCAAATCTGCCGTGTATTACGTGAACGTGTCTTTCCGGTGTGCGAGGTGATCGTTCAGATCGTCCAAAATCCTCATCCCTTCTTCTTTTTCTTGGTTCGTAATCCCGATTGGCCAAAAATCGATCTAGCTTTCTTTCTCTTACTAGTTTTTCTATGACGTTTTTCAAGTCGAAGCATTCGTTGGTGGAATGCCCTCGAAGTCGGTGATACTCATAGTATTCATTTCGACTTCCTCCTCCTCTTTTGCCTTTAAGTGGCCGAGCTGGAGGGATTTTCTCTATATGGCAGACTTCTTTGTAAACATCTACCAAGGATACCCTAAGAGGAGTATAGTTATGATATTTTTTGATTTTCTCTCCGGAGCGATCTTCCTTTTTCTTGGATTCTTTATCTCGGTAGGCAGAGCCGAACCTTGAGGCTTCGACAAGTCGAGAGTTTTCCTCCATGTTGATGTATTTTTGTGCCCGTTCTTGTACTTCGTCTAAGGATGTAGGATATCTCTTTGATATAGATTGGCTAAATGGTCCTTCTCGTAGGCCATTGATAAGGCCCATAATGGCAGCCTCTGTTGGTAGACTTTGTATGTCCATGCATGTTTTGTTGAATCTTTCCATGTAGTTGCGAAGGCTCTCCCGATCTCCTTGTTTGATCCCTAGGAGGCTAGGTGCGTGTTTGGCTTTGTCCTTTTGTATGGAGAATCGGGCCAGGAACCTCTTGGCCAGATCGTCGAAACTTGAGATGGATTTTGGAGGTAGGTTGTCAAACCATTTAATGGCTGTCTTGGTGAGAGTTGTTGGAAAGGCTTTGCAACGGACTGCATCTGAGGCATCTGTGAGGTATATTCTACTTCTGAAGTTGCTGAGATGATGGTTGGGGTCCGAGGTGCCGTCATATAGAGTCATATCCAGAAGCTTGAAATCTTTTGGAATTTTGGTCTTCATAATTTCTCTGGTGAATGGATCTTGATCTTTCTGAGAGCTATCTTCTGCGGATGATCGAGTAGCTTTTGTTTTAAGATCGGCTTCAAGTTTTACAAGCTTATCTTCTAGTTCTCTGTGCCGCCTTATCTCCCGGTGTAGGTCTTCTTCCTTTTCACGTCGATGTTGGGCTTCTTTCTCGAATTGCTCCAATCGATTTTGAAGTGTTTCTATTACTCCTGGATTTGATGAATTTTTGTCTCCATTGGTTTCTGGAGTATCTTTGAGTATTGTGTCCGCGTTTTTATGCGGCGTTCTATCTTCCAGACCTGAATCGTGGTCATTGTCATGGTCATCTGCCATGTCAATGGGATGACTTCCAGGTCCCCGGCAACGGCGCCAATGTTCCGAGGGTTACCTGAATCTGTAGGTCGATCTTGGATGAGATCGTCTGTGTTGGTCGGAGCCGACGTGTCCGGTAGGTGGATATCGGCCGGAGCTGGTGTGTCTGACTTGTTGGACTTGATGGTGGTGCTGATCCTTCATCCCCAGAGGGTGAGGGGTACCTGCAAGAGACTCCGATGCTTAAGTTAGCAAAGGTATTATGCAGGTATTAAGTAGAATCAGAGTATGAGTTATACCTGGGTGCTCCAGTGTATTTATATTGGTGAGATGTGGCCTTCTGTGGATAAGATAAGTTAGTTATTTTATCTTATCTTTATCTTTAAGTGAGGTCATCTTTATCTTTAAGGGAACCGCCCTTTTTTCTGTAGGCTTGGGCCGCCTTAGGATTTGGGACGTGTTCCTCTATTTGGGCCCTTTGTTTGGGCTTTCCTGTGACTTGTCCGAGCTCTTTGAGAAGAGGTCGGGTTGTCCTGACCTGAAGAGGTCGGTCGCTTTGTCTGTAGAACATCCCGGGTCGGACAGCTCGACCCAGGGTATGAACAGAACCCTCTTTGGGAGGCTGGCCATTCGGCCATGCCTAGACCTTGTTCTTATGTATTTTCAACGGTAGAGTTTCTACACACCATAGATTAAGGTGTGGAGCTCTGCTGTACCTCGAGTATTAATGCCTAGACCTTGTTCTTCTATTCAATTCAGCTTATTCTTGTTCTAAGATATCATTTGTTCTTCAACTTGATGAATGTGATGATCCGTGACACTCATCATCATTCTCACCTATGAACGTGTGCATGACAACCACCTCCGTTCTACCTTAGATTGGGTGGATATCTCTTGGATTCCCTAATCAGAATCTTCGTGGTATAAGCTAGAATCCATTGGCGGCCATTCTTGAGAATCCGGAAGGTCTAAACCTTGTCTGTGGTATTCTGAGTAGGATTCAGGGATTGAATGACTGTGACGAGCTTCAAACTCGCGATTGTGGGGCGTTAGTGACAGACGCAAAAGAATCACTGGATTCTATTTCGACATGATCGAAAACCGACAGATGAATAGCCGTGCGGTGACAGAGCGGTTGAACATTTTCACTGAGAGGACGGAACTGTAGCCATTGACAACGGTGATGCCCAACATACAGCTTGCCATGGAAAGGAGTAAGATGGATTGGATGAAGACAGTAGGAAAGCAGAGAGACGGAAGGAACAAAGCATCTCCATACGCTTATCTGAAATTCTTACCAATGAATTACATAAGTATCTCTATCTTTATTTTATGTTTTATTTATCTTTTAATCATTAATCATCCATAACCATTTGAATCCGCCTGACTAAGATTTACAAGATGACCATAGCTTGCTTCATACCAACAATCTCCGTGGGATCAACCCTTACTCGCGTAAGGTTTATTACTTGGACGACCCAGTGCACTTGCTGGTTAGTTGTGCGAAGTTGTGATAAAGATTTGAGATTGCAATTGAGCGTACCATGTTGATAGCACCATTGATGATCACAATTTCGTGCACCAGCTACTTCCCATCCTCTCAGTGAAAATGGTCCAAATGCTCTGTCACAGCACCGCTAATCATCTGTTGGTTCTCGATCATGTCGGAATAGAATCCATTGATTCTTTTGTGTTTGTCATCACGCCCAACAATCACGAGTTTGAAGCTTGTCACAGCCATTCAATCCTTGAATCCTACTCGGAATACCACAGACAAGGTTTAGACTTTCCGGATTCTCATGAATGCCGCCATCAATTCTAGCTTATACCACGAAGATTCTGATTAAGAAATCTAAGAGATACTCATTCAATCTGATGTAGAATGGAGGTGGTTGTCAGGCACACGTTTATAGGTTGAGGAAGGTGATGAGTGTCATGGATCATCAGCTTCTTCATAGTGAAGCGCGAATGAACATCTTAGATAGGAACAAGCGTGTTTGAATGGAAAACAGAAATAATTGCATTAATTCATCGAGATCCTGCAGAGCTCCTCACCCCCAACAATGGAGTTTAGAGACTCATGCCATCAAAGAGTATAAAAATTCAGATCTAAAAATGTCATGAGATACAAAATAAGTCTCTAAAAGTTGTTTAAATACTAAACTAGTAACCTAGGTTTACAAAAAATGAGTAAACTAGGATGGATAGTGTAGAAATCAACTTCTGGGGCCCACTTGGTGTGTGCTGGGGCTGAGACTTAAGCTTCTCACGTGCCTGGGCTGTTTCTGGAGTTGAACACCAGGTTGTAACCTGTTTCTGGCGTTGAACTCCAACTTGCAACCTGTTTCTGGCGCTAAACGCCAAAATGCAACATGAAACTGGCGTTGAACGCCAGTTTACATCGTCTATCTTCGCGCAAAGTATGGACTATTATATATTGCTGGAAAGCCCTGGATGTCTACTTTCCAACCCAACTGAGAGCGCGCCGATTGGACTCCTGTAACTCCAAAAAATCCATTCCGAGTGCAAGGAGGTCAGAATCCAACATCATCAGCAGTCCTTTTTCTGCCTAAATCAGATTTTTGCTCAACTCCCTCAATTTCACCCAGAAAATATCTAAAATTACAAAAAAGCACACAAACTCATAGTAAAGTCTAGAAATATGAATTTTTCCTAAAAACTAATAGAATTATACTAAAAACTAACTAAAACACTCTAAAATCTACATGAAATTACCCCCAAAAAGCGTATAAAATATCCGCTCATCACAACACCAAACATAAACTGTTGCTTGTCCTCAAGCAACTAGATAAATAAAGTAGGATAAAAAGAAATTAAGAAGCAATAACATCTCAGAGTTTTAAGTGAAGCTCAGATTCTAATTAGATTAGCGGGACTAGTAGCTTTTTCTTCTGAACAGTTTTGGCATCTCACTTTATCCTTTGAAATTCAGAATGATTGGCATCCATGGGAACTAAGAATTCAGATAGTATTATTGATTCTCCTAGTTTAGTATGTTGATTCTTGAACACAGCTATTTTCGAGTCTTGACCGTGGCCCTAAGCACTTTGTTTTACAATATTACCACCGGATACATAAATGCCACAGACACATAATTGGGTGAACCTTTTCAGATTGTGACTTAGCTTTGCTCAAGTCCCCAATTAGAGGTGTCCAGAGTTCTTAAGCACACTCTTTTGCTTTGGATCACGACTTTAACCACTCAGTCTCAAGCTTTTCACTTGGACCTGCATGCCACAAGCACATGGTTAGGGACAGCTTGATTTAGCCGCTTAGGCCTGGATTTATTTCCTTGGGCTCTCCTATCCATTGATGCTCAAAGCCTTGGATCCTTTTTACCCTTGCCTTTTGGTTTAAAGGGCTATTGGCTTTTTCTACCTCTTTTGCTTCTCTTTTTTTTTCTTTTTTTTTATAGTTTTTTTTACTGCTTTTTCTTGCTTCAAGAATCACTTTCATGATTTTTCAGATCAACAATAATATTTCTCTTGTTCATCATTCTTTCAGGAGCCAACTATTTTAACATTCATAAAATTCAATATAAAAAATATGCACTGTTCAAGCATTCATTCAGAAGACAAAAAGTATTGCCACCACATATAAATAATTAGAATTTTCCTTATTAAGAACTCGAAAAAATTAAATTGCCTCTTTATTCTAAAAATATACTATTTTATTCATGTTTGATGATGATGAGAAAAATAAATTATAGCTTAATTGGAAATAAAATCAAAATAGATATACTAATTACTACTACTCATATATAACTTCTAAGGTATATTCCTAATAAGAACAATTATCACAGAATTAAGTTTAAGATTAGGACTCAACAACCTTTGGTTTGGGAGATGATGGGTGCACCTTCAACTTGTGGGGTGTCTGGTCCTTCAAGAGACAGCTTCTGGCGCTTCAGCTCCTGTATCTCCGGATATTCGTCTTCTTTCAGATCGAATTTAACTTCCGGGATCACTGATCTCAGACCCATTATTTTGTGGTAATGGTCTGCATGTTCTTTGGTTAAGAACTTCTCTTATTTCCAAAGTGGTTTTGGAATAATCTCTTTCTTGCCTCTTAAAGTAGTTTGTTTTCCCTTAGGTGCCATGATCTTGAAGAGTTTTAGCTCAGTGATCATGGAAAAATACACCAAACTTAAAGGTTTTCTTGTCCTCAAGCAAAAGAAAGAAAAGGGGAGGAATAGAAGGAGAGGCAATTTTGAAATTTCAAAAGATATGATGAGATTTTGAAAAAGATAACTTTGAATTCAAAAGATAATATGATGAGTTTGAAAAAGATTTGAGAAGAAATTAAAAAGATTTGAAAAGATTTCAAAAAGATAATTGAGTTTTGAAAAAGGTTTGAAAAGATATTAAAGAAAAATTAAGAAACATGTTTAGGATTAAAAATTTTTGGAATTAAAGTTGAAAGATGAGAGTTTGTAATATGTTTATGCAAGAAATCATGAATTGAAACATGAAAAAATGAAAAAATTTGAAATGAAAATGAATTTACCTCCTCCCCACAATCCTGGCGTTAAACGCCCAAACGCTGCATGTTTTGGGCGTTTAACGCCCATTTGCAGCTTCTCCTGGGCGTTCAACGCCCAATTGTTGCTTCTAGCTGGCGTTGAACGCCAGGAACTCCTTTGTCACTGGGCGTTTTTTTGAACGCCCAGGACGCTGTAAATCTGGCGTTAAACGCCCAGAAGGTGCTTCTTTCTGGCGTTCAACGCCCAGAAGATGCTTCTTTCTGGCGTTTAACGCTCAGATGGCTATCCTTACTGGCGTTGAACTCCCACTAGGTGCTTCTTTTGGGTATTCAACGCCCAAAACAGTTCTTACTGCTTTTTCGCACCAGTAAGCTTCCTTTTTGCTGTTTTATCCTGCGAATCTTTCTGTAACTTTGTGAACTCAAGCAATTGCTATTTTTACATTTGAAGATATTTGACATAAACTTGTAAAATTCAATTAGTTAACAAATAAGCTTTGTAAATGGCTGGGTTGCCTCCCAACAAGCGCTTCTTTATTGTCTTTAGCTGGACTATTACTGAGCTTTAATCAAGTCTCAGTTTTGAGCATTCTTGCTCAAAATTACTTTCAAGATAATGTTTAACTCTCTGTCCATTAACAATGAACTTTTTGTTAGAATCATTATCCTGAAGCTCCACGTATCCATATGGTGACACACTTGTAATCACATATGAACCTCTCCACCGGGATTTCAATTTTCCGGGGAATAATCTGAGCCTAGAATTAAACAGAAGAACTTTCTGCCCTGGCTCAAAGACTCTGGATTACAACTTCTTATCATGCCAATTTTTCGCTTTCTCTTTGTAAATTTTTGCATTTTCGAAAGCATTGAGTCTGAATTCCTCTAGCTCATTTAACTGGAGCAATCGTTTTTCTCTAGCTAACTTGGCATCAAGGTTTAGAAATCTGGTTGCCCAATAGGCCTTGTGTTCCAGTTCCACTGGCAAGTGACAGGCTTTTCCATACACCAGCTGATATGGAGAAGTTCCTATAGGTGTCTTGAATGCTGTTCTGTATGCCCATAGAGCATCATCCAAGCTTCTTGCCCAATCCCTTCTACGGTTAATCACAGTCCGTTCCAGGATTCTTTTAAGTTCTCTATTAGAGACTTCAGCTTGCCCATTTGTCTGTGGATGATATGGAGTAGCTACCCTGTGGCTAACTCCATGTCGAACCAAAGAAGAGTAAAGCTGTTTATTGCAGAAATGAGTGCCTCCATCACTGATTAGTACTCTAGGGATACCAAATCTGCTGAAGATGTGTTTCTGGAGGGATTTCAGCACTGTCTTAGTATTGTTAGTGGGTGTTGCAATAGCTTCCACCCATTTGGATACATAATCCACTGCCACCAGAATGTAAGTGTTTGAATCTGATGGTGGGAAAAGTCCCATGAAGTCAATACCCCATACATCAAACAACTCAATCTCTGAGATCCCTTGTTGAGGCATGGCATAACTGTGAGGCAGATTGACAGATCTTTGGCAACTGTCACAATTAAGTACAAACACTCGGGAGTCTTTATAGAGAGTAGGCCAGTAGAAGCCACATTGGAGGACTCTTGTAGCTATTCGCTCACTTCCGAAATGTCCTCCATACTGTGATCCATGGCAGTGCTAGAGGATCTTCTGTACTTCTTCTTTACGTACACATCTACGGATTACTCCGTCTGCACATCTCTTGAAGAGATATGGTTTATCCCAAAGATAGTACTTTGCATCCGTGATCAATTTCTTTATTTGCTGCCTACTGTACTCTTTGGGTATGAATCTCACTACCTTGTAGTTTGCAATGTCTGCAAACCATGGTACTTCCTGGATGGCAAAGAGGTGCTCATCCGGAAAGTGTTCAGAGATTTCAATAAGAGGGAGGGACGCCCCTTCTACTGGTTCTATTCGGGACAGATGATCTGCCACTTGGTTCTCTGTCCCTTTTCTGTCTCTTATTTCTATATCAAACTCCTGCAAAAGCAACAACCATCTGATGAGTCTGGGTTTTAAATCCTGCTTTGTGAGTAGATATTTAAGAGCAGCATGGTCAGTATACACAATCACTTTTGATCCTACTAAATAAGATCTGAACTTGTTAATGGCGTAAACTACTGCAAGAAACTCTTTTTCTATGGTTGTGTAGTTCTTCTGTGCGTCATTTAAAACACGACTAGCATAGTAAATGACATACAGAAGCTTGTCATGCCTCTGTCCCAACACTGCACCAATGGCATGGTCACTAGCGTCACACATCAGTTCAAATGGTAGTGTCCAGTCAGGTACAGAGATGACTGGTGCTGTGACCAGCTTAGCTTTCAGAGTCTCAAATGCCTGCAGACACTCCTCATCAACTATAAATGGCGTGTCAGCAGCTAGCAAATTACTCAGAGGTTTGGCAATTTTTGAAAAATCTTTTATAAACCTCCTATAGAATCCTGCATGCCCCAGAAAGCTTCTGATTGCCTTAACATTGGCAGGTGGTGGTAATTTTTCAATTACCTCTACCTTAGCTTGATCCATCTCTATTCCCTTGTTCGAAATTTTGTGCCCAAGGACAATTCCTTCAGTCACCATAAAGTGACATTTCTCCCAGTTTAAAACCAGGTTAGTCTCTTGGCACCTCTTTAGAACAAGTGCTAGATGGTCAAGACAGGAGCTGAATGAGCCTCCAAATACTAAAAAGTCATCCATGAAGACTTCCAGAAATTTTTCCACCATATCAGAGAAAATTGAGAGCATGCACCTTTGAAAGGTTGCAGGTGCATTGCACAGGCCAAATGGCATCCTTCTGTATGCAAATACTCCGGATGGACATGTGAATGCTATTTTCTCTTGATCCTGGGGATCTACTGCAATTTGATTATAACTTGAGTATCCATCCAGGAAGCAGTAGTATCCATGACTTATTAGTCTTTCTAGCATCTGGTCTATGAATGGTAAAGGAAAATGATCCTTTCTGGTAGTTGTATTGAGCCTTCTGTAATCAATACACATACACCACCCTGTAACTGTTCTTATAGGAACCAGTTTATTTTTTTCATTATGAACCACTGTCATGCCACCCTTCTTAGGGACAACTTGAACAGGGCTTACCTAGGGGCTATCAGAAATGGGATAAATAATCCCAGCCTCTAGTAATTTAGTGACCTCTTTCTGCACCACCTCCTTCAAGGCTGGATTTAGCCGCCTCTGTGGTTGAACCACTGGCTTAGCGTCACCCTCCAATAGGATCTTGTGCATGCATCTGGCTGGGCTAATGCCCTTAAGATCACTGATGGACCACCCAAGAGCTTTTTTGTGTGTCCTTAGCACTTGAATTAGTACTTCCTCTTCCTGTGGCTCTAAGGTAGAGATTATGATTACAGGAAAGGTATCACCTTCTCCCAGAAATGCATATTTCAGGGATGGTGGTAATGGTTTGAGCTCAGGTTTGGGAGGTTTATCCTCTTCCTGAGGGATTTTCAAAGGTTCTATTATTCTCTCTGGTTCCTCCAGATCAGGCTGAACATCTTTAAAGATATCCTCTAACTTTGATTCGAGACTCTCAGCCAGATTGACCTCTCTTACCAGAGAGTCAATAATATCAATGCTCATACAATCATTTTGGGTGTCTGGATGCTGCATAGCTTTGATAACATTCAACTTAAACTCGTCCTCATTGACTCTCAGGGTTACTTCCCCTTTTTGGACGTCAATGAGGGTTCGGCCAGTTGCTAGGAAAGGTCTTCCTAGAATGAGAGTTGCACTCTTGAGCTCCTCCATTTCCAGCACCACAAAGTCAGTGGGAAAAGCAAATGGCCCAACCTTGACAATCATGTCTTCAATCACGCTTGATGGGTGTTTAATGGAACCATCAGCAAGTTGGAGACATATCCAGGTTGGTTTGACTTCATCAGTCAACCCAAGCTTTTTGATAGTAGATACAGGTATTAGGTTGATACTTGCCCCAAGATCACATAGAGCTTGCTTGGTACAAGTACCTTCTAATGTGCATGGTATCATAAAGCTTCCGGGATCTTTAAGCTTCTCAGGTAAGCTTTTCAGAATGACTGCACTGCATTCTTCAGTGAGGTAAACTTTTTCAATTTCCCTTCAATCCTTATGACTTAAGATCTCTTTCATGAACTTAGCATAAGAAGGTATTTGCTCAAGTGCCTTTGCAAACGGAATCTTTATTTCAAGAGTCCTGAGATAGTCTGCAAAGCGGGCAAATTGCTTATCCTGTTCCGCTTGGCGGAGTTTCTGAGGATAAGGCATTTTGGCTTTGTATTCATCAACCTTAATTGCTATAGGTTTATTACCTACAGATGTGGGTTGAGAAGCCTTTTTAGAGGGGTTGCTATCAGCACTTGTATGTGTCTGATCTCCCACTGGCATTTGAATGCCAGGGGTGGAAGCTGAAGTGGTGTTAGACGCCAACTCCTTACCTGTTTTTGGCGTCTAAACGCTGGAACTGTGCTTCCTTTGGGCGTTCAACACCAATTCCTTGCTTGTTTCTAGCATTGAACGCCAGGACTGAGCATAGGTTGGGCGTTCAACGCTAGCTTCCACCCATTTTCTGGTGTTTGAGCGCCAGAATTATTCCTCTATGGGCTCTGACTGTCCTCAGAGGGATTTTGGGTAGTTTGCTCATTTCTTGGCTTCCTGCTACCTTGAAGTGAGGTATTTAATGTTTTCCCACTTCTTAATTGAACTGCTTGGCACTCTTCTGTTATTTGTTTTGATAACTGCTGTTCTGTTTGCTTCAACTGTACTTTCATATTCATATTAGCCATTCTTGTTTCTTGTAGTATCTCCTTGAATTCGGCTAGCTGTTTTGTTAGAAAATCCAGTTGCTGATTGAATTTAGTAACTTGTTCTGTAGGACTAAGTTCAGCAGTTACTGTTTTAGCCTCTTCATTGATGGAAGGTTCACTGCTTAGGTACAGATGCTGATTTCTGACAACTGTATCAATAAGCTCTTGAGCTTCTTCTATTGTCTTTCTCATGTGTATAGATCCACTAGCTGAGTGGTCTAGAGAAATCTGAGCTCTCTCTATAAGCCCATAATAGAAGATGTCTAACTGCACCCACTCTGAAAACATTTCAGAGGGGAATTTTCTTAGCATCTCTCTGTATCTCTCCCAAGCATTATAAAGGGATTCATTATCTCATTGTTTGAAGCCTTGGATGCTCAGCCTTAACTGTGTCATCCATTTTGGAGGAAAATAGTGATTCAAGAATTTTTCTGATAGTTGTTTCCATGTCTTTATGCTGTCCTTAGGTTGGTGATTTAACCACCTCTTAACTTGGTCTTTTACAGCAAATGAAAACAGTAACAATCTGTAGACATCCTGATCTACTTCCTTATCATGCACTGTGTCAGCAATTTGTAAAAATTGTGCCAGAAACTCTGTAGGTTCTTCCTGTGGAAGACTGGAATACTGGCAACTTTGCTGCACCATGATAATGAGCTGAGGGTTCAACTCAAAGCTACTGACTCCGATGGAGGGTATACAGATACTACTCTCGTATGGAGCAGTAGTGGGGTTAGCATATGACCCCAGAGTCCTTCTGGACTGTTCATTTCCACTTAAGTCCATAATGGAGAAAGGGAGATGATGTGAATTTATTTCATTATATATAAAAATTTTGACATAATAATAATAAAATAAAATAAAGACGACAATAAAATTAAAAATAACTAAAAATAAAAATTAAATTAAATTAAAAAAAGAATTTAAAAATATTTTATGAAGATTTTTGAAAAAGTGAGGAGGGAGAAAGTGGTTAGGATATTTTTGAAAAATATATAATTTTTTTAAAATCTTAAAAGGATAAGATTTGAAAAATTTTGAAATTGAAATCTGAATTTTTATATAAAAAAATTCGAAAATGTGGCTTAAAATTAGTTAGAAAAGATTTTTTTTTGAATTTTATGATGAAAGAGAAAAACACACAAAAGACACAAGACTTAAAAATTTTAAATCTAATGCTCCTTGTTTTCGAAAATTTTGGATGGAAAACACCAAGGAACACCAAACTTAAAAATTTTAGATCAAAACACAAGAAAGACTCAAGAACACCTTGAAGATTCACAAGAACAACAAGAACAAAAGAAAGAACACCAAACTTAAAATTTTTAGAAAACCAAAATAAATTTTCGAAAATTAAAGAAAATTAACAAGAAAACACCAAACTTAAAGTTTGGCACAAGATTCAATCAAAGAAAAATTATTTTTGAAAAAGATTTTAAAAAGAAGATACCCAATTGCCAAGAACATAAACCAACGCTCTAGCCAACTGAGTTATAAATGTAACGTGCTTTAATATTGTATATAAAAATATATTTTTGAAAACTAAAATTTTGAAAAAGCACAAGGAAAACACGAAAAATACACAAAAATAGGAAAAACCAAAGATCAAACAAGAAAATTTGTCAAGAACAATTTGAAGATTAAGGAAAAATAAAGAATATGCAATTCAAAAATTTAAAGGAAAATATAAAATATGCAATTGACACCAAACTTAAAATATAAAGCTAAAATCACATAAAAATTAAAAAATAATAAGGAAAAAAATAATATTTTTGAAAAATTTTTGAAAAGAAAATAAAGGACTCAGATTTAATGACTCTATAGCATCAAAAATAAATTATTCCTAATCTAAGCAACAAAATAAACCTTTAATTGTTCAAACTCGAACAATCCCCGGCAACGGCGCCAAAAACATGGTGCACGAAATTGTAATCACACTTCTGCAATCCGCACAACTAACCAGCAAGTGCACTGGGTAGTCCAAGTAATACCTTACGTGAGTAAGGGTCGAATCCCACAGAGATTGTTGGCTTGAAGCAAGCTATGGTTATCTTATTATTCTTAGTCAGGATACCAATAGGGTTCTTTAGCCTCAATTGTAAAAAGTGAAAGTGCATAAAATAAGTAATTATTACTCAATAATGGATAATATGTTGGAGTTTTGGAGATGCTTTGTCTTCTGAATTTGTGTAACATAATGCTTCCTCACTTTCAAAAGTGCAAAGTTCCTTCCATGGCAAGCTGTATGTAGGGCGTCACCGTTGTCAATGGCTACTTCCCATCCTCTCAGTGAAAATGGTCCAAATGCTCTATCACAGCGAGGCTAATCATCTGTTGGTTCTCGATCATGTCTGAATAGAATCCATTGATTCTTTTGCGTTTGTCATCACGCCCAACAATTGCGAGTTTAAAGCTTGTCACAGCCATTCAATCCTTGAATCCTACTCGGAATACCACAGACAAGGTTTAGACTTTTCGGATTCTCATGAATGCCGCGATCAATCCTAGCTTATACCACGAAGATTCTGATTAAGAAATCTAAGAGATACTCATTCAATCTGATGTAGAACGGAGGTGGTTGTCAGGCACACGGTCATAGGTTGAGGAAGGTGATGAGTGTCACAGATCATCACCTTCTTCATAGTGAAGCGCGAATGAACATCTTAGATAGGAACAAGCGTGTTTGAATGGAAAACAGAAATAATTGCATTAATTCATCGAGACGCTGCAGAGCTCCTCACCCCTAACAATGGAGTTTAGAGACTCATGCCGTCAAAGAGTATAAAAATTCAGATCTAAAAATGTCATGAGATACAAAATAAATCTCTAAAAGTTGTTTAAATACTAAACTAGTAACCTAGGTTTACAGAAAATGAGTAAACTAGGATGGATAGTGCAGAAATCCACTTCTGGGGCCCACTTGGTGTGTGCTGGGGCTGAGACTTAAGCTTCTCACATGCCTGGGCTGTTTCTGGAGTTGAACGCCAGGTTGTAACCTGTTTCTGGCGTTGAACTACAACATGCAACCTGTTTCTGGCGCTGGACCCCAAACTGCAACATGGAACTGGCGTTGAATGCCAGTTTACATCGTCTATCTTCGCGCAAAGTATGAACTATTATATATTTTTGGAAAGCCCTGGATGTCTACTTTCCAACCCAATTGAGAGCATGCCAATGGGACTCCTGTAACTTCAAAAAATCCATTCCGAGTGCAGGGAGATCAGAATCCAATAGCATCAGCAGTCCTTTTTCAGCCTAAATCAGATTTTTGCTCAACTCCCTCAATTTCAGTCAGAAAATACCTAAAATTACAGAAAAACACATAAACTCATAGTAAAGTCCAGAAATATAAATGTTGCCTAAAAACTAATAAAATTATACTAAAAACTAACTAAAATACACTAAAATCTACATGAAATTACCCCCAAAAAGCGTATAAAATATCCGCTCATCATCGTCCGACCAGTCGGCATTTTTGGGTGACAAATTTCTAATCCCAGCACTATTGCATTTAATTCTTAGGTCCTTTAGGATTTTAGTTGCATTTTCTTATTTTTGCATATATGTACACAATAAACTTAGTCAAAATAATGAAAATTTTCAAGGGTTTTATCCATAAGGCACCTCAATTGATTTGAGTAAAAATTTTTTCATTGAACTTGCCTGATTTATATCTTGTGGACTATGTTTTGAGCTAAGAACACAAGCATGTGAGTTTTGAGCCTAATGGTGTGGTTACATCTTATAACCATTTTATTTTCCTTCTTGTGTGAATTGTTCTCTTTCTATGATTGTGATCTTTGATTTGTTTGATTCTTTATGTCCATTATTCCATGTATAAATGCATTTAAATGATTGAGGCCATTGTTTATTTAGCTCACTTACCCAAATAGCCTTGCTTTTCATCAACCATTGTTAACCAACTTTGAGCCTACAATAAACCCACTTGTTCTTTAATTTAGCACATTACAAGCCTTAAAGCGAAAAATAATAAATGTTCTTAATTTGGATATTTGATTAGCTTAGGTGAGTGTGTGTATCATTCAAGTATGGGGAAACTTGGGACATTGGTTGAGGTAAAAGGGTGTTTTGGTTCTTTGTTGAAAATATTGGGAATTGGGTACATACTCATGTGTTAATTGAATATTTAAACCATATACATTGATACCTTTGTATATACTTTGTTACAAAAAGAAAAAGAGAAAAACAAAAGAAAAATAAAAAGAAAAAATATAGAAAAAGAAAAAAAAGAGAAGAAAAATAGAAAAAGGAAGAAAAAAATAAAAAGGGGACAAAATGCCCCAAAGTAAAGTTTAATAATAATCAATGCATATGGGTTGTGATAAAAAAGAGAATGCATTAGTATGTGAAAAAGTGAAGAATGGGTAGTTAGGTTAGTATTGAAATTGTATAGGTTTCTATATAGGTTAGGTGAGAAGTTTAAGTTGATCAAAGATTCAAATTCAAGCTCACTTAACCAAATATACACCCTACCTTGACCCTAGCCCCATTACAACCAATGAAAAGACCTCATGATGATTGTATGCACGCATGAAATAATTGTTGATTGTTAGATGAAAAATAAATCTTGGAAAGCATGATTAGGGAAAAATTGAGTGAATCAACCTATACACTTGAGCGACTAGAGCGGATACACATCCGGTGAGGGTTCGATTGCTCAATTACATGTTTTCACCTAGAATCATCACTTTTCTTACAAGTTTGTATAAATCTTCAATAACTCAATTAAATTGTAGATTTGATTTGATTGCTACTGCTTTAACCCTCATGTGCTCATATGTGTCTTCTTGGGAATTGAATTATTTTGACCAAGTAATTGCATCCATATAGATAGTTGCATTCATTTAGGTAGGTTACATATAGTTTAGTTTGCATTTAATAAATGATAGTACCCTTGTCTCTTTCTTGATTCTAGCGAACATGCTTGGTTTAAGTGTGGGGAGATTTGATGCACCACTATTTCGTGGTACATTTTGTGCTTAATTTAGGTGGATTTTATCCACTTTTCCCACATTTATTCAATGAAATAGCATGATTTCATGACTTTCTCCTAATTTGTGCTTAAGTGTAAAAACATGCTTTTTATGCCCTTAATTGATTGATTTTAATTCACTTTTGATTCCACTAGATGCCTTGATGCGTTTGTTAGTAAATTCAGGTTGAAAAGGCTAGGAATGGATCAAAGGAATGAAGAGAAAAGCATGCAAGGTGGAGAAATAATGGAAAGTCAAGGATTTGGGATGCATTCAACGACATGCACGCATAGCAGACGCGCATGCCTAGATATAAAGTCGCATGGCGACGCGTACGCGTGGAACTAAAAATGCCAAGCAATGCGTACGCATGACCCACGCGTACGCGTCGGTGCTCGCATGTGACTTTATTAAAGTGAAAATGCTGGGGGCAAATTCTGGGCTTCCCAGACCCAAATCCAACTCAATTCTGAGCCTATTATATGCAGGAATCAAAAGGAGTCAAAGGGGGGAGTCATAATTGAATTTTGGAGGGAATGCCTTAGTTAGTTTCTAGAGAGAGAAGCTCTCTCTTCTCTCTAGAATTAGGTTAGATGTAGATTAAGAATTCTTAGATCTAGGTTTAATTCATACTTTGATTTACTTCTCCTTTACGATTTCTTGTTCCTCTACATCTCCTCTCTCTAGTTTTGTACTTACTCCTTGTGATTTTCT
The DNA here is from genome assembly GCF_014773155.1 of Arachis stenosperma. Classification (NCBI taxonomy): domain Eukaryota; kingdom Viridiplantae; phylum Streptophyta; class Magnoliopsida; order Fabales; family Fabaceae; genus Arachis; species Arachis stenosperma. The sequence continues at coordinate 49,115,192 of NC_080378.1, read as the reverse complement.
ACTTTGTTGTTGATGCACTTTTGTTTCTTCTATTTTCATTTCAATGTAATTTATGGTTTAATGTTCCTTTATTGTTGATTTGCTTTATTGTTGATAATTTCCTTGCAATTGGTAGTGTAGATCTACTTTTCTTGCAATCTGATTTTACTTTCCTTTTATGCCTTCCAAGTATTTGATTAAATGCTTGGAAGGATGTTTGAGTAGATTTTTCTCCTCTTGGCTTTGGTTGAGTAATTGGAGACTCTTGAGTTATCAAACTCTTTTGTTGATTGATAATTGGAAGTTGCTAATTGGCTTGAATGACACTAACTCTAGTCCTTCCTTAGGATTTGACAAGGACTTGTGGAGTCAAGTTGATTTATCCACTTGACTTTCTTTCATAGTTAGAGGTTGACTAAGTGGGAGTAATGGACAATTCTTGTCACAAATTGATGATGATAATGAGGATAGAACTTCTAATTCGCATACCTTACCAAGAACTTACTTAGCTATTAGTTTAACTCATACCATTTATCTTTCATGTCTCTTATCAAAACCCCAAAATATACATCTCATAACCAATAGCAAGAACACTTCCCTGCAATTCCTTTGAGAGACGACCCGAGATTTGAATACTCGGTTAGTTTTATTGGGGTTTGTACTTGTGACAAACAATTTTTTGCATGAAAGGATTATTTGTTGGTTTAGAAACTATACTTTCAACGAGATTTCATTTGAGAAATTCTTTACTATAAAAAAATCCATTCATCAGGGGCTATCAGAAACAGGATAAATAATCCCAGCCTCCCAGAGCTTAGTAACTTTCTTCTGCACTACTTTCTTCATAGATGGATTTAATCGCCTTTGTAGTTGCACTACTGGTTTGGCATTATCCTCCAGCAAGATTTTATACATGCATCGGGCTGGGCTAGTGCCCTTAAGGTCACTTATAGTCCACCCAAGGGCAGTTCTATTTGTTTTGAGCACTTTAATTAGTGCTTCTTCTTCCTGTTGCTCTAAGGCAAAGCTTATGATCACGTGATAAGTGTCTTCTTCTCCTAGAAATGCATATTTCAGGGAGGAAGGCAATGGCTTAATCTCAAGCTTTGAAGGCTTCTCCTTTTCCTCAGAGGTTTCTAGAGGTTCCTCTAAATCTGGCTGGGTATCATCAAGGATACCATTCAGCCCTTCCTTGAGGCTTTCAGCTATGTTGACCTCTTCCACCAGGGAATCAATGAGGTTAATGCTCATGCATTTCTCAAGGATGTCTGGATGCTACATAGCCTTGACAGCATTCAGTACGAACTTTTTCTCATTGACTCTCAGGGTTACTTCCCCTTTTTCAACATCAATGAAGATTTGTTCTATAACTAGGAAGGGTCTCCCTAGGATAAGGGATGCACTCTTGTGCCCTTCCATGTCCAACACCACAAAGTCAGTGGGAAAAGCAAAGGGTCCCACCCTGACAATCATGTCTTTGATTACTCCTGATGGTATCTTAATAAACCATTAGCAAATTGGAGGCATATATGGGTTGGTTTGACTTCATCAGTCAAACAAAGCTTCTTTATTAGTGAAGCTGGTATTAGGTTAATGCTTGCTCCAAGGTCACATAGGGCTGTCCTTGTACAAGCATCACCTAGAGTGCATGGTATCATAAAGCTTCCAAGGTCCTTAAGCTTCTCTGGTAAGCTATTTTGAATGATTGTGCTGCACTCTTCAGTGAGGAGGACTGTTTCTGTCTCTCTCTAATCCTTCTTGTGACTCAAAATGTCCTTCATGAACTTAGCATAAGAAGGTATCTGTTCAAGAGCCTCTGCAAAAGGGATATTGATCTCTAATATTCTGAGATAGTATGCAAAGAGGGCAAATTATTTATCATTTTCCTCTTGACAGAGCTTTTGAGGAAATGGTATCTTAGCCTTATACTCATTAACTTTGGTTGATGAAGGCCGAATGCTATGTGTGTTGGAAGGGGGGTTACTAGCTTGCTTAGGAGGGTTGTTATCAGTGTGTGACTGACCTCCCTTTCTTGGGCGTTCAATGCCCATGCTGCTGCCTGCTTTCTGGCATTTGACGCCAGGGGCATCATCCGCTTATGGGTGTTCAACACCAAGGGTGCTACCTCCTTGGGCATTTGAACGCCCAGTCTCTACTGAACGCTAGGAGTGATACCTCCTTGGGCGTTTGAATGCCCAGAGTTATCCTGTGTAGAGACCTGGGTTCCCTTCTTATTGTACTGAGGTTGGGTGTTTAAGGATTTTTCACTCCTCAGTTGAATAGTCTGGCATTCTTCTGTTATCTGTTTGAACTGGGCTTCTACATTCCTGTTAGAAGCCTGAGTTTCTCACAAAGCCTCTTGCAGTTCCAGTAGTTGCTGGGCAAGGGCGTGTAGTTGCTGAGTCAATGGGCCATCCTGTTCGGGAGGGTTAGGTTCAGCAGATACTGCTTTAACCTCTCTTTTTATAGAGGTCTCAGCAGATGAGTATAGATGATGATTAGTGACAACTGTCTTAATAAGCTTTTGAGCATCTCCAATGGTCTTTCTCATGTGCATGGAACCACCAGCAGAGTGATCCAAAGACATTCTAACCATGTCTGAAAGTCCATAATAGAAGATGTCTAACTGTACCTATTCTGAAAACATTTCAGTGGGACATTTTCTTAACATCCTCCTATACCTCTCCCAGGCATCATAAAGTGATTCACTATCTTCTTGTTTGAAGCCATGGATGTCCAGCCTCAGCTGGGTCATCATTCTTGGAGGGAAGTATTGGTTCAAAAACTTGTCTACTAACTATTTCCAAGTTTTCAAGCTAGCTTTAGGCTGGTTATCCAACCACCTCTTTGCTTGATCTTTTATAGCAAAAGGAAAGAGTAATAATCTGTAGACATCTTGGTCTACTCCCTCACTGTGCACTATGTCAACAATCTTTAAGAAATTTGCCAGGAACTCTGTAGGTTCTTCTTGAGAAAGCCCATAATACTGGCAATTTTGCTGCACTAGTGTAATAAGTTGAGGGTTTAGATCAAAGCTACTTGCTCTGATGTGAGGTATGCTAATACTTCTTTCATAGAAGTCAGCAGTGGGATTTGTATAGGATCCCAGAGTTCTTCTGAACTCTTCATTCCTATTTGGGTTCATGATGAAGAATGGTAGAAGATGAAGAAGGAAGAATGAAGATAGAAGGGATAGAAGAAGAAATAGAAGTAGAGAAGATAAATAATAATTAAAATATTTTTATTTTTATTTTATTTATTTATTTAATTTAAAATTAAAATTAATTAACTAAAAAAAATTAATCAGCGAATTTCAAAAAAGAAGAAAGAGAGGTAGAGGATAAGTTTTTGAAAATTAGGAGAGAGAAGAACTAGTTAGGAAGTTTTGAGAGAGAAGAAAGAGAAGATAAGTAATTAATTAAAAAGAGATTTGAATTTAAGATTTGAAATTTGAAAATTAGAATTTAAATTTTGAAATTTGAATTTTTGAATTTTAAATTTTGAATTTTGAAATTTTAATTTTAAATTTAAATTTTGAAATCTTAAAATTTTGAATTTTTGGAAAAGTCAACAAGATAAGATAGAGATTTGAAAAAAGATTTGATTTTTTGAAAAGGTTTAATTTTTAAAATTTGAATTTAAAATTTAAATTTTGAATTTGAATTCTGAATTTTGAGATTTTGAAAGTTGAAATTTTAATTTTGAAATAAGATAAGATAAGATTTTGAAAAAGATATGATTTTTTATTTTGAAAATTGCAAGCTAAGATAAGATAAGATAAAAATTTAAAAATTAAAATATGAATTTTTAGTTAGAATTTCAAAAATAAAAAAAATAAAAATAGAAAAGATGTTTTTTATTTTTGAATTTAATGAGAAAAGAAAAAAACAACAAAATGACACCAAACTTAAAATTTTTAGATCTAAGACACCATATTATGCGAAAATTCAAAGAAAATACCAAGGGACACCAAACTTAAAAATTTTAAGATAAAAACATTAGTAAAAATAAGAACACTTTGAAGATTGATAAGAACACCAAGAACAAGACTCAAGAAATTTAAAGAACATAAGAACATACAAAGAACACCAAACATAAAAGTTTTGAACATCAAACATCAATTTTTCGAAAATTTAAAAGAAAACCACAAGAAAACACCAAACTTAATGATTTGACACAAGATTTAAACAAAGAAACTATTTAAAAAAAAATTTAAAGAAAGTTTCCAAAAAATCAAAAATTGCAATAAGAATAAAAACAAAGACTCAAACAAAAACAAAGACTAAACAAAGAAAATAATAAACATTTTTGAAAAAGTTTTTAAATTTTTTGAAAATAAAGAAGAGAAAACTAAAAATAAAAGACTGAATTAAAATGATCAAGAAATAAATTACCTGATCTAGGGAGCAAGACAATCCATCAATTTGTCCAAACTCAAACAATCCCCGACAACAGCGCCAAAAACTTGGTGCATGAATTCCCACACTTTCATACAGCTGTACCAGCAAGTACACTGGATTGTCCAAGTAATACTTAATCGAGTCAGGGTTGATCCCACGAGGATTGTGGTTTGAAGCAAGCTATAGTTATCCTGCAGGTTTTAGTCAGGCAGATTCAGAAGTTGTTGGATTGATAGAGTGAAAAAGGTCTAATAAAAATATATAAAATATTTTCGTGAATTAAATAGAGTCAGTTAGATTGATTTAAGGGCAATATGTAATAGGAATATTGTTGAAGATTGGAGTTGCTTTATCTTTTTGAATTAACTCTGGTAGTACTGTTTCCTTTGCTTTTGAGTGATTTCTTCAATGGCAGGCTGTATGTGATGGATGCTAGTTTGAGCAGCCGCCAATACTCCTCCAGATCTGAACCCTAGGATTAATGCGGATCCATTCTGATTGAGGGTGAAGCTCCTGCAGTTCATTCTCCTTGATGATCCTACTCAAAATGCCACAGACAAGGTTGAATCTTCCGGATTAGAGGATGCCGCGCTTTTGGTTCTAGCCTCTACCACAGAGACCCTAATCTTCTCATAAATCAGCTGAACCAATGTCTCGAGAAGTCCCCAACGAAATCGTGGATTAGCCATCTGAGAGACGTATAGTCAAGCTGGTGGTTCATCATTGTCCAATGAAAGATGCACTCTAAAACCATGTAGAATCTGATACCTTATGCCAGTTCAATGTATTCATATTGATGAAGAACGAATATACATCTTAGAATTAATCAAACACAGATCAAAGTGAAACAGTAATATTTTTATTAATTCATAAGACTCAACAAGGCTCCTCCCCTTAACCTAGGAGGTTTAGAAAGTCATACTGATAGAAAATACATTGTAAAACTAGAAAATATGTTGAATGATGGTAAATATGTTCGAATAACATAAATCAAATCCCTTAAATACTAAACTAATGACTAGTAAGGGTAAAATAGTCTTTTTAGTACCAAAATCCACTTCTAGGGCCCACTTGGTAAGTGTTTGGGCTTAGCTTTGATGAGATCCATGTGCTATGTGGTCTCTAGGGGGTGAAACGCTGGCTAGGGGGTCCTCTCTGGGCGTTTGGACACTGGGCTTTGCTCCTTGGGCGCTTGATGCCAAGAAGGGGGCAGGAAGCTGGCGTTGGACACCGGTTTTGGGACTTCTAATATGAAGCAAAGTATAGACTATTATATATCGCTGGAAAGCCCTGAAAGTCAGATTTCCATAGCCATTGAGAGCGTTCTATTTGGACTTCTGTATCTACAGAAAATCTCTTTCGAGTGAAAGGAGGTCAGATTTGGACAGCATCTGCAATGCTTTCTCTGTCTCTAAATTAGACTTCTGCACCAGTGGTGCACGAAATTGTGATCATCAATGGCGCCATCAACATGGTACGCTCAATTGCAATCTCAACTCTTTATCACAACTTTGCACAACTAACCAGCAAGTGCACTGGGTCGTCCAAGTAATAAACCTTACGCGAGTAAGGGTCGATCCCACGGAGATTGTTGGTATGAAGCAAGCTATGGTTATCTTGTAAATCACAGTCAGGCGGATTCAAATGGTTATGGAGGATTTATGATTAAAAGATAAATAAAACATAAAATAAAGATAGAGATACTTATGTAATTCATTGGTGAGAATTTCAGATAAGCGTATGGAGATGCTTTGTCCCTTCTGTCTCTCTGCTTTCCTACTGTCTTCTTCCAATCCTTCTTACTCCTTTCCATGGCAAGATGTATGTTGGGCATCACCGTTGTCAGTGGCTACAGTCCCGTCCTCTCGGTGAAAATGTTTAACGTGCTCTGTCACAGCACGGCTATTCAGCTATCGGTTCTCGATCATGTCGGAATAGAATCCAGTGATTCTTTTGCGTCTGTCACTAACGCCCCACAATCGCGAGTTTGAAGCTCGTCATAGTCATTTAATCCTTGAATCCTACTCAGAATACCACAGGCAAGGTTTAGACCTTCCGGATTCTCTTGAATGCAGCCATCAATTCTAGCTTATACCACGAAGATTCTGATTAAGGAATCCAAGAGATAAACATTCAAGCCTTGTTTGCTTGTAGAACGGAAGTGGTTGTCAGGCACTCGTTCCTAAGTGAGAATGATGATGAGCGTCACATAATCATCACATTCATCATGTTCTTGGGTGCGAATGAATATCTTAGAACAAGAATAAGCTGAATTGAGTAGAAGAACAATAGTAATTGCATTGATACTCGAGGTACAGCAGAGCTCCACACCTTAATCTATGGTGTGTAGAAACTCCACCGTTGAAAATACATAAGAACAAGATCTAGGTATGGCCGAATGGCCAGCCTCCCAAAGAGGGTTCAATCATAAAAACATGGTCAAAAGATTCAAAGATCTCCATATATGAAATACAATAGCAAAAGGTCCTATTTGTAGAGAACTAGTAGCCTAGGGTTTACAAAGATGAGTAAATAACATAAAAATCTATTTTTGGGCCCACTTGGTGTGTGCTTGGGCTGAGCATTGAAGCTTTCATGTGTAGAGACTTTTCTTGGAGTTAAACGCCAGCTTTTGTGCCAGTTTGGGCGTTTAACTCCCATTCTTGTGCCAGTTCCGGCGTTTAACGCCGGGCAGTTTTGAGCTGATTTGGAACGCCGGTTTGGGCCATCAAATCTCGGGCAAAGTATGGACTATTATACATTGCCGGAAAGCCCAGGATGTCTACTTTCCAACGCAATTGAGAGCGCGGAAATGAAGCTTCTGTAGCTCCAGAAAATCTACTTCGAGTGCAGGGAGGTCAGAATCCAACAGCATCTGCAGTCCTTTTCAGCCTCTGAATCAGATTTTTGCTCAGGTCCCTCAATTTCAGCCAGAAAATACCTGAAATCATAGAAAAACACACAAACTCATAGTAAAGTCTAGAAAAGTGAATTTTAACTAAAAACTAATAAAAATATAATAAAAACTAACTAAAACATACTAAAAACAATGCCAAAAAGCGTATAAATTATCCGCTCATCACAACACCAAACTTAAATTGTTGCTTGTCCCCAAGCAACTGAAAATCAAATAAGATAAAAAGAAGAGAATATGCAATGAATTCCAAAAACATCTATGAAGATCAGTATTAATTAGATGAGCGGGGCTTTTAGCTTTTTGCCTCTGAACAGTTTTGGCATCTCACTCTATCCTTTGAAATTCAGAATGATTGGCTTCTATAGGAACTCAGAGTCCAGATAGTGTTATTGATTCTCTTAGTTAAGTATGATGATTCTTGAACACAGCTACTCTATGAGTCTTGGCCGTGGCCCAAAGCACTCTGTCTTCCAGTATTACCACCGGATACATACATGCCACAGACACATAATTGGGTGAACCTTTTCAGATTGTGACTCAGCTTTGCTAGAGTCCCCAATTAGAGGTGTCCAGGGTTCTTAAGCACACTCTTTTTGCCTTGGATCACGACTTTATTTTTTTCTTTTTCTTTCTTTCTTTTTTTTCGTTTTTCTCCCTTTTTTTCTTTTTTTTTTGTATTCACTGCTTTTTCTTGCTTCAAGAATCATTTTTATGATTTTTCAGATCCTCAGTAACATGTCTCCTTTTTCATCATTCTTTCAAGAGCCAACATTCATGAACAACAAATTCAAAAGACATATGCACTGTTCAAGCATACATTCAGAAAACAAAAGTATTGCCACCACATCAAGATAATTAATCTGTTATAAAATTCAAAATTCATGCAATTCTTCTCTTTTTCAATTAAGAACATTTTTCATTTAAGAAAGGTGATGGATTCATAGGACATTCATAACTTTAAGGCATAGACACTAAGACACTAATGATCATGTAATAAGACACAAACATAGATAAACATAAGCATAAAAATTCGAAAAACAGGAAAATAAGGAACAAGGAAATTAAAGAACGGGTCCACCTTAGTGATGGCGGCTTGTTCTTCCTCTTGAAGATCTTATGGAGTGCTTGAGCTCCTCAATGTCTCTTCCTTGCCTTTGTTGCTCCTCTCTCATGATTCTTTGATCTTCTCTAATTTCATGGAGGAGGATGGAATGTTCTTGGTGCTCCACCCTTAGTTGTCCCATGTTGGAACTCAATTCTCCTAGGGAGTTGTTGATTTGCTCCCAATAGTTTTATGGAGGAAAGTGCATCCCTTGAGGCATCTCAGGGATTTCATGATGAGTGGGATCTCTTGTTTGCTCAATCCTTTTCTTAGTGATGGGCTTGTCCTCATCAATGAGGATGTCTCCCTCTATGTTAACTCCAACTAAATTACAGAGGTGACAAATGAGATGAGTGAAGGCTAACCTTGCCAAGGTAGAGGACTTGTCCGCCACCTTATAAAGTTCTTGGGATATAACCTCATGAACTTCTACTTCCTCTCCAATCATGATGCTATGAATCATGATAGCCCGGTCTATAGTAACTTCAGACCGGTTGCTAGTGGGAATGATTGAGCGTTGGATAAACTCCAACCATCCCCTAGCCACGGGCTTCAGGTCATGCCTTCTCAGTTGAACCAGCTTCCCTCTTGAATCTCTCTTCCATTGAACGCCCTCTTCACAAATGTCTATGAGGACTTAGTCCAACCTTTGATCGAAGTTGACCCTTCTAGAGTTTGAAAGGGACCTCGGGGATCACCTTCTTCTTGGCCACAACTTCATAGAAGTGGTCTTGATGCACCCTTGAGATGAATCTCTCCATCTCTTATGACTCAGAGGTGGAAGCTTTTGCCTTCCCTTTCCTCTTTCTAGAGGTTTCTCCGGCCTTAGGTGCCATAAATGGTTATGGAAAAACAAAAAGCAATGCTTTTACCACACCAAACTTAGAAGATTTGCTCGTCCTCGAGCAAAAGAAGAAAGAAGAGAGTAGAAGAAGAAGAAATGAAGGAGATGGAGGTGGCTTTGATATTCGGCCAAGGGGAAGAAGTAGTGTGTAGGTTGTGTTAAAATGAAGGAGTGAGGAAGGGTTTATATAGGGGTGGAGAGAGGGGTAGGGAGAGGTCATGAATGGGTGGGTTTGGGAGGGAAAGTGGTTTGAATTTGAATGGTGAGGTAGGTAGGGTTTTATGAAGGATGGATGTGAGTGGTGAAGAGTATGGTAAGATTTGATAGGTGAGGGGTTTTTGGGGAAGAGGTGTTGAGGTGATTGGTGAATGGGTGAGGAAGGGAGAGAGTGGTGGGGTAGGTGGGGATTCTGTGGGGTCCACAGATCCTGAGGTGTCAAGGAAAATTCATCCCTGCACCAAGTGGCGAGCAAAATTGCTCTCTATGCCAATTCTGGCGTTAAACGCCGGGCTGGTGCCCATTTCTGGCATTTAACACCAGCTTCTTGCCCTTTCCTGGCGTTTAACGCCAGTCTGGTGCCCCTTTCTGGCATTAAACGCCCATAATGGTGCCAGACTGGGCGTTAAATGCCCATTTGCTGCCCTTACTGGCGTTTAAATGCCAGCAAGGTTTTCCTCCAGGGTGTGCTATTTTTCTTTCTATTTTTCATTCTGTTTTTGCTTTTTCAATTGATTTTGTGACTTTCCATGATCATCAACCTACAGAAAACATAAAATAACAAAGGAAATTAGATAAATATAACATTGGGTTGCCTCCCAACAAGCGCTTCTTTAATGTCAGTAGCTTGACAGTGGGCTCTCATGGAACCTCACAGATGCTCAGAGCAATGTTTGAACCTCCCAACACCAAACTTAGAGTTTGAATGTGGGGGTTCAACACCAAACTTAGAAGTTGGTTGTGGCCTCCCAACACGAAACTTAGAGTTTGACTGTGGGGGCTCTGTTTGATTCTGTTTTGAGAGAAGCTCTTCATGCTTCCTCTCCATGGTAACAGAGGAATATCCTTGAGCCTTAAACACAAAAGATTCTTCATTCACTTGAATGATCAATTCTCCTCTGTCCACATCAATCACAGCCTTTGCTGTGGCTAGGAAGGGTCTGCCAAGGATGATGGATTCATCCATGCACTTCACAGTCTCTAGGACTATGAAATCAGCAGGGATGTAATGGTCTTTAATCTTTACCAGAACATCCTCTACAAGTCCATAAGCTTGTTTTCTTGAATTGTCTGCCATCTCTAGTGAGATTCTTGCAGCTTGTACCTCAAAGATCCCTAGCTTCTCCATTACAGAGAGAGGCATGAGGTTTATACTTGACCCTAAGTCACACAGAGCCTTCTTAAAGGTCATGGTGCCTATGGTACAAGGTATTGAGAACTTCCCAGGGTCCTGTCTCTTTTGAGGTAATTTCTGCCTAGACAAGTCATCCAGTTCTTTGGTGAGCAAAGGGGGTTCATCCTCCCAAGTCTCATTACCAAATAACTTGTCATTTAGCTTCATGATTGCTCTAAGGTATTTAGCAACTTGCTCTTCAGTGACATATTCGTCCTCTTCAGAGGAAGAATACTCATCAAAGCTCATGAATGGCAGAAGTAAATCCAATGGAATCTCTATGGTCTCAGTGTGAGCCTCAGATTCCCATGGTTCCTCATTAGGGAACTCGTTTGAGGCCAGTGGACGTCCATTGAGGTCTTTCTCAGTGGCGTTCACTGCCTCTTCCTCCTCTCCAAATTCGGCCATATGGGTTATGTTAATGGCCTTGTATTCTTCTTTTGGATTCTCTTCTGTATTGCTTGGAAGAGTGCTAGGAGGGAGTTCAGTAACTTTCTTATTCAGCTGACCCACTTGTGCCTCCAAGTTTCTAATGGAGGACCTTGTTTCAGTCATGAAACTTTGAGTGGTTTTGATTAGATCAGAGACCATGGTTGCTAAGTCAGAGTGGCTCTGCTTAGAATTCTCTGTCTGTTGCTGAGAAGATGATGGAAAAGGCTTGCCATTGCTAAACCTGTTTCTTCCACCATTATTGTTGTTGAATCCTTGTTGAGGTCTCTGTTGATCCTTCCATGAGAGATTTGGATGATTTCTCCATGAAGGATTATAGGTGTTTCCATAGGGTTCTCCCATGTAATTTACCTCTTCCATTGAAGTGTTCTCAGGATCATAAGCTTCTTCTTCAGATGAAGCATCCTTAGTACTACCTGGTGCAGCTTGCATTCCAGATAGACTTTGAGAGATCATATTGACTTGCTGAGTCAATATTTTTTTCTGAGCCAATATGGCATTCAGAGTATCAATCTCAAGAACTCCTTTCTTTTGATTCGTCCCATTGTTCACAGGATTCCTTTCAGAAGTGTACATGAATTGGTTATTTGCAACCATTTCAATGAGCTCTTGAGCTTCTGTAGGCATCTTCTTCAGATGAAGAAATCCTCCAGCAGAGCTGTCCAATGACATCTTGGACAGTTCAGACAGACCATCATAGAAGATACCTATGATGCTTCATTCAGAAAGCATGTCAGAGGGACACTTTCTGATCAATTGTTTGTATCTTTTCCAAGCTTCATAGAGGGATTCACCTTCCTTCTGTCTGAAGGTTTGGACTTCCACTCTAAGCTTACTCAATTTTTGAGGTGGAAAGAACTTGCCAAGAAGGCATTGACTAGCTTTTCCCAAGAGTTCAGACTTTCTTTAGGTTGTGAGTCCAACCATATCCTAGCTCTGTTTCTTACAGCAAAAGGGAATAGCATAAGTCTGTAGACCTCAGGGTCAACCCCATTAGTCTTGATAGTGTCACAGATTTGCAAGAATTCAGCTAAAAACTGATGAGGATCTTCCAATGGAAGTCCATGGATCTTGCAATTCTGTTGCATTAGAGAAACTAATTGAGGCTTAAGCTCAAAGTTTTTTGCTCCAATGGCAGGGATAGAGATGCTTCTCCCATAGAAGTCGGGAGTCGGTGCAGTAAAGTCACCCAGCACCTTCCTTGCATTGTTGGCATTGTTGTTATTTTCAGCTGCCATGGGTTCTTCTTCTTTGAAGATTTCTGTTAGGTCCTCTACAGAGAGTTGTGCTTTAGCTTCTCTTAGATTTCGCTTCAAGGTCCTTTCAGGTTCAGGGTCAGCCTCAACAAGAATGCTTTTGTCTTTGCTCCTGCTCATATGAAAGAAAAGAGAACAAGAAAATATGGAATCCTCTATGTCACAGTATAGAGATTCCTTGAGGTGTCAGGGGAATAGAAAAATAGAAGGAAGAGGTAAAAGAATTCGAACTTATCAAGATGGAGTTCGAATTGTGCATTGATGAGGAGTGTTAGTCCATAAATAGAAGGATGTGAGAAGAGGGGAAGAAATTTTCGAAAATACATTAAAAAGATTTTAAAAACATTTTGAAAAAATTGATTGATGATTATCGAAAACTAAGAGTGGGAAAGAAATAAAGTGATTTTGAAAAAGAATTTGAAATTAGAAATCAAAAAGATATGATTGAAAACTATTTTGAAAAAGATGTGATTAAAAAGATATGATTAAAAAGATATAGTGTTAAAAAGATATGATTGAGAAGATATGATTTGAAAAACAAATTAAAAAGATTTGATTTTGAAAATTAATGACTTGGCTAACACGAAAGATATGATTCAGACATTAAACCTTTCTCAACAGAAAAGGCAGCATACTTGAAATGTTGAATCAAATCATCAATTGTTAGTAAGTATTTTTGAAGATGGAAAGAAATTGATTTTGAAAATATATGATTGAAAAGATATGATTTGAAAAGGATTTGATTTTGAAAAATTTTGAAAACTTGAAAAAAATTTGAATTAAGAACAAAATCTTCCCTCTTGTGCCATCCTGGCGTTAAACACCCAGAATGGTATCCATTCTGGCGTTTAACGCCCAGAACTCACCCCTTTTGGGCGTTAAACGCCCTGCCAGGTACCCTGGCTGGCGGTTAAACGCCAGTTTTCCTTTTTCACTGGGTGTTTTGAACGCCCAGCTTTTTCTATGTAATTCCTCTGCTGTATGTTCTGAATCTTCAATTCTCTGTATTATTGACTTGAAAAGACACAAAGAAAATTTTTTTTTTGAAATTTTTTTAATGATGAGGAATAATCAAAATGCAACTAAAATCAAATAAACAATGCATGCAAGACACCAAACTTGGAAGTTTGTATACTACTGACACTAACAAAATGAGGATGCATATGAGAAACAACAAAACACACAAGACAAGAGAATTTAAAGATCAGAACAAGGAAATCATCAAGAACAACTTGAAGATTAATGAAGACACATGAATGAGTTCGAAAAATGCAAGAAGAACAGAAACATGCAATTGACACCAAACTTAAAATGAGACACTAGACTCAACAAGAAACATAAACTATTTTTGGTTTTTTATGATTTTGTAATTTTTTTTGTGCTTTTTCGAAAATTGAGTGAAAAAGAAAATAAGGATATCAAAATTCTTAATGAGAATTCCAGGAATCATGCAATGTTAGTCTAAAGCTTTAGTCTAAAGAAATTAGACATGGCTAGCCAAGCTTCAACAGGACATTGCATTCAAGAGCTAAATTGATGAGAATCAATCAGCTTTGGTGATGATAAGAACATCACCTTGAAACACTAGAATTCATTCTTAAGAACTCTGAAGAAAAATACCTAATCTGAGCAACAAGATGAACCGTCAGTTGTCCAAACTCAAACAATCCCCGACAACGGCGCCAAAAACTTGGTGCACGAAATTGTGATCATCAATGGCACCATCAATATGGTACGCTCAATTGCAATCTCAACTCTTTATCACAACTTCGCACAACTATCCAGCAAGTGCACTGGGTCGTCCAAGTAATAAACCTTACGCGAGTAAGGGTCGATCCCACGGAGATTGTTGGTATGAAGCAAGCTATGGTTATCTTGTAAATCTCAGTCAGGCGGATTCAAATGGTTATGGAGGATTTATGATTAAAAGATAAATAAAACATAAAATAGAGATAGAAATACTTATGTAATTCATTGGTGAGAATTTTAGATAAGCGTATGGAGATGCTTTGTCCCTTCCATCTCTCTGCTTTCCTACTGTCTTCTTCCAATCCTTCTTACTCCTTTCCATGGCAAGCTGTATGTTGGGCATCACCGTTGTCAGTGGCTACAGTCCCGTCCTCTCAGTGAAAATGTTCAACGCGCTCTGTCACAGCACGGCTATTCAGCTGTCGGTTCTCGATCATGTCGGAATAGAATCCAGTGATTCTTTTGCGTTTGTCACTAACGCCCCACAATCGCGAGTTTGAAGCTCGTCACAGTCATTCAATCCTTGAATCATACTCAGAATACCACAGACAAGATTTAGACCTTCTGGATTCTCTTGAATTCAGCCATCAATTCTAGCTTATACCACGAAGATTCTGATTAAGGAATCCAAGAGATAAACATTCAAGCCTTGTTTGCTTGTAGAATGGAAGTGGTTGTCAGGCACTCGTTCATAAGTGAGAATGATGATGAGCGTCACATAATCATCACATTCATCATGTTATTGGGTGCGAATGAATATCTTAGAACAAGAATAAGCTGAATTGAGTAGAAGAACAATAGTAATTGCATTGATACTCGAGGTACAGCAGAGCTCCACACCTTAATCTATGGTGTGTAGAAACTCCACCGTTGAAAATACATAAGAACAAGATCTAGGCATGGCCGAATGGCCAGCCTCCCAAAGAGGGTTCAATCATAAAAACATGATCAAAACATTCAAAGATCTCCAGATATGAAATACAATAGCAAAAGGTGCTATTTGTAGAGAACTAGTAGCCTAGGATTTACAAAGATGAGTAAATAACATAAAAATCCACTTCTGGGCCCACTTGGTGTGTGCTTGGGCTGAGCATTGAAGCTTTCATGTGTAGAGACTTTTCTTGGAGTTAAACGCCAGTTTTTGTGCCAGTTTGGGCGTTTAACTCCCATTCTTGTGCCAGTTCCGGCGTTTAACACTGGGCAGTTTTGAGCTGATTTGGAACGCCAATTTGGGCCATCAAATCTCAGGCAAAGTATGGACTATTATATATTGCCGGAAAGCCCAGGATGTCTAATTTCCAACTCAATTGAGAGCGTGCTAATTGGGCTTCTGTAGCTCCAGAAAATCCACTTCGCGTGCAGGGAGGTCAGAATCCAACAGCATCTGCAGTCCTTTTCAGCCTCTGAATCAGATTTTTGCTCAGGTCCCTCAATTTCAGCCAGAAAATACCTGAAATCACATAAAAAGCACACAATCTCATAGTAAAGTCTAGAAAAGTGAATTTTAACTAAAAAATAATAAAAATATAATAAAAACTAACTAAAACATACTAAAAACATACTAAAAACAATGCCAAAAAGCATATAAATTATCCGCTCATCAACCAGCTCCTCAATTTCAGCCAAAAAATACTTGAAATTCTATAAAAACACACAAACTTAAAGTAGAATCCAAAAATGTAAATTTAACACTAAAATCTATAAAAACTTAATAAAAACTAGACAAAATATATTAAAAATTATATGAAAACTATGCCAAAAAGTGAATAAATTATCCGCTCATTAATTACCAATCCATATTGGATATTAATGACTCAAGATTACCTAATTTTCTTTTCCAAGTTAAGAATGCAAAAAATCTACTCTGAAACTAAAAGAAAAATTTTCACAAACACTTGGAAGGCATAAAATGAAAGCATAGTAAAATAGCAAGAATTAATAAAATCTAAGACTAACAATTGTAAGATAACAATAACAATAACTAAAAGAAGCAACAATAAGCATGAAAACATAAATTGCATTAAAGTAAATTGAAATCAACAATAGAGTTCATAAACTAAAATTAACCAAAATTAGAGAAACTAACAAGCAAGACTAGGAAAATTAAGACAATGGAACAAGAAATGTAAAGAAATCTATCCTAAAACTAGAATTAAAACCTAAATCCAAGAAAAAATTAAACTAAATATCCTAATTTCTAAAGAGAAGAGAGAGCTTCTCTCTCTAGAAAACAAACCTAAAACATATTCCTAAGCTACCCTAATGGCCCCCCTTGATCCTTCTTCAATTTGGCTTCAAATAGCTTCATAAATGAATTGGATTGGGCTTGAGAAAGTCGAGAAATTGTCAGCCATGTGTTTTCTTAAGTGAAGCACATGCTTCATGTCATGCGTACACTCAATATGGCGAAATCCCAAAGCATGCGTACGCGCAAGACATGCGTACACATGACCATGAATTGTTCCAAAACTTCATTTCTTCATGAATTCTCCACTTTGCACGTTTTTTCTTCACTTCTTCAATCTAATCTTTGCCTTTTTAAGCCTAAAATCACTCAACAAACGTATCAAGGGCTTAAAAAGCATGTTTTTAATCATTAAGCACAATTTAGGAAGAATTCATAAAACCATGCTATTTCAATGAATAAATGTCGGAAAAGTTGATAAAATCCACTCAATTCAACATAAGATAAACGATAAAATTATGGTTTATCAATTAGCCTAAAAGATAAGATAAGATAGCTTAATTTAAATCAAATTTGATCTTATTGGATTATATCAGATTGATTTAAATTTAAAATTCCTAAAAATACTACTAAACAAGTTAGAACTAAATCAAATCTTCTAACAAACTATAATAACAAATTAAAATAAAATAGACATTACATAAATTAAAAAATAATTTAAAATTTGTGTCTTCCACTGGACATGTAAAACATTGTTGCGCCTCTTACTGTCCTGACTTAGCCCAATGAGCCTTGTGAGTTGCCGTCTTTTCAGCACCATTATTTTTGAGACAAACTCTTGGCCTTTTTAATACCCAAGACTGGCATAGTATAATTCTTCTAGTATTCAGGTCCACGAACATGATGAGATAATTATTCTGTCTCTTGTCTCTAAAATGACAAAAATGTCTTCCTAAACACGTATGAATATGTCAACTAATTATTCTGTAACATATAATATTAACATATTATGTCATCATGCCACATGTCAATTAACATGACACGTCACTCACTACAAGAAATAGTGTAATTATCGACGCTAAAAATCGACGACCAGATTTTCTATCAATAATTTTCTATGGCTTGTCGTCGATAAAATGAAAAAGAAATTATTAGAAATAAAATATTAAAATTGACGACCATGTCGTCTATTATTTTAGCACCCTTCTAGCACTTTAATTTTATCGTCACATTATCAACGAAATGGTGGGTGAAATTTTTTTCTTTAAAATCAACGGACCGGTTGTCTATTTTAATAATTATAATATCGACAACTTTTATTGTCGATAAATTTAGATGATTGAGATTTCTTTCCAAAACTGGATGAATAGTGTAAATTTATTATATAAAATAGATGGCTAAAGTGTTGATTTTTATTTTAATTAAAATTGACAAAACTACCGTCAATTTTTATCAACAAAAAATTATCCCCATGTTTACTTCCCGCGTCCCCGGCAACGGCGCCAAAAACTTAGTGGACGAAATTGTGATCATCAACAATGGCTCCAAAGATTTGGTGCTCTCAAACGTGAATCTCACTTTGTCACAACTCCGCACAACTAACCAGCAAGTGTACTAGGTCGTCCAAGTAATACCTTACGTGAGTAAGGGTCGATCCCACAGAGATTGTTGGTATGAAGCAAGCTATGGTCATCTTGTAAATTCCAGTCAGGCAGATTTAACTGGATTAAGAGATTATTGGTTTAAATAAAGATAATAAAATAAACAAAAAATAAAGATAAAGTTACTCATGTAATTCAATGGTGGAAATTTCAGTAGGTGTATGGAGGTGATGTGTTCCTTCTGAATCTCTGCTTTCCTACTTCTTCCTTCTAGTTTTTCATCACTCCTTTCTATGGCAAGCTGTATGTAGGGCATCACCGTTGTCAATGGCTACATCCCATCCTTTCAGTGAAAATGGTCCAAATGCTCTGTCACAGCACGACTAATCATCTGTCAGTTCTCAATCAGGTTGGAATAGAATCCAATGATTCTTTTGCGTCTGTTACTAACACCCAGCCTTCAGGAGTTTGAAGCTCGTCACAGTCATTCAATCCCGGAATCCTACTCGGAATACCACAGACAAGCTTAGACTTTCCGGATTCGCATGAATGCCGCCTTCAATTCTAGCTTATACCATGAAGATTCTGATCAAGGAATCCAAGAGATATGCACCCAGCCTAAGGTAGAACGGAAGTGGTTATCAGTCACGCGCGTTCATAGGTGAGAATGATGATGAGTGTCACGGATCATCACATTCATCAAGTTGAAGTGCAACGAATATCTTTGAACAGAAATAAATCGAATTGGATAGAAGATAGTAGTAATTGCATTAAAACTTGAGGTACAACAGAGCTCCACACCCTTAATCTATGGTGTGTAGAAACTCCACCATTGAAAATACATGAGTGAAAGGTCCAGGCATGGCCGAATGGCCAGCCCCCAAAACGTGATCACAGGATCAAAAATACAATCCAGGATGATACACTAATTAACCTCAAAATCTCAGTGAACTTGCTTCTTCTTGTCCAATGCCCGAGATGGAGAGAGGCAGAGAGCTACTGGAGAGCAGAGCTTCTTCTTCTTCTTTGAGCCCCCCGCCGTGACATCCTCTTCATATAAGTTCCTCTCTCTCTCTCTCGCTCTCTCTCTCTCTCTATTACTCTTTCACATTGTGATTCTTCTTCTTCTTCTTCATTAGATGTTGAGGATGAGTCGACAACGTTAAACTTGCAAGCTGTTGCATCTATAAATTGCTTAGTTAGGTAAGGTTTTATATTCTGTTTCGTTTCATGTTTAGATAGATTGATTGTGGAAAGCATGATACCAATGCTATATAGTGAATTTGGGCTTGTTTAGAAAGATTATTTTTCAATGATGTCTTTTTTCATTAAAAGTACTTTTATTCTATCAATTATATTTGAATACTACAATATAAAAATACTATTTTATAAATTGTTGGCTCAATAAATGGGTTGCATGTGATGTTTGTGTCCCTATCTATTTCTCCTAAGCAAATAAAACTGAAATCGGACAATAGATTGATTAGTTTTTTTCATTATGGTAAGGGGACTATAGGTATGAGCTCGGCTTTTCTATGATTAAAATTCAAAGTTCGACGTCTTAATATTTAAGATAAACTTTAAGGTTAATATGTATAACTCAAGTTGGTGAACTAAATAAGCACCAATACTCTAGCATTAAATTTTATTGTTTGCTTAGAAGATAGTATTGATGACCAGAATTCACTCCCCATATAAAATGAATCCGTTCTTTGGCAAGCGCACCAAATATCGTCAAGTAATAACCCACGAGGAGTGGGATCGTATCCACAGAGATTGATTGATTAAGCAGTGTTAGCTAATGAGTTAATTAGTTAAGCTAATCAAGTAGAGAGTATTGAGTACTGTAAATTAAATTGCAGAATTATAAAGAGCATAAAAGTAAAGGAAAGCAATAAAGTGCAGAAGTGTAAATGGCAAGAATGTAAAGAACAGAAACATAAATGGCTGAATTGTAAAAGGGAATGGGGTATTAGTAGAATGTAAAAGAAAGCTATAAAGAATGTGGGAGGTAAGAATAAGGGGATTCATTGGGATTAGGAGAAGTTGATCTCTTTGGATTAAATTTAGTTTATCTCATCTTCAATCATGCAACTCATTGACCTCTTGGCAATCATGATTGATTGAGTCCCAATCCCTTGGTAACTCAATCTCTCAAATCTTGATAATCAACCAATTCCTTGGTCTAATTGCTCATGAAGAGAGATATGCTTGATCCCTGATTATACCACACATCATCATAGATCCAAATAATGGGTGGATTATATGTGAATATGTCACCATATCCAATCCCAAAACCCATATTCTATTCAAGTGTGAGAAGGGATTTCAAACATAGTTTCATATTTCCTTTTCCAAGGTTCCCATGAAACCCATTTTGCATTCAACCTCTTTCCCAAGATGACTGAACACTAGCATGGAGAATAAAATTCCTTCTAGAAAATCAAAAAGAAGATGTAGAGAAGAAGAAATTCACTATCATTAATCCATCAAGTACAACAGAGCTCCCTCTCCCAATGAGAGGGAGTTTAGCTACTCATAGCTCAGAGAAAAGTACAAGAGATGGAAGAGATAAAGTGTAGAGTAAAACTAGATCTAAACTTGGCAATGCCAACCCTCTCCAACCCCCTTTTCAGTACTTCCAAGTGGTATTTATACTACTCCTATCACTAGAATTAAGAAAATACAAAAGAGAAAAGAAAATTACAATTGGAAGGAAAAAGAAAACTCAATAAACATGATCTTCAGACTTGGCGTGTGACTGGCGTTTAAGTGGCATGCCATGCCTAGCCACTAAATTTGGCTTGGCATGCCACGCCCAGCTCTTCAAGTGGCACGCCTCATGTGTTGGCATCCCTGGCGTGCCACGCCTTCAAACCCAGGTGGCACGCCCAGGGTCTTCTTAAACATTAGCTAGCCTGGCGTGCTACGCCTTGGAGCCTAAGTGGCACGCCCAGGTTCTTCTTAGAGCTTGGCTAGCCTGGCGTGCTACGCCTTCGAACCCAAGTGGCACGCCCAGGCTCTTCCTTCTTGTTCTTCTTCCCTGGACAATTGAACTAGCGTGGCACGCCCAAGGTTTGGCGTACCACGCCCATTGTGGTTGCTTCATCTTCCTCTCTGGATTTTACTACTGGCGTGCCACTCCCATGAAGAACCTTCTTCACTTCTCTAGAAAACATAACCGGCGTGCCATGACCATAGTGGATGCTTCTTCACTTCTCTGGAATATATAGCTGGCGTGCCATGCCTAGTGTGTTGCGTGCCACGCCCATAGTGCATACTTCCTTGCTCCAGTAGCTGGCGTGCCACGCCCAGGTAAATAGAGAGAGTTGGCGTGCCACGCCTTCAACCTCAAGTGACACGCCTAGCTTTGGTGCTTGGTCTTCTTTAGCATTGGCGTGCCATGCCTGGGACCCAAGTGGCACGCCCAAGTGAGGATGATAGCTGGCGTTCCATGTCTTCGATATCAAGTAGCACGCCCAAGTTTTTGGGTCTTCAACTTCCTCTTTGAAAACTTGAACTGGCGTGCCACGCCTTGATGTTCAAGTGGCATGCCCATCTTAAGTTGACTCTTTCAAGCTTGGCATACCACGCCTGGGTCTTCAAATGGCACACCTAAGTGATGGGCTAGAGTTGGCGTGCCACACCTTCGATACCAAGTGGCACGCCTAAGTGTTTGTCCCCTTCTGGATTGATGAACTGGCGTGCCACGCCCAATGGTTCAAGTGGCACGCCCATGGTGTGTGATGGACTTGGCGTGCCACGCCCTGCTTGACGTGCCACGCCCCTTTTGTGGCCTTCAACATTGCTCTCTGGAAACTGATACTGTCGTGCCACGCCCTCGTTAGAACCCAATCATTCTTCTCTGGAAGTCATTACTGGCGTGCCACGCCTTGGTGATGGCGTGTCGCGCCCACACATTTTCATGGCGTTTGTTCTAAGTGGCACGCCCATTTCACACGCCCACCTTTTCTTCATTGTTCTCTTTCTTTTGGTGCTATTTTTACCTGAAATTCAACACAAACCCATTTCAAAGCAATGTACCAAAATATATATCATTTGATGTATGGAATTGCATTGATTACATGAGATTATGTCTCTTTCATGGTCCTTTTTGACAAGAAAAAGGGGTAGATGATGCAAGTCATCACAACACCAAACTTAAGTTTTGTTTGTCCCAAGCAAATCAATGTGAGATGTTCTTAGATAGATTGAGACTTGACCTTTAAGAGATGCATTCATTACCAAGGATAAGCCTAAGTGTTAACCCATACATGAATATTATTGTTTCAATGTCACAATGAACTCCTAGATTCTTGAGGATTCTTCTAAGTATTTGCCTTAGGGGCCCTTTTTATTGATTGTCACCTTGAGGTAGCAAGAGTTGTTCCTTTTTCTTTTGGATATTCTTTCTTTTTCACTTTTCCTTTCAATTGACCATGACTCTAAGTATTTTGTCTTAAGACAACCCTTTAGATTAGGCTTTCAATTAGCACTCCCAAACCAGTTAGTTTTAAGGTGCTAGGTGTTGAAACACCCCTAAGAATTTACTTGCCCAGATCTCTCTTCTTGACACATCTTCACCACAAGCATCTACTAGGATCTTCAATTCTTTTGAGTTAATTGGTGCTTCCTTTTATCCTAGTAGGTGATGCTCAGAGCCTTGGGTCTTTTGTTGCTTACTACTTCTTGGTTCTATAGCTATTCAAGGGACATCCTTAGTCTCTACTTGTCATTCCTTCTAAGTCTAGTTGTTCATCATGACTTATTTTCTTTCAAGTTCATCCAAGGTCCCATACTTAGTTCCTTGTCTCTTAATTTTTAATGGTCACACTTGGTCTTAGTCTCTTTTACTCTTGTTTTTGCAAAACTCACCATAGACTCTTATGGAAACAAACTATTCTTTTATTGATGCTAGTAAGACTTGAACAACATTTTCTTTTATCAAATTAAAGGATAAGCATAAAGGACTCATAAAAGACTTCAAAACATAAAGAAATTAAAAATAAACTATCCTAACATTGCAACTATTAGCAAACAGAAATTCAAAGTTTTAAATTGTCAACCATGGGACTCAACAACCTTGTGCAGCTTCAGTTCATTGGCCCTTTTCCTTTGTCCTTCTTCTTGGAGGAGGAGGAGTCACATCATCCTTCTTGGAGGATCCTTCTTGTGCCTTTGTGCCTTTGGGCTTCCAAAATCTTAGCCTTCTCATGTAGGTTCTTTCATCCTCCTTGTGCTTAGCCAGAATTTCCTCTTGTCTTGCGCTTAACTCCTCTATTCCTTGAATGAATGTTGGGTATCCGGGGTTCAAGGCTGCCACAGCATTACACAAGTGATTCAACTTCACTTGCGTGTTGATACCGTATTGCCTCCTCAAAATGGTTCTAGCATCATAACGATGCCTAAACTCAGCAAGGTTCCCTGATGCTATTTGTTTCGCTCCACTATTTTGTTGAGGCTGCCTTGCATCTCTCCCCAGTTGAACTAGTCTTGTTGCTCCTTCATGTATTCTATACTTCCTTGGAGTTGTTGTATGTCCTCATGCACTTGGTCCTAATGCTGTTGTTGTTCCTTGAGTTAGTTGACATCCTCTCTTGGGTGGTGCATATCTCCTCTCATTTGGTGTATGTCTCCTTGCAATTGCTCCTAGTTATAACCTTTAGGAAATTATGGATATGGTGGTGGTGGAAGTGCTAAGTATTATGGTTGATCTTCAGCCTCTCCTTTTTGTTCTGGTGGCCCATATGGTACATAAACATGAGCTTTGTGCTCTATTACTCTCTGAAGTGGGTTGACAGCCACCACTTTGGACATCTTCTTGGCAGTTATGGGCTTGTCTTGATCCACCAGGACTTCGTCAATGATCTTTTCCATCCCTACCTCATCATATAGCCTTTGAATGATGCTAGGGAATGCCAACCTTGTGCTATCCTTGGTGCTTTTCAGCACCCTGTTGATGTTGTTAGCAATCATTTCCCCCACATTAACATTTTCTCCCTTTATTATGCTGTATATGAGCACAGTCCTTTCCAAAGTAACCTCTGAAGTGTTGGATGTGGGGTTGAGAGACCTTCTTACAAAATCCAGCCACCCTCTAGCTTGGGGGCTTAAATCTCTTCTTCTCAGTTGGTTGGGTCTCCCATCTTTGTCATTAATCCACTGCACATTCAGCACACATATTTCATTGAGGATCTCATCAAATCCTGGGTCTTGTTGCTTCACCCTTTTTTCATAGCTCCGGGTGGAGTTTGTTTCCTTCACCATTAGCATCCTGTCTATGTTGGAAGGGCTATAGTCTATAGCTTTTCCCCTCACATAACTAAGACAGCCATAAGGTTGCCCAGGTTGAGGCACCATATTAGCATAAAATTCTCTGACCAAGCTCTCCACCACTGATGAGAGGATATTTTATACGCTTTTTGGGGGTAATTTCATATAGATTTTAGTATGTTTTAGTTAGTTTTTAGTATATTTTTATTAGTTTTTAGGCAAAATTCATATTTCTGGACTTTACTATGAGTTTGTGTGTTTTTCTGTGATTTCAGATATTTTCTGGCTAAAATTGAGGGAGCTGAGCAAAAATCTGATTTAGGCTGAAAATGGAATGCTTATGCTGTTAGATTCTGACCTCCCTGCACTCGAAATGGATTTTTTGGAGCTACAAAAGTCCAATTGGCGCGCTCCCAATTGGGATAGAAAGTAGACATCCAAGGCTTTCTAGCAATATATAATAGTTCATACTTTGCGCGAGGATAAATGACGTAAACTGGCTGGCGTTGAACGCCAAAAATAGGTTGCAAGTTGGAGTTAAACGCCAGAAACAGGTTACAACCTGACGTTTAACTCCAGAAACAGTCCAAGCGCGTGAGAAGCTTAAGTCTCAGCCCCAGCACATACCAAGTGGGTCCCAGAAGTAGATTTCTGCACTATCCATCTTAGTTTACTCATTTTCTGTAAACCTAGGTTACTAGTTTAGTATTTAAACAACTTTTAGAGACTTATTTTGTATCTCATTACATTTTTAGATCTGAACCTTGTACTCTTTGACGACATGAGTCTCTAAACTCCATTGTTGGGGGTGAGGAGCTCCGCAGTGTCTCGATGAATTAATGCAATTATTTCTGTTTTCTATTCAAACACGCTTGTTTCTCTTTAAGATGTTCATTCATACTTAACCATGATGAAGCCATGACACTCATCACCATTCTCAATCTATGAACGCGTGCCTGACAACCACCTCCGTTCTACCTTCGATTGAATGAATATCTCTTGGATTCCTTAATCAGAATCTTCGTGGTATAAGCTAGAATCCATTGGCAGCATCCTTGAGAATCCGGAAAGTCTAAACCTTGTCTGTGGTATTCTGAGTAGGATTCAAGGATTGGATAACTGTGACGAGATTCAAACTCGCGAGTGCTGGGCGTAGTGACAGACACAAAAGGATCAATGGATCCTTTTCCGACATGATCGAGAATCGACAGATGATTAGCCGTGCAGTGACAGCGCACCTGGACCATTTTCACTGAGAGGACAGATGGTAGCCATTGACAACGGTGATCCACCAACACACAGCTTGCCATGGGAGGAACTGCGTGCGTGAAGAAGAAGACAGAGGGAAAGCAGAAACTCAGAAGATAAAGCATCTCCAAAGCTCCAACACATTCTCCATTACTGCGTAACAATTACTCATTTCATACACTTTCACTTTTTACAATTGAAATTAAAGAACCCTATTGGTATCTTGACTAAGATTAATAAGATAACCATAGCTTGCTTCATACCAACAATCTCCGTGGGATCGACCCTTACTCACGTAAGGTATTACTTGGACGACCCAGTGCACTTGCTGGTTAGTTGTGCGGAATTACATAGTGTGAGTGTAATTTTCGTGCACCAAGTTTTTGGCGCTGTTGCCGGGGATTGTTTGAGTTTGAACAACTGACGGTGAATCTTGTTGCTTAGATTAGGAAAAATTTAACTTTTGGTTTAGAGTCACTAGAATTGCATCTTTTATTATTCCCTTTTTAAAATTTTTTCTTCAAAAATATTATTTTTCTTTATTAATTGTTAGTTTTTCATTGAGTTTAGTGTCATGTTTTAAGTTTGGTGTCAATTGCATGCTTTTCTTTGTCTTTCAATTTTTGAATTGCATGTTCTTTGTTTTTCCTTGATCTTCAAATTGTTCTTGTCAATTTTTCTTGTTTGATCTTTGGTTTGTCTTGTTTTGTGTCTTTTCTTATTTTTCTTGTGCTTTTTCAAATTTTTAGTTTTCAAAATTTTTTTTATTAAATACCTTTTTAAAACACGTTAAATTTATAGCTCAGTTGGCTAGAGCGTTGGCTTATGTTCTTGGCAATTTGGTATCTTCCTTTTAAAACTTTTTCAAAAATAATTTTTCTTTGATTGAATCTTGTGCCAAACTTTAAGTTTGGTGTTTTCTTGTTAATCTTTCTTTAATTTTCGAAAATTTTATTATGGTTTTCAAAAAATTTTTAGTTTGGTGTTCTATCTTTTGTTCTTGTTGTTCTTGTGAGTATTCAAAGTTTTCTTGAGTCTCCTTTGTGCTTTGATCTTAAAATTTTTAAGTTTGGTGTTCCTTGGTGTTTTCCCTCCAAAATTTTTGAAAACAAGGAGCATTAAATATAAAAATTTTAAGTCTTGTATCTTTTGTGTATTTTTCTCTTTCATCATAAAATTCAAAATTCAAAAAAAATATCCTTTCTAACTATTTTTAAGCAATTATTTCGAATTTTTTTTATAAAAATTCAGATTTTAATTTCAAAATTTTTCAAATCTTATCCTTTTAAGATTTTTAAAAATCACATCTTTTTCAAAAATATCCTAACCACTTTCTCTCTCATCACTTTTTCGAAAATCTTCATAAAACATTTTCAAAATCTTTTTTTATTTTAGTTTTTATTTTGTTTCATTTTATTATTTCGAAAATTATTTTTCTTATATAATAAAATAAATAAAATAAATCCACATCATCTCCCTTTCTCCATCATGGACTTAAGTGGAAATGAACAGGCCAGAAGGACTTTGGGGTCATATGCTAACCCCACTACTGCTTCATATGGGAGTAGTATATGTATACCCTCCATTGGAGTTAGTAGTTTTGAGTTGAATCCTCAGCTCATTATCATGGTGCAGTAAAGTTGCCAGTATTCCGGTCTTCCACAGGAAGAACCTACAGAGTTTCTGGCACAATTTTTACAAATTGCTGACATAGTACATAATAAGGAGGTAGATCAGGATGTCTACAGACTATTACTGTTCCCATTTGCTGTAAAAGACCAAGCTAAGAGGTGGTTAAATAACCAACCTAAGGACAGCATAAAGACATGGAAACAGCTGTCAGAAAAATTCCTGAATCACTATTTTCCTCCAAAACGGATGACACAGCTAAGGCTGAGCATCCAAGGCTTCAAACAAGGAGATAATGAATCTCTTTATGATGCTTGGGAGAGATACAGAGAGATGCTAAGAAAATGCCCCTCAGAAATGTTTTCAGAGTGGGTGCAGTTAGACATCTTCTACTATGGGCTTACAGAAAAAGCTCAGATTTTTCTAGACCACTCAGCTGGTGGATCTATACACATGAGAAAGACAATAGAAGAAGCTCTAGAGCTCATTGATACAGTTGCCAGAGATCAGCATCTGTACCTAAGCAGTGAACCTTCCATGAAAGAAGAGGCTAAAATAGTAACTGCTGAACTGAGTCCTATAGAACAAGTTACTGAATTCAATCAGCAACTGGATTTTCTAACAAAATAGCTAGCCGAATTCAAGGAAATACTACAAGAAACAAGAATGGCTAATATGAATATGGAAGTACAGTTGAAGCAAATAGAACAGCAGTTATCAAAACAAATAACAGAAGAGTGCCAAGCAGTTCAATTAAGAAGTGGAAAAACATTAAATACCTCACTTCAAGGTAGTAAGAAGCCAAGAAATGAGCAAACTACCCAAAATCTATCTGAGGATAGTAAGAGCCCAGAGAGGAATAATTCTGGCGCTCAAACACCAGAAAATGGGTGGAAAGCTGGCGCTGAACGCCCAAACCATGCTCAGTCCTGGTGTTCAACGCCAGAAACAAGCAAGGATTTGGCGTTGAACACCCAAAGGGAGCACAGTTTTGGCATTCAGACGCCAGAAACAAGTAAGGAATTGGCGTCTAACACCACTCCAGCTTCCACACCTGGCATTCAAATGCCAGTGGGGGATCAGACACATATAAATGCTGATAATAACCCATCTAAAAAGGCTTCTCAACCCACATCTGTAGGCAATAAACCTGCAGCAACTAAGGTTGAGGAATACAAAGCCAAAATGCCTTATCCTCAGAAACTCCGTCAAGCGAAACATGATAAGAAATTTGCCCGTTTTGCAGATTATCTCAGGACTCTTGAAATAAAGATTCCGTTTGCAGAGGCACTTGAGCAAAACCCTCTTATGCTAAGTTCATGAAAGAGATCTTAAGTCATAAGAAGGATTGGAGGGAAACTGAAAAAGTTTACCTCACTGAAGAATGCAGTGCAGTCATTCTGAAAACCTTACTTGAGAAGCTTAAAGATCCCGGAAGCTTTATGATACCATGCACATTAGAGGGTACTTGTACCAAGCAAGCTCTATGTGATCTTGGGGAAAGTATCAACCTGATACCTGCATCTACTATCAAAAAGCTTGGTTTGACTGAAGATGTCAAACCAACCCGGATATGTCTCCAACTTGCTGATGGCTCCATTAAATACCCATCAGGCGTGATTGAAGATATGATTGTCAAGGTTGGACCATTTGCCTTTCCTATTGACTTTGTGGTGCTAGAAATAGAGGAGCACAAGAGTGCAACTCTCATTCTAGGAAGATCTTTCCTAGCAACTGGCCGAACCCTTGATGAGCGGATAATTTATACGCTTTTTGGCATTGTTTTCAGTATGTTTTTAGTAGATTTTAGTTAGTTTTTATTATATTTTTATTAGTTTTTATTTAAAATTTACTTTTCTGGACTTTACTATGAGTTTGTGTGTTTTTCTGTGATTTCAGGTATTTTCTGGCTAAAATTGAGGGACCTGAGCAAAAATCTGATTCAGAGGTTGAAAAAGGACTGCAGATGCTGTTGGATTCTGACCTTCCTGAACTCGAAGTAGATTTTCTGGAGCTACAAAAACCCAATTGGCGTGTTCTCAATTGCGTTGGAAAGTAGACATCCTGGGCTTTCCAGCAATGTATAATAGTCCATACTTTGCCCGGGTTTTGATGGTCCAAACCGGCGTTGCAAATCAGCTTCAGAATTCCCAGCGTTTAACGCCGGAACTGGCACAAAAATTGGAGTTAAACGCCCAAACTGGCATAAAAGCTGGCGTTTAACTCCAAAAAAAGTCTCTACACATAAAAGTTTCAATGCTCAGGCCAAGCACACACCAAGTGGACCCCGGAAGTGGATTTTTACGTCATTTACTCATTTCTGTATATCCTTGGTTACTAGTTCACTATTAAAAGGACCTTTTGACATTGTATCTCGACCTCATGACACTTTACAAGTTTCATATTGTATCTTCTACGGCATGAGTCTCTAAACCCCATGGTTGGGAGTGAGGAGCTCTGCTGTGTCTTGATGGATTAATGCAATTACTACTGTTTTTCATTCAATCATGCTTGCTTCTATTCTAAGATATCACTTGTTCCTAAACTTGATGAATGTGATGATCCGTGACACTCATCATCATTCTCACCTATGAACGTGTGCCTGAAAACCACCTCCGTTCTACCTTAGATTGAGTAGATATCGATTGGATTCCTCAATCAGAATCTTCGTGGTATAAGCTAGAATTGATGGCGGCATTCAAGAGAATCCGGAAGGTCTAAACCTTGTCTGTGGTATTCTGAGTAGGATTCAAGGATTGAATGACTGTGACGAGCTTCACACTCCTGAAGGTTGGGCGTTAGTGACAAACACAAAAGAATCACTGGATTCTATTCCGACCTGATTGAGAACCGACAGATGATTAGCCGTGCTGTGACAGAGCGCGTTGAACATTTTCACTGAGAGGATGGGAGGTAGCCATTGACAATAGTGAAACCCTACATACAGCTTGCCATGGAAGGAGCCTTGCGTGCTTGAAGAAGAAGACAGTAGGAAAGCAGAGATTCAGAAGATAGAGCATCTCCAAAACCTCAGCCTGTTCTCCATTACTGCAAAACAAGTATTTATTTCATGTTCTTTTACTTTTCTCAATTAAACCTAAGAATTATTGATATCCTGACTAAGAGTTACAAGATAACCATAGCTTGCTTCAAGCCGACAATCTCCGTGGGATCGACCCTTACTCACGTAAGGTATTACTTGGACGACCCAGTGCACTTGCTGGTTAGTTGTGCAGAATTGCAAAAGTGTGATTGAAATTTCGTGCACCAAGTTTTTGGCGCCGTTGCCGGGGATTGTTCGAGTTTGGACAACTGACGGTTTATCTTGTTGCTTAGATTAGAAATATTTTATTTTTGTTGGTTTAGAGTCTTTTATTTGAGTTTAGTTTCATATTTTAAGTTTGGTGTCTTCTTTGTGTTTTCTTTTAAATTTTTGAAAATTTGTATTTGATTTTCTAAAAATTTTAAGTTTGGTGTCTTTTGTGCTTTTATTCAGTTAAAAAAAATTTGTTCTTGGTGTTCATCTTGATCTTCAAAGTGTTCTTGGTGTTCATCTTGACATTCAAAGTTTTCTTGTTTGTTCTCTTTGTTTTTATCTAAAATTTCTAAGTTTAGTGTCTTTTTGTTGTTTTTCTCTTTCCTCATTTAAATTTAAAAATAAAAAATATCCTTTCCTTATTTTACTCATAATTTTCGAAATTTTGCATTAATTTAGTCAAAGATTTTCAAAATCATATCTTTTTTTTAGTCAAGTCAAAATTCTAATCTCAAAAATTGATCTTTTCAAATATTTTTCAAAAATCAAATCTTTTTAATTGCAATAATATCTTCTCAATCATATCTTTTTCAAAATAATTTTCAATCATATCTTTTTAATTGCTAATTCCAAAATCTTTTTAATTAATTAATTAATTTAGTTTTCAATTTGCTTTGATTTTATTTTCTTTCAGTTTTTGAAATTTTATTTTATTTTATTTTCCATTTATTTTAGTTTAGTATTTTCGGACACTTTTAATTAAATAAAATAAAAAAATAATCTACTTGCAATCCATATCATCTCCCTTTCTCCATCATGGACCTAAGTGGAATTGAGCAGTCCAGAAGGACTCTGGGGTCATATGCTAACCCCATTACGGCTGCATATGGGAGTAGCATCTGTATACCTCCCATTAAAGCAAGCAGCTTTGAGCTAAATCCTCAACTCATTATCATGGTGCAGCAAAATTGCCAGTATTCCGGTCTTCCACAGGAAGAACCTACTGAGTTTCTAGCACAGTTCTTATAAATTGCTGACACAGTACGTGATAAAGAGGTGGATCAGGATGTCTACAGATTATTACTGTTTCCATTTGCTGTAAAAGATCAAGCTAAGAGGTGGTTGAATAACCAACCCATAGCAAGCATAAAAACATGGAGACAGTTATTAGACAAATTCCTGAATCAATTTTACCCTCCAAAAAGGATGACACAGCTAAGGCTGGACATCCAAGGCTTTAAACAAGAGGATAATGAATCCCTTTATAATGCTTGGGAGAGGTATAGAGGTATGCTAAGGAAATGCCCCTCTGAAATGTTTTCAGAGTGGGTACAGTTAGACATCTTCTACTATGGGCTTACAGAAAAAGCTCAGATGTCTCTAGACCACTCAGCTGGTAGATCCATACACATGAGGAAGACGATTGAAGAGTCTCAAGAGCTCATAGATATGGTTGCTAGAAATCAACATCTATACTCAAGCAGTGAGTCCTCTTTAAAAGAAGAGGCTATGGCAGTAACTACTGATCCTAATCCTCAAGAACAGATTGTTGAACTTAATCAGCAATTACTTCTTATGACATAACAATTAGCAGAATTTAAAGAAATGCTCCAAGACACTAAAAATGCTAACAAGAATATGGAAGCACAATTGGATCAGACAAAATAGCAGCTATCTAAACAGATAACAGAAGAATGCCAAGCTATTCAATTAAGGAGTGGGAAGACATTGAATGTTTCAACTCAAAGCAGCAGAAAGCCAAGAAAGGAACAACTGACAGAGGATGACCAACCCACTGCCCAAAATCCCTTCTGAGGACAGTAAGAGCCCAGAGAGGAATGATTCTGGCGTTCAAACGCCAGAAAAGGGTAAGAAAGTGGCGTTAAACACCCAATGGGTAGCCAAGTCTGGCGTTCAAACGCCACAAAGGGGTCAGACACTTGTAAGTGCTGATAACAACCCCCTTAAGCAAGCTTCTCCAACCACTTCTGTAGGAAATAAACCTGCAGCAACTAAGGTTGAAGAATATAAAGCCAAGATGCCTTATCCTCAGAAACTCTGCCAAGCGGAACAGGATAAACAATTTGCCCACTTTGCAGATTATCTCAGGACTCTTGACATAAAAATCCCATTTGCAGAGGCACTTGAGCAAATACCCTCTTATGCTAAGTTCATGAAAGAGATCTTAAGTCATAAGAAGGATTGGAGAGAAACTGAAAAAGTTTTTCTCACTGAAGAATGCAGTGCAATCATTCTGAAAAGCTTACTAGAGAAGCTTAAAGATCCAGGAAGCTTTCTGATACCATGCACATTAGAAGGTGCTTGTACCAAGACAGCTCTATGTGACCTTAGGGCAAGTATCAACCTAATCCCTGCATCCACTATCAGAAAGCTCGGCTTGACTGAAGAGGTCAAACCAACCCGGATATGTCTTCAACTTACTGATGGCTCCATTAAATACCCATCAGGCATAATTGAGGACATGATTGTCAAGGTTGGGCCATTCGCCTTTCCCTCTGACTTTGTAGTGCTGGAAATTGAGGAGCACAAGAGTGCAACCCTCATTCTAGGAAGACCCTTCCTAGCAACTGGACGAACTCTCATTGAAGTCCAAAAAAGGGAAGTAACCCTGAGAGTCAATGAGGATGAGTTCAAGTTAAATGTTGTCAAAGCTATGCAGCATCCAAACACATCAAATGACTACATGAGCGTTGATATTATTGACTCCTTGGTGGAAGAGATCAATATGACTGAGAGTCTCGAATCAGAACTAGAGGACATCTTTAAAGATGTTCAGCCTGATTTGGAGGAACCAGAGGAAATAAAAGAATCTCTGAAAATTCCTCAGGAAGAGGATAAATCTCCTAAACCCGAGCTCAAACCACTACCACCATCCCTGAAATATGTATTTCTGGGAGAATGTAAGACCCAGAATATTTGAAAAGTCTTATTATGATCAAGTCTCAAATCCTACAGTTATTTATAGCCTTAATTTCAGAGATTATTTTATTAAAGATAATTAAGGCAAGTTTTGATTTATTGGATTTGAGATAAGTTATGATTTTTATCCAATTTCACAATTGTTGGATTATTTTCTATATTCAAATTTATAAAGTTGGTAGTTATGAAATAATAAGGATTTTTATATGATTTGGATTAGATAATTAATATTTTAAATATTAATACTGCTATTTTGGAAAATGAAGAAATTAAGTATATTATTTCTTATTATTTGATTTGGGCATTTTATTGAAAATAATTGTAAAATTAATGAGCAAATAGTATTTTTCTATATACGATTAGTGTTGGATTTAATTTGGGTTTCAATTACTATATTACCCCTACTTTTATTTGAAATTACAAAATTACCCTTGAACCCAATTTTGCCCTAAACCTAAAACTCAACACACATAACCCTAACCCTAAAAACCCTACCCGGTTCCCCTAACCCGGTACACCCCAGGGTACCTAATGCAGCAGCAGCAGCTGCAAGCTGCTTGAAAGAAAGAAAGAAACAAAGAGAAAAAAAAAGGGAAACAGGGGAAGGGGGTCCGCCGGAAGAGAGACCTGAGGGGGAATAGAGGAGACCGGAAGAGGAGGGGAGGAGGAGGCCATGTTGCTGCCGCTGCTACCAATCCGCGCCGCCATGGTCGTCCCGCCCACGGAGCCATGAGTCGCGGCTTGTCACTAAGCGGAAGAGGGAAGGAGGGGAAGGAAGGGCGTCGCTGGCCTGGCGCCACTGCCGCTGTGGCGTCCTGTCGTCCCTGCCCAGTTGAGGCCGCCGCTGTCACTCACGGGGTCATCTCCGTCATAGATCGGGACTGAGGCGAGAGATGAGGAGACTAACGAGAGGGCTGGAGCGCAAGAAGGGATGGTTCGTGCCGTTGCCGCTCCGCCCAATCGCCGCCTATGCTGCCAGATCCGTTGCGGTCAGCTGCCACGAGGTCGCCGTCAAGCCGCGTCGAAGGGGGAGCACCGTCGCCGTGTCTCCGTCGCCTCTGAAGACGTCGGTTGTCACTGCTACTGAGAGGCCACCGCTGCTGCCTCCATTTCCGACACAGATACCCTCTGCCACTAGAAGGTCGCCGGAATCAGGTAGAACTGCCGTTCTGATTCTGCTCTGTTTGGTTGATGTTTTGGTCGCCATTCCAGCGCCGATGCCGTTGTTAGGGTCGCCGGTAAACCTTGCCGGTAAGGGTTTTAAAGTTTTGGCTTCTGTCCTTTTGGAATTTTGGAAAGATTGTTGATACTGCGTGGTGGTGGCACAGTTGATATTATCACAGATTCGGGCTGCCGCCGTCGCTCGGAAGTTATTGGCGGAGCCGCTGCCGGGTCGATTTGGAGTTGCAGCTGCTTCGTTTTGTTAATTTAGTGAGTATTTCTATTTCGAAAGCCTCGCGTTAGTATTTTGTTGTGTTCGGTTAATGAATATGAGTTTTGGTAACGGGGGGTCGAGTCCTAATTATTATGTATTGCGATTAGAGTCGTGGTTGTTAAGAAAACAAGTGGAGCCAAGGTTCTGATTGCCAGTGGTTTCGGGCTGAGCAAAAAGGAATCAGTTAACGAGCTTGGGTTATAGTTTCAATTTGTCGAGGTAGGGGCGCTTTCCAAACACTATATTTTATGTATTGGAATTATTACATATGGATACTGATGTGAGATATTGTGTATTTGGTGATTGTATCTGCCTTATGTATTATTTGATTGACTCTTATGATTATGGATGTTGATTTGGCTGAATTGTTGTACGACTTGTGAAATGTAATGTTTTGAAGTTGATTCTTTAAAGCTTTGAAATTGAGTCTAATCCGTTGAGGATTGATTTGAGTTAATTTTCTTGGGAATGTGAAAAATTAAATGTACTCTTGAATTCAGCCTGGTTTATTTTAATTGACTTGGTTTTGGCCAAATGATTTATTGCTGAACCGATTCTTTAAAGCTTTGGGAATGAGTTAAATCGGTTGATATTGAGTTGATTTTTAAATGGTTCCCTTGAGATACGCCACTGAGGCGACTGTTGGATTTAGCTTGCTTTTGAATTGATTTCTGGTTTTGAGCTGTTGAAAAGGAAAGAGAAACGGTTTAGTTGGGACCCGAATCGGGTGGCAAAACTCCAAGTTTTAGGGGAGGTGCTGCCGAAATTTCTATAAAATCTTAGTCTTGTTTGAAAGGTTATTTAAAAAGGGTTGGATTTGAGAAATTGTATTATTTGATTTATTAAGAGGATATTTATGTTTTCAAGCTTAATTTATTTAATGAACTTTATGCGTTGAGTTTGGCTCATTTAGAAATGAACTATTTTTACCGTTTGAATCACTGAAGGAAAGAATGATGCTCTAATATTGATTTCAATATAAAAAGGAGCTTTTAGTGATTTTAAAGGAATCTAGACTTTTAATTGAGTAATTAAGTTTGAGGCATTTTGGAAGAGTTAGAAAAATGGATTCCAAAAAAAACCTGAAAGTGGTTTGATTCAAATGAACCGGTCCCGTTTCAAATGAGTTGATTTTTGGACCGGGTTGGAACTTGTGATTTTGTATGGCCGGTTTTATAGTAAATTCAGTTTTATTTACTTGAACCGAGAATCTATGATTTTAAGAGTTTCAATGAATTTTAAGGAATTTATATAAGTTGACCTTCCCTAAAGACTCGGGACTCTGGCGAGAAACTTTTGTTATAAAATCCCATTGTTGGATGGGTGATTTTGAATGTTCCCAAAATGAATCTTTAACTTTCCATGGTTTTGGAAGTTTTGGAAAGAGAATGTTGAGAGTGGCTTTATTTTAAAAAGGGAACTCACTTTTAGAAAATTTGGCTTATGAGCCTGAGATGATTTGAGAAATGAAATCCTTTAAAGCCAAGACTGAAAAGAGTTGAAATTTGATTTCAAAGTGAAATGGCTTGAGAAAAGTGATTTATGGCTTAAATGCCGGTTTTATGAATTTGATGATGTTGAATATGGAAGTGCTTTTTGTTATGGGCCGGAAAGGCTGTGTATGATTATGAATATTGGCTGGTTCTGGATTGAACCGTGAGCCGAAATAGTTGTGTATGATATTGTTTTATGGCTGATTGCCGAATGAGTTGTGGGCCGTATGGCTGACTATGAATTATGAATTTAAGCCGAAGGGCTGTATTTATTGATAAATTGGTTGGTTCCGAATTGAACCATGAGCCGGATGGCTGAGATGGATGGTGATCCATGATTGAATATAAATGCATGTATGCAATTGAATGATTTGTGAATTTAAGCCGAATGGCTGAGATGAAAGTTGTAAGCGAGTATGCTTGTGTTTTCTCTCTGTTGTAAGGGTGACAGGGCACCGATACCCTCTAATGGCGACAGGGCGCAGATACCCTCTAATGGCGACAGGGCGCAGATACCCTCTAATGGCGACAAGGCGCAAATACCCTCTAATGATAATAATGCGCAACAGAGAGACTGTATCCGGGTTAGCTACCGGACACGTCGGGTTGGCTTGGTAACCGACAGATGATATCATCAGCCACTAGGGACAGGCATGCATCATATGCATCTATGTGATATTGTTTGGGTGTGCATATTATACTTGGTTTGCCTATGTGATTATTTGCTAATTGTCCTACTTGCAATAACTGTTTATTTGTGCTTGCATCTTCCTATTTGTGTTTTCTACTGGGACTCTGTTGGATCGTGGTGATTTGATTGATGGATGGATTGTTTGGGCCTAGGGCCGTGGTTGAAGTGATATGGACCGATGGTTGGTTTCGATTTTCTGTTTCTGATTTGGAAAAATATGAAAGGCTATTTTGGTTCAGCATAGATAAATCGTTTTGAAAGGCTTTTGAGCTTTTGAGAATTGAATGGTTCCTCTTTTAGAAAAGATTTCCGGCTTTACTTTTATTGAAAACCGTTGTTTTTGAAAAGAGGCATAAGATGGTTATTAATCACTGGTACGGTTTATCTTCATGTATCCTATTACAGTAATTCCCAAAAACCCTCTACTGAGTACCCTTTCGAGGATGATGTTCTCACCCCTTACATTTTTCCCCTTTCAGGATATGGGCGCAGAAGTTACGAAGAATTTATTTAGTTATTGTTGTGATGCTCTGTATGGCCTTAGTTATTATTTATTGTGCCCTCGCCTTTAACTTGATATATTCTGTAAGGGGGATAGGAATTGTATTGGTTACTGTTTGTAATATTATTTATATATATGTATGTATATATATATGGATGTACTCTTTATGAGTCTCTGTAAGTTGTATGGTATGTATGGATATTCGTTGTATAGCAAAAGTATTTTTGGGAGCGGTAATGCAGTTTAAAGTTTTAAACAGGCTCATATTTTAGTATTAAATAGTATAAGTGTCGTCGTAATGTCCGAGCTATCAGAGTTGCGCAGCCGGAAGCGTGAGCTTTGGTAGTTAGGGTGTTACATTATGGTATCAGAGCAGTTCTTCCTGTAGAGCCTGAGGAATGGACTGACTATGCTTCAATTGCATACTCTGAGTGTTTGTCATGTATTAGGTCTTGTCGAATGACGAGAATTAGAGCTTTATGCACATGACGATCTATTGATGTAACGCTGTTAGTCTTGCATTGCATAATTCCTGATATTAAGTTTGGCCGGCTTAATACTAGTGAATTATGTATATGAAAGCACTGATGGGTTATCATAGATAAAATGCGAGTTTTGAGTAAAGCGAATCGCGGGTTTTGGGAGCGTTAAAAACTATTTCTCGAGGCTATTCAGTTGTGTGTCTTGAGTCCTATTTGAGTCGACCTGTTCTTTCATATCCTAACTTGAAGTTCTTGTTTACTAACCCTCTTGAAAAGTAGTTTGATTTTCTCATCTCTATTCCTCTATTCATATGCCTTCTTGATTGATCTTAATTGCATATGCTTGTTTGGAATCCTTGTTGCATCTGTCTTCCTCGGTTTGAGTTCTTCTTGATTCACGTATTCTTTGATATAGCTTTGAACTTGTCTTGATGCGATGTGCCTTTTTACTCCGGATTTCGAGTTCATTATTAGAGAGATTGTTGATTCAATTTTTCTCTTATTTAACAGTGATTACAGCCAATTTTTGAGATTTTTATGAAAATTTCTGTTGAATAGATATATACTATATATGAACTTTGAAGATTTCTTATATAGTTTAATAACTATTTATCTCTAATATCTTGCCTGTACTTTTACTGGTTTACGAAACTACATTTACTTTAAAATACAATTTGACTTTCTAGTAATTTTACTACGGTTCCAACGCACATCTTCATTTGATAAGGTATTTGGATATTTTTCAAAATTTTGGAAAGGAAAGCTTTTTCACTTTTATCCCAGTTGAGTCTCATTTGATAAGCTTTACTTAACTTATTTTGAATTGAGTTTGATTTAGCATGCTATATTATTTATGCCATTGTTGTTCTTTTGAGAGTGTTGGACTCATAGCTTTCTTCCTATGAACGGACTAAATTCTCTACTAAACCTTCCATCTAAATGAATATCATACTTGACCTTATTTTTAACTAATCTTTTACAATTTGTGAACATTACCATTGAACTTGGTTTTTCCAATCTTGTGAATCTCATTCTTATGTGAGTTAGTTTGATTCATTTCAAAATAGTGCATCATTTATATATCCTCTCATTATCTTTACAAAAGTTTTTAGTCAAAGAATTATCCTTGAGAAATTACTAATGATTGAGTTGTCTTTTCCTACGACTTTTCTTTTGGGTCAATTGGAAGCTTGTTGGATGTTTCACGACTAGTGAATCTTGTTTGAACTACCTTGATTTAAAACCCTCTCTTGCATGGCTTGACTCTTTTTAAGTACATCCTAATTTTCTTGAATATCCTTCTGAGATGGTGATTTCAAGTATACTTTTGGAGTCTTGTTTTGAACCTTTTAAAGAAGTTTTGAATTCTCTTTGAAGAAGTTCTAAATGGAATTTATTTTCTATTGCTTGATTGAGATTGAAACCATTGTTCGATTTTTGACAAAATTGTTTTAAAATTGACATGCGCTATTTTAAATGAGGTTCTGAAAAGTTCCGTTGTTTAATGGAAACCTGTTTGTTTGTAACACACCGCTTGTTTCTTTACCAGATTGTAAGCAAAATTTTTACCTCGGGATTTCTTTTCTAAAAAGAGTTTAACTTCCTCTTTTGTCCTCGCTATAAATGTTATACACGCTTGTTTGAATATGGATTTTGAGAATTTTTGAACCAGCATTTGATTACTTCTGGGTTTTTATGAATTGCTTTTGGTTAAGTTGTGCATCTAATTATCTTTCTAAAATATTTGAGGAAATGTTTGAGCTCTTAGCCAAACTTGTGTGCACTTTGTTTTTAAAATTCTACATGATCTAATTCAAACATGAAATTGTATCAAAGCAAAGCCACGTTTGTGCCTTTGTTACTCTCTTGGAGGATGTTGTTGCTTAACCCTTCTTTTAAATTGCGAAGTGATTTTTCCGCAAGTTTTCAATTCTTTTGTGAACAATGCATTCAGAAGTATTTTTAATCATGCTCTTGAGCTCGATGAGCTTTGTCTTGGGTTTAAAATCTTCTCTACTGCAAGCCTCTTGCTTCTTCGACTCAGCTTGAATTTGTTTCAAAATAATGCGCTGAATTTAATTCTTATTGGTCCTGTTGGATTTCTTTGATACAAAGGTTATCCTTGAAGTTATCAATCGATTTATTTCTAGCAAACTTCATTGGTTGAGTGTCCTTGTTTACCCAGATTGGATACATTTTCCCAAACCTATGAGTATTATTCTTGACATGTGTCTTTCCTTTCTGAATCTGGTATCCTTCTGAGTAGACTCGAGAATTGTTTTGATATCACGTGCAACTTGTAGACATAGTAACGCGATGCGTTAGTTCTTTAAGACGTGATATGTGTATAAGGAAGTTGAAGCGGTAGGTGTGCAACGTTATGCGTTGTGGATGTTTTGTTCCTTGCGAACGGGTTCGTGGTTGCCAGGCTTGTGATTGAATTTGGGGTTTGTAAAGTGCTTGATGGAATTGGAAGGTTGAAACTTTGAGGTTGGTATGAGATTAGTGTGCGGAGGTTAAGCACGTCGTTTTAACTCCATCCTGTTTAATAACCTTTGATGCCTTGCCCTTCTATCACATGATTGACCCATGTTATCTTTTGCATTGAGCCTACCTTGAAACGTTTGCTTTGCAATCGCACTCCTACCTTTACATCCTTATGCTTATGACAATCAAAGTATTTGAAAATCGTATATATGATTATATTTGAGATATTTTTGCTTCTTCCTTAAATGTGTTCAAGGGTGAACTGTTATGGAATTTTTTTCATTTTGTAACAATTTTCGAGGGCAAAAATTTTTATAAGGTGGGTAGAATGTAAGACCCAGAATATTTGAAAAGTCTTATTATGATCAAGTCTCAAATCCTACAGTTATTTATAGCCTTAATTTCAGAGATTATTTTATTAAAGATAATTAAGGCAAGTTTTGATTTATTGGATTTGAGATAAGTTATGATTTTTATCCAATTTCACAATTGTTGGATTATTTTCTATATTCAAATTTATAAAGTTGGTAGTTATGAAATAATAAGGATTTTTATATGATTTGGATTAGATAATTAATATTTTAAATATTAATACTGCTATTTTGGAAAATGAAGAAATTAAGTATATTATTTCTTATTATTTGATTTGGGCATTTTATTGAAAATAATTGTAAAATTAATGAGCAAATAGTATTTTTCTATATACGATTAGTGTTGGATTTAATTTGGGTTTCAATTACTATATTACCCCTACTTTTATTTGAAATTACAAAATTACCCTTGAACCCAATTTTGCCCTAAACCTAAAACTCAACACACATAACCCTAACCCTAAAAACCCTACCCGGTTCCCCTGACCCGGTACACCCCAGGGTACCTAATGCAGCAGCAGCAGCTGCAAGCTGCTTGAAAGAAAGAAAGAAACAAAGAGAAAAAAAGGGAAACAGGGGAAGGGGGTCCGCCGGAAGAGAGACCTGAGGGGGAATAGAGGAGACCGGAAGAGGAGGGGAGGAGGAGGCCATGTTGCTGCCGCTGCTACCAATCCGCGCCGCCATGGTCGTCCCGCCCACGGAGCCATGAGTCGCGGCTTGTCACTAAGCGGAAGAGGGAAGGAGGGGAAGGAAGGGCGTCGCTGGCCTGGCGCCACTGCCGCTGTGGCGTCCTGCCGTCCCTGCCCAGTTGAGGCCGCCGCTGTCACTCACGGGGTCATCTCCGTCATAGATCGGGACTGAGGCGAGAGATGAGGAGACTAACGAGAGGGCTGGAGCACAAGAAGGGAGGGTTCGTGCCGTTGCCGCTCCGCCCAATCGCCGCCTATGCTGCCAGATCCGTTGCGGTCAGCTGCCACGAGGTCGCCGTCAAGCCGCGTCGAAGGGGGAGCACCGTCGCCGTGTCTCCGTCGCCTCTGAAGACGTCGGTTGTCACTGCTACTGAGAGGCCACCGCTGCTGCCTCCATTTCCGACACAGATACCCTCTGCCACTAGAAGGTCGCCGGAATCAGGTAGAACTGCCGTTCTGATTCTGCTCTGTTTGGTTGATGTTTTGGTCGCCATTCCAGCGCCGATGCCGTTGTTAGGGTCGCCGGTAAACCTTGCCGGTAAGGGTTTTAAAGTTTTGGCTTCTGTCCTTTTGGAATTTTGGAAAGATTGTTGATACTGCGTGGTGGTGGCACAGTTGATATTATCACAGATTCGGGCTGCCGCCGTCGCTCGGAAGTTATTGACGGAGCCGCTGCCGGGTCGATTTGGAGTTGCGGCTGCTTCGTTTTGTTAATTTAGTGAGTATTTCTATTTCGAAAGCCTCGCGTTAGTATTTTGTTGTGTTCGGTTAATGAATATGAGTTTTGGTAACGGGGGGTCGAGTCCTAATTATTATGTATTGCGATTAGAGTCGTGGTTGTTAAGAAAACAAGTGGAGCCAAGGTTCTGATTGCCAGTGGTTTCGGGCTGAGCAAAAAGGAATCAGTTAACGAGCTTGGGTTATAGTTTCAATTTGTCGAGGTAGGGGCGCTTTCCAAACACTATATTTTATGTATTGGAATTATTACATATGGATACTGATGTGAGATATTGTGTATTTGGTGATTGTATCTGCCTTATGTATTATTTGATTGACTCTTATGATTATGGATGTTGATTTGGCTGAATTGTTGTACGACTTGTGAAATGTAATGTTTTGAAGTTGATTCTTTAAAGCTTTGAAATTGAGTCTAATCCGTTGAGGATTGATTTGAGTTAATTTTCTTGGGAATGTGAAAAATTAAATGTACTCTTGAATTCAGCCTGGTTTATTTTAATTGACTTGGTTTTGGCCAAATGATTTATTGCTGAACCGATTCTTTAAAGCTTTGGGAATGAGTTAAATCGGTTGATATTGAGTTGATTTTTAAATGGTTCCCTTGAGATACGCCACTGAGGCGACTGTTGGATTTAGCTTGCTTTTGAATTGATTTCTGGTTTTGAGCTGTTGAAAAGGAAAGAGAAACGGTTTAGT
Source organism: Arachis stenosperma (assembly GCF_014773155.1). Lineage (NCBI taxonomy): Eukaryota > Viridiplantae > Streptophyta > Magnoliopsida > Fabales > Fabaceae > Arachis > Arachis stenosperma. The sequence goes on along the minus strand of NC_080378.1, from coordinate 49,072,389 downwards.
TGGGACCCGAATCGGGTGGCAAAACTCCAAGTTTTAGGGGAGGTGCTGCCGAAATTTCTATAAAATCTTAGTCTTGTTTGAAAGGTTATTTAAAAAGGGTTGGATTTGAGAAATTGTATTATTTGATTTATTAAGAGGATATTTATGTTTTCAAGCTTAATTTATTTAATGAACTTTATGCGTTGAGTTTGGCTCATTTAGAAATGAACTATTTTTACCGTTTGAATCACTGAAGGAAAGAATGATGCTCTAATATTGATTTCAATATAAAAAGGAGCTTTTAGTGATTTTAAAGGAATCTAGACTTTTAATTGAGTAATTAAGTTTGAGGCATTTTGGAAGAGTTAGAAAAATGGATTCCAAAAAGAAACCTGAAAGTGGTTTGATTCAAATGAACCGGTCCCGTTTCAAATGAGTTGATTTTTGGACCGGGTTGGAACTTGTGATTTTGTATGGCCGGTTTTATAGTAAATTCAGTTTTATTTACTTGAACCGAGAATCTATGATTTTAAGAGTTTCAATGAATTTTAAGGAATTTATATAAGTTGACCTTCCCTAAAGACTCGGGACTCTGGCGAGAAACTTTTGTTATAAAATCCCATTGTTGGATGGGTGATTTTGAATGTTCCCAAAATGAATCTTTAACTTTCCATGGTTTTGGAAGTTTTGGAAAGAGAATGTTGAGAGTGGCTTTATTTTAAAAAGGGAACTCACTTTTAGAAAATTTGGCTTATGAGCCTGAGATGATTTGAGAAATGAAATCCTTTAAAGCCAAGACTGAAAAGAGTTGAAATTTGATTTCAAAGTGAAATGGCTTGAGAAAAGTGATTTATGGCTTAAATGCCGGTTTTATGAATTTGATGATGTTGAATATGGAAGTGCTTTTTTGTTATGGGCCGGAAAGGCTGTGTATGATTATGAATATTGGCTGGTTCTGGATTGAACCGTGAGCCGAAATAGTTGTGTATGATATTGTTTTATGGCTGATTGCCGAATGAGTTGTGGGCCGTATGGCTGACTATGAATTATGAATTTAAGCCGAAGGGCTGTATTTATTGATAAATTGGTTGGTTCCGAATTGAACCATGAGCCGGATGGCTGAGATGGATGGTGATCCATGATTGAATATAAATGCATGTATGCAATTGAATGATTTGTGAATTTAAGCCGAATGGCTGAGATGAAAGTTGTAAGCGAGTATGCTTGTGTTTTCTCTCTGTTGTAAGGGTGACAGGGCACCGATACCCTCTAATGGCGACAGGGCGCAGATACCCTCTAATGGCGACAGGGCGCAGATACCCTCTAATGGCGACAAGGCGCAAATACCCTCTAATGATAATAATGCGCAACAGAGAGACTGTATCCGGGTTAGCTACCGGACACGTCGGGTTGGCTTGGTAACCGACAGATGATATCATCAGCCACTAGGGACAGGCATGCATCATATGCATCTATGTGACATTGTTTGGGTGTGCATATTATACTTGGTTTGCCTATGTGATTATTTGCTAATTGTCCTACTTGCAATAACTGTTTATTTGTGCTTGCATCTTCCTATTTGTGTTTTCTACTGGGACTCTGTTGGATCGTGGTGATTTGATTGATGGATGGATTGTTTGGGCCTAGGGCCGTGGTTGAAGTGATATGGACCGATGGTTGGTTTCGATTTTCTGTTTCTGATTTGGAAAAATATGAAAGGCTATTTTGGTTCAGCATAGATAAATCGTTTTGAAAGGCTTTTGAGCTTTTGAGAATTGAATGGTTCCTCTTTTAGAAAAGATTTCCGGCTTTACTTTTATTGAAAACCGTTGTTTTTGAAAAGAGGCATAAGATGGTTATTAATCACTGGTACGGTTTATCTTCATGTATCCTATTACAGTAATTCCCAAAAACCCTCTACTGAGTACCCTTTCGAGGATGATGTTCTCACCCCTTACATTTTTCCCCTTTCAGGATATGGGCGCAGAAGTTACGAAGAATTTATTTAGTTATTGTTGTGATGCTCTGTATGGCCTTAGTTATTATTTATTGTGCCCTCGCCTTTAACTTGATATATTCTGTAAGGGGGATAAGAATTGTATTGGTTACTGTTTGTAATATTATTTATATATATGTATGTATATATATATGGATGTACTCTTTATGAGTCTCTGTAAGTTGTATGGTATGTATGGATATTCGTTGTATAGCAAAAGTATTTTTGGGAGCGGTAATGCAGTTTAAAGTTTTAAACAGGCTCATATTTTAGTATTAAATAGTATAAGTGTCGTTGTAATGTCCGAGCTATCAGAGTTGCGCAGCCGGAAGCGTGAGCTTTGGTAGTTAGGGTGTTACATTATGGTATCAGAGCAGTTCTTCCTGTAGAGCCTGAGGAATGGACTGACTATGCTTCAATTGCATACTCTGAGTGTTTGTCATGTATTAGGTCTTGTCGAATGACGAGAATTAGAGCTTTATGCACATGACGATCTATTGATGTAACGCTGTTAGTCTTGCATTGCATAATTCCTGATATTAAGTTTGGCCGGCTTAATACTAGTGAATTATGTATATGAAAGCACTGATGGGTTATCATAGATAAAATGCGAGTTTTGAGTAAAGCGAATCGCGGGTTTTGGGAGCGTTAAAAACTATTTCTCGAGGCTATTCAGTTGTGTGTCTTGAGTCCTATTTGAGTCGACCTGTTCTTTCATATCCTAACTTGAAGTTCTTGTTTACTAACCCTCTTGAAAAGTAGTTTGATTTTCTCATCTCTATTCCTCTATTCATATGCCTTCTTGATTGATCTTAATTGCATATGCTTGTTTGGAATCCTTGTTGCATCTGTCTTCCTCGGTTTGAGTTCTTCTTGATTCACGTATTCTTTGATATAGCTTTGAACTTGTCTTGATGCGATGTGCCTTTTTACTCCGGATTTCGAGTTCATTATTAGAGAGATTGTTGATTCAATTTTTCTCTTATTTAACAGTGATTACAGCCAATTTTTGAGATTTTTATGAAAATTTCTGTTGAATAGATATATACTATATATGAACTTTGAAGATTTCTTATATAGTTTAATAACTATTTATCTCTAATATCTTGCCTGTACTTTTACTGGTTTACGAAACTACATTTACTTTAAAATACAATTTGACTTTCTAGTAATTTTACTACGGTTCCAACGCACATCTTCATTTGATAAGGTATTTGGATATTTTTCAAAATTTTGGAAAGGAAAGCTTTTTCACTTTTATCCCAGTTGAGTCTCATTTGATAAGCTTTACTTAACTTATTTTGAATTGAGTTTGATTTAGCATGCTATATTATTTATGCCATTGTTGTTCTTTTGAGAGTGTTGGACTCATAGCTTTCTTCCTATGAACGGACTAAATTCTCTACTAAACCTTCCATCTAAATGAATATCATACTTGACCTTATTTTTAACTAATCTTTTACAATTTGTGAACATTACCATTGAACTTGGTTTTTCCAATCTTGTGAATCTCATTCTTATGTGAGTTAGTTTGATTCATTTCAAAATAGTGCATCATTTATATATCCTCTCATTATCTTTACAAAAGTTTTTAGTCAAAGAATTATCCTTGAGAAATTACTAATGATTGAGTTGTCTTTTCCTACGACTTTTCTTTTGGGTCAATTGGAAGCTTGTTGGATGTTTCACGACTAGTGAATCTTGTTTGAACTACCTTGATTTAAAACCCTCTCTTGCATGGCTTGACTCTTTTTAAGTACATCCTAATTTTCTTGAATATCCTTCTGAGATGGTGATTTCAAGTATACTTTTGGAGTCTTGTTTTGAACCTTTTAAAGAAGTTTTGAATTCTCTTTGAAGAAGTTCTAAATGGAATTTATTTTCTATTGCTTGATTGAGATTGAAACCATTGTTCGATTTTTGACAAAATTGTTTTAAAATTGACATGCGCTATTTTAAATGAGGTTCTGAAAAGTTCCCTTGTTTAATGGAAACCTGTTTGTTTGTAACACACCGCTTGTTTCTTTACCAGATTGTAAGCAAAATTTTTACCTCGGGATTTCTTTTCTAAAAAGAGTTTAACTTCCTCTTTTGTCCTCGCTATAAATGTTATACACGCTTGTTTGAATATGGATTTTGAGAATTTTTGAACCAGCATTTGATTACTTCTGGGTTTTTATGAATTGCTTTTGGTTAAGTTGTGCATCTAATTATCTTTCTAAAATATTTGAGGAAATGTTTGAGCTCTTAGCCAAACTTGTGTGCACTTTGTTTTTAAAATTCTACATGATCTAATTCAAACATGAAATTGTATCAAAGCAAAGCCACGTTTGTGCCTTTGTTACTCTCTTGGAGGATGTTGTTGCTTAACCCTTCTTTTAAATTGCGAAGTGATTTTTCCGCAAGTTTTCAATTCTTTTGTGAACAATGCATTCAGAAGTATTTTTAATCATGCTCTTGAGCTCGATGAGCTTTGTCTTGGGTTTAAAATCTTCTCTACTGCAAGCCTCTTGCTTCTTCGACTCAGCTTGAATTTGTTTCAAAATAATGCGCTGAATTTAATTCTTATTGGTCCTGTTGGATTTCTTTGATACAAAGGTTATCCTTGAAGTTATCAATCGATTTATTTCTAGCAAACTTCATTGGTTGAGTGTCCTTGTTTACCCAGATTGGATACATTTTCCCAAACCTATGAGTATTATTCTTGACATGTGTCTTTCCTTTCTGAATCTGGTATCCTTCTGAGTAGACTCGAGAATTGTTTTGATATCACGTGCAACTTGTAGACATAGTAACGCGATGCGTTAGTTCTTTAAGACGTGATATGTGTATAAGGAAGTTGAAGCGGTAGGTGTGCAACGTTATGCGTTGTGGATGTTTTGTTCCTTGCGAACGGGTTCGTGGTTGCCAGGCTTGTGATTGAATTTGGGGTTTGTAAAGTGCTTGATGGAATTGGAAGGTTGAAACTTTGAGGTTGGTATGAGATTAGTGTGCGGAGGTTAAGCACGTCGTTTTAACTCCATCCTGTTTAATAACCTTTGATGCCTTGCCCTTCTATCACATGATTGACCCATGTTATCTTTTGCATTGAGCCTACCTTGAAACGTTTGCTTTGCAATCGCACTCCTACCTTTACATCCTTATGCTTATGACAATCAAAGTATTTGAAAATCGTATATATGATTATATTTTGAGATATTTTTGCTTCTTCCTTAAATGTGTTCAAGGGTGAACTGTTATGGAATTTTTTTCATTTTGTAACAATTTTCGAGGGCAAAAATTTTTATAAGGTGGGTAGAATGTAAGACCCAGAATATTTGAAAAGTCTTATTATGATCAAGTCTCAAATCCTACAGTTATTTATAGCCTTAATTTCAGAGATTATTTTATTAAAGATAATTAAGGCAAGTTTTGATTTATTGGATTTGAGATAAGTTATGATTTTTATCCAATTTCACAATTGTTGGATTATTTTCTATATTCAAATTTATAAAGTTGGTAGTTATGAAATAATAAGGATTTTTATATGATTTGGATTAGATAATTAATATTTTAAATATTAATACTGCTATTTTGGAAAATGAAGAAATTAAGTATATTATTTCTTATTATTTGATTTGGGCATTTTATTGAAAATAATTGTAAAATTAATGAGCAAATAGTATTTTTCTATATACGATTAGTGTTGGATTTAATTTGGGTTTCAATTACTATATTACCCCTACTTTTATTTGAAATTACAAAATTACCCTTGAACCCAATTTTGCCCTAAACCTAAAACTCAACACACATAACCCTAACCCTAAAAACCCTACCCGGTTCCCCTGACCCGGTACACCCCAGGGTACCTAATGCAGCAGCAGCAGCTGCAAGCTGCTTGAAAGAAAGAAAGAAACAAAGAGAAAAAAGGGAAACAAGGGAAGGGGGGTCCGCCGGAAGAGAGATCTGAGGGGGAATAGAGGAGACCGAAAGAGGAGGGAAGAAGGAGGCCACGTTGCTGCCGCTGCTACCAAATCCGCGCTGCCATGGTCGTCCCGCCCACAGAGCCATGAGTCGCGGCTTGTCACTAAGCGGAAGAGGGAAGGAGGGGAAGGAAGGGCGTCGCTGGCCTGGCGCCACTGCCGCTGTGGCGTCCTGCCGTCCCTGCCCAGTTGAGGCCGCCGCTGTCACTCACGGGGTCATCTCCGTCATAGATCGGGACTGAGGCGAGAGAGGAGGAGACTAACGAGAGGGCTGGAGCACAAGAAGGGAGGAAGGTCTCGCGAGGAAGGTTCGTGCCGTTGCCGCTCCGCCCAATCGCCGCCTATGCTGCCAGATCCGTTGCGGTCAGCTGCCACGAGGTCGCCGTCAAGCCGCGTCGAAGGGGGAGCACCGTCGCCGTGTCTCCGTCGCCTCTGAAGACGTCGGTTGTCACTGCTACTGAGAGGCCACCGCTGCTGCCTCCATTTCCGACACAGATACCCTCTGCCACTAGAAGGTCGCCGGAATCAGGTAGAACTGCCGTTCTGATTCTGCTCTGTTTGGTTGATGTTTTGGTCGCCATTCCAGCGCCGATGCCGTTGTTAGGGTCGCCGGTAAACCTTGCCGGTAAGGGTTTTAAAGTTTTGGCTTCTGTCCTTTTGGAATTTTGGAAAGATTGTTGATACTGCGTGGTGGTGGCACAGTTGATATTATCACAGATTCGGGCTACCGCCGTCGCTCGGAAGTTATTGACGGAGCCGCTGCCGGGTCGATTTGGAGTTGCGGCTGCTTCGTTTTGTTAATTTAGTGAGTATTTCTATTTCGAAAGCCTCGCGTTAGTATTTTGTTGTGTTCGGTTAATGAATATGAGTTTTGGTAACGGGGGGTCGAGTCCTAATTATTATGTATTGCGATTAGAGTCGTGGTTGTTAAGAAAACAAGTGGAGCCAAGGTTCTGATTGCCAGTGGTTTCGGGCTGAGCAAAAAGGAATCAGTTAACGAGCTTGGGTTATAGTTTCAATTTGTCGAGGTAGGGGCGCTTTCCAAACACTATATTTTATGTATTGGAATTATTACATATGGATACTGATGTGAGATATTGTGTATTTGGTGATTGTATCTGCCTTATGTATTATTTGATTGACTCTTATGATTATGGATGTTGATTTGGCTGAATTGTTGTACGACTTGTGAAATGTAATGTTTTGAAGTTGATTCTTTAAAGCTTTGAAATTGAGTCTAATCCGTTGAGGATTGATTTGAGTTAATTTTCTTGGGAATGTGAAAAATTAAATGTACTCTTGAATTCAGCCTGGTTTATTTTAATTGACTTGGTTTTGGCCAAATGATTTATTGCTGAACCGATTCTTTAAAGCTTTGGGAATGAGTTAAATCGGTTGATATTGAGTTGATTTTTAAATGGTTCCCTTGAGATACGCCACTGAGGCGACTGTTGGATTTAGCTTGCTTTTGAATTGATTTCTGGTTTTGAGCTGTTGAAAAGGAAAGAGAAACGGTTTAGTTGGGACCCGAATCGGGTGGCAAAACTCCAAGTTTTAGGGGAGGTGCTGCCGAAATTTCTATAAAATCTTAGTCTTGTTTGAAAGGTTATTTAAAAAGGGTTGGATTTGAGAAATTGTATTATTTGATTTATTAAGAGGATATTTATGTTTTCAAGCTTAATTTATTTAATGAACTTTATGCGTTGAGTTTGGCTCATTTAGAAATGAACTATTTTTACCGTTTGAATCACTGAAGGAAAGAATGATGCTCTAATATTGATTTCAATATAAAAAGGAGCTTTTAGTGATTTTAAAGGAATCTAGACTTTTAATTGAGTAATTAAGTTTGAGGCATTTTGGAAGAGTTAGAAAAATGGATTCCAAAAAGAAACCTGAAAGTGGTTTGATTCAAATGAACCGGTCCCGTTTCAAATGAGTTGATTTTTGGACCGGGTTGGAACTTGTGATTTTGTATGGCCGGTTTTATAGTAAATTCAGTTTTATTTACTTGAACCGAGAATCTATGATTTTAAGAGTTTCAATGAATTTTAAGGAATTTATATAAGTTGACCTTCCCTAAAGACTCGGGACTCTGGCGAGAAACTTTTGTTATAAAATCCCATTGTTGGATGGGTGATTTTGAATGTTCCCAAAATGAATCTTTAACTTTCCATGGTTTTGGAAGTTTTGGAAAGAGAATGTTGAGAGTGGCTTTATTTTAAAAAGGGAACTCACTTTTAGAAAATTTGGCTTATGAGCCTGAGATGATTTGAGAAATGAAATCCTTTAAAGCCAAGACTGAAAAGAGTTGAAATTTGATTTCAAAGTGAAATGGCTTGAGAAAAGTGATTTATGGCTTAAATGCCGGTTTTATGAATTTGATGATGTTGAATATGGAAGTGCTTTTTTGTTATGGGCCGGAAAGGCTGTGTATGATTATGAATATTGGCTGGTTCTGGATTGAACCGTGAGCCGAAATAGTTGTGTATGATATTGTTTTATGGCTGATTGCCGAATGAGTTGTGGGCCGTATGGCTGACTATGAATTATGAATTTAAGCCGAAGGGCTGTATTTATTGATAAATTGGTTGGTTCCGAATTGAACCATGAGCCGGATGGCTGAGATGGATGGTGATCCATGATTGAATATAAATGCATGTATGCAATTGAATGATTTGTGAATTTAAGCCGAATGGCTGAGATGAAAGTTGTAAGCGAGTATGCTTGTGTTTTCTCTCTGTTGTAAGGGTGACAGGGCACCGATACCCTCTAATGGCGACAGGGCGCAGATACCCTCTAATGGCGACAGGGCGCAGATACCCTCTAATGGCGACAAGGCGCAAATACCCTCTAATGATAATAATGCGCAACAGAGAGACTGTATCCGGGTTAGCTACCGGACACGTCGGGTTGGCTTGGTAACCGACAGATGATATCATCAGCCACTAGGGACAGGCATGCATCATATGCATCTATGTGACATTGTTTGGGTGTGCATATTATACTTGGTTTGCCTATGTGATTATTTGCTAATTGTCCTACTTGCAATAACTGTTTATTTGTGCTTGCATCTTCCTATTTGTGTTTTCTACTGGGACTCTATTGGATCGTGGTGATTTGATTGATGGATGGATTGTTTGGGCCTAGGGCCGTGGTTGAAGTGATATGGACCGATGGTTGGTTTCGATTTTCTGTTTCTGATTTGGAAAAAATATGAAAGGTGGTGCGCGAAATTGTGAATAATACTTTTCACAACTCTCATAATCCCTGGTCATGAACTCCAAAAACTTGGTGGTTCAATTCCATGGCATTACACAACTTCGCACAACTAACCAGCAAGTGCACTGGGTCGTCCAAGTAATACCTTACGTGAGTAAGGGTCGATCCCACGGAGATTGTTAGCATTGAAGCAAGCTATGGTCATCTTGTAAATCTTAGTCAGGCAAACTCAAATGTATATGATGATGAACGAAAATAATATAAAAGATAAAGATAGTGATACTTATGTATATCATTGGTGTAAGAGCTTCAGACAAGCGTATGAAGATGCCTTCCCTTCCGTCTCTCTGCTTTCCTACTGCCTTCATCCAATCCTTCTTACTCCTTTCCATGGCAAGCTTGTGTAGGGTTTCACCATTGTCAGTGGCTACCTCCCATCCTCTCAGTGAAAGCGATTGCATATGTCCTGTCACGGCATAGCGGAATTCAGCTGTCGGTTCTCGGTCAGGCCGGAATAATATCCATTGATACTTTTGCGTCTGTCACTAACGCCCTAGCCTGCTAGGAGTTTGAAGCACGTCACAGTCATTCAGTCATTGAATCCTACTCAGAATACCACAGACAAGGTTAGACCTTCCGGATTCTCTCGAATGCTGCCATCAGTTCTTGCCTATACCACGAAGACTCTGATCTCACGGAATGGTTGGCTCGTTTGTCAGGCGAGCACTCGGTTGTCAGGCGATCAACCATGCATCGTGCAATCAGGAATCCAAGAGATATTCACTAAGCCTCAGATGCTTGTAGAACAAGAATGGTTGTCAGTCACCTTGTTCATGAGTGAGAATGGTGATGGGCGTCAATCATCACCTTCATCAAGTTTGAAGAACAAGTGATATCTTGGACAAAGAACAAGTGGAATTGAATGGAAGAACAATAGTAATTGCATTAATACTCGAGGTACAGCAGAGCTCCACACCTTAATCTATGGTGTGTAGAAACTCCACCGTTGAAAATACATAAGAACATGGTCTAGGCATGGCCGAATGGCCAGCCTCCCAAAGGTCTAAGATAGCATAAAACGAAGATAGCTACCAAAAGTCTCCCAAATACAATAGTAAAAGGTCCTACTTATAGAAAACTAGTACATAGATGAGTAAATGACATAAAAATCCACTTCCGGGCCCACTTGGTGTGTGCTTGGGCTGAGCAATGAAGCTTTTTCGTGTAGAGACTCTCCTTGGAGTTAAACACCAGCTTTAGTGCCAGTTTGGGCGTTTAACTCCCAATTAGGTGCCAGTTCCGGCGTTTAACGCTGGAATTTCTTGAGGTGACTTTAAACGCCGGTTTGGGCCATCAAATCTTGGGCAAAGTATGAACTATTATATATTGCTGGAAAGCCCAGGATGTCTACTTTCCAACGCCGTTGAGAGCGCGCCAATTGGGCTTCTTTAGCTCCAGAAAATCCATTTCGAGTGCAGGGAGGTCAGAATCCAACAGCATCTGCAGTCCTTTTGAGTCTCTGGATCAGATTTTTGCTCAGGTCCCTCAATTTCAGCCAGAAAATACCTGAAATCACAGAAAAACACACAAACTCATAGTAAAGTCCAGAAAAGTGAATTTTAACTAAAAACTAATAAAAATATACTAAAAACTAACTAGATCATACTAAAAATATACTAAAAATAATGCCAAAAAGCATACAAATTATCCGCTCATCACAACACCAAACTTAAATTGTTGCTTGTCCCCAAGCAACTGAAGATCAAATAAGATAAAAAGAAGAGAATATGCAATGAACTCCAAAAACATCTATGAAGATCAGTATTAATTAGATGAGCGGGGCTTTTATCTTTTTGCCTCTGAATAGTTTTGGCATCTCACTCTATCCCTTGTAATTCAGAATGATTGGCTTCTTTAGGAACTCAGAATCCAGATAGTGTTAATGATTCTCCTAGTAAAGTATGATGATTCTTGAACATAGCTATTTCTTGAGTCTTGGCCGTGACCCAAAGCACTCTGTCTTCCAGTATTACCACCGGATACATACATGCCACAGACACATAATTGGGTGAACCTTTTCAGATTGTGACTCAGCTTTGCTAAAGTCCCCAATTAGAGGTGTCCAGGGTTCTTAAGCACACTCTTATTTGCCTTGGATCACAACTTTATTTCTTTCTTTTTCTTTCTTTTTTTTTCGGTTTTTTTTTTTCGTTTGCTTTTTTTTTTCTTTTTTTTTTCTGCTTTTTCTTGCTTTAAGAATCATTTTTAATGATTTTTCAGATCCTCAGTAACATGTCTCCTTTTTCATCATTCTTTCAAGAGCCAACATTCATGAACCACAAGTTCAAAAGACATATGCACTGTTCAAGCATACATTCAGAGAACAAAAGTGTTGCCACCACATCAAAATAATTAAACTATTATAAAATTCAGAATTCATGCAATTCTTTCCTTTTCAATTAAGCACGTTTTTATTCAAGAAAGGTGATGGATTCATAGGACATTCATAACTTTAAGGCATAGACACTAAGACACTAATGATCACAAGACACAAACATGGACAAACATAAAGCATAAAAATCGAAAAACAGAAGAATAAAGAACAAGGAAATCAAGGAACGGGTCCACCTTAGTGATGGCGGCTCTTTCTTGCTCTTGAAGATCCTATGGAGTGCTTGAGCTCCTCAATGTCTCTTCCTTGTCTTTGTTGCTCCTCCCTCATGATTCTTTGGTCTTCTCTAATTTCATGGAGGAGAATGGAGTGTTCTTGATGCTCCACCCTTAGTTGTCCCATGTTGGAACTCAATTCTCCTAGGGAGGTGTTTAATTGCTCCCAATAATTTTGTGGAGGAAAGTGCATCCCTTGAGGTATCTCAGGGATCTCATGGTGAGAGGGGTCTCTTGTGTACTCCATCCTTTTCTTGGTGATGGGCTTGTCCTCATCAATGGGGGTATCTCCCTCTATGTCAACTCCAACTGAATAACAGAGGTGACAGATGAGATGAGGAAAGGCTAACCTTGCCAAAGTGGAGGTCTTGTCCGCCACCTTGTAGAGTTCTTGGGCTATGACCTCATGAACTTCTATTTCTTCTCCAATCATGATGCTATGGATCATGATAGCCCGGTCTATAGTAACTTCGGACCGGTTGCTAGTGGGAATGATTGAGCGTTGTATGAACTCTAACCATCCTCTAGCCACGGGCTTGAGGTCATGCCTTCTCAATTGAACCGGCTTTCCTCTTGAATCTTGCTTCCATTGTGCGCCCTCTTCACATATGGTTGTGAGGACTTGGTCCAACCTTTGATCAAAGTTGACCCTTCTAGTGTAAGGATGCTCATCTCCTTGCATCATAGGCAAGTTGAACGCCACCCTCACACTCTCCGGACTGAAATCCAAGTATTTCCCCCGAACCATAGTGAGATAATTCTTTGGATTCGGGTTCACACTTTGGTCATGGTTCTTGGTGATCCATGCATTGGCATAAAACTCTTGAACCATCAAGATTCCAACTTGTTGAATGGGGTTGGTAAGTACTTCCCAACCTCTTCTTCGGATCTCATGGCGGATCTCCGGATATTCACCCTTTTTGAGTGAAAAGGGGACCTCGGGGATCACCTTCTTCAAGGCCACAACTTCATAGAAGTGGTCTTGATGCACCCTTGAGATGAATCTATCCATCTCCCATGACTCGGAGGTGGAAGCTTTTGCCTTCCCTTTCCTCTTTTTAGAGGTTTCTCCGGCCTTGGATGCCATAAATGGTTATGGAAAAACGAAAAAGCAACGCTTTTACCACACCAAACTTAAAATGTTTGCTCGTCCTCGAGCAAAAGAAGAAAGAAGAGAGTAGAAGAAGAAGAAATGAGGAAGAGGGGGAAGGTGGTGTGTTCGGCCAAGAAGGGAAAGAAGGGGTGTTTAGGTTGTGTGAAAATGAAGGGTTGAAGAAGGGTATATATAGGAGAGAGGGGGGTAATGGTTCGGCCATTATGGGTAGGTTTGGGAGGGAAAGTGGTTTGAATTTGAAGGGTGAGGTTGGTGGGGTTTTATGAAGGGTGGATGTGAGTGGTGAAGAGAAAGATGGGATTTGATGGGTGAAGGGTTTTTGGGGAAGAGGTATTGAGGTGATTGGTGAATGGGGGGAAGAAGAGAGAGATTGATGGTGGGGTCCTGTGGGGTCCACAGATCCTGTGGTGTCAAGGAAAAGTCATCCCTGCACCAAATGTTGCTCAAAATCACGTTTTGAGCTATTTCTGGCGTTAAACGCCGGGCTGGTGCCCATTCCTGGCATTTAACGCCAGGTTGTTGCCCTTTACTGGCGTTTAACGCCAGTCTGGTGCCCCTTTCTGGCGTTAAACGCCCAGAATGGTGCCAGACTGGGCGTTAAACGCCCAACAGCTAGCATTACTGGCGTTTGAACGCCAGCTTCTTCTCCTCCAGGGTGTGCTATTTTTCTTCCTGTTTTTCATTCTGTTTTTGCTTTTTTCATTGTTTTTGTGACTTCTTATGATCATCAACCTACAAAAAAGATAAAATAACAAAAGAAAATAGTTAACTATAAAACATTGGGTTGCCTCCCAACAAGCGCTTCTTTAATGTCATTAGCTTAACAGAGGACTCTCATGGAGCCTCACAGATACTCAGAGCAATGTTGGAACCTCCCAACACCAAACTTAGAGTTTGAATGTGGGGGTTCAACACCAAACTTAGAGTTTGGTTGTGGCCTCCCAACACCAAACTTAGAGTTTGACTGTGGGGGCTCTGCTTGGCTCTGTTTTGAGAGAAGCTCTTCATGCTTCCTCTCCATGATGATAGAGGGATGTCCTTGGGCCTTAAACACCAAGGATTCTCCATTCACTTGAATGATCAACTCTCCTCTATCAACATCAATCACAGCCTTTGCTGTGGCTAGGAAGGTTCTGCCAAGGATGATGGATTCATCCATGCACTTCCCAGTCTCTAGGACTATGAAATCAGTAGGGATGTAATGGTCTTCAATCTTCACCAAAACATTCTCTACAAGTCCATGAGCTTGTTTTCTTTAATTGTCTGCCATCTCTAATGAGATTCTTGCAGCTTGCACCTCAAAGATCCCTAATTTCTCCATTACAGAGAGGGGCATGAGGTTTACACTTGACCCTAAGTCACACAAGGCCTTCTTGAAGGTCATTGTGCCTATGGTACAAGGTATAGAAAACTTCCCAGGATCTTGCCTCTTTTGAGGCAGTTTCTGCCTAGACAAGTTATCCAGTTCTTTGGTGAGCAAAGGTGGTTCATCCTCCCAAGTCTCATTTCCAAATAACTTGTCATTTAGCTTCATGATTGCTCCAAGGTATTTAGCAACTTGCTCTTCAGTGACATACTCATCCTCTTCAGAGGAAGAATACTCATCAGAGCTCATGAATGGCAGAAGTAAGTCCAATGGAATCTCTATGGTCTCATTTTGAGCCTCAGATTCCCATTGTTCCTCATTGAGGAACTCAGAGGAGATTGGTACACGCCCACTGAGGTCTTCCTCAGTGGCGTCCTCCTCCTCTCTTTCCTCTCCATATTCGGCCATGTCTATGGCTTTGCACTCTCCTTTTGGATTTTCTTCTGTATTACTTGGGAGAGTGCTAGGAGGGAGTTCAGTGACTTTCTTGCTCAGCTGACCCACTTGTCCTTCCAAATTTCTGATGGAGGACCTTGTTTCATTCATGAAACTTTGAGTGGTCTTTATTAGATCAGAGACCATTGTTGCTAAGTCAGAAGTATTCTGCTTAGAACTCTCTGTCTGTTGCTGAGAAGATGATGGAAAAGGCTTGCTATTGCTAAACCTGTTTCTTCCACCATTATTGTTATTGAAACCTTGTTGAGGTCTCTCTTGATTCTTCCATGAGAGATTTGGGTGATTTCTCCATGAAGAATTATAGGTGTTTCCATAGGGTTCTCCTAGGTAATTCACCTCTTCCATGGAAGGGTTCTCAGGATCATAAGCTTCTTCCTCAGATGAAGCATCCTTAGTACTGTTTGGTGCATTTTGCATTCCAGACAGACTTTGAGAAATCAAACTGACTTGTTGAGTCAATATCTTGTTCTGAGCCAATATGGCATTCAGAGTGTCAATCTCAAGAACTCCTTTCTTCTGACTAGTCCCATTGTTCACAGGATTCCTTTCAGAAGTGTACATGAATTGGTTATTTGCAACCATTTCAATCAATTCTTGAGCTTCTGCAGGCGTCTTCTTCAGATGAAGAGATCCTCCAGCAGAGCTATCCAAGGACATCTTAGATAGTTCAGAGAGACCATCATAGAAAATACCTATGATGCTCCATTCAGAAAGCATGTCTGAGGGACATCTTCTGATTAATTGTTTGTATCTTTCCCAAGCTTCATAGAGGGATTCTCCACCCTTCTGTCTGAAGGTTTGGACTTCCACTCTAAGCTTACTCCATCTTTGTGGTGGAAAGAACTTTGCCAAGAAGGCATTGACTAGCTTTTCCCAAGAGTCCAGGCTTTCTTTAGGTTGAGAATCCAACCATATTCTAGCTCTGTCTCTTACAGCAAAAGGGAATAGCATCAGTCTGTAGACCTCAGGGTTAACCCCATTAGTCTTGACTGTGTCACAGATTTGCAAGAATTCAGCTAAGAACTGATGAGGATCTTCCATTGGAAGTACATGGAACTTGCAATTCTGTTGCATTAGAGAAACTAATTGAGGCTTAAGCTCAAAGTTGTTTGCTCCAATGGCAGGGATAGAGATGGTTCTCCCATAAAAATCAGGAGTAGGTGCAGTGAAGTCACCCAGCACCTTCCTTGCATTGTTGGCATTGTTATTGTTTTCGGCTGCCATGTGTTCTTCTTCCTTGAAGAATTCGGTCAGGTCCTCTAAAGAGAGTTGTGCTTTGGCTTCTCTTAGCTTTCTCTTCAGGGTCCTCTCAGGTTCAGGGTCAGCTTCAACAAGAATGCCTTTGTCTCTGCTCCTGCTCATATGAAAGAAAAGAGAAAAAGAAAATGTGGAATCCTCTATGTCACAGTACAGGGATTCCTTGAAGTGTCAGAGGAAAAGAGAAATAGAAAGAAGAAGGAGAAGAAGAATTCGAACTTTAATTAGATAAGGTTCGAATTGTGCATTTAGAAGGAGTGGTACTCCATAAATAGAAGGATGTGGGAAGGAGGGAAGAGAATTTTCGAAAATTCATTTAAAAGATTTTGAAAACATTTTGAAAATTTGATTGATAATTTTCGAAAATTAAAAGTGAAAAAGAAATCAAGTGATTTTTGAAAAAGATTTTGAAATTAGAAATTAAAAAGATTTGATTGAAAACTATTTTGAAAAAGATGTGGTTGAGAAGATATGATTGGTTAAAAAAAATGTGATTGAGAAGATATGATTTGAAAACAATTTTAAAAGATATGATTTGAAAACAATTTGAAAAGATATGATTTAAAAATTGATGACTTGCCTAACAAGAAAAGATATGATTCAAACATAAAACCTTCCTTAATAGAAAAGGCAAAAAAAATGTTCAATCAAATCATTAATTGTTAGTAAGTATCTTTGAAAAAGGAAAGAAATTGATTTTGAAAACATTTGATTGAAAAGATATGATTTGAAAAAGATTTGATTTTGAAAAACTTTGAAAACTTGAAAAAAAATTGGTTTGAAAACAAAATCTTCCCCCTAGCACCATCCTGGCGTTAAACGCCCAGAATGGTATACATTCTGGTGTTTAACGCCCAAAATGCTACCTCTTTGGGCGTTAAACGCCCAACCAGGTGCCCTGGATGGCGTTTAAACGCCAGTCTGCCTTCTTCACTGGGCATTTTTGAATGCTCAGCTTTTTCTGTATAATTCCTCTGCAGTATGTTCTGAATCTTCGATTCTTTGTATCATTGACTTGAAAAGACACAAATTAAAAATATTTTTGGATTTTTAATAATCAAAATGCAACAAGAATCAAATAACAATGCATGCAAGACACCAAACTTAGCAGTTTGTGTACTACTGACACTATATGAGACACATAAACATTCAAGCCAAAAGAATTCAAAGATCAAAACAAAGAAATATATGCATGGATTCGAAAAATATAACAAAAACATGCATTTGACACCAAACTTAAGATGAGACTCTAGACTTAAGCAAGAAACATCAAATATTTTTGGTTTTTATGGTTTTTGTGAATTTTTTTTTTGTGTATTTTTCGAAAATTAAGTGGGAAAAGGTATCAAAATCCTTAATGAGAATTCCAGGAATCAGTGCAATGCTAGTCTAAGACTCCGGTCCAGGAATTAGACATGGCTTCACAGCCAGCCAAGCTTTCAAGGGAAGCTTCGGTCCAAAACACTAGACATGACCAAAGGTCAGCCAAATCTTAGCAGATCACTGCTCCAAGCGCAAAATTGATGAGAATCAACAAGCTCTTGTGGTGATAAGTTGAAACCTCGGTCCAATCAGATTAGACATGGCTTCTCAGCCAGCCAGATTTCAACAAATCATCATGAAACTCTAGAATTCATCTTCAAGAATTTCGAAAAAAATAAATACCTAATCTAAGCAACAAGATGAACCGTCAGTTGTCCAAACTAGAACAATCCCAGGCATTGTTACCAAAAGCTTGCTCAAAACTTGAACAATCCCCGGCAACGGCGCCAAAAACTTGGTGCGCGAAATTGTGAATAATACTTTTCACAACTCTCATAATCCCTGGTCATGAACTCCAAAAACTTGGTGGTTCAATTCCATGGCATTACACAACTTCGCACAACTAACCAGCAAGTGCACTGGGTCGTCCAAGTAATACCTTACGTGAGTAAGGGTCGATCCCACGGAGATTGTTAGCATTGAAGCAAGCTATGGTCATCTTGTAAATCTTAGTCAGGCAAACTCAAATGTATATGATGATGAACGAAAATAATATAAAAGATAAAGATAGTGATACTTATGTATATCATTGGTGTAAGAGCTTCAGACAAGCGTATGAAGATGCCTTCCCTTCCGTCTCTCTGCTTTCCTACTGCCTTCATCCAATCCTTCTTACTCCTTTCCATGGCAAGCTTGTGTAGGGTTTCACCATTGTCAGTGGCTACCTCCCATCCTCTCAGTGAAAGCGATTGCATATGTCCTGTCACGGCATAGCGGAATTCAGCTGTCGGTTCTCGGTCAGGCCGGAATAATATCCATTGATACTTTTGCGTCTGTCACTAACGCCCTAGCCTGCTAGGAGTTTGAAGCACGTCACAGTCATTCAGTCATTGAATCCTACTCAGAATACCACAGACAAGGTTAGACCTTCCGGATTCTCTCGAATGCTGCCATCAGTTCTTGCCTATACCACGAAGACTCTGATCTCACGGAATGGTTGGCTCGTTTGTCAGGCGAGCACTCGGTTGTCAGGCGATCAACCATGCATCGTGCAATCAGGAATCCAAGAGATATTCACTAAGCCTCAGATGCTTGTAGAACAAGAATGGTTGTCAGTCACCTTGTTCATGAGTGAGAATGGTGATGGGCGTCAATCATCACCTTCATCAAGTTTGAAGAACAAGTGATATCTTGGACAAAGAACAAGTGGAATTGAATGGAAGAACAATAGTAATTGCATTAATACTCGAGGTACAGCAGAGCTCCACACCTTAATCTATGGTGTGTAGAAACTCCACCGTTGAAAATACATAAGAACAAGGTCTAGGCATGGCCGAATGGCCAGCCTCCCAAAGGTCTAAGATAGCATAAAACGAAGATAGCTACCAAAAGTCTCCCAAATACAATAGTAAAAGGTCCTACTTATAGAAAACTAGTACATAGATGAGTAAATGACATAAAAATCCACTTCCGGGCACACTTGGTGTGTGCTTGGGCTGAGCAATGAAGCTTTTTCGTGTAGAGACTCTCCTTGGAGTTAAACGCCAGCTTTAGTGCCAGTTTGGGCGTTTAACTCCCAATTAGGTGCCAGTTCCGGCGTTTAACGCTGGAATTTCTTGAGGTGACTTTGAACGCCGGTTTGGGCCATCAAATCTTGGGCAAAGTATGGATTATTATATATTGCTGGAAAGCCCAGGATGTCTACTTTCCAACGCCGTTGAGAGCGCGCCAATTGGGCTTCTGTAGCTCCAGAAAATCCATTTCGAGTGCAGGGAGGTCAGAATCCAACAGCATCTGCAGTCCTTTTGAGTCTCTGGATCAGATTTTTGCTTAGGTCCCTCAATTTCAGCCAGAAAATACCTGAAATCACAGAAAAACACACAAACTCATAGTAAAGTCCAGAAAAGTGAATTTTAACTAAAAACTAATAAAAATATACTAAAAACTAACTAGATCATACTAAAAATATACTAAAAACAATGCCAAAAAGCATACAAATTATCCGCTCATCAAAAGGCTATTTTGGTTCAGCATAGATAAACCGTTTTGAAAGGCTTTTGAGCTTTTGAGAATTGAATGGTTCCTCTTTTAGAAAAGATTTCCGGCTTTACTTTTATTGAAAACCGTTGTTTTTGAAAAGAGGCATAAGATGGTTATTAATCACTGGTACGGTTTATCTTCATGTATCCTATTACAGTAATTCCCAAAAACCCTCTACTGAGAACCCTTTCGAGGATGATGTTCTCACCCCTTACATTTTTCCCCTTTCAGGATATGGGCGCAGAAGTTACGAAGAATTTATTTAGTTATTGTTGTGATGCTCTGTATGGCCTTAGTTATTATTTATTGTACCCTCGCCTTTAACTTGATATATTCTGTAAGAGGGATAGGAATTGTATTGGTTACTGTTTGTAATATTATTTATATATATGTATGTATATATATATGGATGTACTCTTTATGAGTCTCTGTAAGTTGTATGGTATGTATGGATATTCGTTGTATAGCAAAAGTATTTTTGGGAGCGGTAATGCGGTTTAAAGTTTTAAACAGGCTCATATTTTAGTATTAAATAGTATAAGTGTCGTCGTAATGTCCGAGCTATCAGAGTTGCGCAGCCGGAAGCATGAGCTTTGGTAGTTAGGGTGTTACAGAGAAGGTGACACTTTTCCAGTGATCATAAGCTCTGCTTTAAATCCACAGGAAGAGGAAGCACTAATTCAAGTGCTAAGGACACACAAGACAGCTCTTGGGTGGTCCATAAGTGATCTTAAGGGCATTAGCCCAGCAAGATGCATGCACAAGATCCTATTGGAGGATGATGCTAAGTCAACCATAGAGGCGGCTAAATCCAACCATGAAGGAGGTGGTGCAGAAAGAGGTCACTAAGTTACTAGAGGCTGGGATTATTTATCCTATTTCAGATAGCCCCTGGGTGAGCCCTGTCCACGTTGTCCCCAAGAAAGGAGGCATGACAATGGTTCATAATGAAAAGAATGAACTGGTTCCTACAAGAACAGTTACAGGGTGGCGCATGTGTATTGACTACAGAAGGCTCAATACAGTCACCAGAAAGGATCATTTTCCTTTACCATTCATAGACCAGATGCTAGAGAGACTAGCAGGTCATGAATACTACTGCTTTTTGGATGGCTATTCAGGTTACAACCAAATTGCAGTAGATCCTCAGGACCAAGAGAAAATAGCATTTATATGTCCTTCTGGAGTATTTGCCTACAGAAAGATGCCTTTTGGTCTGTGTAATGCACCTGCAACCTTTCAGAGGTGCATGCTCTCTATCTTCTCAGATATGGTAGAGAAATTTCTGGAAGTCTTCATGGATGACTTTTCAGTATTTGGAGACTCATTCAGCTCCTGCCTTAACCATCTAGCACTTGTTTTGAAAAGATGCCAAGAGAACAGCCTAGTTTTAAACTGGGAAAAATGTTACTTTATGGTGACTAAAGGGATTGTCCTTGGGCATAAAATTTCAAACAAGGGAATAGATGTGGATTAAGCTAAAGTTGAAGTAATTGAAAAATTACCACCACCTACCAATGTTAAGGCAATCAGAAGCTTTCTGGGGCATGCAGGATTCTACAGAAGGTTTATAAAGGATTTTTCAAAAATTGCAAAACCTCTAAGCAACCTGCTAGCTGCTGACACACTATTTGTGTTTGACACAGAGTGTCTACAGGCGTTTGAGATCCTGAAAGCCAAGCTGGTCATAGCACCAGTCATCTCTGCACTAGACTGGACATTACCATTCGAAGTAATGTGTGATGCCAGTGACCATGCCATTGGTGCAGTGTTGGGACAGAGGCACAACAAGCTTCTGCACGTCATTTATTATGCTAGCCGTGTTCTAAATGACGCACAGAAGAATTACACAACCACAGAAAAAGAGTTACTTGCAGTGGTTTATTCCATTGACAAGTTTAGATCCTATTTAGTAGGGTCAAAAGTGATCGTGTACACTGACCATGCTGCTCTTAAATACTTACTCACAAAGCAAGATTCAAAACCAAGCTCATAAGATGGGTGTTGCTTCTGCAAGAGTTTGATATAGAAATAAGAGACAGAAAAGGGACAGAGAACCAGGTAGCTGATCACTTGTCCCGGATAGAACCAGTAGCTGGGGCGTCCCTCCCCTCTATTGAGATCTCTGAAACCTTTCCGGATGAGCAATTGTTTGCTATTCAGGAAGCTCCATGGCTTGCAGACATTGCAAACAATAAGACTCAAGGCTCTCCTTCTACCACCACGGAGAGGAAGCATGAAGAGCTTTTCTCAAAACAGAATCAAACAGAGTCCCCACAGTCAAACTCTAAGTTTGGTGTTGGAAGGCCAGAACCAACTTCTAAGTTTGGTGTTGAACTCCCACATTCAAACTCTAAGTTTGGTGTTGGGAGGTTCCAACATTGCTCTGAACATCTGTGAGGCTCCATAAGAGCCCACTGTCAAGCTACTGACATTAAAGAAGCGCTTGTTGGGAGGCAACCCAATGTTATATTTATTATTTTCCTTTGTTATTTTATGTTTTCTATAGGTTGATGATCATGGAAAGTCACAAAATCAATTGAAAAAGCAGAAACAGAATGAAAAATAGAAAGAAAAATAGCACACCCTGGAGGAAAACTTGCTGGCGTTTAAACGCCAGTAAGGGCAGTAAATGGGCGTTTAACGCCCAGTCTGGCACCATTCTGGGCGTTTAACGCCAGAAAGGGGCACCAGACTGGCGTTAAATGCCAGGAATGGGCACCAAGCTGGCGTTAAACGCCAGAAATGGGCACCAGCCCAGTGTTTAACGCCAGGATTGGCAGAAGGAGCATTTTTGCTCGCCACTTGGTGCAGGGATGAATTATCTTTGACACTTCAGGATCTGTGGACCCCACAGGATCCCCACCTACCCCATCACTCTCTCTTTTCTTTCTTCTTTTGCTCGAGGATGAGCAAACCTTCTAAGTTTGGTGTGGTAAAAGTGTTGCTTTTTGTTTCTCCATAACCATTTATGGCACCTAAGGCCAGAGAAACCTCTAGAAAGAGGAAAGGGAAGTGGTGGACGAAATTGTGATCAATGTTCTAACTATTTTGAGATGAAATCATTCTTATGGCACTGGTTGAATCCACAACTCCGTTCAACTAACCAGCAAGTGTACTGGGTTGTCCAAGTAATAAACCTTACGTGAGTAAGGGTCGATCCCACAGAGATTGTTGGTATGAAGCATGGTATGGTTACCTTGTAAGTCTCAGTTAGGCAGATTAAATATTGTTTATGGTTTTGAAAATTAATAAAAAAGAAAATAGATAAAATAATAAAAGGGATAGAACACTTATGCAGATTCATTGGTAGGAATTTCAGATAAGCATATGGAGATACTGTAAGGCTCAAGGACGCCTGCCCTCCTACTGCTTCAACTCAATCCTTCTTACTCCTTTCCATGGCAAGCTGTATGTAGGGCATCACCGTTGTCAGTGGCTACATCCCATCCTCTCAGTGAAAATGGTCCTCTGCGGCTGTCACTCGCATGGCTAATCATCTGTCGGTTCTCAATCAGGGTTGGAATAGAATCCATTGATTCTTTTGCGCTTGTCATCACGCCCAGCCTTCAGGAGTTTGAAGCTCGTCACAGTCATTCAATCCTAGAATCCTACTCGGAATACCATAGACAAGGTTTAGACTTTCCGGATCCTCATGAATGCCGCCATCTATCTAACTTATACCACGAAGATTCTGTTGGAGAATCTAAGAGATACACATTCAAGCTCTGTTGCATGTAGAACGGAAGTGGTTGTCAATCACGTGCGTTCATAAGTGAGAATGATAATGAGGGTTATCTAATCATCACATTCATCATGTTCTTGGGTGCGAATGAATATCTTGGAATAAGAATAAGAGAGAATTGAATAAAAGAAAATAGAACTGCATTAATACTTGAGGTACAGCAGAGCTCCACACCCTTAATCTATGGTGTGCAGAAACTCCACCGTTGAAAATACATAAGTAAAAGGTTCAGGCATGGCCGAATGGCCAGCCCCCATGTGGTCACAAGACCGAATGATCAAAAGACTCCTAATACATTAGTTAAATGTTCTATTTATAATAAACTAGCTCCTAGGGTTTACATGAGTAAGTAATTGATGCATAAATCCACTTCCGGGGCCCACATGGTGTATGTTTGGGCTGAGCTTGATCAATCCACGAGCTGAGGCTTCTCTTGGAGTTGAACTCCGAGTTATGACGTGTTTTGGGCGTTCAACTCCGGATCATGACGTTTTTTCTGGCGTTTAACTCCAGACAGCAGCATGAACTTGGCGTTCAACGCCAAGTTACGTCGTCAATTTCCGAATAAAGTATAGACTATTATATATTGCTGGAAAGCCCTGGATGTCTACTTTCCAACGCCGTTGAGAGCGCGCCATTTGGAGTTTTTTAGCTCCAGAAAATCCATTTCGAGTGCAGGGAGGTCAGAATCCAACAGCATCAGCAGTCCTTTTGTCAGCCTTTTTCAGAGTTTTGCTCAAATCCCTCAATTTCAGTCAGAATTTACCTGAAATCACAGAAAAACACACAAACTCATAGTAAAGTCTAGAAATGTGAATTTAACATAAAAACTAATGAAAACATCCCTAAAAGTAGCTTGAACTTACTAAAAACTACCTAAAAACAATGCCAAAAAGCGTATAAATTATCCGCTCATCACAACACCAAACTTAAATTGTTGCTTGTCCCCAAGCAACTGAAAATCAATAGGATAAAGAAGAGAATATACTATAAATTCCAGAATATCAAATATTAATTATAATTAGATGAGCGGGACTTGTAGCTTTTTGCTTCTGAACAGTTTTGGCATCTCACTTTTTCCTTTGAAGTTCAGATGATTGGCTTCTCTAGGAACTTAGAATTTCGGATAGTGTTATTGACTTTCCTAGTTAAGCATGTTGATTCTTGAACACAGCTACTTATGAGTCTTGGCCGTGGCCCTAAGCACTTTGTTTTCCAGTATTACCACCGGATACATAAATGCCACAGACACATAACTGGGTGAACCTTTTCAGATTGTGACTTAGCTTTGCTAAAGTCCCCAGTTTAGTGGTGTCCAGAGCTCTTAAGCACACTCTTTTGCCTTGGATCACGACTTTAACCACTTAGTCTCAAGCTTTTACTTGGACCTTCATGACACAAGCACATGGTTAGGGACAGCTTGATTTAGCCGCTTAGGCCTGGATGTTATTTCCTTGGGCCCTCCTATCCATTGATGCTCAAGCCTTGGATCCCTTTTACCCTTGCCTTTTGGTTTTAAGGCTATTGGCTTTTTCTACTGCTCCTTCTTTTTCTATATACTCTTTTTTTTTTCGAATGCTTCTTCTTTTTCACTGCTTTTTCTTGCTTCAAGAATCAATTTCATGATTTTTCAGATCATCAATAACATTTCTCTTTGTTCATCATTCTTTCAAGAGCCAACAATTTTAACATTCATAAACAACAAGATCAAAAGATATATGCACTGTTCAAGCATTCATTCAGAAAACAAAAAGTATTGTCACCACATCAATATAATTAAATTAAATTCAAGAGCTATTTTCGAAATTTATGTACTTCTTGTTCTTTTGAATTAAAACATTTTTCTTTAAGAAAGGTAAGGATTAATGGATTTTATTCATAGCTTTAAGGCATGGTTACATACTAATGATCATGAAATAAAGACACAAAATAGATAAACATAATACTAAAAAATGAAAACAGAAAGAAATAAGAACAAGGAATGAATCCACCTCTAGTGGCGTCTTCTTCTTGAAGGACCAATGATGTTCTTTAGCTCTTCTATGTCCCTTCCTTGCCTTTGTTGCTCCTCCCTCATTGCTCTTTGATCTTCTCTTATTTCTTGGAGAATGATGGAGTGCTCATGATGTTCCACCCTTAATTGTTCCACATTGTGGTTTAAATCTTCTAAGGAAGTGTTGAGTTGCTCCCAATAGTTGTTTGGAGGGAAGTGCATCCCTTGAGGTATCTCAGGGATTTCTTGATGATGAACTTCCTCATGTACTTCTTGAGAACCGTGAGGAGCTTCTCTTGCTTGCTCCATCCTTTTCTTGGTGATGGGCTTGTCTTCTTCAATGGAGATATCTCCTTCTATGATAACTCCGCTGAGTAACATAGATGCAAATAGGTGGAAAAGCTAGCCGTGCCATAGGTGAGGGCTTGTCGCTATTTTGTAGATTTCATTGGAGATGACCTCATGAACTTCTACTTCCTCTCCAATCATGATGCCATGAATCATGATGGCCCAATCCACAGTAACTTCAGATCGGTTACTAGTAGGAATGATGGAGCGTTGAATGAACTCCAACCATCCTCTAGCTTATAGGCTTGAGGTCCAGTCTTCTTAGTTGGACTGGCTTGCCTTTGGAGTCTCTCTTCCACTGAGCTCCTTCCACACAAATGTCCATAAGGACTTGGTCCAACCTTTGATCAAAGTTGACCCTTCTAGTGTAGGGGCGTTCATCACCTTGCATCATAGGCAAGTGGAATGCCAACCTTACATTTTTCGGACTGAAATCCAAGTATTTCCCCGTAACCATTGTGAGATAATTCTTTGGACTTGGGTTCATACCTTGGTCATGGTTTCTAGTGATCCATGCATTGGCATAGAACTCTTGAACCATTAAGATTCCGACTTGTTGCATGGGGTTGGTTAAGACTTCCCAACCTCTTCTTCGGACTTCATGTCGGATCTCCGGATACTCATTTTTCTTGAGCTTGAAAGGGACCTCAGGGATCACCTTCTTCTTTGCCACAACATCATAGAAGTGGTCTTGATGGCTCTTGGAGATGAATCTTTCCATCTCCCATGACTCGGAGGGTGGAAGCTTTTGTCTTCCCTTTTCCTTTTCTAGGAAGCTTTTGTCTTCCCTTTTCCTTTTCTAGAGGATACTCCGGCCTTAGGTGCCATTGGTAAAAAAAAAAAGCTTATGCTTTTACCACACCAAACTTAAAATTTTCGCCCTCGAGCAAAAAAGAAAGAAGAGTAGAAGAAGAAGAAGAAAATATGGTAGAGGGAGAGAGTAGGTTCGGCTATGTGGGAGAAGAAGGGGTTGTGTTGTGTGAAAATGAAGTAGAAGGGAAGGGTATTTATAGAGAGAGGGGAGGGTGGGTGTTCGGCCAATTTGGGTGGGAATGGGTGGGAAATTGAATTTGATTTATGAAGGTAGTGGGGTTTATGGGAAGATTGGGGTGATTGTGATGGGTGTTGGGAGGTGTGACATGGGGAGTAGGAAGAATGAGATTTAGGATTAGGAGAGTGTGATAGGATTAAAAGGTAAGGTGGGAATATGGTAGGTGGGGATCCTGTGGGTCCACAGATCCTGAGGTGATCCTGTGGGGTCCACAGGATCCTGAGGTGTAAAGAAATACCATTCCTTCACCCTAGGCATGTAAATGCCTTCATGCATCATTCTGGCGTTCAAACGCCCATTGATGCATGTTCTGGGCGTTCAACGCCCATGTAATGCTGTTTCTGGCGTTGAACGCCAGTTTCATGCTTGTTACTGGCGTTCAGCGCCAGTTTGTCTCCTCTAGGCACATTCCTGGCGTTCAGCGCCAGGATGTTTCTTTGTTTCTGGCGTTCAGCGCCATAATGGTGCTCTGTTCTGGCGTTGAACGCCAGCCAGATGCATCTTACTGGCGTTGAACGCCAGCCTGTGCGTCCTCCAGGTGAAAATTTTTTTCTGTTTTTGACTCTGTTTTTAATTTTTTTGATTTTTTCGTGACTCCTCATGATCATGTACCTAATAAAACAAAATAACAATACAATATAGATGAAATTAGATGAATAAAATTGGGTTGCCCCCAATAAGCGCTTCTTTAATGTCAATAGCTTACAGTGGCTCTCATGGAGCCACAAGGTGATCAGGTCAATTTTAGTGTGGTCCCACACCAACTTAGAGTTTGGATATGGGATCTTAACACAAACTTAGAGTTTGGTT